>NC_135510.1:9758610-10466110 GCF_051989575.1 Stigmatopora nigra | reverse complement strand
GTATTGCACAGTCTCCTCCACCCAAACCAAAGTAGCTCGTTCATACCCAGGTGGACAAACACAATTGCTTGGGGTATGCTTCAATCAAAATGCAGTGTGTGTGTATGGAGGGCGCCCAGGCGTTTGTTTGCTTGTGTTTTTCTTGTTGTTACCAATGCCTGTATATGAGGCTGTGTGTGTGCTCAATGAAGCTCAAGAAGACCTTTGCTTCTCCTAGCTCACTGCCAACCTCCAAAAGTGGCCCACACGTCCTGCAGAGTTACCTAATGATTTCACTTACACCTCCCGTATCTGTCTGGCCCTAGTCTGCAAGGATTTGATGCTTCAGCCCTTACATGCCATTTGCTGCCACATATGCTGTAAAATTCAATTGCACAGAACCAACTGTAGCCAGTGTAAGGGGATGTCCCCTCTCTCTCCCTCTCGCTCTCTCCCTCTTGCTCTCTCTCTCTCTCTCTCGCTTCTCTTTCTACATTTGTAAATACAAACAGCTTCACCACCACTTCATCTCCAAAAAACTGATCATTCAAGTTGTGCTTAAAGGTGTTTGTGAGCTAATGTTACGCATCAGTTGTTGTGTTGTTATCAGGGTAATTGCGGCCGACCTTGCGTTCTTTGATGGACACACAATTACTGTATGTGACGCATAAGTGGACTCATTTTAGGCAAGGATTTTGAGTTGCTAATGGCGCATTATTCAGCTTTTGGTCTGTCCCCAAAAGTGCAGGGCCAAATCAAACACGCCGCTCCAGGGTAATTGAGGCCCACTCTGCACCCCCTGCTGTGAGCACGGCAGAACTGTAATCCCCTGACCACTCTGATTTGGCCCCAATCTGGCAGGCCGCCCATTTCCCAGCAAAACTTGGGCAGACTGAGGAAGCAGATGACCAGGTTTGGAACATTTTCCAATTTAGTGTTTCAATCTTTTATCCCATTTTCTATTCAATATAGGTTTTCATTAAAAGTTTAAAGCAAGTTCCCATGTATATTCAGATTTTCCTGTTTTGAATTCCCCCACAAAACATGACGAGTGGGGGAGAGGAAGTCTCACAATGTTGTGCCATAGCCAGTAGACTGGAGAACAACCTCTAGCTATAGTAGACTTATTGGCTAGTTGTATAGTTTTGGTAGAAGATTGAACTTGTTGATATCACAAGTTTGAACTCTGGTTTTGACTGAAATTTGTAATTTAGTTATTGAGCCTTGTCATTTAATCTCAAAAACAACTAAAACACTAAACATTGTATTATCCAAGTAAACACACACATTTTGCTTTTCAAGAGCTCATTTCTTTAATATATTCTGTGTTGGTTTTTTGTTTTTGTATTTTTTGTAAAAATCTAAACATTTTCAAAGATGAGGTGTCATCTCTTATAGGGGTCCTTTTGAGAGGGTATTTAGCACTGCGTCTTTTCATTTATAATTTTAGCTTTCCTACTCTCCAGGCATGGCTCACTTTGTAATGGATTTAATAATGCATAGCAATTAACGCTCAGCCAGTGCTCTAGGTTAGCAGCTGGCTTGTGCGTTTCAGGCTAAATAAAAATAATAATGATAAAAACACCAAAAAAGAACACCCCCCCCCCCCCCCCCCCCCCACACACACACACACACACTCCCGGTCCATTGAGAGGCTTGGGGTGATGGAGAAAATGGAAGGTGGTGAATTTTTTGACAGAGTGGCCGAGGTGATGTCTCATTCCCTCTGACACACTGAACACCCTAAAGGTGGCCAGGCCAACAGACTACCCAGGAAGCAACTCACCTAGTTGTGGCTAAAATTACACAATCACCTGCCCACAGGGAGTCTACAGGATATAAAAACAGAGGTGTTGGTGGGGTGGTACGAACAGCCAGGAAAGAGGACCAAAGAGCAAAAGAGAACTGATATTTGACAATTGAGGACACTTCTAATTATATAGTAGTTGTGTAGTGGGAGGGATATTTGGGGGCAACTTTCTACATTTGCCTTTATGCAGCTACTGTAATCTTCCATTTGTCCTTAAAATGGCCTAACCATGGATTTTTTGTACAGAAATGGAACATTTTATATCTTGGCAATGGCAGTTTCTTTCTAGTAAAAGTATCAGTGTTTTCTTTCTGATATGATGCATTGTAAACACTTCCAAATATGGTCATGCTGACACTGTTTGCCGTCCACTGGACCTTTTGCACTTGTGTGAACAGGCCTTTCTTTGCACTCAGTCACATCTATTAATAATGCAAAATTGTTGGGTTCTTTTCACTTTACACAGTACAAAATATTTTGTTTAATGTCCTGAATCATGGACATTATAAGTGGGGCCCTAAAGGGAATTGAAGTGTTCCCTGTATTACCGATAGCTACACTGTACAAACCTCAAGACATTTTTAATGAAATGTGTTCATTTCTCTCTTATTTTTTTGCACTTCACTGCATGTGTCAAATGTTTCTCCGTGCTGGCACTTACCTTTAAGTTTTTTCGCGCTTATGTTTTGACATGCTTCTGATGTTGATGTAAATCTGAATAAGAGAGGAGACAGTGACTGGGTCAAATTTGGGTTTTCAGGAGTGCTTTAAAAGTTCAGTAGATTAGTGGAACAAAGCATTACACCCCCAGGCAACTGCAGGCTCGGTCCATAGCGAACATATCCACAGCACAACGAGACTGATGTTGTTTGTTGTTTCAAAGTACAGCAAGAAGAGGTGGTTGTTGGATGGGAATGCATATTTTATTTTTAATTGTTTTTTTTAAATGCATGAAGTCTATTTCCAAGTGTAAATATGGGGACAAGTCTCACACATTGGTCCTAACTTTCACATGGAATTTTGAATTTCCTTTTAAGACCCTGGAATTTTTTTTAAAATTACAATACATTAAACATCTAGTTTTTTACTTCCTAAAATGAATATAATTGATGAAAATGCACACAACAGAAAGTGCACATTGAATACAGAATGCCAGGCTAGCATTTCCTTGAACAACTAGTCTTTCCATTAGTCTCCAAAAAATAAAAGCCAGAGCATTACTATGGTTCGCTAGTCATGTAATATTGATGCATATGTCTGTGTTGGTTTGTGTAAACAATTATACACACCAATTGTACATAACCAGAATACACACCCATTTGCAGATAAAGATAACATGTTGTTGATTGGTCGTGATAAAAATCAGTTGTATGATCAGTTAAGAACCTAAGAAAAAAAGCTGTATGTAAAAATGCTTATTATTTATGATTTTCTTTTTCATATGTTCTCCAAAAATGCATGAAAATTTAATATATCCAAGACAATTGTCTAAGATAATTTTACGTCTTGTGAGAGACCACATGGGTGAGTGTGTGTGTATGTTTGCGTGCATCCATGTCTGTTAAGTCTATACCAATGAATAAAGGGGGGTGGGTATAATCCATCACCAGTTGATAGTGCTCACAAAAAAGAAGCCTTTTTTGCTGAGAGGACAGCCCTTGTGTGGACAAAGACCACCATACTGGGGACTTCATAGGACCCAGCTGAAAAGGTGTTGCCCAGAGTAACCCCATTCACATTAACAGGCATGCTGGCCAAAGCCAGTCATTACTGCTGACTTGGACCAGCCGGGCCACACATAGACCAGCCTAGAGCCTCTAAGGCCATTCACTGCACATCAGGCGACAGGCATACAGCCTGAACTCTGCCACTGGGAAGCAACTAGAATTGATATAATTCTATTGGAGGGCCCGTCTTGAGATGTTTTCTCAAAAGACCGGGGGTGAAAAAGACTAGATGAGAATTTTCATAGATGTTATGAAAATATAGATATAGCCATCCCCATTTGAAATTAACTCATTGCTTCATTCCAGTGATACTGCAATGTGGTTCAGATTGGCTGTATTGCTGCTGCAGATTTAACTGTCATTTAAAAAGGCAGATGAGCTTCCATCCCCAAAAAATGATTTCCATATTTTATGCATAGGCGAGATGCAGCCCAGCGGCAGCCACCACAGCTCCCCCTAGCCATACCAGTACAGTGTATACATGATTCAGACAAACAGTTTGGTGTACAGTGTGTGGTGTACATATTCCAACGTTTCAGACAGATGTACTTGTAGATTTCTCCTTTTTCCTGTGCATTTTTAAGAAGGATTCTTGTTTGGCACCTTATTAACTGGATAATTTATTACGAATTGAATTGAATGGTTTTGTGTTGTTAATCGCTATCAATTTCATTTTTTTTTTAACAAAACCTATCTAAATGTCATACTTACATGGTCACGTGTATATCAAAATATTCAGCAAATGACTTCATTATTGGTCTTGAAGTCCAAATGCCACAGAAAAAGCAGGCTCAACCCTCGAAGGAACAACCAAATGTGTGGCATCTTTTGGGCAAAAGCTGATTTTTATATCTGGACATCTCTATGGCACGAGAAAACCTGCTCGTACCACGTGTCAGTGATGCTTTAACCTGAGGACTTCCATAGTTTGGGGGCTGAAATGTGTGTTGTAGGGCACAAGAGGTCCCCCAGATAGTACTGTCATAACCCATGCAGCCGTTCTCTTTGCTATGGGCCTATGTGTAGTGAAGGCAGCACTTAGACATGTTTGTATTCTTCGCCCTCTATCCCGCTCTCTTTCTCCCTCGGCACCATGTCACCCCAGGGGTGGACTAGCACTCCCTGGCTGTGCCCAAGTCCATAACACCAACTAAACCCCCCTCTTGTAACCCATCAGTTCTCGGGTCAATGTGCCCTCGCCCCCCGCCGCCGTCAACCTACAACGCCCACAGTCCGTACCGACACTGGCCTGCAAAGAGAAACAAAACAGATCTGAAAAGAAACCAAATGGCCCCACGCAGTGCTCCCTGTCAAAGGCCTTGACAGGCCCAAGGAGAGGCCCCCAGAGGACCTCAGTTGAAGATGATGACGACGGAGATAACAAGTCAAGTTGTTGAGTTACAGCACACTTACACTTTGGCCCCTTGTTTGTCCATTTTCTTATTCAGAAACGCTGCAGAGCTAACTGATTACCATGCATGTCATGTTTACTAACATGGCACATGCTATCAAATGCTGTTTTACACCGTTCTGTGGAGCGTGAAGGGTAAGTGGTCGTCTAGCCACCTAGCCAAAAGAAAGGGAATAAGCATTCCATTAAAAAAATCAAATAAACATGACATATTTCCAGCCAGTCAATTTCCTGTTTGTCACTTAAAATGAAAATCAGTCATGTTATTAGTCTATTCACATTCTTTCAGTGTTTGGGAATATAATTACTCTTTAAAGGCTTACTCATCATTCTGAGAGTAGGATTAGACACAAAACACAAGATTTTCTTTGCCTGTGTGTTGTATCTTGGATTATTTTGGATCAGGCAGCAGGTGATAAGATGAGGAGGTCGCGTTCAACCAACCAACCATTTCTTAATTCATGCATGACACCGCTAGACAATTTGTACAATTGCAAAGGACTTATTGAAAATTGTCTCTTAGGCTAGAGATATTAGGCACTGAGATTGCTCATTAATAAATGTGAGAATGATATGGAATTTGTTATACAAGACGATTGAAGCATCAACACTCGATCAGCAGGTTATTCCTTAAGCAAAGCCAGGGATCATGTTGCACTCTTTGTGATAGCCGAAAAAAAGGAAGGGCGAGCTCCTTGGCAGCCTTTGTTTGCTCCAGGTGGGCTAGAATTACCCAAGAGACGGGATTTAAACTTTCGGTATTTTTCTATCAGGGGAGCGGAAGTCTTCTGTGGAACAGCTGGTGTAAATAGGATGATGCTTTGCTCGTCAAATTGAAAAGCACATCACCTCATTATGAAGGGGTTTTGCTGGGTTAAAGTTAACACTTGTTCCTATACATCCAGCAAATGATTTTCCCACACAATGGGGTGTAATTTTATCGCTGTGAGGGATTATGGCACTAGGAGGTGATTTTGTCAGCAGATGGAACAGCAACTCTGGGAAAGTTTCACTAATGTCAACTGTGAAATGCTGTACTATGCAGGTTCTGCTTTATAAAAGTAGTTTGCTAGCCGGATTACCACCTAATTGCTTTACCGTCATTTCATTCCAGTTTTAAAAATGTATTCCTGTAACGCTATTTTTGAATTTCGCTCACTTGATATCAGTAAAATATCCGGGCACAATTATAAAAGAGCTTATATAGTGAGCCAATGGCGGCTAAAATGGTTGCACTAAGTAGGTATTAATGGTAAATATCGTGTCACTTTCATGAGCATGATCCAGCCCCTGATAATCTGTTTTGAACAGCCAGACTAGTCGTCATGTGTTCCCTGCGAGGTGTTGGGTTTCCCATAGTTTTAAGCTGTACAGTGACATGGGCCATTTGAAAGTCTAGCTAAAACACTATGGAATAAATGACTCGTTAAAAATTAGCACCTAATACTGCGGTCATTAGCAAGCCGTTACCATTGTTGGAATGCCTTTGATGCCGCTGTTTTGCGTCGCTGGTTCTTTGTTAAGCTCCTGCTGAAAAATGTCTCTTTAAGTCTTGAAACATATTTTATTGACATTGTAAAACACTGATATTTATGAACGGGACTAAAAAAAAAAGACTGTCATTTTATGTGCTTTCTGAAGAATTGACCAATGATTTAATCCCAACGAGCCTTAACCGCCATATGTGGAGTTGAACAATAACATAGAGCATGTAACGCCATATTCTTTTAAGAAGCGGGTCTTTGGGGTGATAGGTAAGCCGAATGGAATTGCCCATTGTGGGGTGATATTAGTAACCCTCTTAGGCAAAGCCAGTCTGTGGGCTGGCCCCGAGGGCTCATTTCGAGTGCTTAGTGCTCGTTTGGAGCTTTGTCACCTCTCCGCCTGTCGCCAGCGTGCCCTCCCGAGCCCTCTGGCCGTGGAGCGGAGCTGAGCCGAGCCACAGACCCTTGCCGCCGATGACATCACAACACATATTTTATATGGCCTTAGCCACGCAAACACAGTGGCGTACATCGATATTGACGTCACCCTTCCGCAACACAGCCAATAGTATAATTTCCCGCCATTCTACTTATCCAGCACCCCCCATTCCCTGTCTCACTGTTGACTTCGACCCTCTGCTTCCAACTTCATGAAGGTTGCTAGGCAGCTGGGAAAGACTTCTCTCACACATAAACCCCACCATGCCTCTGAGGGTTTTCCGGATGTCCTTGTTTACACCGTGGAGTGTGCAGGTCATTGGGAAACAGACTTAGAGCCCTCCATACTTTGGGCAATAAGTCTTCAGATATTTGCACTTGGCCTATTACCTCTGTGGAGTTAAATATATTTAAAACTTACTCGGAAAAATTCACATTATTACGGCCAATCTGTATGCGTTCTCCTTGTTATTTGGTGATGGACATCAGCTTTCCCTTGAATGTGTTGAGCCGATTGATTGATTTTGTCTGCTCCTCCCTCCAACTTTGATGTTACCATTGATTGTTCTCATGTGCCCCTGAACTCAGAGGTTAGAGGAGCTGAGCTGAACTTGTGGATTGCTTTGACCTTCGCTCTGCACATGCTCAGTGTGTCCACACAGCCCAGAGCCAAACAGACACAGCCAAGCCAATGCTTTGGGTGCGTGACAGCCAGACAACGGTGTGATCTCGCTCTTTTTTTAACTCACCCTCTGAGGATGATGTATATGTGATTGATTTTCCTCCATCCCCAGCTCAGTAGCTTGTTTCCGCTGCAGTGCACTAAGCAGGACTGAGTCCAGGCTTGATCAATGCATTGTTTTTCTTTTTCAATTACACTTGACTGAGCCAACGACACGAAAGGTTACGCAGGTGAAGTTTGGCAGGGATGGAAGCAGAGCGTCTGGAGGCCCCACAAGTCCGACATGTGAGATTGTGTGCGGAGAAAGAGCAGATCTTGGTGTGGGTTGAAAGACTGAATCTGTTCTCTGGTAGTTTCCGGTGCCAGAAACATTTTAGGTGTACCATTTTAAAGGATTTGAGGCTTATTCAAGTAAGCAATTTATCTTGTAGGACAGGCCCAACATTTGCAAATGACGCACAATAAATAGGTTTTTGCAAAGAAAGCACAATCGATTGGTTAAATCTCAATTGATATTTGGAATCGATAGATGTCTGTGTTTTCATCTTCCATATGACCAGAAATTCAACGAAGTATCCAACACATTAATGTCAAGGGCGCAGATACATCCGTCCTCCTGACGACCTTAACATGTCAAACGTATCTAATGTCATTTCAACCAACAGGAATCTCCCATCCTTCCCATGTAACCTTACCTAACCAACATTTAAATTATAGGTCCTTCAGTGTCTCAGTATTCACCCGCCCTAGATAATCTTCTGTGCCACATTAAGACCTCTCCTCTTGTTTCATCTCACAAAGGCCTTGAGCTCACAGAAAGGAGACCTCTTGAGTTCAATACCACATGGATCTGTCGGCCACAGTAGCATGAGGAACATGTCTACCGTGTCCGACCTGAACATTTCATGTGTGAACATTTTCTCCAATTTGGACTCTAGCACTTCATAAACAGGACACTGCGAAAGACGGAAGCAATCTACCCTAAAGGGGTAAAAAGTGTTGCGTAGTACAGAATAGTCTCTCAGTAATGACGAAGTTAAAGCCTGTACCAAAACACCTACTCATTAGGAAAAAGATAAGTATCTGGGGGAGTGGTAGGGCTCTCCTAGAGCTACATGTCTGGAGGGGTAAGGATACAGTGGGCAGAGAAGCCTTACAGGAATGAGCTGGGGGATAGTCTGGGGGGAGGAGGTGAGATACAGCCTTTGACCAAGAGGTTTCAGATGTCTTAGCAGATTCTTTCAGGGGCAAATTACAGGCTTTAGCTCCTCTTGTACCCACAATGCCTTTATTCTGATACCTCCAGAGGTGCTCAAGCAACACTCTGCCGACATTGTCCTGAGCACACTCGACTCTAGGGACACTTCACCGCCTCTCTCGCTCTAAGAGCCTCTTCAAAACTTTGTTCATTGGCCGAACATAGGCGGCTCTTCCGGCAAACCCTGAAGGGAGCAGCGTAGCCCCGCTTAAGCTTTATAACAGTTAGCGTGTTGGTCTTAGGAGGCTTTGCACGAGTGGCCCTCATTAACCTCTTACCGTCTTTGTGCTTTGAGTTGGCACAGGGCTGCTCCACAGATAAGCTTTTCTATAAAGTAAGTAACTCAGCTAAAAGACTTGGCTGGTCATTTGTATGAGAGACACAATCGGCTCACGTACACTTTTCCTGGGTATTACTGTGTAAAATTCAATGTACATTTATGAGGCAACAATATATGCGCTCACGAAAAGTTTGAATTTTTTTATTTCTGGCAATTCCCGTTTCACACACACAGATATTTTTAAGTTTGAGTTTAATTGAATCGTTTTTCTTTCTATATACCAAACCGTCAACAAGTAGCATTGTCAATGACTCCTCAAGAAATGGAACCTCCTACAAGTTGTTCCAGGAGAGTAAAAGTTAAAGAACCCCTGTCATACACAGCCCATTGTGGCAGCCCTCTCTCTCTCTCTTTCACAAACACACACAAACACACACCGCTTCCCTTAGACGTAACAGACCTAAAGCTCTGTGAAGCATTTAGCAACACGCTAGCAGGTTTACCCCACGCTGCCAGCACTGTGCAGCGTGCTGAAGCATCTAATGCAATTTCAACGCAACACGGCTCTGTGAATAAACATCACTGAAGGGTACATGGACTGTACGTAGATCCACTTTTTTTTGCCAGCTGAGCTAATAATCTCCCCCACATGTCCCCCGCCCTCACTCTCATTTGTGTAGCGACTGCATTTGCCTCCAGACTTGTCTGAGACGGTGAGTCGTGTGAGCAGGGGGGAAGTGGCAGGAGCAGCCGCGGCGGCTTCGGCCTGTGGCTCTGGCAACAAGCACCTGGATTTCTAGAGCTGGAGTGGCGAGCGGCACCTGGAATGCCACATCAACCCGCTTGTTCACCCGCCCACAAAATGCCATCCCGCTCTAAATGCCCGTTGCCAAGCCGTTTGGGATCTGCCAATTGTCCCAGCCAGCCAGGGGCACCACAGTAACCTCCACTCAAATGGACACGTTTTATATCATTTCATATTTTTGGACTTGGCTCATTAACAATAAAAGCCAACAACATTTACAAGGTATTCTGCTTCCTTTTTTATAGACAAGTATTTTGTTAAAAAAAAATACAATGGCCTTAACTCGCAAACCAAAAATCATTTTTGGTTTGCTAGCTCATGTTTTGTGCTATTGTGATCAGTCAAACGAGAGCCGGGTTCGAACCCCAGGCTCCCACATGGGAGTCAGGTGAACAAAAATCTCACCACAAATTGGCTACAATTTCTTTGGTCAATATTGGAAGGTCTTGACTACAGATATATAGAAACAACTAAGGGAAAATGTTTCCCGACCTGGATTCGAACCCCAGCCTCCCACATCGCAGTCAGGTGAGTAACCTCTACACCACTAATTGACCACACTTTACTTTGTCATTATTGAAAGGACTTGACTACAAATATATAGAAACAACTGAGGGTAAATGTTTCCTGACCGGGATTCGAATCCCAGCCTTCCACATCGTAGTCAGGTGAGTGAACCTCTACACCACAAATTGGCATTTTTTAAATTGATTTTCATAGGTTAAAACTCAAATTAAGAACGAAAAGTCACACCCATATATTTGGTGTCACATGACGTGGCGATAGTAATTGTTGGCTAAATTGTGACGACCCAAGTGTTCGATATCTGCAAAATCAAATAATGAAACCCCTTTTTAATCGTGTTCTTAAAGCTTAGTAATTCATGTCTCACACTCAGATTTTCTAAATATTATTCAGGTAAATGAAGGAGACAAAAGTACAAGTACTACTTCTTACTGTCACAGGGTGGTGGCCCAGTGGATAAGTCATCAGTCTCTCACCTCTGTGGTCCTGGGTTCAAATCCCAGTTCAAGGCCTAGTGCTTGCAAAGATTTTCCCACTATTATTCAGGTAAATGAAAGAGGTAAAACTGCAGATACTACCAATTTTCTCAGAGGCTGGTGGCCCAGTGGATAAGTCATCAGTCTCCCACCTCTGTGGTCCTGGGTTCAAATCCCAGTTCCTGCAAAGATTTTCTAAATATTATTCAGGTAAATGAAGGAGACAAAAGTACAAGTACGACATCTTACTGTCACAGGGTGGTGGCCCAGTGGATAAGTCATCAGTCTCTCACCTCTGTGGTCCTGTGTTCAAATCCCAGTTCAAGCCCAAGTGCTTGCAAAGATTTTCCCACTATTATTCAGGTAAATGAAAGAGGTAAAACTGCAGATACCACCAAATTTTCTCAGAGGCTGGTGGCCCAGTGGATAAGTCATCAGTCTCCCACCTCTGTGGTCCTGGGTTCAAATCCCAGTGCCTGCAAAGATTTTCTAAATATTATTCAGGTAAATGAAGGAGACAAAAGTACAAGTACTACTGCTTACTGTCACAGGGTGGTGGCCCAGTGGATAAGTCATCAGTCTACCACCTCTGTGGTCTTGGGTTCAATTCCCAGTACATGCAAAGATTTTCCCAATATTGTTCAGTTAAAAGAATAAGTTCTAATGCCTAAGTGTCTAACTGAATAAGTATACAGTTGTGGATGAAGCATTTTGTCAAAAAATGACTAAGTGTTTCACCCCATTTCCTTGGATAAAACGTTTCAACACCTATGTATAAGTGTGGCACGAGTTGGTGTAGTGGGTTGCACATTCGCCTTCGGCCGGAGAGAACGTGAGTTCGCTTCCCGGTGTCGGCGGTTGACTGACCAAGCAAGCGGTCGAGGGTCGGCCGAAGGCCGACCCGAGAACGCCTTTTGCACAGACAGGTCCCTCCAACTGTCTTCCGAACTGCCGAAGGCAGTTCGGAATTTAACCTTTTACTGAAAAGTATGACTAAGTGTTTAATAAAAATTAAAAAGGTTTTTCTTTTTTTTTTCTTGCTCCATTTTCCAGACTACATGGTGCAGTGATCAGCCAAACAACGACAATGGGAATCGAACCCAGGTCTCCCAGATGGGAGTCCAGTGATCTAACCTCTTCGCCACCATCTGGCTACACTTTTCTTTGTAATCATTTGAGTGTCTTGAGAAGAAGTCCACAGAAACAACTAAGTGAAAAAGTGTCCGAACCGGGAATTGAACCCAGGTCTCCCAGACGAGAGACAGGTGAGTTAACCACTATGCCACCAAATGACTACACTTTACTTTGTAATCATTTGAGTGTCTTAAGAAGAAGTCCACAGAAACAACTAAGTGAAAAAGTGTCCGAACCGGGAATTGAACCCAGGTCTCCCAGACGAGAGTCAGGTGAGTTAACCACTATGCCACCAAATGACTACACTTTTCTTTGTAATCATTTGAGTGTCTTAAGAAGAAGTCCACAGAAACAACTAAGTGAAAAAGTGTCCGAACCGGGAATTGAACCCAGGTCTCCCAGACAAGAGACAGGTGAGTTAACCACTATGCCACCAAATGACTACACTTTTCTTTGTAATCATTTGAGTGTCTTAAGAAGAAGTCCACAGAAACAACTAAGTGAAAAAGTGTCCGAACCGGGAATTGAACCCAGGTCTCCCAGACGAGAGACAGGTGAGTTAACCACTATGCCACCAAATGACTACACTTTCCCTTGTCATCATTTGAGTGTCTTGAGAAGAAGTCCACAGAAACAACTAAGTGAAAATGTGTCCGAACCGGGACTTGAACCTAGGTCTCCCGGACGAGAGACAGGTGAGTTAACCACTACGTCACGTCCGCGATAGCTGAACCACGAAGTAGCGAAGGAACACTGTTTTCATATACATGATTATTTGTAGAAATTTCCTTGCTGTTTGACCGTGAACTGTGTCCATCTTTTTGACACAATCTCACTTGGTAACCCTGTCACGTCAAGCGTAGCAAAATAAGTCCCAGCTACTGATTCCCCACTTGCACTCTTTCTTTTTCCCGTCATCATTGTTCCTCCGCCGCCTTGTCTTCTAGACAGCGAATCACCTTGACCTTTTTCCCTCATTGTGTGTTGTGATTGGTCGCGCCTCACATCAAGACCCGTTTGTTATCCATTACACCTTGTTTGTGTGGTGCACATTGGAAGTGTCACACTGGCATTTGTCCATTTTTACACCCAGCACTCAAGTGGTGGCAAGTAACAAAGTACACATAATTTGGTGGTGTATTTTTTAAATGTTTTTGGTACCTATATGTATTATTTAGATGACTTTTTTAGTTTCAGTCCCTAAATTTGAGAACCGACATTTTGTCACAGTAGGCTCAATACTTTTTAAACCCGAGCACAACATTTAGAAAACGAAGCAGGTAACGGTGAAGAAGTCAACTGGAACAAATTTTGTAGAAACAAAATATTCCACATCCAAAGACTTATCCCAGAGAATTGTTTAATGTCGGCCACAAGAATAATTCATGGCCAAATGTTTTCTTCTGCCTGTCTAAATTAGAACATCAGCTTCTGCCGTTCAAAATTCTTCCCTCCAATGTGAAAAAACCTCAATTGTAGTTTTTCAGTTATCATTATCCAATTAAAATTTTTGTTCTTGGTGTTGCCCAATGTTTTGGAATACCGTAGGAAAATGCAAAATTACCCTAAGAAAACCCAAACTGGGAAACGTAGAACATTAAAACTCCACCCAAGATTCAAAACCCAAACCTGAAAACTTTGAGGCACACATACTTTGTCTTCTCTGCCATGTTTTAATGTGTCACAAATACTGGGATGTGTGGTTTAAAAGAAAAACATCTTTAAAAAAAAATGTTTTCAGACACAATTTTACTGTACAAAATGTTTTATAGTTTTCACAAAATACATTTAGAAAGCTCCATTTTAAATAAAATTAAATTGAAATATTTAAAGAGACAGCGTGTCGACGTTTTTATCTCCATTTGCCCAGACATAAACCCCGTATGTGTGTGTCCATGTTCTACATACACACCGACATAAAAATAAAACAGAACAAAAAAAAAAAAAAGAGCATGACATATGACGGAGAAAAGAAAAAGCATAAAACAAACCCTCCCATGGTCTTCAATTATAAATAAGAACTGCAGGGCTCCGCCGCAGTCGTACAAACTCGAAGCCGATGTCGTCAAACCCAAGACGTGTTTACAAAATGTTGCAACACAAGACTAATATCTTTAAAAAATAAAAAAAAACATTGTGTACTAGATGAAATACAAAGGCTTTGGTCTGTTTTACAATCAACAATGATTAAATCTGATATGTACTTGTAAACAACTGCCAAACACTTAAGTTTAAAACTCTGTCAAGCAATGTTTAACCATAATTATAAGAATTAAATATTTCTAGTTGCACACATTTTTTTGACCATAGGACACTATAATACAACTATAGCTAAGAGACAAATTGTACCTGACCCCTAAAAGAAATGTATTTTTGATGCATGGAACATTTATAGAATATTCTTGGTGGGGGTTGGAGAGGGCGTTATAAAATGAAATCAACTTTTATTGGAGATTTATTTTCTCTTTCTTTCTTGCTCACTTTCTCTCTCACTCACTCTCTCTCGAGGGAAGACAAGTACTTTACATTTGGACAAGAAACAAAAGAAATTAGAGCAAAGACGCAGTCTACCATTTACAGACTACAGGCTTCCTTCCACGTTGCTCCTCGCGGGTTTTGTGGCTGAGGTCCCAGTCGGATTGCTTTTGATAGCCATCCTGTGCGTGCGTGCGTGCTTGGGTGTGCGTGTGAGTGTTGGACTGCAGCCTCTTCCTCGTGGGAACAATAAATAGTTTTTTTCCAAGAGTCTTCCCTCCATTCATGATATGCAACAGCGTCCATGCACAGAGCGTTTGGATATACATAAGCACATTAAAAGATAGTCATGGCAGAGTGTCGACAACATGGTTTCCTAGCAGTCCATCTATCAGCACTTGATCGTTCATATTCACATACAAATGGCCATTTACTAATACACCAGAAAGAAAAATAGGAAACAATGACTGGAAATAGAAAAAAACAAAACAAAAGAAAAAAATAACTGTTGTTCCATAAAAAGGTAACACCGGCCACTTTTCCAGAGGTCCATTTGTCTTTCTTTCTTTTTTTTTTTAAATCCGGTCCTCGTTTGAATGCGCCTGGTGCTTCTAGTCCTCCTCTTGTGTGTGTTTGTGTGGTGTGTATATAAGGAGGTCCACGTCGGAGTCCGTGTTGCTCACAAAGTGAAGTAGCTCTTCTCTCTACTGTAGTCTAGACCAGTATTGAGACATGTCAGGCTCGCTCCCTGGGACTTGCACTGGGACAGACACTCCAGGAGAGATGAGTCCTACAAATCAAGAAACACCACAGTCAGTTTTCAATGATTTCAATGAACAATTCCCAGTAAAATAGTAAATATCCTGATTGTTTTAGATGAGATGACAACAAACATGCATCAATATTCACCTAATTCAATTGATTTTTTTGGACCACAATATTTCAAGTAGCACAAAGTGATTATTTTTTTAGAAACTGGAATTATTTCTAAAACTATTATTTTATAGGGTTGAATTTGAGTGGTAAAAGCACAAGTTATTCTGAATGAGTTCAACATGTTGATGTGTTAAGTAATATGGTCAAGAGTTGGAATCACGGAAATAATGTTTTTGAAATCTACATTTTAAGGAAAAAACTGCTGGGCATTTCATTTAAATTGAAGACTAATACCATAAAAGAAAATGTTCAAAATTCAGCAACAAAATTTGTGATGAAAGTCACCTAAATAAGTTAATTTAGCTAAATTAGCCTCACTGCACCCATACATATAACAACTTTTTTCCTCTTACTAATACTGTGACTTAAATCTCGTAATACTACTTGCTGTTCTCATATTACGACTTTAATCTCATAATATCAATACTTTGCTCTCACAGTAATTTTACGTACAACATTATTTTCGTAGTCCTATTTTTTATGTCTTTGTTTGGCTCTTTTACTCTGTCGCACATTACAGACTAAGCTGTCTACAAATGTTAGTGTGAATATCAGTGTTAATGAACTTAACATGAAATTTTGCCCAAAATATTGGTTAAATACGACTACCCAAAGGACAGTCGGGCCCTACCACTTCCTTTTCAATCCAGTTAGGTCATTTGGAATACTTTTCACTGTAAGCTTTCTAGACAGGAACATATTATTAAGATTAACAAACCCCGTTTATTGACCTTCTATGGTATACTCTGACATTGCACCATAACCGTTTATCTCTATGAAATTTCCTGGTAACCAGTCTGGAATGTACCCTGCCATTGATCCAAAGTCAGCTAGAGCTCTCGGAACAGGTGAACGTTTGCCGTAAAAGATTGTGCGTGCGCTGGCATTTAAATAGCGACTACAAGTGGAGATGAATCACGTTAATTAGCAATTTAGCACAGAGGAAATGTGCTTCTGCACCATTAAGCGCTCATGACTAGAAGTGTATATATACGACATATATATATACGGCCACGTTTGGCGGCCCCCCTTAATGGACCGGAACTAAACTATGGGCTCCATCCAGAAGCAATTGAAATACACATGATGTAGTAGCGCCTAATTAGGAAAGGTGGCAGATGACTGGCGCTCCGCCACGTCGACCGCTTCATTTTTTTTTGGTTCCCACCCCCGTTCCCGAGAATGCTGGGTAAACAATGAACTGTCTGCCTACCTGTTGAGGTGGCACCAGAAGCAGTCATTGATTGGCTGTTCATATGTGCCTGCATATGCGGGGGCGTGTATGTTTCGTAGCTGCGCCCGTTCACAGGCGGACTGGTAGGCAGCATGCAGGAATAGGAGGAGGTCTGGCTGGGCTACAAGTAGACGGAAGGGGGGAAAATGCGGACATTAGCTCAGCGGTCCAGTCCGATTGGCATTGGATTGTCCGGCCCCGTGAGCGTGCGGTAGAGCGAGGAAGGTTGAGGCTGTACTTACTTGCATAGGTAGGTTGTTAGCCATGGTGAAGCTGGGCATGGGGGGCAGTGCGCTGTAGGTGTTGGTGAGGGCTGAGTCAGCTCGACCCAACATGGAGCCCGAAGTAAACGAAACTGGAAACACAGGAGAAGAAGATAAGTATACGAGAGGAAAGACGTTTTTTTTTTTTTTTTGCATTAGCTCAATCAAAGCCAGCACAAGTGCGTATATATGTTGAAGTAGTTAGAAAAAGAAAAAAAATGTCTCTTAATGACACCCTTTGAGGTAAAAGATGGCCAGTGCAATTTAAATGGGAGGGTTTTGCTGAAAGTCAGTCAGGGATATGTTTAACATAGATAGAAAGGTTTTATTATATATGTTTTAGGGTTTTGAGTAGCGCCCAAAGATTGCATGAAAAGTGTCATTCAAGAAGCAGAATAGTGCCATATATATAATGAAATACTTCCCTGTTCGAATCCAAACTTTTCATTAATGTAGTGCAATTTTTTGTTAGCAAAGCCTTTTTAAACATGATTCATATGAGTAGTGTTTTCCTGGAAAAACTACTTATCCATCAATTTGTTGCGCATATGTTTTATTCTAATGAGGCAATTTTACAGTGATACAGCTGTCGAACCGAGTGATGTGGTTCATAATGCAAATGAGTTCTGTATCCTTGATTCTTATGCTCGCCTCCAATTTCATGAATGAAAACCCATTGAGTCCAGGCTCCATTTTTTTTTAAAATAACACATCCACAAAGTCTATTTAAAATTTCACGGAATATCAGTATTACAGCCTCCATATGTGAACTCTAAGTTCTTGTTTTTCACCGTAATGTATTTGATAAAAATGTTGGTTAGATTAACCCTATAAAAAATGGCAAATTTACAAGAAAAGACACCACATGATACAATATTAACAGAAACAAGATTTGCAGACTCAGCTTAAATACTGAATGAAAAACAATATGGAAGATATCCATTGTCATTTGTATGGTTAACCTCCACTCCTCATTTTGTCATTATAATTGTAGCAATACATTTGATCAAATAATTCTTTATGAATTCAGGGTTTATCTAGATTTTTTTTAATTTATCTTCTATTTTAGAAAAAATAGTGGAGCACTTGATGTGCAGGGCACATCAAAAAAGTAAACCCTTGTTATTATTATTGGTACAACAGGGATTTGTTTTTATTTGTTGAGTATAAATGACCTTCTTTAGAAAGGAATGTCTTGATACATTGATCCCTATATCCCCAAGCAGTGGATTGATATGGTAGATTTTGCTTACACGTTATCTATGTTTGATATCTTTCTTAATGCAACCCGCAAGTGGGACTCGAACCCGGGCCCCAGCAATAGAAGCATGTGGCTCAAGCCACTGAGCTTCCACCCAAGTACTCTTCGAACAATTATAACTGACAAAACAATATGTTGTACCATGTAGAGATGACTTGTATAACAAGAATTGTAAACAATTTCTCTATATTCTTCCTTTTACAACTTAAAAATGAAATGGTATTTTCATTTATTTTGGGTATAACTCATATAGGGTGCGCATCATTACACTGCCATCATTAAAATGTGTTTTTTTTTTCATTTTTTAATTAACGATGGCTCTTACACGTAACGAACACTCAAAAATGATGAAAACGACAGATTTGTGCGAGATGCTCCTTCAACGCGGTCTTTAAAATTCCGAGCGTATGTTTTATGGCATTTACGTTTGGAGGGGTTTGAGCCTTACCAGGCGTGGTGGGCTGTGGAATGGCCTGGTACACACTGGTGCTGAAGCTGCTGCTGATGGGAATGTGACTGGAGGAGTTGCTAGCCTGTCGACGCTGGTTGCGAAGCTTCTCCTCTCGCCTCCATTTGGCTCTCCTGTTGGAGAACCACACCTGCCGAGCACAAGGAGCATCTTAGCAAACATGCCATCTTCAAATAGACCCAAAAATGGATTTAAAATAAAAAAAAACGAGTGGGCGCTCACTTGTATTCTGGCTTCCGGGAGGTCGATTTTGGCCGCTAGTCTCTCACGTGCAAACACGTCTGGGTAATGAGTTCTTTCAAATTCTGCAATGTAGATCATGGAGATTAGTATATATTATGCACATCATGATGTTTTCTGGAGATTATTGCAGAAAAATTAGTTATGAAGTCAGTTTTGTCTTAAAATAATTGACAACATTATGAATTAGCTATATTTTAATTGTATTTAAGGCTGAGGTTTAATATTACATCTGCCTTCAATCTTTCAGGATTTTTTTTAGGTTGCAGTTTTATCATTTGTGTCCAAAATACTAATTGAATTGAATTGTTTTTGCTGTATTACAGTGCTAATATTGAAATTGTGTGTAGTACAGTTGCTTGCAATTTTTTGTTGATGATTGTTGTATAGTCTTCTTTAATTACTACTACTTTACTACTGTCTTTTCATATTGCTCATGATGATGGTGCTTGGAGAGCAAATATATTATCTAGATATGATACTCATTGCAAATAAAATAAGCAAATTAAGGCCCACTGGTTGGGGGCATATATTTAGCAAGAATTTAAAAAATAAAATAACTTGCAAAAATCTATCCACTGTTTTTAGGCCCTTATTTTGGTTCAAAAACTATACGAAAAAATGTACCATGTGTATATATTCATCATTTTACATAACACCATGGCCACTAATAAAATGTACAAGAATCTGTCATTAAAAAGATAATTCTAAATTTTAATTGTCACTGTCAGGATTTTTTTATTCATCTTCATTATTGCAGTGGTTTAGTTTAAATGGGATATTACTGGGGGTCTATATTTTACATTTTCCTCATGTCTAGCAAAATAATATAAACATCAGTCCTCAATGATGTGCAATCATTTCTATTGTTGCAAAATGCTGCGTACGCACCTTTCTCCAATGCCTCAATTTGCTCCTGCGTGAAGGAGGTGCGGTTTCTCTGCAGCTTTCTTTTGAGCTGCAGACGCATTTGAGTCTCTTCAGAGTCTTCGCCGTTAGAGCTGATGGAATTTGTGTTTTCTCCTACGCCGTCTTGCGGTTGGCAGCCATCTATATGGGAGAGAACAGGAAAGCATCGTATTTTGAGGGGCTGTCAAAAAAGAGGAATAAAAACGTGAAATGGTGATGCTTGGTTCAATTGGCCATGATGTTTTTTTGGGGCCAAAAAATATATCAAAATGACTAAAGGCAGCTCACACATCATCGTCTTGCCCTTTGAGTCATACTACAGTGGAATGTCTGAAAATAAAATGTGCTCAATTCTGAGGTGAAAATCATACAATACTTCAGTTCAAAGAGCACAAAATATTTTGTTTATTTTTTTTCTATTTTGGCAAGAATAAGCCCAAAAGAAGCTTCAATTGTTGATATAGAAAGAAAAATATATTGGAAGTAATGAAGAATATTGCGTTAAAAATTAAGGCATGAGTTTTATTACACACTAACCTATTTTACTCTTGCAAACAAAAATGTTTAAAAAAACATATTGTCATTGGAATCTGATGCATGAGATACCATGCAGATACCACTTTTTCATTATTTAGGTTATTTTAAGCAGACTCTTTCCAAATGGCAACGAATCAAAAGTGGATTGACATGTACGAGTGGATGTGTGAAATCTTCCCAATTGACTGTATTGTTTATAAAATATTGTGGGAACAAGAACTGGGGGAAGGGGGGGGGGGGGTCAAACTTAACTCTGCCACAATGCTGCATATTGCCAAAAGCTTAAAGAGAAATGTGTCAAGATGTGGCTGGCCTCTTTTCAGAGGCATGTTTTTTTTTTTTTTTTTAACCCAAACTCACCAGCGCACACACACACACACACAAACCTTCCCCCCCCCCCCCACAGGCTCAATGGTGGCTCCCATATGGGCGTCGGTGTATCCATTGAGGTGACCACCAACTTTATTTTGAATAGCAGAGGAGGCTTTTCAGTCCCATACAAAGGCCGGAGGAGTAAAGGGGAAACCATTAAACTGTGGATACTGCAGGGACGAGCAGCCTGTGTCCACGGTGGGTGTAAAATATGTGCGGTTTTCGAGGGGGTGGGATGACAAAAGGATCCTCTCCCACTGGAGCTGCGCAGGCCGCAGTCTTTTTGCCATTGTGTCCGAGCGGAGAGCTTTGAGTCCAGTGTGTTAACCCTTATCCACTAGCATCATTAATCACGTCCACGCCACTCAGGATTTCTGTCCTCAATTGGAAACAAATGAGTGAGGAGAGAGCATGCAAGCCCCCCCTGCTCTACACACAGTCCTCTAAACAACTCCAAAATAAGGCCAATCTATTCACCACCACGAGGACAGCAAGACACCCCCCACCCTCAAAAAAAAAAAGGGCTTATCGACTAATGTCTGTCAACCTGTTGGACGTCATTATCACGTGGAGAAAAGAGAGGGGGCAAATGTTCACAATCATCTGACACGGGCCAAATATTGTCTGAGGATAAGCCAGAAGGGAAAAAAGTGCTGCTATTATTTGACGCTTCTAGATGGGATTTGTTTTCTCTGCTTCCAAGTAAAACGTCGGGAAACAAACGCATTCTTTAGTATCGCGACGTCTCAAGCAGTGAGGCGGAAAAGTAGCAGCAACACCAAAAGAAAAGGGGGAGAGAGAAAAAAAAAAGATAGAGAAGCAATTGCGGCACCTTTCAGCCACTGAGGCCGGATCAAAACACTCTTGAGAAAGCGCTTAAAAGTGAAAAGAAAGTGAGAGACTAAATCCCAGAGACAGGATTTATAGACATGAAAGACAACGTTGCGCTCAATTTATGTGCACTGAAAATGTCACTTGTAGGCCGCCATCTCTTCATAAATTGTTATTTTCATTATAAGTATCAATAATAAGAATAATTTTCGATTATTAATTGATATTTGGCAAATTTCGATGTAATCTAACAATGCTATTAATTCTAACAATTTTAATTATGGGTTTAAATAGTTTTGCTTTTAACAACAGCAAATGTTTTAGTTGCACATAATTCTGTTACATTAATACATTAGTAAAATTGCAATTGTTATTATTCATAGCTGATGGATATTATTAGTAGTCTAATCTATCATTACAATGCATATTTTCCTCTTCAGTGCCTTGCTGAAGGGCAGTCGAGAAAAAAAGGGGGTGCATGAGACGGCGTTTCATAATTCAACAATTATTTATGACGTCATCTTTATTATTTAGTTATTTATTTTTAATATTTGCTATTTGCAATTGCCCTTTAACTCACAGGCCTTTTTCCAAGGCCCCAGAAAATCATGCTATATAAACAGATTCCTGTTTAAATTATCATTATTATACTAAAAATCCATTGCATTTTTCTCCCAACAAGCTACAAATTCCACCTATTTTCCCTCATCTTATTCACGTATTAAAAATGTACTAATGATCATGATGATAATGAATGGGAGTTAATGTGACCCTTTCCGCTTTAATGCTCGTTAATAGCCCCATGCACGCACCACGTGTCCAAATGACGCTGAAACAATTAAGCAAATGATTATTTTTCGCATCTGACTTACGTTCCGTCTAAATCTATAAGAGCTATCTATTTATTTGCCTTGCATTTGGAAGGAAGGCCGAGACCGTGGGCCTTGCCTTCTTTTGCGCCTCGTGCAAAGAGAAAAAGAACGAGAGGGAGAAGAAAAGAGGAAAAGACAAAGGCCCCCGCTAATGAGCAATTACACGTTTTTTTTTCCCATCAGCCATCATTGCGTGTGGACGGAAACATTCCTTGGTGCACGCACACCTCCCCGCTTGGCACGCACGTTCACGCCGGGGACAGTGAAGGCATTGAGGCCTAATTGTTTAGAACGTGCAAGGGCAAGCAGAGCCAAAAAAAATGGAAGCGAAAAAAAAGGTAGGCGACAAAGGTGTTCTCAAACGATCGGGGCTCACCTTGATTGGGCTGGCCCGGCACTGATGTTCCGGGGTACCAGCCGGGCCGGGTCCCCCAACTTCCTGTCTGACCGTTGAGCATCCTCAGCTTGTCATACATGCCATCTGCGCCCATCTGTTGCTTTTCACTCGCCAGGTTGCGGAGGACTCGGTTAATCGAGGACACCTGAAGGGACCCCAACAAAGCAAGAGTTAGTGGACTAGTTGGTTAGCATTGTTAGCGGTAGACGTCCAATCCTTGCTGAGCGGGAGAGGCCAGCGTGGATTGGACGTTTTTGCCATTAATGGCTCAGAAGTGTGGGAATTCGGTTTGAGATTTCAAATAAATTAGATGTCTATCGCCGTCAATGGTAATGTTTTTGAAGCGTTTATTTTCTGTAAATAAATTGGACGTCAAATTTGAACATTTGTTTTGAGTAAATTGGAGATCTATCACCGTCAATGACACTAAATTTGGAGCATTCATTTTGAGACTTGAAATAAATTGGACGTCTATTGCCGTCAATGGCACTGAAATTTGAAAATGTGCTTTGAGACTTGAAATAAATTGGATGTTTGTTGCCATCAATGACAATAAAATTTGAACATTCACTACGAGAGCAAGTAAATTGAAGATCAATCACCATCAATGACAATATTCGCTTTGAGCCTTCAAATAAATTGGATGTCTATCACCGTCAATGGCACTGCAATTTCAACATTCACTTTGAAACTTGAAATAAACAAAACATCCATCACCGTCAATGACACTCAAATTTGAACATTCACATTGTGACTTCAAATCAATTGAACGTCTATCGCCGTCAATGACACTAAATTCAAAGCATTCACTTTGAGACATGAACTTCAAAATAAATTGGACGTCTATCTCCGTCAATGGCAATGAAATATCAACATTCCTGTTGAGACTTCAAATAAATCAAACACCCACCACCCTTAATTTCACTCAAATCGGAGCATTCACTTTAAGCCTTAACACTTGATTAAAAATTGGACGTCTATCGCCATCATCGAGCTAATTGGCTAATTACGGCGTGGTCACGTGTACTCACACTGGGTATGTTGTCGTTGGTGCAGATGCCCTCCGATAAAAGCCGATCTCGGATCTCCCAGGCGAAGATGGACGGACACTCCCGCTTGTACTGCGCGATCTTGGCGACCACCTCTGGTGTGGCGACCCTGGGTTTGCTGCCTCCGATGGCCCGCGGTCTTATGGAGCCCGTCTCATAGTATCGACCCAGGATCTTGCTGACGCAGCCGTTGGACACCTGGATGGAGATCAAAAGACACAATTGACATCCATTATTTAGGACTATCCGGGGAAATTCATGTGATGGCGTTCAAGTCATTATCACCTTTTCACTGTCCACCACTTGGACTTCATCATGGGTCTATAAACACAGAAAATATGCCTTGAATGGTTAGGCATTTTCTACAGTAAATCTATCTCTCTTTTTTCCTTTTATTTTCTTTCTTGATTTGAATTTAGAGCAGGCATATCTTTGAATCCTCTTCTTTTTTTTAATGTCCACAGTCCCAACAAAAAACAAGTGCGCATTGTTTGCAGTTGCGCACTTATTACCAAGCTGTTTAGTGAGGTAAAAAAAATGTTTTGGGGGGTAAAAAAAATGAAAAAAAAATGGAAATAGGAGCGAATAGCTCACCTGTAGTATCCGGGAGATGTCGCAGGGCCGTGCACCGCTGTGGGCGAGTTCGACGATTTTCTGCCTGGTAGAGTCCGGTAACGGTCTGCCGTTTACGAAAACGCCGCCGAGTTGGTTGACGCCGCTGTGACCTGCGTGGGCACACGAAAAAACGCTTAAAATCGAGCAAAAAAATAAATATACACGAAAGTAAAAAAATAAATAAATAAAAAGTGATTTCCTCTTGCATTTAATGAACGAATCTGCTTTTTTTCTCAAAATAAAACATGCAGACTTCAACGATTAGATGTCAAAACAACAGCGTCGGAATCCATCTTGGCTCAAAAAAAATGAAGGTTTCGCTTGAAATCGCCTGTTCTAAAAAGTCCAAAACATGCAAAAAAAATTGTTTAAACGAGCGATAGAGGACACGTCTGGGAAATATTATTTTTCGTTTTTTTTTTATTATCAATCATGGAGCCCCGCAAACCTGAAGCCGAAAGGGAGCGAGGACTCCCGGCTGCGTCCACCCCGCACTCCGTGTCCGTATCCTAGCCTGCTGCCTTCCCCTACGCTGCCTCCCGCTACATTGACTCGTAGAGCCAGGGCTCCTTAGCCATAAATAAGCTCCAAATATAGACGAAGGGGGGGAAGCAAATATGATGAGCCTGGCTGACATTTGTCTTGAAAATAAAGCTCGCCGCACGTCAAAGTTTGAGCTTAATTTCTGGGAATGGGCGGAAGTCGCCTCGGATCATGCACGGGAGGCTAATTGAAAAGATCAGTTGGAGCACTTTTGTGGCAGCCACGTCACTTTGTGACACGGCTCCCGCGCTGGGAAATCGCATCGTCACGACAAATAGTAGCATGATAAAAAACGAGCCTTTCTGTCTGCATTTGGATATCACTCAGAAACGATTGGAGGCTACTCGTTTCCCCTCCAAGGGGGAGTCTTTGCTTTTTAAGGGGGCCCGAGGGCGGGGGGTCTACGCGCGGTCACACAAACGAGGGCGCGCCCGGAATCTTAACATATTAAAAGTGACATGTAGTGTTTTTTTTTCTCCCCCTTCTCTCTCCCCTACCCGCCTCCCCTTTTTCCCCCTCTTCGCATCCTTGTTTGTATTTGACAACAAATGCGCACAGCAGTATTTGCGCACTTCTTGATAGGATCACTCCGTGTAATAATCTTCCATTCCTAGCCCTGATTGATGCTAAATCCACTATCATGCCCGTCGCTAATTCCTAGGATTAGATGGAATTAATAGACTTGCTCCTTCACCTTTGATTTATCAATGTCATAATTAGCGTAAATTGACTACAAATAGAAAAAAACAGCCTGGATCAATAAAAAAAAAAAAGCTGTCATCTGAGTCTTAATCATGGCTCAATTCCCTCAAGTGCCCACTGGCGCTGATCACGCCGGCAAAGCATATGGTGTCATTTTGAGACGCTCCCTGCACATAAAGACGGCCTCGACCTCTGGACAACCCGTGGAAAAAAAGCCCCCCTTTTTTGGGTCCGTGCGTAAAAAATAAATAAAAAAAACTTTTATTTATTTTATTTATTTACTTATTTATTGCGCACACATTACAGCACAGACACGAGTGCATATGGAAGATGTAATGGAATAAAGTGATGGCACACACCTTCATCACAGATGTCATACACCTCTTGTCCAGCAGCAAGAGAAAAAACGTTCATGTTTAACCTTTTATGTTGTTGTTCTTTTCACCAGGAATTAAGACAGCATTCAACGCACGACTTCAATAAGAAGCCACTTCCGGTCTAACCATGTGTTGTGTGTGTATATAAATGTGTGTGTGGGAGAGAGAGAGAGATTTGAAAATGACGCACTCATTTGCATAAAGACATTATTTCTCCCTTGCTCATGTTTCATGCAAGCATAGCCTTGGACGGCTTTAACGCTAATGTAGGCGCCTGTGCAATTATTTAATAGCAATTCAAGCAGAAAGAAAAAATAGTCCAACCCCCACTTTTTTTCTCCAGCTCGTCTTATTAACTTGCTCAATAATAACTTTCATTGCACCCCCCCAAAAAATGAATTAGCATGAAATGGTTGTCAAATAAGTGACAACGTACCTCCCTAATGTCAGTCATGCAAAATAAGGCCGAGAATACATTTTCTCCTCTTTTAATTCATTTTTTTACCCCCCATTTTTCCACCCAACTTTATAACAACCACGACAGGGTTGATCATGCAAACACAATATATAAGTTAGACAGTAAATAAAGAATTGCAAAAATCAAACTTACTGTTCTGCATCATCGAGGCTACGCCAGACTCCCACGTGGCTTGATTGTGGTACTCTATAAGCATCACAAGGGAAATTACAAATTAGAAACAAATTCCCTTTCAAAAATAAAGCAAAACCACCTTTGTTTTTTTTTCCATTAAAATATGTTTCTATCAACTCGTTTTTTTATATATTTTTTTTTTACTTTGAAAAGATTTAGTGCAATTTAGCATCCACGTTTGTGTTGCATGTTTGTCATTTTTTTTTTTTGCATATTAAACTTGCCTGGAAACAGAGTTGACTGTCCACTGTATTACAATTTAGTCAATCATCTGCCGTTTTCACTATTTAATGCCTCCCTATAGGACAGAGCAAAACAAGGCATTAGCACAGCCAAAGCTACTGTTGTCCCTCAAAATTTTAAACTCTTATTTAAATCTTCAATTACATTTAAAGGAAAATCCTCCTATTTTTGCCTTATAATGTTATTTTTCTATACTTCCAACTCACTTTTTTTCAAAATAAAAAATCCACAAGCAACTAGTCGTCCAAATAATTTTCATATCTCCCACATTTTATATGAATACGCAATTTTTTCAAGGCCACTTCAAATGATGCCCAAAAGCCTTGATATTTTTGCTTCATTTCACTTTTTCTAACTTCATCCCAGGCTAAAAACTAACAAAAAATGTACAGTGTTAGGCCCGGGAGAGTCATCGACAATGCCCCCCGTCAAAGACTCCCTCAAAGACTCCCTCAAACCCGGGGCGACAGCTCGGCCTGGCCCGCTAAAAACATGCACAGCTTCCCCACTAAACACACCAACAAGTTCACATTAATACAAAGAGCCGGAGGCACGCATCCCACCCCCTTCGGGACCATTCACACACATTCTCTCACACACATTCAACACACACATACACACACACATGCGGCCGTGACCCCAGTGCAGCCTGCGTGTGAATGCTGTTTTTGTTTTTTTTTCTGGGTTTTTTTTTAAGTAGGAGAAACAGAAGTATTTCTTAGTGTTCAATATTTGGAGCTGCTTGTTTGGTGGCCGTTGTAAAGCGCGTACACACACACACACACACGCACAACAACACACACATACACACACAAGAGCGCAGTAGGGCGCTCAATTGGGAAAAAGACAAATGCATGAGAAGAAGCTTTTCAATTGGGGGGCGAAGATAAGAAAAAAAAGTGGGAGGCTGTGAGGGAAAAGTTTTTTTTTTGTATGTGTGTGTGTTGTGGTCACGATTAAAATGGCCCTAATATAGCAGGTTGTGTTTTTGGGGGGCTAAAGTGTACACTTGTTCAGTCATTAATCATATTGGAAATTCCATCACACGCAAGCAAGCACACGTGTAAAGCAACATTTTTTTCGGGAAGGTTTTTGAATATAAAATTATGAGTTGAAATAAACATTATTTTTTTAAGTGACACTGTATAAGGAGCTTTTCAGCTTGTAAGACGCAGGTGGTTAATCATTTATTTTAGGTCGAAAGCTCAAACGTTGTTGTTGCCGGGGTTAACTATACCATCTAATCTGCATTTCTTTTGCTTCGGTAATCCGGAACAACAATGTCTTAATTTAATATGCTTATTCTTACACGCAGAAAAAAAATGCATGGACGAAGGCCTCATTTTTTTTGTTATAAACTTGGGACACACAGATTTTACAAGATGATGTCTAAGTTAAAAATCAAATTGGGCATGTATTACTAGACAGTTAAAATTATGTCATTATTTTTAAAGTTGTGTTTAATATTTGTAATATTGGGAATTATCTATAATAAAATGCATAATTTAGAAAAAAATGTTTTTCATTAATTTGGGGACAAGATTGAAATATATACTTACTTATTGGTTGATATTAGGATTTTGAAATGCGAATTTTAATGAGAATTAGATTTTTGACGGGATGGAAAATTAAATTCAATAATGACTAAAATCGGTAGGCTATTTTGTAGAATTTTGTTGTTGTTAGTGTAAAAAGGGGGCCGGGGCTGCGTATTTTTCTTGGCTGAGTGGTCGGCATGAATCAATCTGACGCCTTTGCTCAACGGGTCATTGCGCCCAATTCTCCACGATGATCACTGGCTTGGCCCAACGTGACTTTTTTTTGCTCCACTTCTCAATACAGCAAAATTGATCATATTGAACTGGTTAAAAAAATATCTCAAATTATTTAACTTTTTTTTCCAATTCGAGACAACAGGATAAAAAAAACATCCTGATAAGTAAACTTAACACTAAAATAACTATTGAGAAATGATCATGAAGAATAAAATCAGTCATTTAAAAGTCAACATAAATATATATATATTTTAAATCTCACCTTTTTGAGGCATCCTGTCGCTGTCAAAACCAAACTATGCAGCCTTGATTGTCCGCGTCCCACACAGAAAAAGAAAAAAAAATATGGGGGGAAAAAAACACCCACGATGATGACCGGTCTTCTCTCGTGGAAGTGAAGGAGGGAGGTTTGGATGGACACCCCTAAAAAAAATAGTTTCCAAAAGGGTGCTGGAGAGGAGAAGGAGACGGAGGGGATATCCCTGCGAAGGAGACAGAGATTGACAGTGAACTCAGATGTCAGAACGCAGCGAATTTGGCGTGGATGTGCGCTGGCGTGGGAGAGAGCGAATGAGAGAGTGGGTAAGAGAGAGAGAGAGAGTGTGTGGGGAAGCGAGAGAGCGAGAGACAGAGAGAAAGAGAGAGAGGGGGTGGAAGAAGGGGGAGGCGTTTGGGGTGAGGGTTAGAAAGAATGAACACACCTATGCTGATTGGAGAAGGGAGAACAAGTGTATTAATGTATGTGCTCCTTCCTCCTGCTCCGTCGCTCTTCACTGGCCCATTAGCGCGACCCGACCTCTGTCATCATCAACCCCGCTCCCCCCCACTCCACCCACACACATATAAACACCACCCCAACCCTCCACCCCCCACCCATGCACCACGGCCAAAAGCGGGAAACTGGGCCGAGTCACAGCAAGAGAAAAAAAGAGAGAGATATAGACAGTGGGGGTGTCAGTATTACCCCCCCCCCCTCAAAACTCCCAAACCCCCTTAATCAGACCAGTGCATGCAAACGGGATGATGCGTTCACTTGCTGAATATTGCACACACAAGAAAGGAAACGCCACACATTACGATACACACTCAATTGGGTCCAAAAAGCGTGTGCGCGTGCGTGTCAAGAGGGGGGGGGGGTGATGAGGGTGGGGGGGCAGCTATGATGTTGCACGAGAGGGCACTATACTCAAGACTAAAAAAGCACCGACCTGTACTGGAAGCAAAAAGAAATGCAAATGAATAGAGAGACGCATGCAAAAGGGAAACAAATAAAAAGTAGAAAATAAACATGTTACTATTGTTCACATTATTATACTCAAAGTACAATAAAATGGAGCAGATGCCAACCATTTAATTCAGGGACGAATACCTTATCAAAAGTTATAGCTCAACATTATGCTACTCGTTGATGAGGGGCCTTAAACGCAACCTAACAAAAATGTATTTTGCATGTTACATAAATCAACATAGGATTTACAAGAATTAAAAAAACGCTAAAAATCTCTAAACCCTTGCAGCAATTGTAACACAAATGCTATTTTATCGTCTTTAGGTGGTTAATTGTCACTTTTGCTCAATAACAAGGATAAAATAAATGCCCCAGAGTTAAAAAAAAAATGCATTCCACTGATGATTATTGTCCAAGGCATTTGGATATATACATAATATAAATTATATATATATATATATATATATATATATATATATATATATATATATATATATATATATATATATATATATATATATATATATATATATATATATATATATATATATATATATATATATATATAATATATATATATATATATATATATATATATATATATATATATATATATATATATATATATATATATATATATATATATATATATATATATATATATATATATATATATATATATATATATATATATATATATATATATATATATATATATATATATATATATATATATATATATATATATATATATATATATATATATATATATATATATATATATATATATATATATATATATATATATATATAATATATATATATATATATATATATATATATATATATATATATATATATATATATATATATATATATATATATATATATATATATATATATATATATATATATATATATAATATATATATATATATATATATATATATATATATATATATATATATATATATATATATATATATATATATATATATATATATATATATATATATATATATATATATATATATATATATATATATATATATATATATATATATATATATATATATATATATATATATATATATATATATATATATATATAATATATATATATATATATATATATATATATATATATATATATATATATATATATATATATATATATATATATATATATATATATATATATATATATATATATATATATATATATATATATATATATATATATATATATATATATATATATATATATATATATATATATATATATATATATATATATATATATATATATATATATATATATATATATATATATATATATATATATATATATATATATATATATATATATATATATATATATATATATATATATATATATATATATATATATATATATATATATATATATATATATATATATATATATATATATATATATATATATATATATATATATATATATATATATATATATATATATATATATATATATATATATATATATATATATATATATATATATATATATATATATATATATATGTATGTTGTTTTTTTAATTTTTTAAAAGTTTTTACCGGCATTTAGAAACAATATTATATTTGCACATGTGTCATTTCCACAATAAATCCCAAACTTCTAATGGCTTCAGTGAGTTTTTTGTTGGTGTTTTTTGTTTTTGTTGGTCTATTCCTTTCCATATGCAGTCCATCTCCAACCACCACGTGCTTTTGTTGACTCTTTTGGGTATCACCCCTAGCCAGCCCCTTCCACCCCTCCCCTCCTGTCAACAAGAGGACCCGTGCGTAAAAGAGCGCAGCCTTTAGGCAAGCTCGGCTGATTTTTATGGACACATTTGCCCGGCAAAGGCCGGCCGACGTCACTCGGCGCACCAAATAGCACGCGTAAAATAAAAGTGGAGCAAATGAGTGTGTAGCCATGGCCACACGCTCCCCGATAATAAAACAGCATTGGCCTGAATGGCAGCCTCTTATTAGGGCACACCTCACCGCACCCCAAAAGCAACCCCTCTGCGCCAAAATGGCGAGGAGGGTTGAATGTTTGTGGGGGGGGGGGGGGGTTGAAAAAAAAAAGGAAGACTTGCAGGCCGAAAAAAGGGGGTGCAAAAAAAAGGCAAAACATGCAGGAGGGGAACGCTTGTTTTTTGGAAATGGGGGTGCCGTGATGAAATGAAGTCACGGAGGCCTACACTTGACTTTCTTTGACGTGTGAAAAAAAGTGGGAGAAGTCAGAGCTCATCAATAAAACACTTTGAAAGTGAAAGAGGGCTCCCTAACAACCATCACATTCCACACTCGGCCTTCAATGAGGAGACAAACGAGGCTGCCAGAGAGAAGGAGAGAGAAGAGGGAGAGAGAGAGAGAGGGAGAGAGGAAGAGAGGGAGAGAGAGGAGGGAAGGGCAGAGAGAGAGAGAGAGGGTTTTGCCTGAATGGGGGCCCTCAGTGGGCCGGCGAGATAATGAGCTGAGAGGAGCGGCTCAAAACTGTCACTGTGAGGGTCCCGCAGCGATGAACAACACTTTGGCCAATTCTCCTTCATCAAACAAGCCGTAAACTAAACGAGCACATTCATGGTGCTTCTTTTCCTTTGCAGCCTTGTTCCTCCTCACTTGGACTGGTGGCTCAAGAGCATAGGACACACACACACACACACACACACACACACACACACACACATAGACATACACAACATAGACTGAGTGACACCTCACTTGCAGTCATTAGGACCCCTCATGTTCGTTACTGTTAACCTGCACACAGAGAACTCCACTGTGTTCTTTGTCATATTTCAAAAGGACAGCGAGGACTTTTTTTATGTAACCAAGTAATTGTTACATTTAGAAAGACATAAAGAACGTGAAAGATATAATGAAAATTTTAAAAAGTTATTAAGTTGGAAGAAAATGGAACACTTTTTGGTAAGGTAAATTGATTTAGCAGGTAAATTTGCATATAAAATTAAGAATGGATGAATCATATTTTCTTTATATCCAGTAATGTATTAGGTAAACATTGGAATTTGACTCCATAATTGGACTTCACCTTTAATATGGGACGAAAAGGGTGGGCTAACTATAGGTTTGTGGGCTAATTCTGGCCCAAACAGATACAAGTCCAAGAAATGCACATGTATCAAAATATAATGCATTATCCATGATATATAATATATGGTGAGGTGAAAAGAATATTTTCATTGTGTGTGGATGCCAGAGGTAATTTCACAAATAATGTTATGGCCCTTGTAGAATATTATAAAAATGTAAAAGGTCCAATTTAAAGAAAGAATCTGGCTATAATTCAGAAAAAAAACTGTTCTTATCTATTTTTTATATTTTGCATTGTATGAGTACCGTTATTTTTGCTAACAATATATTTCATGATAAATATATGATTACCCTAAAAACGTGCTTCTGCATTGGACGTCTAATATGTAGTTAAAGAAGGAATATTTTAGCCTAAACATATAGCATAGGTTACACATTTCACTTACCTTGATTTAGGCACTACAATAGATATATGAATCGCAGTAAAACTCGAGCAAGTAAAGTACAGTCGGTCACATTCGATTGTACAGTAGAAAACGACGATATATATACTTTCTATTGTAATTCATCTGATGTCGAGACTCATCCAAAAACAATAATGGTCTACCTTGGCTGAGCAAAGTGTTATTGCGGCTCAGTGGTCACAGGCTGCAGCTGTCAAAAACTCACCCCTCTATTAACCTTCCTCCCTGACAAAGACACACAATCCCACATGAGTGTGTCAAGTAGTTTTCTTTGGAAACAATACCTCATGTTATTGATTTCTCTTGGTTAAGCTGTAAATCCTAATTCCTTGTCTCCTCCGTCCTTCCTTTCTTTCTCTTTGCTGCCTCTGGAGACCTTGCATGCCAATAGGCCTTCCTCCGCCTACTTTGCACAGTGGGAGCATAATATTTCCTACATGTACTGAGGTAAATTGATGGGCAGCAAATAGAGAGCAAAGGGGGGAGGGGGGTCTCGTATGGCCTGATGTTGGAAAAGCAATTAGCCCAATTCGGATTAGCAGCAACTAATGTCAGGCCTTGAAAAGAAAGCCTAATCTGGGTAAGGCACCCCTCCCCTCCTCCTCCCACACTGGTAATGTGCTTTTTGTACCTCAAACTGGAAAAACTTTGGAAAAAAACTCCCTCTCAAAAAAATATTAATAAAATAAAAATGAAGGAGGAGCATAAAAGTAATAATTATGTAGTCTTTGTTTAGATTTTTTGCTTCTGGAATGGGTGGGGAGTGAATGATTATTACGATAAATGGGAAAATAAGTGCAAAATTGTTTAGGAGTGTCAAAATAAAAATAATAAAGGAGTGCGAGAAATTAATGAATGTTTATGTGTGTTTATATTAGATAAATAATATTGTGGTGTGATATTCTGGTGTAATATGTTCCAATATATAATATAATATAGTCCAATATGTAAGACATTTATTTTCTGTATTAAATAAAAGAGTTTACATTTTTATATGTATTTTATAATGAATTTCAAATGAAATACTAAATACTACAATGAATTTAACACTTTGTTAAATTCTATCTAAATGTATGTGTTTGACACAATGACCTGTCAATCATGGCATTGTTATATTTTGTGAGTTCTATGTCGCTTGAATGAGGACATCTGTCCGTTAACAATGAGTAATCAGGCTTTAGCAACCATATGAGACAAAAAGTGACCTGATAAATGGGACTTTCTTCAGGCTAACTTTCTGTTCTTGTTAACATTTGTATCTTGATACTATACTCATTCATTATCACAGCTACAATTATGCATTCATCATTTATTAATTGATTTATTTATGATTGTTTCTTTACTAGGAATGTAAATATTTTCACAGAAGCTCTCTGCAGGGAAGAGTCGGTGGTTTGAATGTTGTCACAGCACCCGCTCGCCATGCACAATGCACACGCGTGACAGGAGAAAACGCTGAAGTAACCTGACAAACTCTCACACTCAACACTAATACTGTCTGGACGTGCTTGCAGACATTTGTCGACCTATGCCTGACTAATATAGACCTGTTTTATCTGTTCATTCTGGCCCTGGTGAATATGTCATTTAGGATGTGGCAGTTTATTTTAATTTGCATGATGAATTTTTTTAAAGGCAGGCAGTTGGGTGCGCCTTTTTGTAACAGAGAAATTATGTGTCCAAAAAAATGAAATAAAGGAATTATGGGGATGAGCTCACGTGAAAGAGTGAAAAGGAAAACTTGGAACTCACCAGATGACAGGGAAAGGCAGGTTCCAAGTGGTATCCTGTCCGTGTAAAAAGCACTTGTTCTTTTCCTCGTGTATCTTACCCGTAGATCTTATGGCAGAAGAAATATGCCCAAGCTTTAGATCCGTGGCAGTGTGGAAATGTCAATGAGAGTGAGTGGTGAGGTGGGAGGAAAAAAAAGGGGAGCTTCTTAGCTTCAACTTTCCAGGCTGAATCAGGCCAAAGCCTCCTGCGATTGGCTGCAGCGATGCGTTCACGTCACACCTCCGCCGGGACGCCGTCCTCAGAGAATGGAGAAGCTCTCCATGGAGGTGGTGTGGCCCGTGGGCGGGTCCCAATATCAATCCCTCTGCCGGAAGAAGTTTGAATATTATTTAGATTTTAATTTCAAAACACAAATGTTGAACAAGTTGACATTTTGATAGAAAATTCACACCCCACAACAACAATTGACGTATACCATCAGATATGCCATGTTGGTTTAAAAAAAAAACACAATTATAAGACACTTTTATGATAATGTTGATGATAAAAATTCCAAACATAATAATAATACCGATAATAACAATATTTCAAGTAAAATAGCAGGTCATATTTAAATCTCTTTTAAAAATGTGGTCATATTTTAATCATTCATCACAACACAAGGCATAAATTTGCTGTAAATCCGCTAAAACAATTCCGTTTCTTTATATGCATTGTTATATTTGCGCATGCTCAGTATACATGCAACAGGTGTGGACATTTCATGTCAATTTATCATAAACTTTTTACCTTTTAGACGCACAGCTTCATAAAACAGGCCTATAATAGAGTCTGGCTTTTAGTGAGGAAGGTTAAAAGCCTTGCGCGCCTCTTCCACAAGCTGACGTGCTTTGTGTCAATTTGAACAAGGCAGAGTGTAAATGGACAACCGTGACGATCGCCCGTCTCCCAGGAAGAGGACAGACACCGACCGGGGGCAGCGTACAGACAGGCACGGGCCGGTCAGCTCTGGTCCGCCTGTTCCATTATTATTTGGATGCATGTCCATTAGGAGCGACGGTACCGTGCAACGCAGCAGGGTGCTCGACATCCGTGCTGGAAACCGCACGGGCCGTCCCTTCCCACCCCCCACCCTTTGCTTATCAGGCTGTCAATAAACAGAGACGGGCTGCAGTGGTGGAAGCCAGGTGCTGCCTTTCCCTGCAAACCCCCCCCTCCCTCGCTCTCCAAAACCTGATCAGGCGTGAACGCAAATCTGTCCGCTGCCATTCTCCCTCGGCCGTCACCACGTTGACTTAGTAGTGCCCCCACTAAACCCACGCGTGCATTGATTGTTTTATGGGAAATGGGCCTTTACGATATCTATTTTACAACATGTCCATCTCGTCTCCACGGCGACCACGTGTGAAGTAAGGATGAGTTTGGATTCTGCACATTCGCTTTTTTAATTAGTGTGCGTAACTTTTTAACAAATGATGCCATGATTGACTGCAACACTCATGGTTCTGGTTCCTCTAGTCTCTCTGTTTGCTTGTTTTTGATATCCTAATGCGACTCTATATGCTCAAAAGACATCTTTCTCCATTGAAACAAATAGAGCAACCACATATTCAGCCTTAAAAACGCATATTCACACTAAAAAAGCACTTGTTTTCTGCACAAATAAAAATATAACTACTACAGAAGGTAAATTTCATTATGATGCCTTTTGGAAGCTGTTTAGATCTGTCACGGGCATTTAAACATGACCAGTGATGGCTACATTAATATGATAATGATGAAAAAAAGTCAGTTGGATAAGAAAGAGTCTCAAAAATGTTGATCAAAACTCAACTCAACTGGTTCCTCTAAAGTTTTGGTGCTACCATCACAAGTACTACTTTTGTTTGCAATGCATGATAAAAAAAAATCATCTTGGTCTTTCAAAAGTCCGAGTTAACACCAGATTAAAATTCCTTGCAAGTAATTCACAGTCAAAGTTCCATCATTTGTTAGAAAAATATGCCTGAAACATTAAATCATGCATGATTGACCTCAGCAATCTCTTATGACACTTCAGATAACTGACCATCTCAAGGATGAATTGGACAGATAGTTTTTTGTTGTTGTAGACGTATGCTTATAGGTAGGCTTGAGTAGACCTTTTGTTAATTTGGTACTGGTTCCGAAACAACCGATGGTCACTGGACCAAATAAAAACAAACAATATGGTGCCTAAGCCTACGTACCCCCTGATTGCTTGCTTGTTTGTTTTCCTAGTACATTGTTGCCCCACCATTGGATCTTTGATGTGGTTACCCAAATTCTGTAGGTGTAATAACATGACATCTTGAGTTAATAGTGTATGCCCACATTGTTAATAAGAGGAACCAACTTTTATTTGCACTTACAGTCAAGTGAATCTAATAGGTCTGTCAAACCAAACTACTACTACATTTTTACATTCCCTAACATTTCAAAGTGAGCTATCTAAATTAACCTTCTATTTTTGAACAATTTAACAAACAATATGATCGAAATTGTATTTAGTTTGAAATTGGAAATAGAAGAAAATGTTTTTGACTAAGTTTATGTGCTTTTTTGAGGGTGGTGGTGGTATTTAATGTTCAAAAACTGTCTTAGCAAGTGAAGCATTTTTTTTCAAAAGTACTAAATGATATTCAAACTATCTTAGGTGCGTGTGAAAGAGTTTTTCTGATGAACTTCTTGCATCAATCAGCAGGCTTCTTCACATACCCTTAAAGGACAATGCACTTTTGGCGTGCACTGCCCAGCACACATTTACAAAGTATACATACTGTTTCTCTATACATGTGACTTGATTGCAGATTGAATATAGACCAACTCTGCGATGGGGCAAAAAAGGAGCAACTTTAATTCATAAAATTGTCCCTGTCAATTACACAACCTGGCCACTCCTATATGTCAATCTCATTGCGTTGTGATCTGCCAAATTCCAAAAAGTACGGCGAGCTTCGCACTGACATGAAAATCCAGTTACACCATCTTTTATGCCTGAGCACGCTGTGCCACATATGAAAACAAGAATGTTTTGCTTCTCCATCGGCTTTCTTTTGAATGCCAGAGGAAACAGCCGTTATGAAAACTGGAAACTGAACTTTAAGAAATGCCTGAGAACAACGAGAGTATATATACATAACAAAAGCATGGATACTGCTCATCTTTGGAATCAAGTAAATACGTACTTGCCAAATAGAAACTGCTCATTTATTTCTATCAAAATGTTACAATTTAATCCAAAAATGATTTTGTTTGTGTTTTTGAAGGCCTGTTGCATGTTTGCCTCTCAGATAATAGGCATGATGAGAGTATGTAATCCACAAATATATTCAATTTAAGACACACTGTCCAGACTGTGTGTATAGCCTAATTAGTTGTTGTAAACACACACAGTCACACAAATACTATCTTTCCCCCACGTGTGTGAAATGTTTTAATAAGCCCCTCTACGCTGTGCAGTGTGTGGTTTGATTTGTTTTCCCTCCCCGCTCCCGAGGCCCTGCATGGAGACATTAGCCGAATTCCCCCGGGGTGATTGGATGCAATTTGTCCGGAGTAGACAGCCACGTCCTGGATGTTAGGAATTCACTTTAGCTCAACGTGACAAGGCTGACTTCGATCTACGATTGCTTCTGAAAGTGCAGCGAGCGGAAAGATGCCATTAAGTGTCACCCCACCTCCTCGTTTCTTGCCCCCCCCCCCCCCAAAATAACGATATCTCCTCATTTGACTACGATATGACTTTAACAATTCTAAAGGGCGACACTTATGATTCCCTTAGAAAATAAAAGAGTAAATATGTTTCCCTTTTATAATTACATTACAATAAAAGATTGGCATTTCTGGATTTTAAGCAAAAAAGAAGCATGACTGACACCTGCCATGTAAGCTTGCTTTGACTGTGGAATTGCACCCCCCCCCCACACACACACACACATACACACACTCTCTGATTTCTGCATAGCCACGAGTGGCTGAGGAAGTCAGTGTCCGTGTCGCGCCGTGACTTGACAGGGCAAAATGGGAGCTAACGAGCTTGTCAGATGTCCTGACAAGACAAATGGGAGCTCGTCACTCAACGGGCTTTAATAACGTTTAATGGAAGCGTATTGAGCCCTTCAAAAAATAAAAGTGTTACATACACTAGGCTCTGCTTAATTACGCAAGGCGAGGTAAATTGCGCGTCATCTAAAGGGCGTTGGCCTGTACCCAGTACCGTCATACATGAGGGTCCATCTGCACTTATTAGCGACCTCAACTTGAGCGGTAAATAATGACAACTCCAATGTCCCATGATATTCTATCAAATGGTGTCATCTGTGTACCTGACATATATAAATTGTTCAAGAAATGTTTTTTACGCATATTTTCTCCACAAAGAATTCAAGTATATGCTTTTTTTTGTCATTAGAAAGGTGCATAAGTCAATTATTTCATGCCAATTTTCTATTTACATGAAAAGCAATGGGATTTTTCTAATAACTCATCAATCAATTAAAAAGTAGAAGTACTAAATACCTGTACTACCAAGATAATAAACATATTTAATAATCATGAAAACAAGCAATATCAATCCAAACATCAATTTTGAAAAAGTTGATATGTCATATTGACTCCTTAGTTAGAGTAAACAAGTGTACCTAATGTTTTGACCGTTTTTGTTTGTTTGTTTGTTTGTTGTTTGTTGTTTTTTGCCATGTGTAAGTTACCTGTCAGAAACTTGGAGCTGGGTCTGCACGGAGGGGCTTCCCCCATTACTCGAGCTGGCTGACTTTAGTGAATAAAGCTGAGGTTGTTCATTCTTGTGTGTAATTCATGGTGTGCGATATAGCCAACACACGGTATGATAGTTGTGGTCCTGATGCACAATCCCCCGGGCACAGGTTGCACAACGCTGTTGAAAAGAAACAGATCAGATCATTTTATACATTTTATCGTGCACATATTGCGCCAAGTGTATTAGAAGAAGAAATGAATGGGGAAAAAAACCATACCATGTTCTCTACTGTACACTATGATGGGCACTTTGATTAAATAAAAGACATGGTTCAATTCCACACGATTCAACAAGCACAGCAAGTGACAGGTGACCAGATGGCATTTGTAAATATCTCACTCTACTGCTTTTTTTCTGCACCTCTTCCTGATTGGAGGGGGTGTGAAAATAGTCATCATTCCACAGTAATGTCAATGCATTCATTACCTGAATGGCTTTTCTGTGACTTGTTGCAAGAGATCATATAGAAGTCAGATAGCTTTGCAATAGAATTAAAAATGAAAAAATAATGAATAATTATTCATTCATCATCCAAGCCACGTATCCTCATCGGGCTCACGGGGGTGCTGGAGCCTATCCTATCCAACAAAAGGGAAAAACACTGAATTGGTTGCCAGGATTAATTTGAAAATTGGTTTGGTTTATTAACTTTTTCACATAGTGAATAATTTTAGATTGGTTTGAACTTACCAAAATAAATAATTGTATTATTTTCGGTTGAAGTGTAAGTTTAAATTGTAACTTTAGTTTTTATTTATGTATTATGTGTGTGTGTGTGGGGGGGGGGGGGTAGTAACGTAATGTTCCCTAATATTGAGTTATTTTAAGGAACCTAATGAATAACTCGGTACTTTTCCCCCTTTTCACTTGGACTCAATATTTATTCTATTGAAATGAATTCAATTTTGGGTTAGTCATTTTTTGCGCAAACAACAAGGGTAAAAAAGACAAATATAAACTAACAGCGTCCTGATACGTGTTTTTAGGCAACACATAACGCGTGCATGAATTATACACAAAGTGACACTTGGCGATAGATTTGCACGAATATGAAAAAACACAAGTTTTGCTATGATATATCCTAATACTTTTTAATGAGCGCTACATTGCCAGATAGGTAATCATATATCATTCTGTTGGGTACAAACAAGTACAAATGATGCCGCGCAGGCGGTCTTTTAAAAAGAAATGTGACAACATGAGCGCACATCTGTGTGATAAGTCTAAATAGATGCGCGCTGCAAAAAAAAAAAAAAAAAAACGAGGCTTCCTAAACACAACACGCACTAAATCGGGCAATAACGACGACAAACCGTGTGGAAAATGAACGCACACAGTGCAGTAAGAAATCACTCTTTTTCCTTTTTTTTTTTTTTTACTCTGAACCTCCTTTTCTTCCCCCCTCCTTCTTTCTTATTGGATGACAAAGCCTCTAGTGAAGTAAATATCTTGAGGATAATTGAACTGATTGTTGGTTACAAGTTTCTATGTTTGAATATAAAAGACAATTGCGCATTCCCACTCCTATTTGACCACATTCATATTCATTAATGCGCCTGATCTTAAAGCATATAAAGATGCCGTTCTGAAAGATGCGTCGGGGCGCATTATAGCTTTGCGCGTCATTTTTAGTGGGAGTGGATTCATGAAAAAAAAGTGCAGAGGTTCCAACACGAGAGTCCTTAAATTAGACATAAATTGGAGAAAGAAAGAAAGTGGGAAATGGCACCAAGAGGGAGACAAATATCATCCCCAAAATGCATGTTTGGCAACATAATATAGCGTCAATGTGCACTTGGATCTTATTATGGAAGGACTTCTCTTGAGAAGATACATTTCCAGGCCATTGCATCACTATTGATCTACACCCTGCTGTGCACACGCCCAGTCTATATAGTGTAAAGCCCCATAGCAAGAGCACAGAGACTGTATATACTTCTAAATCTAATCTCAAACGAAGCTTAATTAGACAAGCAATTGCCATCGTAATTAACAGCCTCCCTTTTTACGTTGTGCTTTGATATGGTGCACATAGGCGGGCAACATCAGCGGATAAAGTCTTTATTATGATTGCTGGAAACCCATCTGGTAATAGTCTTGCCCAGGACCTCCTCCCCCCTAATCAAGGTTTTAATTAAAGACGGTTGAGGGCCACGGAGAACATGAAGGCCAGTAATTAAGACTAACATTGGAGCCAACAGATGCACTGCTTCTCTCTTGCATGTGCTGCTGCTCAACAGAGATTCCCGCATTGCATAGCCAAGGCGTTTATGCATATGTGAATATTCAATGAAAATGCAGTGGGGTATTATTATCAATAATATGGCAAAAATATCCACATGCATTTTAGAAAAGACTTGAAGTCAATTCCTACTTCACGTAGAGTGCAAATGGAGAAAAAAAGTTGTAAGAAAGTCATTATACCATTAAATAGTATAAGTTACAATTTGAAAATAGAATGTTGTGCAAATTGGGAGCAAATTGTAGACAAAAAAGTTATTTAAGTCCATCAGTCACTTTTTAACAAAGGTTTTACATCTGAAATTGAGTTGGAAGAATGTTGTCAAATCACAAAACTGTGTTAATGAGAATATAATTGAAATATATAGTTGTAGTGGTACAAGGATAACTTCACGAAATTGGCATTATTTTAGAAGGATAAAAGTTAGTGTCTGCAAAAAATGCCAACATTTCTAAGAATAAGATCGTGACATATGAGAAAAAGCCGTTACGTTACGAGGCTTATGTAACGTATTTGAAAAAGTTACATTTCATACGAATAGTTGAGCTGTAACAAATACAGAAGTCGTGACAATAAAAACGTATGAAAAAAAATTGTAATTCGGAATGGGGAAAGTCGTAAGAAAGTTGCCAAGTTACAAAGAAAAAGTCGTAATGCTAATAGTGTAATGCATCTACTGTACTGCGTCGTAAAAAAATGTATTTTTCATGTATGGGAAAAGTTATCTTTTTCAAGCCAACTTTTTAGAAATTGGGACTTTTCATGTAACAATCTCTTCATTTTTCACTTAATACTTAACATTTTTAACAATAAAACACAAATGTATCCCTCCTAGAATTAAAGCCATGCCATACTTTATTATAATTTTCTCACTTTCCTCAACAAGAACGGCCATTTTTCTTAATATAAATTGCAAATTCATCTCCTCAAACCTAAAAAAAAGAAATCTGTCAATGTTCTTAACTTATCAAAGCTTGTATAAAATCAATGATTACGTTTACTCACGCTTATTTTTTTTCACATATTTTGGATATTTACTGTCAGCACAATTTAATTCCAACTTTTACTTTTCAGTGTGACCCTAATCCTCAATTGTAAATTCCACGCATTAGTACTGCCATGTTCAAATTCAAGAGTTAACCCTTCATTTCCAATTTAAAGCACATTGTGTGAGAGTGGATCCATGCAGTGTATGGATGTTTGTTTTCATATTTCTATGACGTGTATTGATTTTAGGACAGCTGTTGGGGGGGTTGTCGCATGAAAGGACCCCGGTCATCCCGCATTAGTGTAATTCCTGCGCACTGGTCCGACATGGGGGCCCCCAGAAACACATTGTCAGGCTGTTATGAAAGGGAAGTTGCATGTATATATGTATTTCTTTATATACTACTTGTTAGAACTGCACAAGAAGAGTTCTACAAATTGAAAAAAACTTCATCTGACCATTTCATAAATATAGATTAGTTAAAAGAGCAACTGCATGCCTTTTTATAGTGTAGTGCTGAAGTGTAGTACCAAGTTTTAAGACGTCATTACTACAAAGATGCACTGTAAAGAAAGACAAATATTGGCCCTTACCAATCGCCTTCCCAAGATTTCCTTCAGATGGTTGAGCATATGGGGGTACATTTAAGCCAGAAACCCCCGCAAAGTTCCCTTCCTGCTCATTCACCAAGGAGCTTGCACTTTGGCTTCTTTCAGCCTCAACACATCACAAAAAGATGTGCTAAACATATTCCCGAGCTGTCTCAGACCAACTATTACTGAGCCCAGTGAATTTGATATTGGATGAAACAAATGCCACTGGTTCAACTAATAATCTATAATGAACCAAATAAATACGGAATCCTAACCTAATGGAATCCCTAGGATATGTCAAATATTTGTGTTTTAATGCTGAACATGGGTAATTGTGGAAAAACAATCATGGTGAAATTTAAATGACTATTCTTATTATTATTATAACTATGTTTAATTGTTGTAAGATTACGAAACATAAATACCACGATCCATTTAGATTTAAATCATCTCAGACGTCAATGAGTGAAAAGCAATTGTCCAGGCACATTGTAAGCAATTGGTGCGACCAATAGAGCGTTTCTGCCCTCTAGCGGTCATTTTAAACTCTTCAAAGCTTTCCACGTTAGAATTTCATTGGGAGGAAAAATATTTTCCATTGGGTGGATTTATATTGTGACACAGAACCACCCATTTCCATCTTTGAGCATAAAAAAGACTATATTGACTTTTACATATTTTCCCTACTCACTTTAGCACCTAAAATCTTAACATCATAGAGGTAATACATTAGAATATAGGAGGGAAAATGAATAAATGTCATTCGTGCAAATAGAACATTTGGAGAATTCTTGATTCCTCTACATTTTCTGTACATTTTTAGGCAAACAAAATCTTCTTGAAAACCTTTTTTTTGTGTCAGATTTGTATCCACCAGCAAGACATAAATAATGGCTCAATTTATCTTGGACTACAGTTATGCAAAATCAATCTTAAAATGCGGAAATATGGAAAAATCTTTCTGTGTTAATTACAAAGATGTCTGCATTGGATTTATACACATATTTACAGTATAATCATAATAATTGAACTTTTTAAATGACTGTTTTTTCCCTTATTACTTCTTTTCTATTTACTTAATAAGATGAGGCTGACTAACTCCACGCCTTACAATGGGCACTGTCCTTTGAATGGTTCTGCTAGTGGTTCCGCTGGTACACAAGAGGGAATCCGGCCATTAACAGTAATGTTAAAAGAATGAGTCTTAATTTTCCATCTGGTTGCATAGGGAGAAATGTCACACGGTTTGGACTGAAATTATTGTTTTAATTATTACCAGAGCAAAGTGACGGGTGATGAATATACTATGATTCAGCCTTGATCCGGTTCAGCCTCATCTTTTTTTGAGGAATTACAATATAATAGGATGAAATGATCAACAAAATGAAACGTTACGCTTGAAAATAGCCTTTAGGTGTCTTGTATATCACTTTGCAAGATTTTTCTATCGTAATGTCACCCTGGCTGAGCTCTTTGACTGACATTAACTTGTCAATTTCTGCCATTAAGTACAGCGATTTTATCTACACCTAAAGATAGCGACAGAGCGAGACAATTTAACAGGCAATTTAACTGACCGTGTGTTAGTGAAGCTGTCTGAGTCCTGCTCTCTGCCAGTGCACCATGGCATGATGGATGTAGGCAGTCTGGGCTATGTGAAAACACACACAAGTCACACTCCTAATGTTTCTGAGCACACCAAGACACACAGTGATACACAGACAGGCCGGTCTGCCATATTTCCCCAATATAAACGCATATGGGCCCGTGAACAGCCAAACCCCTTTTCCATTAAGTCAACATCTTGTGCTGGCGCTTGGAACAGAGTGGGGCTGAAGTTGGGTCGTCCAAATCCGTCAGTAAGAGGAGGCAGAGGCGTTTGTCATCCTCCTCTCTGGGCACCATCCTCCTGGAAGAGGAAAGGAGCGACAGAGGGTGGTACTGCTATGTAGCATCTGGCCCCGCTAGCTCCAGCTGCAGAGTAAAAAGGGGGGACAGGAGCTGCGTGGCAACCCGTGGGAGATGCTCGTCCGCCAGCCAAAAAACGCCTCTGCGTCCATTAGACGGGACGGAGGACGGTTACATCAAATCAGACGCTACCCAGAAACATTGCTGGTGGTTAGTTATTTTGAAGGGTGAGGCCTATGGTATCAATTGCTTGTGACAATGGGAATGGGAGAATTTAACACCGGCCTCTAACATAAAAATATAATATTTTGTTTTTGTCCTAAAAAGTTTGGCCTCCTCCAATTTGACACCTTACAATAGTCAACTGCTCCAACAGAAACAAGTGGGGACTCTTTCCAGTGACCAAAGAGCAATTGGGCATCAATGATAGTCCATGTCCGAGTCTGGAGTCGAGGGTCCATGCCCAGATCAGCTCCTCACTCTGGGGAGTTGGAATGTTCTCCCCGGGCTTGTGTGGGTTTACTCCGAGTACTCCGTTTTCCTCCCACGTCCCAAGAACATGTAGGATAGACTGGTTGAACAGTCGAAATTGCCTTTTGGTAGGAGTGCGAGCGTGTATGGTTGTCCATTATCTCCTTGTGCCTTGTGAATGGCTGTCCACCGATTCAGGATGTCCACTGCCTGGTGCCCATAGTTAGCTGGGATATGCTCCAGCACCACCCGCGACCGTTGTGAGGAAGAGCGTTTCGTAAAATGAATGGATTAATTCTAACAAAGGCCAGTAGTTCTAGGTAGTGACATTTTTCAATTCTGACACTATTTTAGCCAATGAATGGAAATTGCCTGCGTCATTAATACTCTTTATCACACCCTTGTTTGAGTCTATTAGTGCGTTTGCTTGGTTGTAATTGACATCCTAAAATCTTTGCCATACTTAGTACTCCCCTGTAGTTGCATTACAAGAAAATACAAAGTCAAGTGAAGTCAGGTGATCCTTAAGATGTTAAGATTTTGCATTGCGTCACTCTATGAATTTAGAGGCCAAAAATTGAAGTCCAGTTAACGACAAGCGGTGGCATAAGGAAACATTCCCCAAAACAATGACCCATAAATCGAAGGTCACAATGACGCCATCCAAATCCCTTGAAGATAGAATCTAGCATTAGAGCACAAATGATAATAAGCCAGCAGGGGACATTTAGCACCAGACTCTGAAGCCTCAGAGGGCAGCTTGTCACAGGATCTAGGTCTGATTCAGAGCCCCGGGTAAGGCGTTTAGTATTAGCACTTAATGTCCTAGCACATCCGTGGGCTTATTCTCGGGCGGTGTGGTCCCGCCGATTGAAAGAAGAGATCAAATTGCATGTTTTGAGGGGAGGGATGAGAAGTTCACAGAGGGCCAACACATGCGCTGTTCCTGCTGTCAAGTGTGACCTTTATGAAGGCAAGATCTTGGGGGCTGAGGAGCCCCTTGCTCACTCGTTTGTCCTCTGGGATTAATTAACCTCATTCTACTAATAGGCCTCTGGGATTTGCATTTCAGATTGGATGAATTCCTGTGGGCGGGGGTGCTATATTCTCTACTACTCTGATCACAACCAGGTATAAACACATTGAGCGCTGCCTTTTGCAGCTTTACGACCAACACTTTTCATACAAGATGCCAGTGATGTAATGTGTTAAGAAAATCATAATAAAAGAAGTAAAGAAGTCTATACACAGCTATGGTTAGTCAGACGAGCAAATGAAATTAACAACACTGATCGCAAGCATCTGTTAGATGTCAGTAATAATGTGTCAAGGGGGGGGATTGTTGGGTTTGCCTGTTGACGTACGCATCTCTTTATAGTGTGTTGAATGTCATATTCCCAAAAGATAGTGAAAATTTACAGTTCCTACCTAAAATCAGAAGTTTAGCGTCAATCACAGTGAGGGAACGCCAGAGGCTGCCAGCTGACACGACAGGCACGGTCCCCCCAGTCTCATCACGGCCGTCCCCATGCGCTGTGCCGTCACAACAGCTCCAGCTAATCTTCTTTTCATGGTCTTCATTACGACCTGTCAGGACATAAATTGACAGTAAATGGCCACGTTTATGAACACGGCACTAAAACAGCATCCTTAACTGTTGTGGCCCCTCGTGCAAATGTTAGCGTAATAAAGTGACCAGGGGAATCAATTAAGCGGTGACATAAATTGATGCACACATACACCCGCACATCTTGAAAAACGGGGCAGCTGACAATGACAATCCCCACCTTAATACACCTCCTGAAACATTATGTCCTCCGTTGATGACCTCCTTTGAAGACCTATTCAGAAAGACGCTTGCCGGCCTCATATTTGCAGTGTGAGTAACGGCGGCCATGGCCACGCTTCAAGGAGCACGGCATCGACACATAGCCTCGAGTCTGAGGCAAGACGCGGACTTTGCCATATAACACAGTAATTACTAGATCAAATCTTCTCAAATTGAGCCAACGCTGTTCTGTGATCCTTCCTATACTAATCAGCACACTGAGGTATGGCCACCCGACTATAAATTGCTGACTTAATTAAAAGCGGGACCCCTCTGTCATCTAATTACAGGGAGAAAAGGTTATTGCTTCAATGCAATTTTCCAAATATGATTCCCTCGCAGTTATTAAAAGCCTGGGTGTCATTTATTGTTTTAGATTTTTCAATATGGAAATGGCCCCAGTGACAGACGTAATGACTCGGGGAAAACGCTTCATCTCGATAGCGGCCTGGCACGGCCATTTGTCTGAGATAAGTGGAGCGAGCAGGAACCGGGGGAAATGTCACGGGAGGCATCCCATGATTGCCTCCACTTTACAGTTGTCATTAAACAGAGCAAAGGTTTCTTTTCTCCTCCGTGGCAGCACTGAGAAGTTTATTAATCTATCTAGAATAGCAGGGCTGGTGAGTTATTACAACTATGAAAAGTCCCAATGGCGGGGAAGGGGTAATTGTGTGATGAGAGACATATATTCGCTGTTATTGTTCATTCAAATAAACATTCTTTGGCTGACACTCAAACCTGGAGGAAGCCAAAAGCATCCAACAAACACACTACCAATTAACTTTAAGGGAAAGCTGGAAAGAAAACAAATAAGCACAGTGCTGAAACAAAATCCAGCACACAGAGAATTAAAATGCAGGTGTTGTAAATACGAGGTTGACAAATAAAGGTACCGAAATTCAATAAAAGCTAAAAATGTCGTTGTTTGCAATAATTGAGCAGAAATTTCACAAGGTTTTGATACTGCAAAGCAGTGAATTTCAAATTGTGGTACAAGTAGGCGAGCTTCATGAGTGCTACTCAGACGATTGACTGAATAAATGTTTAAACAATGTAATAATTAAATGAAAATTAAAATGTATAAGGCTTAAGAACTGTTTCTCTTTAAAGATATAGGAACAATCTCTGGATGTAATACTATCTAATACAATTCTCAAGTATTTTACCATTTCATGTATCCATTCATTCTTTTTGAACACCGCTTACCATTGCCAGAGTCGAGAGATGCTAGAGCCTATCGCAGCCAAATTGGGGTTACTGCTCAAATTGTGGCTTTATAAAAACAACAAAAACTCCCCTTTTCCTCAAATATTATCACAATAACACATTTTAACTAATTGGCTGCCATTTGTCTCAACTCCCATTCCCAAATCCCATTAACGGTAATTAAAAAAAACAATTTTAGCAAATAATCACTGCTAACTTTCCCATTCAAAATAGATTGGCATCTAGTACCATCAATCTCAGACAATGAGTGAATATTGGCTGTGATGCTGATACTCAGAGAGCCAAGTATTCTTATTCGAACATTTTACCTATTATGCACAGACAGTTGGTCTTCAGCAACATTCACAACCACAAAGCTCTAATGTTATTCAGGCAGTTGAAATAATTGCATATTTGTACAAAATATCCAGTGTTTAAAAAAACTCTAAAGCTTGTGAAGTGCAAAGACTGATTAGTAAATTAAATTAATAGAGTCCCAATGCGTGGTTATGAGCGTGGGCCAGGAGAAACCAAAACAGAAGTGTATGTCCTGGACACTAATACTGTGTGTCTCCCACCATAGGGTTTTCTTAATTACATTAACCAAATGCCTTCTGCAAGAGTGTGTGTGCAATCTCATGGTTAACTGAACACCCCTGTAGCTGCACACCCCCTTCCTGTGCTTTCCTACAGTGAAATATTCATGTTGAAAGCCACTCTTCTACTTTCTCCCTGCAACATTTTTAAGTAGTTTCGGGCAATGTTACTGTTGTTTGACATCCATTCTAACTCGCCAACATGCTTTATAGTCCATAAAAGGTAACTTCTCAGCTCAAGGTTAACAGCTGAGCTTTCTGCGGTTGGGAGCTAAAATGAATCATATTGAATATCAATGCAACCAATTATGAGAAAAGGTCTATCATTAAATAAACTTGATAGATGACCAATAGGAAACAAGTCATTCTTGGCTCAAATATTCAAACGGAGGTTCCCGCTAGTGTTACAAAAGAAATAATGATAAAAAATGTTCAAAATCTAACCTCTTTCATAAGCTTGATACTTTTTGTTTTCATCCATTAGGGTTCATTAGTCCAGTACAATTTAGTTGTATTTCACTTTTCATTCAATGGCTTTTATTTTACTATGAATTCATTCAAAAGAATTATTACCTAAGTAGCCTACAGTTTTTTATTGGTTCTTACTCAGCTATATTCGAACATATTGATGTTCACACTGCATAATCATACAGAAAACTACAGTAATCCCTCAAATATCACAGTTACTGTAGACCAGACATGGCCAGGATAACCGAAAAATCTCTAAGTAGAGTCATCCCTATAATATCTACCTTTCTTTTCTTCAGTGCTGAGTTCTTGTAGCAAGCGGAAGACAGGGGAGTGGTTCCACTTAGGAGTGTCATCGTGGATTTTCACCTTTTTATGAAAAAAAAAATATTTAACAGACAAAAATTGAAGAAGTGAATTCGCGATAAATGAAGTCGCTATAATCGAGAAAAGACTGTACTCTATTTTGAAAAATAACTTCTTGGAATCCAACCATTGGCCTTATTTAAATCCTGATAAATTTGCTGACTATTTTAAACTACAAATTCCACGACTTTGGTCAAAATGAACTACATATTCTCCAAAGTAACGGATGCATCTCACATGAGGAAGAGATTTGTTTTTTTAAATCTATTTGTTGGATGACACACTGATTTGAATTGACCAGGCAGGACTAATTTAAATACATGAAGTATTCATTAATTGAATAAAGAGCCTAGTTAGCCTCGGGGCCCTTTTATAAACTAGGGTGTACTATTTATGCAAAACAGCAATGTGCCATGTGCTGGCTTATTATGCTAATGTCGAATGGCAAAATACACGTTTCTCCTGCCCACGACCGAGGATTAGGCATGGCAGTGTCAGCAAGTTGTTTGGAGGCTAGAGACTCTGCTCTTCCACATTACAGCATGTTGAGATGCTGATGTGTAATGCGATTCCTCTGCGAGCAGATGCGATCACACCCACTGTCCAAGCAAACTTGTTTTTAGACTTGCTGAAAACACATCACAAAATCAGTTGCCAAATGACGGACCACCTGCCGTATCCGTTCAATTATTTTCAAGTGCGTACAACTGCAATAAAGTCATCAAGGCCCAAAAATTGCCCGTTTTTGGGGGGTAAAGTAGGCATTGATTCATAAGATCCCTATGTTCACAAGTCAATTATGAGAAATTAGGAGGAAGACAGTAAATATGGAGGTAAAAAGTATTCACATTTTCATTAATATTCAGTTTATGTTAAATCAATTATCAGTGTTGGTTTCCCTCAGTTTTCCAGTGTGGTAGTAAACCCAAACACACATGTAGTGAAATATATTACAACATTTTGCCATCCAATTTAATGTTGTCTCAAAATGGTTAGCTGATGGTGATAGATGACTGTTTTTGAAATCAGATGATCAAATGATTTGTTATTATTAATATATTTTTAGGGGGAGAGTAAATTGATGGGCCTTAACCTGTGGGTCAAGTTTTTGGCTCATTGAAGTTGAGTTTGATACCTGATCTACTTATTACAGGCCCAATCGCGGCCGTACATTTGAGAATTGTCGAGCTATGAGAAGTGTCACCTTTGGCTGATGCAAACTTTCGAGTAGAAAGGCAAAAAAAGATAATTTTCCCTTGGCCACGTCCATTTCTTCTGCTGGCGTCTTGCAACGTGGCGCCGAAATTCCATCTGTATCCTTCTGACCAATCCCGTGGGCTGTTACAGGGTGGCGAGTACGAGCCTCTTTTATGCTGCACTCTGATTGGCTCGTCAAGAGGTACCCGGAAGTTACCGCCTAGTTTTTTCCCGTCCATGGAGAAACTGGGTTGTGTCAAATTCTTGACGCGCAAAGCCAAAGGAACAGATCAAATCAAACCAAATAGTGCAGTATTTTAAGTGGTTTATTACAATTGTGTATTTGATCCTGATCATCAAAAAAGGCCATCAAGGAGAAACTGCGGAAGAGATAGGTTCGATTAGCCTGCCTATAAACAAAAGCCGGCTTTAGATATTGAATGATGGAGATCATCTGCTTGATGTGCACGCTGCTATTATGGACCACTGCGGCCCACGGGAAGCCCACCACGAGAAAAGAGCGTGTCATTCACGAAACCAACCTAAACGAAAGAACGCAAGACGACAACAGCAGCTTCCAGTATGACCACGAGGCCTTCTTGGGAAAAGAAGAGGCCAGGACATTCGACCAACTCACCCCGGAGGAAAGCAAGGACAAACTCGGGTAAGTCCGGGGGGCTTCCCCGTTGCACACCCTCCATCTCCTCCTTCTCTCTGTGTTTTTGACACTCATTCCACGCCACTCCAACTGAACAAGCATATTGCATGTAACAGTCCATGAATATTTACTAATCAAGAGCCAGGGCATGACAAATATGTGCCATGCATGCCAAGGAATGAGAAAACGGTGCTCTATTGTTTTGCTGTCGGCCTATTCTCATATACCTAATGACTTTTAATTATAGATCTTCATTAAAGAAGCATTGTTGTAGGCTATGGTGTTTGGGTACAATGGTAGTTCACAAGGTAGTCTTCTACACGCCATCCTTTCCGTCTTTAAAATTCACATCCTTGTTTCTTTTTATCATTTCTTGACTCCGACGTGGCTAAAGTGGGTTCCTGTAAGAGTGGGAGGACCCCCTGGTACATCACAACGTGGCAACTGCAGTCTAAGAATACTTTGCTTAAATTGGTCTGCTGCCCCTCCCAATCAGATCTTCAACCAAAGCTCTTGTTTCCTGTCTTGAAATACAGCAACAACATAAAAAAAACTGAAATGCATGCCCTGTCAAGAATATGAAGGCATTCAAGAACTGCTAATTGGTGTATAATTACTAGTATCTGTACCACTAAGCATCTGGTAGTACAGTATGGAATTTAAGCAACTTTTTGTGCATAAAACACCTCTTAAGGAACACAACTCCTACCCCTGGAGAACATGAATATATTTTGTAGGGGCTAAACTCACCAAATATCACAGCATGAGCCGTGGCTTTGTGTTATGCAACACTTCTTCCAAAACGACCATCCCCAAAATAATCTGGAGGGAAAAGAAAACTGCAACATCTCATTTTTTAAATTGCAATCACATCACTGAACAAAACTATTTAATTTTGATTATGAATGCATCGCTCCAGCACCCCCAGTAGGACCCTGAGGATAAGCAGTATGGAAAATGAGTGAATGAATCATTCAGAAGGTGGGGCGTGTCGGCCTCGATCCCAGGTGGGTCCTCATTGTGGGGAGTTTGTATGTTCTCCCCAGATTTGAGTGGGTTTTTTCCAGGTGTCCCTCACTTCCCATGGGAGGCTGCTTGAATACTTTAAATTGCCCCTAGGTATGAGTCTGAGTGGGAAAAGTTGTCCGTCTCCTTGTGTCCTGTGATTGGCTGGCCACTGATTCAAGATGCCCCCCAATGGTTGCCTTAAGAAAGCTGGGATAGGCCCCAACAGTCCCTTATAATGTTTTAAATATTTCTTTTATATTGGCTTTCTTTTTCCAGTAAAATAGTGCAGCGGATCGACAGCGACGGAAACGGCCTCATCACCACCGATGAGCTCAAAGCGTGGATCAAACGCGTCCAGAAGCGTTACGTTTACGAAAATGTGGCAAAGGTTTGGGGAGATTATGACCTCAACAAAGACGACAGGATCTCATGGGAAGAATACAAGAAAGCCACGTATGGATACTACCTCGGTAGGAAATAAACTCCCTTGATTCAAAGTGTTGAAACTTTTACCACCGAGCTTAAGGCTCATTCATTGCTATGTATGGCTTTAGTGATACCTTTCTTGTGTGCTCAGCCAATCCAGGTGAGTTTGATGAGACGGCAGACCAATTCAGCTTCAAGAAGATGCTGCCTCGTGATGAGAGGAGATTCCAAACAGCCGATTTGAATGGGGATCAACTGGCTGACAGAGAAGAGTTCACAGCCTTCCTGCATCCTGAGGAGTTTGAGCACATGAAAGAGATTGTAGTGCAGGTGAGCAGCACTCAGAGATACAGAGACACGTGCTGGGCCTGCCTGGGTTTTCTCCGGGTGCTCTGCCCTGTGATTGGCTGGCCACCGATTCAGGGTATGCCCCGCCTCTGGCTCGGAGTCAGCTGGGATAGGCTCCAGCACCACGCGTGACCCTAGAGAGGATAAAGTGGTTCAGAAAATCAATGAATGAACTTCGATTATATGCATTTAGTGTTTAACTTGCTTTTCATAATCATTTTTAAAAATATATTTATATATCCGCTTAACAAATAAAATTGCCTTTAGACATTGCCAATCGCAATTTTTATTTTACTTTTTAAAATCAGAATCAGCTTTCAAAAATCCCATCGCGGTCGACCTCTATTTTAGAGGGATGTGTCTGAGGGGATGCTTTGCGAAATATGCAAAATTCTGATGCTTTCCAAGCCAGAAATTTAAGTCTGCCCTCTAGATGATAGTTTGTAGTATATATATTTTTGGGGCGAGTCCAGAGGGAGGTACTGGCTGTCCCATTTAACACTCGATCTTTAAATATGAATTTGGCCTCATGGAGCGGTTGCGTGGGAAATGTTTCGCAGTAAGGCACTATGCTGCTGTGTTCATAAAAGTTGTACTACCCATTTGACGGAGTTAATTATTAAAAAGGCTCATTTTTATGATGTCACTGAATGGGCCTGGAAAATCCTTCTAACTTTGGCATCTCTCTTATCAGAGAAATGTGTTAAGTTGTCGCTAATAAGTGGTCAGTTTGTTCCTGTAGTCAGAACAGAATACCAATGGAATTTCCAGCCATTTCAATGGTTGCCGAATCTCTGCGACACAATATCACATATTTTTAATTAGAAACGCCAACTCAAACAGTGTCCCAAAAAAGGATGTACTATTTGTTCATTGAGGTTTGCTATTGACATTTCTGGCTGGATTCTCTTAGTGTGTATGTTGGTAGTCTTCTTAGAAAATCCACTGAGCTCAGCTGTCAGTGTATATTTTATTATTTACTTTTCACTCAGTGTTTTTTCTTACACGCAACATTTAAGATTGAGTTTAGAATATTGATGGCATTTGTTTATTATTAGTCAGTGCTATTTTACACATCTATTAAAAATTCATCAGGGTTCAGAGAGGCCATCTCACCTGTAGGGAAATATGCATTGAGTAGATTTATCGCGTGTGTAGAAGAGTGTGTGTGTGTTGCACGCCAAATGTGTCTTTAGTGCACTTGTTAACTGATGACCTAAAGTCTCACCCGTGGACAAAGACATCTAGCGGGGCTTTCAAATGTTTTGCTACATGCTTTAAATGCGGTTGGGGTGTTGGTTCACATCAGCAGAGCTTCTTGTAATTGTAGTGTCAGTGTGCCAGGCCAGCTGTAAAGTGACCCTCGCGTTGAGTCACACTGCCCAGAGCAACCTTTTTCTGTCTTTATTAGTCAAAGCCAAAGTTCTGGCTTGCCGTTGACCCCCGTTAACATGACTTCACCCCGTTTTGACCAATGCAGGAAACCCTGGAGGACATCGACAAGAATGGCGACGGTCACGTGGATGTGGAGGAGTACGTTGGTAAGTCTGAGCAATTATTTGAAACCAATTGCAGAGATGTACGTTTCATTGCCGTTGCATTGGAGCGTATCTGAGCTTTGTTAAAGTATAGCTTGTTTAAAATCAATTTAAAAAGAACGCAGAATATTTGCAGTTGATTCTTCAAATACAATTAGGTGGAAACACCAAAAAGACAGAGCAACTCAAATTGAAGTGGTTTGACCTTGCGGTTTGTTGAACTATTTGGACATAGATTTCATGAAAATTGTTGGGTTTGCGTATCAGGGGTTTTATATTTTCACAGTACGTATCATAACAAAATGCTTGCCTGTTTTCAGCTGACATGTTTGCTCAAGAAGATGGTGGCCCAGAGCCAGACTGGCTGAAGACAGAAAGAGACCAGTTCTCAGACTTCAGAGACTTGAATAAAGATGGGAAAATGGACCGGGAAGAAATCCGCCAATGGATTATGCCACAAAACTATGACCACGCCCAGGCTGAGGCGCGACATCTGGTCTACGAGTCTGATCAGGACAAGGTATGAAATTGTTATTGACAATTTGTCCTTGAATTTGGGCAAAAATACAATGAATTGATATGCAATTTATCATTAGGGCCAATTGACAGCATTTGCATTATTTTCAGGACCAAATGCTGACCGAAGAAGAGATCCTGGAGAATTGGAACATGTTTGTAGGAAGTCAGGCCACCAACTATGGAGAGGATCTTACCCGGAACCATGATGAGCTTTAATGAGGTTTTGTCTCCAAGTGATTGAATTTATTTGCCGTATGACGGAAGATCAGTCTTGTTCAACCAGCTCTCCATGTCGAAATGTTGGTCCAAGAACTGTAGTGCAGATAAGGAACAAGTTAGAAGACTTTTTGAACAAAATGGGACCATTGTTACACTGTTTCTGACATTCAGAAGCAGCAAGTCAGTGTTGAAATTGACTATGCCTTACCACCACCATTTTGGCTTAGTTGCCTCACAACAAGCAGTACTTTACGGTAAACCTTTGATAACAACGTTAATGTGAATCTATAACTCAAGGAATCAAACTTTATTTATTTACATTTTAGAAATGGTCAGGCCGTTTGCATGAAAAAGATTTTTAATCTTTCTTATACTGTCTTTGTTAAATGAAGTTAAAACAGGAATGTTTTAACTGCAGTGTTATTGCACGTGATATTTTGTTTTAGTTAAAGCAGTGTTACTAAAGTTACTTGTTGATCTGTTCACTGCCCAAAATCTTTTTACTTCTATTTTTATAGTTTGTTTTTCCTTTTATTACTGTCCAAACACCACATTTACTTTCTTGACTTACATTGTTGACTGAAAAGCACTAATATGTCTTAATTTCAATAATGTACAAATTAAAAAACAAAACTAAAAGACTATCTTAGCTCTTGTCATATTGTTTTTCTTTGTAATTCAAATATACTTTAAGGAATAATGAGATTAAGTTTCGGGACATTAGATGGTGCTGACTTGTTTCAGATGATAGTTTTGTTTTGGGAGACATTCAACCATGGTACAACCATCCATACATTTTCATACATTGGTATAGAAATATACATCCAAAGGTGAAAAAATTACTCCCTTTCCTCCCAGGAGGAACCAAACTATAAAACAGAAACCCATCTGATTTAAACAAACACGAACAAATCTTTCATGCATTCATTTCCCACACATAAAAAACTATATTCGGCAGTTTAAAGTATTTTTAACTGCTACTTATTAATTTAAATAGCCCACTTTCACGTACGGCTCATCAATTAGCTAAAGTCCATTTGCATACTAGCTTAAGCTCTGCACTTGATTGTGACATCACACATCAGCGTAAAAGCTCAACAGTGCATCACAGAAAAGGTTATGAGGTAATTAAAGTCACATTTAGGCGTTTACATTTTACACGCAACAATAAATGTAAGGGAACACAGGTAAATTGGAACAACATAGACACCTCGAAGCTAATAGAAGCTGAAATTCATTCTCTTCACCTTTAATGGTATGCGCAAGGGTCACTAATTTAACAGGACATCTTAAATGTAAATCTGGCAAAAGCATCAGGATTCTTTAAGGGCTCATTTTATTGCTTCGGTTGGACAAGGATAGCGTAGTAACGGAGGATAGGTTGAAAGGTAGAAGGTCAGCAAACTCGCCAAAAAAGGGCGTTCTTTTGATAAGCATTTTCAGTGATTAGAAACTCCTCTGGGTATGTTCTAGTAATATTGGAAGCATCGAGGTGGCCCTCCTGAGTTGAGACAAAGCCGGGTCCTGCTTCACAATTCAACGCGGTCTCCAAATGTGACTTCTTAACTCCTTTAACATCAAGAACAAATGGACCCTGTCGTCAACCTTCAAGAACGATTGGCGTCTACACACTGCTCGCCACACGTTGCCGCAGTTGAGACACAGAGTGGAGTTGACTGGCTCTCGCTGCTGGCTGTTGCCGTTCAAAACAGTGCGATGTAACTGAGAAAGCGTCTCCGCCACCCAGCGTGTCCCCTCTGCCTGCTCATGTGGAACATATGGATATATGTGTGCCACTTAACAGGACAAGTCAAGCGGGACCAATGCGATAAAGCTCATTAGGAACAAGGGGACAGCACGATGCATGTGTTGTTCTGTCCCAATGTACGACCCTTTGCCAGCACACTATGAGCAATGTCTGGAAAGCTTGTTTTTCTTAGGACTCTGTTGAATTAATTAGACATTTTGCTGGATTGAATATAGAAGGCTATGCGACAACAACAATGATTACTTTATAAAAATGCACACGAACTTGCACGAGTCCAGCATCCAAGAAAATACAGTCTATTAAAGTCTGGTGTTTTCTGCGGCTGTTTTTGGAGACCGTATAAACCCTTGTTGTGGAAAAATCTCTACGTTTGTGACCACCAATGTTGCCTCTGGTGTGCGTTTTGAGAGTTTGACAGCAAAAAGAAGAATGTTTATGTAACAACATCAACTGGGTTTCATTCTCATAAATTGTGACAAGTGTTTTTTTTTCTCAGTTTTAGGGGAATTGCATTGGAGTTTTTTTTCTGTTTTGCCTTTCTAACGTCACTACACCAAATTCAGGATTTTTTTTGCTTGACTTGAGAGCAAAAAATAGGGCTATACTAATGTCACATTGTGCACAACTCAATTCACAACCAGAGTCAGTTTTGCATATTGTGAAGAATTCTTACAAAAATACATTTCTAATATAGTTCAAAGGTTATATGGTCCAACTCCTGGAATTGAAGTAGAAAATAATTTTTTTTTTTCTTACACTTTTCATCATAACCTCTCCTACAAAGCTGTTTTTCCTTTCAAAAATGTATACTAGTAATATGATTCACATATTTGCTTGGATCCCTGCTCACAAATTTAATTTTATCTTCAGTCAATTTATACATCAGGATTTAATTTTTTTATCAAGGTGAAGTTACTTGTTGGACAAAACGAACTTCGCTTGAGGAGGTTCAATTAATAAGGCCATAGCCCTGTCAAATTGAAAAACAGTGGTTTGCCGCCATCACCTAATTATGCCTACCCCCACCGCACTGAGAAAGTGTCCACACTTGCAACCTACATTTGAATAATTAGTCGACCTAAGACACTAATAGACTTCCTGTAAATAGCATATGAGCTTTGTCATGTGTCAGGGTCCATTGCTTTGTGTGTTTGCTTGAATGTGAATGTGTAAAATATGAGTTTGTACAAAATGATGGGGTTCACAAACCCTATACACTGGCCTGCCTGCCTGCCTCTTGGCCATATTTAAAAGGACGCTCAGACCTCCTCTTTATCGTGGCGTTCCTTTAATCATTTTCTGTGTATGCATGTGTGTGAGGTAATGACTTCAGACGGCTCTCATATGAGCGTCTCCTTAAATCAAGCCTTCTTTGTTGATAATAATGAGCCCTCTGGGTGAGAACAGACTCCTGAAACTATCGTCTCAATCGGCTGTAGTCTATTCCAACACTTGAGTGTCTTTTTTCCGTTCAATAGAGTTATTTCTTGTAATTAAATCCCAGTAATTGAATCTCTTCTTCTTTAATTCTTTGGAATAGGTTTTTTCCTTGTCTTTTTCATTAAATAATGATTCTCCCCCTTAGGATTTGTGGGCAAAAGACATGGGAGTGTTGGATTTCTGCCCTTTATTTTATACTAAATTGAATTGAAGTAGTATTAAAAAAATAGTTGAATTGTACATGTATATAGGTATATCAATCTATTAAGAAAAATGTGAGTGTCAAGCAATTTAGGGTGTAATACACCTTTTGCCCGACATTAGCTAGGCATCCTGTGACTGTGAAAAGATGAAGCGGTTTTGGTATGGGAGAAGAAAACGTGCTGAGCAATATGTGCAACTGTAGTGCGTGCCATTGCAGAGTTGGGTTTTCAGCAACGTTCATGTTTTTATGCCTTGACAATGACGCTTGAAGGAGTTCATCAATCTTTGATGTCAGTACTGAAGAAATATACCTCCCTTCCTTCTCCCGTCACAACACTTTACTCCCTCTAGTGGAGTTAACTAATTTGAACCAATTAGCTATACGCAATAGGGTTCTCTATACGCAATAGGGTTCTGAATTAACTGTGTAACGTCATTTGTCCTTACTTTAATGAAAATTCATCACATTAGAACTTTTTAATGTACTACCCGGTAAAAAAGAGGGTCCAATCCCTGGTGGGTTCGGACTTTTAGGGTGTTGAGTTTTCATTGCCTTCCCATGCCTGTGTGGGTTTTCTACGGGGTACTCCTCTTTCCTCCCACATCTGCATGGTAGGCTTTTTGAACACTTAAAATTGTCCTTGTCAGAGTGTCCATCTCATTGTGCCCTGCAATTGGCTGGCAATAAATACAGGGTGTCCCCACCTGCCTACAACTGGTCGGGATACTCTCCAGCACCCCCGTAATCCTTGTGAGAATAAGCGGTTCGGTAAAGGAATAAATGTCACTCATAGTACGAACACTTTGTTGTGAACCTGTGCGCAAGAAACATGTGCCCAATCCAAAAATCACCCGCTAGGAGAGAAAAAAAACATGTAGAATACTCTAATGTGTACTGAGTTTAAAGTCCATGTATTGTACTTGTATGTACTAGTACCACTTGTATTTTGGTTAAAGATATTTATTTACCATATTGTCTGTTAAGTCGATAGTTCAGTCTGAGTTTGGCCATGTTTTCATCCATAACTTGGCATGACGTATTTAACGTTAGACGAGTAAGTACTTTTTAATACAAATGGTGACTATGATATCCCAACGAGACTGATATCTTTAGACAAAATGTTTCTCTCGCTCCATTTGTCCACATTGGTCCTCCTTGTTTCTCTGCCCCCCCTTTTCCCAGCATCTGGAATCCTGTGGGATGGAAGGGGGAGATGAGGAAGCCGTGTTTCATCCTGCTCTTCCCCAGGGGGTCTTGCTTTTTGCTTTGTGATCTTGTATCTCACATGATGAAGATGGATCTAATCCTGTTAGAAGTGGGCATCTTCCAGCGTAATACACCGGGAGATGAAAGACGGCGAGAAAGAGAAGGGAATTTCAAGAATCATCATTACGTTGGTGTGTAATTTTGTTCATTTTTATTCTCCTGGGAGCTTCCTCTCAAGGTGTTTTCCCTTTGCTGCCTTCCTCAATCTGCTCCCTGAGTTAGAAAGATGACCCTCTAGGCTCCATCTGAGCTCCAGGCCCCTCTAGGCCAAAGCATTCCCCGTGCTCCTACACACTGCAGCCCCTCAGGCTCCGTGCTACACCGTAGGGAATTCAACCATACCCAAGACCCCCTCTGCCCCTCAGACTGTACAGAGTTGTACACAAGAGCCTGAAGGGAGAAGGATAGGAACGAGGGTGTCTGCGATAAAAATACATTTCAAAAAAACATGCCAGACTTGCCATGCCATCAAACTACAAGAGCGCCGCCTGTTGTTGCAGTGCAGTCCTTGCATATAGGCCTCCAAGTAAGTTTGATCTCTCTGGGGCTTGGTCCCTTGGGCTTCACAGAGGCCCCCTTCAACCCCCTCAGCTTCATGCGCACTGACCTTTCCAACACACGGAGGATAACTAATGTCTTTTTGGCATAAGGAATCAAAACAGAAGCTGGATGATAATGTTGGATGCACCTGGGACTTCAACAAATGGCATATGGAAAAGAACATTTCCACAATAACAAGGTTGTGTGAATTAAATGTAAAAAAAAAAAAAAAAAAAAAACCTCTGTTACATAGAGCAGAAGTACATTTTGTGTGAGAACTGTTTTCCCCTTGGGCTCACCGAGATCCAACATCCATAACTTCTACTCTCACTCTCATAAAATCAACTTTGTCTTTTAGGCAAAATTACCAATTGTCCTAATACTTTAGTTAATGTTCAGAAAACAAGAGTTTGCTCTTCTAAATGATTCATTGTGGAAGGGTTAATGTCAATGTTTTTGTTGTTGTTTTTTAGTGCAATTTTGCAAATGCTTGATTCATTCATTTTTACATTTTATTGTTAATAATCTAGACATTTATTTCATAAAACAGTACTTTTTCACTAATATTTTAAAGAACAATTATCCCATAATTTAAAAAACAGTGCTATCTCCAGATGCTTTCAAACAGTCTAAATGATTTTTACAAAACTTCTGTAATTCTTCATTGTTTCTATTCATTTTATAATGTTATCCAACTTTATCTCTGTAGAAGTTGGAATATTATCTAAACTCCACTTTTGCTGTAATATACAAAAAGAAAAATTTAATTATGAAAATGCTCAGTGGACTAGAACATTTTGGTTTGTATGTTGCTCTCTGGTTAAACTTTCCCTAACCCCGTTTTAAATGGCAGGCTATCAAAAAATAAAATAAAATAAAGAAACCCTTTCAAGACTTCCATACGCGCTTCCTTGCAGACGCATGCAGCAGAAGTTTACCAGGTGTACGTCATCCAAGATTACCCACGCCAGCACACCTTGAAGGCAAATAGCCAATGTTACACATTTCGGGCATCTGGCGTGTGTTTTGGAGGTTGTGGGCGGGTGAGTGCGTGTGTGCGTGTGCGTATGTTCATGCTTTAAGGTTGGTACTAACGTTTGCCAGGATGAGATAACTGCCATAAAAATACCCTTCTTATACCTAAAGGCTGTTTACACACAAACAAAGCAAAGTGGTCTGACCCTGTTGTCCACACAAGAACAGAAGTTGGGAACGAGATTGCAGGCCACATTTACACAACTATCTAGGTCAGATGTCACATTTAGTATGTGAGGACAACTGTTAACTGGAAAATTTAAGAGGGTGCACCTAACATTGCCTGGGTTGGTTCGTTTTATATGTACAGAACTTTGTTTCATTGTATTTGCAAATCCTTTTGTCTGTGTGCAGACCTCTTCATTTATGGTTGGTTCACCCACTCTTCCTCTAGAACTTTTTCCAATTAAGCAGAATCAGAAGCAAGCTGCAAGATCAATCCAAAGGTTGGCATGTCTTTGAATGTGTACGATAATAATGGCGGTAATGGCTGAGGGTTTTTAAAGGCACGAGGTCCTTGTACTCCATGCAGACTTGGCAGCCTGCAGTTAGGAGTGAAGCAGAGTGAGTAAAATGTACCATCCCTGTGATCTTCCTTTGGTTGCCAGTGGCCCCCCGCGGAAGTAGAACAAAGGCAAAGGCACGTCTTAATCAAAGTGCAGTGGATTAAGAAGGAGAGAAAAAACACATGGAGGACATGCTCCCTTACAGTCATTACGTGGATGGGAAAACAAGCAGGATCACCACCTTGAAATAAACCACCCATGACACTCGAGGCATTTCATACTACTTATGTCCAGACTGGCTGAGGAAATAAAAATTCATTGAAGTAAGTGGCTGAAAAATCAAGGAATATAAAAAATTACATTTATAACTAAATTCTCCTGTCAAATTTAGACCTTACGAAAATTACTATTCCACATTGGTACAAATATAAACAGGAACTCATCTAATCTCATTTTCTGAACCTATTTTTACCTCATTAGGGTTGTAGAGGTTGCTAGAGCATATCCCAGCTAATGCCGGGCCAGAGGTGGGGGACACCCTGAATCAGTGGCCAGCCAATCACAGGTTACAAGGAACAGACAACCATGTACACTCACACCCATACCTCAGGGTGTCCAATCAGCCTGCCATCCATGTTTATTTGAATGTAGGAGGAAACCCATGCAGGCCCAGAGAGAACACGCAAACTCCACATGGATGGACATGACCTGGATTTGAACCGAGAATCCCAGTATTGTGAGACTGACGTACTAACCACTTGTATCAACGGGCCATCCACAAACAGGAACTGATTGATAAAAAAAACACAATAAACCCACATGGATAGTTGGCTAATCTTAAAACCAGAAACTGGTATTCTCTAGGTGGCTTTTCTCAGTTCTTAGCAATCCCAAAAAGGTGGACATGAAGGAAGATGAGGGCAGATACTTTCATAATGCGAGACATTTAAACATTAGAAACACATTTTTGAGGTGCCGTTTGGATGAATCGAAAGAAATATATAAAGACAAATTCATAGATAATACTTAAGAAATAGTGTGTTTGCTGGTTTTGTAGCTGCAGCTCAGTGCTCAAGTGTGACAGTAGAATTGCTATTTTCAGTAGAGGTGTTGCCAGCATCTTTGGAGGATGTCAACAATATCGAATCCGTTTCAATATATTTCATTTACTATTTACTATATCAATGTTGAATGCTGTACTACTTTAGAGCTGGACATCCAGGATATTGACACGCTTCAATTGCATTCTATATTCATCAGCTAGATAGGCCTATGCTTGGATGATCGCGTGTCAACATTGCTCCATGACATCATCAACCTGCAGAGTGCCCATATTGGCTCATATTTTATTAACATACCTGCTGCAGCTGAGTCATCTGGCGACACACGAGCTGGTCCCACAAGTATACGTCCACAAGATGTAAATTTGATGCTGATGATGATGTTGATGGTGAGGAGGGTTATGGTCCAAACTTCTCACTCCTCAAAATTTGCATATTTATTGAAGTCACTTTGTAGCACTAAGGGTGACAGTGAAGGGAGCATTGAGTGGAGAAGTACATGCTTCAATCATACATACATTGGCCACCTAGAATAGATAATAGTGCACTTAGCTACAAAGGCTGACACTGCCATCATGTGGTTTCTTGGAAAAAATGTATTTCCTGGACTTAGCCTGACTCCAAATCATGAAGGTTACCAAGTGTGTGTCTACAATTACTTACCCATTCAATTACAATGCACTTATTTCATTCATTAACTGTCTAAATCATGCAATAAAAAATACAAAATCCTTCCAATACATTTTGACGGCGAGAGTTGTCAGCGATCCTTCTAATTGGTTGTCCAGTGCCATTGGTACCACTGAATAATGAGCATTCGCAGTTCTCATACTTATTTTAAACATATTTTAAACGGCTTTTATTTTGGTTTTATATTGCAAAACATTTTTTAATCGTTTGAATGAAAAATATCAAACTAATTACTACTAGCCTTTATAAAATTGGTGAAAGTTATGAGTATTTTTTGTTTTGTTTTGACTGCATCACGTTTAAGAGGCAGCTTCACTTTTAGCAACACAAATGGACAACTAACTAATCATGGCTACTTAGTAGTAATTAGTAGGATTTTTGGTTCTTCCACCTATAATCAATACACATTGCAATATCTTAATACTTTTATGGATTTTAATAGTGAAAGTTAGGGGCCTAAAGGTCAGGGGTCATTCTGTGAAGCTATGCCTCATTGGTATGTATGTAGCTTTTTATAAATGAGATTTATTGAGCTCCAGATGTTTCCAGTTATGAAGATGTGCAGCAGAGATTTAGGAGGGTGAGACCTGCACCCTGTCAGGGCGTCGCTGGAGTGCTGTTTTACTATCGGTCACTCGTCAAAACACCTCCATCATAGGTTGCCTCTTAACCTGATAGTGCACAAACACACACTGAAGAATGATGTAGATCAGCATTTATATATATAAAGAAAAATAACAAAAATACATCATACAAAAAGGCATGTCTATAAAAGCCTATACATCACATATGTACAAAGTCATTAGGTGTGCATTGTGTGTGTATTTACATTCTCCAAAGGAATATATTTCCTAAATCCAGTTTATGTGATCCATTAGATTTTTATGAGAAAACTAAACAGTGCAAATGTTCTGTGATATTAAAAATAGAGCATCAACAACTTCCTTGTGCAATCTCTCTCTCTCTCTCACTCTTCTCTCTCTCTCTTCCTCTCTCTCTCTCTCTCTCTCTCTCTCTCTCTCTCTCTCTCTCTCTCTCTCTCTCTCTCTCTCTCTCTCTCTCTCTCTCTCTCTCTCTCTCTCTCTCTCTCTCTCTCTCTCTCTCTCTCTCTCTCTCTCTCTCTCTCCCTCTCCCTCTCCCTCTCTCTCTCTCTCTCTCTCTCTCTCTCTCTCTGTCTCTCTCTTTCTCTCTCTCTCTCTCTCTCTCTCTATTTTTTATTTTCTATTATGGGCTTAGTTAAAAGGTGGTAATAACCTCAGTGGAAATGACCCAATAAGTGTTTTGGCTATGGTGCGTCTTATGGACCATGTGGATACCACGTGGTCGAGGTGGGTTGACATCAGCTGTGACCTCCACTTATACCCATTTGGCAAGGCACCACAACCTCTGACCTGGCACACTCTCGCTCTCTTTCTTTCTCTACTGGCTGGCACGCTAGCTGGCCACCTTTCTGGCTCAGATGGCAGGCTGCAGCTTGGTCAGGTTCCTCTGGTGCATGCTGTGGTGGCGCACCAGCTCGTCGGAGCGGGCAAACTTCTTCTGGCAGTTGGACCAGCGGCACATGAAGGGCTTCTCGCCTGAGTGAGAAACAGAAAAAAAGGCCCGTTACATGAAAGAGCGTGTTCAAATATTCAGTGCGTTGATCAATCGACCATCTCCGGGCTCGTTCCAGGAGAGGAATGCAGCGGAAGAAGATAAAAAGGTATACGCACTTGTTTTACCTGTATGAGTCCGAGTGTGAGTCTTAAGGTGGTCTGACCGTGAAAACTTTCGCTGACATGTCTCGCATTCAAAGGGCTTCACTCCTAAAAAGACAGTTTTGTTTCGTTTAAAAAAAAATTTAAAAAAGAAAAAGAGAATTTTATCTGATGACAATGAGAAGTCACATTCACAAATGAAAAATCTTCATCAGTTTAAATAATTGACTTATTTTCTCACACATGACTTGTTTTTCAAAATTAAATATAAAATAATATTCATGCTATAGATTAAAAAATTGTAGAAAATGTGCAAAAGTACACTCAAAATGCATCCCACTGGTGATTCTTAATGATCCCATTTACTTTGCTTTGCACTTTGTGCTTTTGCTTTGTTGTTCTGCGGCCTCCTTAGTTATTAAGAAAATAATAAACAATACTTCAGTGAAACTATTTTTTTTTTCGACTTGCAGCATAAGTTAGGAAAATGATGAATTACAATATTCAAGTGTTGTAATAAATGAGTCAAAATAGTAAAAAGAAAATGCCTTTTTTTGTGTTTTAGAGATGTAAACAATTTAGGAAAATCAATGTCCTAATAATACATGGGACCTTATGTTGGATTGAAAACATTTGAAGTGCCTGCAATGAACAAATAAACGTGCTTTAAATAGCAATAACCTTAATTGGAGAAGGATAATTGGGCTGTACAATTATAATGGCAAAGCACATAAGTGAGTGGGCTATGTTGCATTATAAGAAGTGTGACGGCATAATACAAATGGTACCTGTATGTCTGCGCTGGTGTCTCTTCAGCTGATCGGAGCGTGAGAATCTGCGACCACATTCAGTGACATCACACTGGTACGGCTTTTCTCCTGTGACATAATACACTTCACTGATATACGAATGTAATTTCCTTTTTTTAACTAGCTAGTTCCAATTTACCATCTGATTGTGTTTTTTTTTATCAGTGTGCATAATTATATCCTTGCATTTCCAGTTGTTTACTTTCACTTCACCTCTTTAAATATTGTTTTGAAATGATTTTTCTCTGTGTCCATTTTTTTCCAATTAAAAAGCTGGCATTTGCTTAAAACTGTATATTCTTTCTTTTTAATATCAACTCTATATAACTTTATACATATGTATTTCTATTCAATAAGACAACTCTGGAATACACATAAGCAAAAACTCACCTGTGTGTTTTCGCCCGTGCATCTGCAGATGTGAAAGTTTGAAATACTTCTTGCTGCAGCCAGGATGCGCGCACACAAAAGGGCGTTTGGCACCGGGCTCGGGTGACTTTACTGGGGGAGCAAGACTGGGAACCCGTCTTACATCCTTTGGAAGGAAAATAAAAATTAAGAAAAAACACTCACAATGTAATCAATTGGTGAGTTTGCATCATTTGTAAACAACATTTTGAATTCATTTGGTGAGTTTACATCATTTGTAAACAAAATTTTGTATTCATTTGGTGACTTTGCATCATTTGTAAACAAAATTTTGTATTCATTTGGTGAGTTTGCATCATTTGTGAATTTTTTTTTTCCTTTTCCTTGACTGACCTGAAGCCCCCTAAAGACGCCATGCGTATGGATGCGGTACTGGGCGCTCACCAGCATGGGTGGGGGCGGTGCTATGGGTTCATTGTCGTAGCTGGTTGTATGATTGCTGCAAGACAAAATGAAAGAATAAAAAGTATTACATCCCCTTTTGAGAGACTCAATAAAAAGTGAGTATGATTGTCTCTGAAAATTTGGTTCAAGGTTTGAGAAGTTGTGAGATGGTGCAGGTGTACCAATAAATCCTACATAATAAACATGCTAACGAATATATGACCTATAAACATGTCCTTGACCATGTGTGTGGAGTGAAACATTCAAACATTATTCTTATCACTACTTTCTGGAGGCTTTAAGAAGCCACCTGGCTGGCTTCCACTCCTTTTTTTTACCCTCATTAAGATTTTGGAGAAAAAAACGCAGCCAGATTTACCTCTTCATTGAAGATGCCAGTGTGTTCATCTGATTCCATGTAACACATTCCAGCTGAGATGCCATTTGGTACAGGTTATCACTGAGGACGAGCAACACAGCAACGGTTTATCGCTCGACTTGTGACATTAAATCCTAGACTACTAATTTCTCAGGTTTCAAGCTAAATATATTTTTATTTTCAACTATTCCCACTCACATTTGCATCAATGGTCAGCTTTAAGTATTAAGTTGATCAAACATTAAAGCTTTTTAAAATAATAAAGAGAGAATTTCATCTTGTTTTTAAATTATCACTATGTTTTTATGAAGTACCCTCTTTTTATTTAAGAAAAAAAACATCAAAACATTGGTTGTTTTTGTCAAGAAAACGGACTCATGGCACTTTCATTGATTTTAATAGGTTGAGGCGATAAGTATTGGGTGTATTTTTTTTTTTTAGCAAATCAAATGTGCAGCTCCAATTTTTTTTTGGTACTATACACAAGGCCACCATAAAATTTAACAGCCCTTTTGAGAGTAATAAAGTATTCTGTATCTGAATCCAAAGCAAAAGACCTCAGGTCATGGCGCATTGTATGTTTTCTTTGGCACACAGTCGAAACTCTGAACAAAACAGTCCAAAACCTGGGATGCCATCTTTGGACTTAATCTTGCCATTGCTCAATTTAGCACCCATCAAGAAGGTGTGGGACATTTTTTATTTTTGCTTAGCTAGTTTTACAATGCAACAAGTTAACTCAGGGGTCTCCAAACTGGTCCTCATGGGCCAATCAATGAGTGTCCTGGATTTTGATTTTAACTGATCTAGCACAAACAGTTTCGCCAATGACTGCTATTAACTGACTACAGTTGGAAGGCGCCATTTTGGCGAAAATGCATCATCTTGTCTAATTGGAATGTAAACCAGCACCCACGGTGGTCCTTTGTGGAATACTTTGGAGACCCCTGATCTTAGAGAAGAAGAAAATACAAATAAAACAGAGTTTCAATATTTCAGCATGAGCTTTAAAGTCAAGGTCTAGTGTCAATTTACTAATAGCCGTGGGTAAACAATTATCTATTTGAAAAATCTCTGTTATTGGACAGTGATGATAAGCGTGTTTCATCTTTATTTGTTTTTTGCTTCTTCTTTTTTTTTAAATCGGGTCAGACCTTAAATAGGAGCAAGCTGGCAATATTTATGATACTGAGGGTTCTTCATGTCCCTCCTCTCCCTTTGTGAAGATAATGAAGGGGGGATTCCAAATGGTTTGCTTATTAACACATCCTGTCCGCCCACTGCGCTCCTCATTAAAAAAAAAATGGGATTGGAGCCATTCTTTACCTTGGCATATCAAACTAGTACACACATGCACACTTGGAGATGAGATTGTTTGTCTGCGGGGGAGAGGGGTTGCGACTCGGTGCCTTGTACGCCACGAACCACCGCATGACATCACTCTGTCCTCGGTATCATTAAAAGCGGGAACGCTCTAAGAGGGGGAGAGTTTTGGCTTCCATTCCTTGAGAAGTCCTTGAGGGAAGTAGAATAATCTGCCTGAACTGTGGTCAACTGTGGAAAGGCTTCGTGCCATCTCACATACATACAGTATACACTTTGTCTATGTACGTGTGTGTGTGTGTGTGTTCTTCTTCACAAGCATGGATTCTTGACTGCTCATACCATAAGCTGTAACGAGAAACAGCAAAGCCTTTCCTCTTCTCTTATCATCTACTCTTCCAGTATTTGGGTTGCACACGCTCCTAAGTTTTTTTTTTCCTCAAAACATCCAAGAGTCGGTATTTAAAGAATTCCAACCCAAATCACCCTAAGAAATGTTTTCCATCAAGATGAGAACAGGTTGGGAACCAAATCTTGTATTTATAAAGCACATTCTTTGCCTTAACTTAATGTCATGTTGGCTTTTTCCCTAACATTTTTACACAATGGTACAATATACATTAACGTCGGATCACTAAATTTTGGTCATTCGAGTAGTCAGCACTTGACTGACCTTCACAGAATCATCTGGAAGGTTTTGATGGAGGAAATTCAAGGTGGAAAAGAAATTACCTGTTGTAGTTCCTTAAGAGTAGTGCTTGGTTGCTTGCGCAAGACTCTGCAGGATTATGGCACCCAAACATAGGAGGGTTAGGAGGAGGATGAGGGTATTGCTGCTCAACTGCAAAGAAGCAAAACCATATACAAAAACATAAATTATAGTATAGAGCAGCATTAACTACAATCCTAAATAATGTGTTTTGTAATCATCAATCAATCATTTATACTGTAACAAAATGCAGTTTTAAAAGACTACATTACACTTAAGTATACTTTGCACGAAAATATGTGAACTTTTATGTTGTTTATTTGATTTCCCAGAAATAGTGCTTTCAACCATTTTCAATGATACGGTGTTTTAGAATCCATTCATTTTCAGGCAGTAGATGGGGCATATCCTGAATTGGTTGACAGCCAATCCTGGTATACTTATTCAGTTAAAATAAAATACTGAAGTTTCTCATTGATTGTATATCCTAATCATTATATTACAAAATAAGTGATCTGACCTCTGAATTTAGCGAAATACTAACAAGCACCCTTGCACCCATAATGATAATTATAAAAAGAATAATAATAATAATTATAATAATAATCATAAAAATGATGATGATAATAATAATAATACGCCACAGAGCTGATATAATAGTAGCAAGTGGAAGAGTCATAACCAGCAGATATTTAAACACCATTTTGAATTTACACATTCGTGCACAATTTAAATAGTCTCCCTCTATTTCTATTGGTCTTTTGCAAAAAGAATAATAATGCTGCAGCTTACTGAGCTTAATGGTGAAGGGCTTGATGTACAGTATATCTGTATGTCCGTGTTCTTTTATAAAATTCTCCGGTTATACACATACAAGCATGGATGTCTAATGAATCATGATACACATTTTTTTCCATTCTCTCCAAACATGCAATTAAATTTCGTTACTATGGCAGTGTATCCTATGCAATATATAGAGAGTTATTTTCTTTTATCGAAAACATTACAAATATCTTTTGGCTAGAGGATTAACAAAAGTTATATTCACTTAAAAAGAAAAATCTTATTCAATATGACTGCTAAGTTTTCTGAATTCTGAGGAAGGTCACAGAATTACTGTAACATTGTATGTCAAGGAAACAATGTATTTGATTGTTATGATCACAAACAAATGCATTTGTTTACCTTCAAAATAACGATATATATATCTATAATTTTTCTGCCTCACACAATAGATGCCGTGTGAATTTAGTGTAAGAGGCAAGGCAGTTTGAATACTTTAGCTATTTTATGGGATCTTCGTGTGAAAAAAACTTTGGCTTTAATGACTGATTTAGAGACACAAAGAAAGAATGATGGGCTATGTCTGTGACCTCGCTGTGAACGCATTCGTGTTCCAGTAACTGACTGAGTTTAGTGTGAATGTGCCAGGAAGTAGATTATTACCAATGTTGTTTGGTGGCGACAGCGTGTCCTCGTGCTTGAAGGATAGGCTGGAGAGTTGAGGGGTGTGGTGAGACGGCGTGTGAGCGTAACTGGAGTTCCCGTCTAAACCCATCGTGCCATAACCTAAAGAAATAAAAAGTTAGGGACATCTCAAAGACAACTTCTGATGGAAAAAAATACCCGAAAAAAACAGCAACAGTTTTTTGTTCTCTTCTTCCTCTCTCCTCTCAAAGTGTACCTTGTAGTATTCAACGGGAATTGCTTCAAGAAAAATAAGGTTACGGGAAAGAAACTGTTTGGATGCTACTGTCATTACGTTTTTAAAAATGTAAATGTAATGCAATTCTCCAAAGAAGATACAAGGTCAAGCAGAAGTGAAGTATTTTCTAAAGTAATTCCCTGCAGGGCCATTGAGAGGTTACTACAGAAAAAAATGACTCAGAATTTCTTGCATAAATCCCAGCAGCTTGTAGAGCAGTTTATCACTTCATCAAAAAGTACTTTAGTCGCAGGCAAACATGAGTGCGTGCACAGTGTCTGTGGAAGTCACATCAGCGCACACGTCCACAGTTTAACCTCTGACCTCCGAATAACGATTCCCAGCAGACTTGACGGAACTTTGTTTGCAAGAAAGAGATTCATATTTATGTTGTCTCGAATTTAAATTACAAATCCAGGTTTCAGAACATGAAAATTAATGATGTATATATATATATATATATATATATATATATATATATATATATATATATATATATATATATATATATATATATATATATATATATATATATATATATATATATATATATATATATATATATATATATATATATATATATATATATATATATATATATATATATATATATATATATATATATATATATATAAGGTTGAATTCTACACAGACAGTATTTTACACTAGATATTTTTTTAATTAAAAACAATTTGTACTTGTTTTCAATAATACATGTAAATTATTTTATTGGATAATGGCCGTGATTTTTTTTGATTGCATTTATATTTGGTTAGTTGTCTTATGAAGGGCAACCTTTTAATGAGTAGATGGTATTTTAGGACAAAACAAGTACAATGTATTTAGTAGTGTGCACTTAAGAGATTATACATTTATTTGCCCGAATGTGTAGTAAATTAGCTTAATAACAATCAAAACATTAACTCGTAACATTAAGACTGAGACATATGGTGAAGCTTTAAATTTCATTATACTTGAATAATGACAAGAAAAAGCATTCAATTAAATTTAGTTATATATGCACAGTTGTACACTACAATACAACCATTACATAATTGAATGTTAATTATAGTCAAATATGTATTAGTCAGATGTATTAGTCAATTTTAAATTAGATCAGGATATTTGAAATGTACATTTACATTTATATTTTGGTTTGTTGATTTTTTAATAGCCTATGCCCATGAGTACATAATACATGTACTTTTGGTGAATTACAATTTTGATGCTTTAACTCAAAATGTTTGGGAAACAATTTAAAAAATGTCTGGTATTAAAGCACTTCACGGTGCAGCAGGAGTATGTTGGCTGTCTATCTGTCAGAGTACTTCCAGAAAAGTGTCAAGTTGGTTCCTGACACGGGGCATGTTGTCCCAGTGGAGCACATAACATTCTGCCTAGTCACAACAACGCTGACAACTCCAACAAACATTTAGCAGAGAACATCACATTTTCGTGAAGATACCTATCCTTGAAATTACTGCGATCTGCAAAAAGTTGGAATGACAATGTTTACCTTGGTTCCTGGGTGTAGGAGGACTCTCCATGCAGCCAGGGATGTATGTTCCACTGGAGAAACCTCTGGGCTGGCCCGCTGGCGGCTCACCGAAAGCCCCGACCCTGCAAGGGCCCGAGCCTGTGAACTGGCCCGAGAAGTGCAACGTGAAGGCCCCGAGTCCACAGTGGGGATCATCGATTGGGTCGGCGCCCGCCCAGCTGGGCTCCTGCTTGATGAGGGAGTGGTGGGAAGGCAGGGAGTTGTAGGGAGATCCAGGATGGAGATCCAAAAGTGGCGGCCACTGTCCGCAGCCCCCTCCAGCCCCACTCAGGGAGGACACCTGAGGGCTCGGAGACAGGAGACTCAGATCTAGGAGGTCCGAGCCCATTGGCATGGCACCGTACGCTTCGGTCAGCATTGGGTTCCAGAGTTGAAAATCCAGGAAGGAGGAAGGAAAAACAGTGATGGAGATGACAAATTCAAACACTTTCACTCGAAGAAGTCACAAACTAACAAGCCATCATTTGCGTCTGAGGTCAGGAATCATAAGAAAAATGTGATGACGACAAAAATGGAGGTGTGCCTGCCCCCCTCTGAATGTGCAATGAGTGGGAGTGTGCGCAAGGGTATCACTGCTTCGTTCCTGTGCCTCTACAACGTCTGGCCCGCCTTTAGCCCCCCGAAGACTCAAATACTGGCGATAGTCACGGACCAGGGGGCGGAGCAAGCACGGTTTTTGCCTTCTCTTGACCCTGGCTGACTTCTCAGCAGTCTCTGACTAACCACACACATGTATTACTTTGTCAAGTTCAAGAGTGGCTGAATTTGTGTTCATGAGGAAACTTTTTATGCAGCCTTGTATTAAAAATAAGGAAAATCTTTTCATTTGAGCGTATTACATGATAGTTTGATGATTTATTCCTTTGAAACTTGTTCTTTCTTAGAATTGTCTTTTGGGGGCAGATTATGATGTAAATTCATGAAATAATAATAATCCTCACAGTTAAAATGTTTTCCAACACCTGACCAAAAGTGAGTAACGTTTCTGATTCACCATTTTAGTATGAAACGCTCCACACTTTCATAATAGTTTCAAAATAGGATGAAGGAGATGCATCTGATGTGACGAACAGTAAATGTAACAGTGTTTTTTTTTTAATCTAGGCTTTGTGTGCTGGAAATTTGATACGGGGTTTCAAATGGAGGCTTAAAAGTAATGCTTAAATGTGTTCAGGCAAAATCATACAAACGGCATTGCTCTGGATCTCGATCAAAAATTCTTACACATGAGGAAAATAAATAACGTTTGGACATGCTCTATAAATAAAGTTGAGTTCACTCAAATGTAAAGCTCTCACAGGAATGCAGCTCAGTTGTCATCACTTTTTAACATTAGAATTGCATATGACACAATATAAGAAAAGAATTGGAGAAGCGAGTGCAAATACAATTCTATAAAAGGCATACCTGTCAACCTCGAACCATTTGTGATCTTACCAAATTTTGTTTTCGCCCTTACATATATGTATAAATACATGGAAAATCTTACCACTTTACTTTTTTGTAAAAAATGAGTGTATTCTTGACTTGTAAACAGACCAGAAACAGCTGATCAAATGAAAGTAAACATAAACAAGGGAACAGGAAACGGAAATCACATGGTGAAAGTGTTACAAAACGAAATGTTTATCATGATCTTTTTTTTTTAGCCAATCAGAGGCGCCGGTACATATATCACTTGGCAGACATGCGTTTCCGGGAAGAAACAATGGCGGATGGTGAAAAATGGCTAGAAAGTGCCTTAATTTATTTTTTTTTCTCAAAATCACCGTTTAGCGTACCATTTTCATGTGTACAGCGTACCAATATAAAAATGGGCTTTCAGTTGTACCAATTACGGCGAGAACGTACCAGTTGACAGGTATGAAAAGGAGAGATGATAAATTATTCTAATATTTAGTCAAGCCATAATATATGCATACTACACGGACAAAACAAAATGTCCTATGCTAGGATTTTGTGAATCTGTTCCAAAAAATGTTCACCGATATTGTCTAATAACTTTTACAACTCAGATGAAATAAAGAATACATTTTAGGATAACAGAGAACATATTCACCTTAGACACTGCAACATGATGGATTTTGTAAAATTACCCATTAACTCTCGATAACACCAAGGAGTGTAAATTCAAGATAGTGGACAGTGAGAATCTGGCACTTCTCGTCATCAACATCTGGAATATTCGTCTTGAATTTAAGTGAGCCTTTGTAAACTCACAATATTATTTTTTCTGTATTCCCACCCTTCTTGCAACTGTCACAATGACATTTCCCGAATAAGTCGTGAGTGACTTGATTTGGAGAGAGGGGCGTAATAGGGTTCCAACTGGTCAACCCTAATGGAAATATTCTGCTGCTATGATATGCTGTTCTAATAAGATACAGTGGATTTGTTAGTTCAAATTGTGGTACAAATATGGAATTTGTATGCTTTTAAATTCATATATCAGTTTTCACCTGTTTGAAGTTGGAGTATTTTAGCGATATTTTTCATCCATTTACCCAAAGAAACATTTGTGAGGTCATAAGGATGAATTGTCAGTTGGCTCTATATTCAAGGACCTGGATTTTTGTGCAATGGGAATTTAGAAAAGACCCTCCCCAGACTGTTTTCACAATGTTGAACATTGAATTTTCGAAAATGGTGAAAGTGAGAGCAAAAAGATGATCAATGTAGAAACAAGGGAATCTATCAAAAACTATTTTGCCAAGACTTATCTTGACAAAATAGTTTTTGTCAATACAAAAATCCACTAACTTCTAAAAGGTTAATTCAGTATTATTCACCGAGCCTCAGATTTATTATGAGGTGTGGTTCAACAACATCTCCAGAAAGTATATAAAAAGTTCATTTCCCCAAAAGCTAATCAGGAATTTTATGATTTTAAAGAAGATAAAAATCTTCTCCGATTTACTCTGGGAATTAGTACAGAGGCTAAATCATATTCCAGAAAAACATCCGCGCATTAAAATGATAGCAAAATAGTTGACCTTAACATGGAATCAGAGGGAAAAATGATTTCTCCCTCAACAATTGCGAAAACTTCCGGGGTCCACCCATGATAAACAAATAAGAACTATAAATAATGTGCTATGAGAGCAAAAGGTTGTGGCACAGTAGTGGAAATCTAGCTAAAATATTTGCTGTTAAGCTAAGGCAAACGTTGGCTGTACCTTCCCCAGCGGAGTCTTTAGTGAGGATTCATCGGAGGTGACGGGTCAGAGAGGAAACAAGCCCTTCAGTCCACGTGACGGATGGCCGTCCCCAAATATGCCCATTCCTCTTCAGATCACTCTGTGGTTAACTCTGGGTTTAAAACAACATCACAGCGGAGAGGAAGGCAAATGGTCACTAGAAGCCGTGACCCTTAACAAGAAACACACAAGAGCCAAACTTTCTCCAGCACCAAGAGGGAATTGGAGAAGGCTTTGTCTTAGCCAACAGGCCACATGATAAACTATGCAGATATGTGATCTGGCCGTACACGTGAAAAAGACATTACTTTTCTGCTTTTCTGAATTTGAACACAAATCTTTTTGCACGTATTAAAAGACTGGCTTTTCTTGAATGTTTTTTTTTAAATTTTTTTTTTAAAGGAAAAACACTTGCGGTTTAACATGACCGTCATTTGCAAATCACCAGTCATCAGTTTTAAAATAGCTCACGGGCAATTCTGCAGGTGTTATTTTGGTCTTAAAGATGCAGATAACACTCTAACAACAACAGAATGTTTTAGCAGTGACGTTGCTCTTTTCTGACATTGTTTGTGACGAGTATACAGATAGCAAGATGCGAAATGTGCAGTTCATTGCCATCATTTATCTGTCAAAACACACAGACACTTCTTGATTTAATTTTACTTAAATACATATATTATAACTTACCATTCACACTAATGAAAGTATTCAATTTTGGAAAATTATCGATGTAGAACACAATGTTAGCATTGAATGTATGTATATAAATTTATCATGATCCACCGCAGCTCTAGTGATTACAGTCTGTATAGTTGTTGAACGTAAAGTAAAAATAAAAGCGCTCTTCAAATCTCATTGGACCATCTCGTAGCCAAGTTTGAAGCCTTTGGAGTGATACATAACACTTCCAAATATGAGACCACCGAAAGAAGGGATGCCCACTACAAGTTAGGGATGAATGAGGTCCTTCCCCCAAGTGGAGGAGTTCAATTATGTTGGAGTTTGCTCATGAATGAAACAGTATTATGTGGCTAGAGAGTTTAGATTAGTACAAACCTGGGAAAATGATATTCATATTAAATGATGACCAACTTAAAGTCTTTGAAGTGCATTTGCCAAACAGAGCCTTATTGTTCCTTTCTTTGTCTCAATGAACAAGAAACGGCCATGCATTTTTGAACAAACCCTCCTATCATGAGTGAGCGTTCTTCAAAGAGTCACATATCAGGAGCCGTGATAAGACGAACAGAAGAGCAATCTGTGGGAGAATGAGCATCATCACACGACTTTTGTGTCAGACACAACACTTCTCCACTGATATTTACCACCCGCAGTTATGCTGGTTGTTCCCCTTCACTTTCACCTTCAAACACAAACCCCAATATTACTAGTTTGTGAATTTAAAAAAAATAAAATGTCACGATCAAAGTGGCAAATGTAATATTGGGTTCAAAACACAGCCCGAGGAGGATCGTTGTGATTTAAGACGTGACAAATTCAATTTTCTGTGATTATCATTCTTACTTCAAATTGTTTTTCAGTTTATACGTAGACACTTATAAGTAGGTTCTGCATAACCCATGTATGCCTCATCCCAGCAGGTGCGTGTGTGTGTCACGTTCAAGGCCGGCCGTTATCAGCACTTTACAGTAAACTGTGGCCTCTTCCCTGTTGTCACGCCCAGGAGCAGCTGTGGCCAGTAGGGCGTCAGCAGGCAACCAAAAACATTGCACATATCTCAAGCGGTTATTGTGCATATGTTGTCATCCACCACAAACATTATTGTGATGTTGAGACAACCAAAAATGGACATGATGACTCACAATGATCGGATGGGGGCGGGTGGGTGCTTTGGACTAAAAATCAGACATTACAAAAGTGATATTCTCATTTTAAATTCCTAATCCCAACAATCCAATACACTTTCACTAAAACTAAATGTTTTTCACCACCCGATGGTGTATAGTGGCTCTTCTGCCTGATTTTGGTGCGGGCAGCCTTGGTTCGATTCCTACTTTGTGGCAGTATGAGTGGTTGTCTGTCTCTCTGTGTGCCTTATGACTGACTGGCGACCAGTCTAGGGAGTAGTCTGCCTTTCGCCCAAAGACAGTTGGGTTAACAAGTTTTACGGGCATCAAAATTGACAGACTCTGTGGAAAGTTTCTACAAATAAGATTTGTTCCTACCAAACCACCGCTGATTAAAAATAAATAAATAAATACCCCTAGAGCAGGCCATTGAGAAAAATATGATTCCAGTAAAGAAACCAAAAAATAGTGATTGTTGAGGAACTCTATCAATTTAAATGAATAAATAAATAGAGAATTAAAGTTTTGAGCTGACGCTTTGCAGAGCCAAAAGTTGAACATTTTACATTATAAGCCTTGTTGAAAATAACACAACAATGAATGTAATATAGAAAGTCATCTATTCATTCCTACAGCTGGGCCATTGTCCACCTATTTAGGATCTCTGCTCCACATCATCAACACGGATGAGATAGCCTGTATTGTTATCTCAAAAGTGAAAGGTCATGCGGTGTAACATGCCAGTAATTAGTATTACAAAGTCTTGACATCTTTCGTTTCAAGACAGATGAATTGAATACTAACTGTTGTTTAAATAACTCATCTTAACACTTGTACAAGCCTGCAAGTGTGTGTAATATAAACATTGTTTGATGACAAGAGGTCGCTTCATCATGGAGAGAGCCGCTGTCCGACCACAATGACTTTTTTTTTCTCGCAGCTGCCGTGAGGTTGAACGAAACCACGCACATTCCACGTCAGGGAATGAATGACCCCAAAGTTGCCTTGATGGATCACTGAGGAGCTTTCAATGATAGGCAGCTAGGTGATATGTCTCGAGTACCGCTGTGTATTTTTGTACTAATGTTCTTAGTTATGTTATAAAATTCAAGTTGAATTCTGAACGTTAATTGACCATTAATTTTAGTAGATTGTAGGTGATTGTGATCCTGACCTTAACTCTGCTTGATTGAAAAAGTGCAGGTGGAGATACTTCATCACAAGGGCTTAGACGTTATTAGAAGTCTGGATAACATTGACAGGTCTCATCTTGGAGGTGGAGGAGATTCAAGATTAGCCTGGTAGAAAAAAAATAAGATAATTTTGTCTGTGAAACCTTTTTTTCTGATTGCAGTTGTATGAAATATTAGAATTTGGATTTCTATTTCTTACTTGGAGCTTTCGTTGTTGTGTCTCATAAAATACAGTGAATGTGTTTTCTTTTTAATTATTATTTTTACTAGGATGTAGCACATGTATAATTTGAAGATGAACACACAGATTAAGTGTTGTTGGTTTGCAAAGTATGTAAGGCGCTGTCTAAACAAACAACAAAAACAGGGAGACAATGTCGTTGGACTATTCAGCATTCATATGAATTTTGACTGGTCTAAATCTCAATAGTCAAAACCAAATCTTGTAATATGATGACTGTCTTATAAAGTAAATGTGTTTTTTTGTTGCAATATATTGCTCTTTTTTTTCAAGTTGGGTCTTTGGCAACAAATTATTTTATATCAGTCAGAAATGTAATAATAATGTTGTTATTGTATGATTTCATACCCAGTGGTGGCCATAAATGAGTCACCTGCAGTGTTTTCTTGCTTTTCTTTTAAAATTCCAGCCAGGCGCGCAATAGGATGGAGGATCGTCCTATAAGTATAATTAACAACCAATTGACCTCACCTTGAGAAGCACGGATCAAGTCATGCGATGCATCCTGACAAGGTCACTGACTGATAGATGAGCCTAAGCGAGGGGGATTTCACAGACAGGCAAGACTGTGGGAAACAGACAATTAGTGGTGTGGAAGGTAGGCGGCCATGTTGGAAGATGACCACTCACCACTTGGCCGGCAGACAGCGAGAGAGACCGCACCTGGGTTTAACTGACTCTTAATAGGCAGTCATTTATCTTGTAGGAGGCTGAGTGGGCAATTTTTCATAGACATAAAAAGAATTACAGCTAGAGAGGTTATATATAGATATTCCAAGGCCGCCCTTGGTGTCTTCCTGTCACTGTACATGATTTGATGAGCTACGAGCCAATCTGGCCTTGTTTTTCTTGTAGTTTTAATTACAATTACAAAGTGGGTGGCCCAGTGGACGCTTGGTTTGCACATCCGCCTCACATTTCTGAGAATGAGGGTTCAATCCCTGGTGGGTTCCAACCTTCCTGTGTGGATTTGGCATGTTTCCTTTGGGACTGTGTGGATTTTGTCCAGGTACTCTGGTTTCCTCCCACACTCCAAAAACATGCATGGTAGGCCTGTTCTACATTCATAATTGGTATGAGTGTGAGTGCGAATAGTAAGAAGACATTATACTTAAAATATTTGATGAGTAGTTCTGCGGAAAAGGATTTGTTTCTTCTCATTTTTTAATTGTTTTGACCATATATTCCCTTCTTGAAGAATTTTATTTTTTTTCTATTGTTTTTAAGAATTGTACAAAACTTTTTGCAATTGCCTTAAGTGCAAGTAGATATATGGATTTTCTTTAAATAATAATGTTGCTGACAACTGTAACAATTTCAATCACTGTAAATGTGTGAAAGAATTATTCTCTTACATCCCTATGTGATGCATGCTCAAAGTTTGATATTTTTTCATGTTATAGTCTTTCTTCATAAATGTTTCTGTTTGGCAACAATGTTTCCCAATCTAAATGTTACGATCAAATGTGTAACTGACTGCCAGACAGTTCAAGTGACAACTACTCTTCCACCGAAGTGGAATAAACTATTTCACAGCAATCCTCTGACATTTACATTGGGCTTTTATAAAAAAAATAAAAAAAAGACACTCAACATTTAGCTGAGTACAAATCAAGAAAACTGCAATGGTCTCTGTTAGTTAGCTTTCTGTAAACATAAATGGTGTTTATCTTCCATTACAGTTGTTTGACAATTAAGAATTAGGGGAAATTGAATTGTTTTGACATTTTAATTATATTACATATTAATTATATCAGACTTGTATACATGTTAAAGATGTTTTTAAAAACATCTTGCACAGTGAATACAAGTTTTTCGATGTGACAGTCTGACCCCTTGTACCATTCTATAGAAATATTTAACTATAATACTCATTGGATAGAGAAAATAGCCTTTTCATTTTACTTATTTATTATAAAATTATAAAATTACATTTTGAACTCAGGGCAACACACCGGCACTTAAAGGCTAATCCAAAAAAATAAAGAAGTCCTATGCACCTGGTGCTTCAAAGCCCGAAAGAAAAGAAAAAACAAAACGATTCGCGACTTGAAATACTCCAGGCGCTTGACAACAGTTGTTAATCAGATAATGAAAGGCGCAGAGTTACACTAGCACACTTGTGAAGAAGTATCTATAAATTATTTGCTGTGACAGCGTACAAGGGCAACGGAGATTGAGGGTGGGATTCGGTACCAGGCACTTGCCTTCCCAAGAAGATGACGCATCATGCGAGCACGATGGTGAAATACTGCATAAACCATTTCCCCTCTTTATTTAAAGGCTAACTGCGCAGTTCAGTTCCTTAACTGTAAGCACGGCAAGAAATATGTGGCAAGGCGTATTTCAGGGAATAATGACGGAGAGCAAAGTACCTCGGTAGCCTACGAGTCCTAAAAATATCCCAATTTTAGTGACGAATGAGCTGTGAGCAACGCAAGTGAAAACAACTCGGAATTCAATCTGGGACTGAAGCATGTGCAGCACCTTTCAGATGTGTGTAACACGACTCCGTAGTTTTTCGGGTGAACTTTTGCTCTTCTTACCCTTTTCACCCCACTCACTTCCATCAACCTGAGACCCACCGTTGTAACAACAGACCAGATCGGGCTTGGCACGAAAGCAGAACACGTGCGCCCACGGGTCAGTTGGGATGGAGGGGCTTTAGGGTGTTTGCCCTGTGACACTCATGGTGTTTCCGGGTGGGAAGGGCCCTGTGATGGTGGTCCACGCAGATGAGCTGCAGCTCAATCTGATAACCCCGTCCAGGGATCAGTTTTCCCTCAGTAACTCTCATCCAAGTCGTCCAGGGTTAATCTCCCAGAGAGAGGAGGTAGATGTCTGGAGAAAGAGAATGAAAGATAGGATTGTGGTGGTGGAAGTCTGGGTGACATCAAATTTAAGAGGCCGGCTGACCTTTGAGGCTAAAGCTACATTACCTGAAGCTATCCAGCAGATATATGCTGGATCTAGCCATAAATTTGGATGAGAGTTAATTAAATGGGAACAATCCGCTGCGATAAGAGCAGGACATGATTTAAAACACTTAAAATGAGAAGATTTGGGGAACGACTACTTAAGCGCACTGTCACTTTAAGAATTAGATCCGGAAGTACAATCTATCACCGGCGCTCTGGCCATTTCTTTTCCGGTTAGTCCTGCTCTGGTGGGAGCGTGGATCTCGTCACTCAGGCGCACATAAACAACAAAAATGAGCGTCCCGGCTTTCATCGATATAACGGAAGAAGATCAGGTAATTTTCCAAGCTCCACATTACTGTATTTTACTACATCATGTCTCCCGTTGACTTTGCTTAATGATCAGGACGAGACAGTGGTTAGCTACCAAGCTAACATGGCAACACAGAAGGAACGGATGAATAGCCAGATCTACTTGTAGGCAACATTCGCTATACATTGCCTTGAAATACAAGCATTGCTATTTATTGTCATGTAGTAAGATGATCTCAGCCAACATTTCAACAATTTATGGAAAGATCCTCTATTAAACTAAAGACGTGACAGCTGTTTTATCATCTAAGATGAGACTTAAATTCAAAACGCGATTCTTCAGAAAACTATACAACTTTATAAATGACATATAGCAGATCTCTAATATGCCCCTATTGACTATTGAAAGGCGTCGGAGCTGAGAGCCTACATCAAGTCCAAAGGAGCTGACATTTCCGAGGAGAACTCAAAAGGTGGACTTCACGTTGAACTGGCTCAGATCATTGAGGGTTGTGATGTTTGCCTCAAAGAAGACGATAAAGGTAAGCAACCGTGCAAGCTACCTTCATCTTTATAAGCACACAAAACTATTTCCTTTCAGACACCCAAACAATAAATAAAATCTATCTATCTTTGTATTCCTCCACAGATGTGGAGAGTGTGATGAACAGCATCGTATCGCTGCTGTTGATCTTGGAGACGGAGAAGCAAGAGTCTCTCATCGAGAATCTTTGCGAGAAACTGGTCAAGTTTCGTGAAGGAGAGAGACCCTCCCTCAGGATGCAGTTGTAAGTATTTTCCTCAATATTTCTTCTTTAAATCCCACTTTCGTGCACTGAACCATTTCCTAACCCTGACTATTCCTACATATATTGAATTGCTAAAGGAACAGCAAGATGGTTCTGTTAGCAATGTTTCTGTACGGATATACAATATGTGCCCATTATGGAAATTGATTTTTTTGCTGTTAATTTATCAATGGAAATATTCAATTACTTACACCACAGGTTCATTCATCAACTTCTTTGCATGTTTTTGCGTAACAGGCTGAGTAACCTGTTCCATGGCATGGATGAGAATGCTCCAGTCAGGTACACCGTCTTATGCAGCCTCATCAAGGTGGCAGCTGCCTGCAATGCCATCTCCTTCATTCCCACCGACCTCGATCAGGTATGTTCCGTCCAAATTGTGGATGGCATCATGGCTTCTTTTCTGTCTTATTAAACCTGATGTTTAAATCCTGACCATCACACCCATTAGGTGGCCAAGTGGATTGTTGATTGGAACCTGAATACAGAGAAGAAGCACACTCTTTTGAGGCTGGTGTATGAAGCACTGGTGGACTGCAAAAAAAGGTGATGCATATTTAGGCCCAAGGAATTGAAATCTTTGTTTTTATAGATTAGGTATGGAGTGACAATAACTATTAAAAACATAAATACCTTTCCAAGATAATATAAGTAAGACACTTTCAAGAAAATGTAAAACTCACCATTGTATTTGACTTGACAGTGAGGCTGCAGCCAAAGTGATGGTGGAGTTGCTGGGAAGTTACACAGAGGACAATGCATCTCAAGCACGTGTTGACGCCCACAGGTAAACTTTCAGAATCCTTCCAAGTGGTTCCATTCAACTCCACTGAATTCCCACTGTGCTCTTTAGATGTATCGTCCGTGCGTTAAAAGATCCCAACACTTTCCTGTTTGACCACCTGCTCACTCTCAAGCCAGTCCGTTTCCTGGAGGGAGAGCTCATTCACGATGTGAGTTTTCATTTTTCATACATTTTTAGTGCCATTTGATTCATTATTAAGAGTGAGATTTTCCAAATATAGTTAATTCAATGAACTTGGGTAATATTAATGAAGAGATATGAGAAGATTTTTAATTGTTGTACTGGGTTGAACAAATTCAAGCTTCTTTTCCTTGACCTTTTTCAGCTTTTAACTATCTTTGTGAGTGCAAAACTCGCTGCATACGTTAAGTTTTACCAGGACAACAAGGACTTCATTGACTCTCTTGGTGAGTACATCTGTCAAAACATTGCACATAAAGGAATACTAACACAAGTTGGGAAACATTTTTAGATAAATAGTACTTATGTTCACAAATTAAATGTTTTGGTTTGTAAACAAGGACAAATAACCAGCAGAATTATAACAAAAAAAATCTAAAGATGGCATTGAAATTTCTCGTCGAATATAGTTGCAAGTTTACAAGTAAATTAAATAATGAAATGTCTCCTTTGGGTTATTTTTTATTCCTGAATGAAGTTTTTTTAAAAGAAACAAAAATATACAATTCTTGCAATTGGCTGTTTGTTAAATCCTGAGCCTGTGTCATCGCCTCACTCCACACAGAAGAGGAATGTGCACAGGTCAGCAGTGTTGACGGTCACCGACTACATAGTAGAATCCCAAACTGCATTGGCCTTATATGTTAAAAGAATCATCGACGGGGGAAAGTCCCTCGAGAGAAGCGTGACGGCTTAATGATTCTTGCTTGCCACCCCCTGCAGGGCTGTGCCACGAGCAAAACATGGCCAAGATGCGTCTGCTTACATTCATGGGCATGGCGGCAGAATTCAAGGAGATCTCATTTGACACCATGCAACAAGAGTTGCTGATTGGAGCTGATGATGTTGAAGCTTTTGTTATTGATGGTAAATGAACCTTTTATATTTCACAACAATGAGGCGTTGAATGTATTTGTTTGTTGTAAGTTTTTCCTCATTTTTGAACTGCTTTTGAGTGTCATTAGGGGTGATTTCAAGTATAAGCTCACCACAGAAATTCTTGTCTCTCTAACTTTTAGCTGTTCGGACAAAGATGGTGTATTGCAAAATCGACCAGACTCAGCAGAAAGTTGTTGTCAGGTAAGTTTCTTTCAAGACTTTTCTATTTTGTTTACAAATTTGTATACAGATGTAGGTCTTGATCATTTGCCTCACGAACATGGAAATTTAATTTTAACTAAAACTAAATGGTCAATTTAATTTAGCTCTAAACACTTGAACAACACAGACTGTTTTTTTCTATGTCCAGTGAGTATGGTGAAAAGATCACCTGTTTAAAGGTTCTTGGTCATTTTTTATCTCCAGTCACAGCACACACCGCACGTTCGGAAAGCAGCAGTGGCAGCAGCTGTTTGACAGTCTGAGCTCTTGGAAAGCCAACCTAGCGACTGTCAAGACCAGCCTGCAAACTCTGTCACCTTCCGCCTAGATCCCACTTTCACCCCATCCGTCAAATGCCTGACCCTTGGATTCCTTCTTTTACAACTGCTCTCAGCTTTTATACACATTCAATAAAAGAAGAGTGGAGTTCAGTGCGAGTGTCTTTTTTGTACATTTTATACGGGTTTGGATTTAATTAGTGACGCTTTAATCAGTCTTAACAAATGGGGGTAGCATGTTTGTGGTGTTATGTGTAATTCCTAGCATTCCCTAACATCTGGCTTCAGTAATAGGACAGCAATTCTTTATTTGATGAACTGTGACTTGCGTTGAGAAATTGGCTGTAATGACGAGGTCACTTGTCGGAGATCCACGCGAGACGTGTCGACGCTAAGGCGAACTGCGATGAACTCATTACACTTCAGTCAGTCAGTATGGTGTATTATTGTATTATCAACAAATTGTGGGGGGATGATTATCGACACATTGTTTTAGCAGCAACAAAACAGTAATCACAAAAGGTCACAAAGTCACAACTCAGATTAAGCTCTTTTTTCCCTTTCCTGCCAGATGTCTGCATGGACTTCCCACTCACTCGTGTCCAGTTGTTGCCCATGGGGAGATTCGTCCCCATCCTTAATCTGGGGGAGTACTTATTACAACACGTACTGAGGAAGACACTCAAAAGGTGCAAAGAGAGTTGAAGGAACACGTTGATGTAATCTTTCTACAAAATGCATCTTCCTATCCCCACAATGGCTACTGCTCCCTCACCCCTGTCTAAAATGTGTCTAATCTAATGTTTTCTTTTATGTGAAAAATCCCAGATGTAAATACTGGGGTCATTTTATCTTCTGTGAGGGCTACAACCTTTTGTTATCTGTGTCAGATAGAGGTGCTTATGCATTGTCAAATTATGAAAAGCAATTGGAATGATGGCCAGTCATAAACAGTATGTAAAATATATCTTCATGCATTCCTCAGTGTGAGACGTTTTTTTTTCTCATTTGGATGAGAATATTGTAGCAAGTGACAGATACGGTTTGACATCCCATAGCAGATAAAGTCTGGAATCCATCGTTTTCTAGTGCCCTTTTTCTCTGTGTCAACATTCCTCCAGATAAATTCTGAGACTCGACAGAATCCAGATACCTCGCCAAGTACAAGAGAAGAGTTGTCATTGTTCAATTAGCGCCTTGCAGTAGTCAGCCAGATAAAGTGCAATTACATCATATCGGCTTTAAACAAACACTGACCACAAGGCCTAAGCATTTCAGATACAGTGTTTCTCTGTCACACTTGAACCTTTTTTTGCAAAATACAACCAAAAACATCAGTCATAACAAAAGAGAAAGGGAATTAAAACAGGGCAAGAGAATAATTGCATATTATTTTGAAGTTATACGTGATCAGTGTTCCCACAGACATACAGTATTTTACATTAGAAAAATCTCATGGTGAACAAGTAAACAAACAGTGTATGGACTGGGAAAGTATGGTACTTGATTCTACCTCCTGCCAGCTAGAGATATTTAATTCATTGTCTGAAAATATTAATTTATACTATATAATGTTTTTCGTTTTTTCCTTTCCATTAGGGCACTTTGGAGGTTCATCGTTTTTTCTATATTGAGCTATTTTGTGTTTATTCCACCACCAAATTTCCTAACCACTTTAAAGTGTGTCATTTTCCCCATACAAGGCTTGCAAACTCAGTGGTATGGGTCCAGTTCCCGGAAAAGACCCTAAAGAGAGTGCCTTTAAAAGATGCATATAGATCCCCAAGATAGCATTGTATTACAGATGTAATTTGTGCCTACCCATTAGAGCTGATGGCACAAGTCCTGCATTGTAAAAGCATCAAATAGATTGATGTAGTTCAAATGTTAAGGCAATATTTAAAGGGTCATTAAAAAAAGATAGACTTTTAAAAAACACTTAGATCTAATACATGATCTATTTATTGCAATGAATCCAGAAAATGGATGTTATTCTAGCTTTTCCCATTATACACAAAAATAAATCCAAAATTAAAACACATAACCTTTGAAAAATAACAATGAAATACATATCTAATAAGAGGTTTACTTTTGCCTTTAGTATAACTACAAGTGCAATTGCAATGTAGCAATAAATGTAGTTTTTGTCAAGCAATGTTTTGCTTCTGCTGCCCTCTAGTGTCTCTTTGCGATTTTTCCACTCATCGGCATATCCAGGTGAAGCGATCGATTGGCCGCGTCTGCGCAGGTAGGTCGAGGAAGAGAGCAAAAGTTGAGACTTGCGAGTAAACAACATCTACTTGAACGCAACTAAGACGGACGACCATCTTTGAAGGAATACTTTGATCACTAATCGGCGTCATTATTTGCACGAGTTGGTGTACAATGTAACTGGTAAAAAAAAAAAAAAAAAGCATTCGTGTCGTTTCCGTGGCGTTATCAGTGTTCAAGAGGGGGGTCACTTCTACTTTCAAAATTATGCGTCGACATCGGCTTCTATAGTTATAACGAATTGCATTTGGCTGAAAGTGGAAGAGGAGTCCGTGGACTTAATGTGACAGATTCAATTTATGGCCTGTTGAGGCTTTTGGTGTCTGCGTGACAATGCTGCTTCGTCTTTACGACCACCACCTTCTCCTCTACCTCGTCGTCGCCTTCTTCACCTGTGCAGACCTCGCCTGTGTGCGGAGGTTACTCTCAAAAGAGGACGCCCCACAAGACGAATGTAAGTCTATTTGTCCTCATGCAACATCAAATCTACCATATTTATTGAATCGAATGGAATAGAATGCTTTTATGTTCATTATGCAAGTGCCATAAGATTTAAAACTTGACAAAGTGCACAAATAAATAAATAAATAATCGATAAATAAAACGAAAGTACGTTTTTTTGTCCTCATGCAACATCAAATTTACCACAGTTATTGAATCTAATTGAATTGAATGCTTTTATGTTCATTATACAAGTGTAATAAGATTTAAAGCTCCACAAAGTTCACAAATGAATAATAAATAAAATAAAAAATAATCGATAAATAAGTCATAAATTAATATGTAATCAAAATAATTAGTAGTGAAAATAATAAGTAGTCAAAATAATTAGTAGACAAAATAATTAGTCAACATAAGTAGTCAACATAATAAGTAGTGAACAACATAAGTAGTCAACATAAATTAATTAATTATAATTATCAGGGCGGCCCGGCGGGCAAGTGGTCAGCTCACAGTGGGGGACCTGGGTTCTATAATATGTAGAAACCCTTCAATATTCAATATAGTCAAAAAGTATAACCTCAATAAAAAAATTCATCTCAACATAACTTTTTGCACCATGAATCGGGAATACCTTTGCCACCTTTGCCTGTGATTCAAATCTATTTGGGCTCTCAGTGTTTGTAGATGAAGGCGAGGCAAAGTCATTCCTGGGTCGTCGCCTACAATTTAACCGTTTCGACTTTGAGATTTTTGTTCCTGGAAACTTGGAGAGGGAATGTTATGAAGAGGACTGCAACTATGAAGAAGCAAGAGAGGTCTTTGAAGACGTCACAGCTACAGTTAAGTCCAAATATGCGGTTTTTAATCAGGTAAAATGAGTGATTCTCAAGCATTTTTTTCTAATGTTTTACAGAATTCATTTTGGAAAAAGTACACTGCAGGTAAAGATGTTGTTTCTGTACTATCATATAATTGTATAGTCTTTTTTTTCCACCATTAAATCCACCAGTAAATCGATGACAGTAAAAAAAGGCTTTTTTTGCTATTCAAAATTCTAATCCACATGTACAAACAAAGCTATTTTGTTGTTTACATTAAAACTGTCAGCACTTATGTCATCCAAAGAAGATGAAGTTGTCTCAAAACCTGTCTAACCACCTTAACAAAGTGTATGTAGTATTAATGCTCTACTTGAGTTTTACTGACGGAAACTTTGTTTTGTATGTAAGATCAGACATTTAATTTCATTAGGCCAGAGCAACAAATCTATTATATGAGGGGTTTTTTTTGTCGTTGACAATAATTATGAACCATTTTGTTGTTGTACGTGTTTTGTTTATTTTGCCTGTAAAAAAAAAAAAATCAAACAACCAGTTATATAATAGATTATTCCATTAGTTTGCATCTTCGTGTAGTTTTAACTTTGTACTTTGGTTGACAGCAGTTCTGTCTTTTGGTCTTTAAAAAATAGTGGGTAGGAAAAAAAATCTGAAATAACAAGTCTTGTTTTTAAGCCATAAAGCCCAACCCTAACAACAATGTTAATTTTTTAAAATTCTAAATCACCCAGTCGACATGATCCCAACAGTGTGGTGGTTTTGTTCTATTTCTGACAAAAGTGTGCATCAAATAGTGTTGCTCACTTTGTGTCTTGTGATGTTTGCAGAGAAAGAGAAGGGACCCACAAGAGTCGACGTTACTTCCCTCCTAGTGGCACTGATTGTTCTCGGAGTAATATTTGTGCTCCTGGGCTTGCTCAGCTGGTATTTTTGTCCAAGTAAATGTAAGGATGACTTCAGTCGAGCAAGGTAAATGTTTTCACATAATGATTATGTATGGTGTGGTGTGTAGATGTTGTCAACAATTGTTACCTTAGTACCCGCATTTTGTGGATGTTGCTAAATTGCTACCCACTTTCATAGAAGTTAAGAGCAATAAATAAAAGCTATTGCTAAAAACTTTTTTTGTAAAAATATAAATGCACAAGGCATATAGATTGTACATTCATCAATGCAGTAAAAGTAATCTTTCCCGACCTCAAAGTTTTTTAGGATATGCAAGTTTTTACTGTATTCCTTTTGTTGCGTATGAAAAAGCTATGAAAAAAACATCAAATACGAAACATGCCGGTCGGTTTGTTCTTATGTGCAAAATAATCAATTCAATTCAATAATGTTCTAATTTTGTATACTGCACGTGTATTACATAAACCAATGAATTGATTCAAGTACAATGGTATACATACACTTGACTACTATAATGTGCAGTGTACTAATGTTGTAAGAGTGCCAAAGTACATATGTTAACAGGAAGCACTTTTTCTTGCAGTTTCAACAGCAAGCAGGCTAGCCACTTCAAGAGTGTTACGCAAATCTAATCAAACGTCAGCATCTATAAAAATTACATAAGTACACACAACACCTAGATAAGTGGTTAGTTAGCACATCCGCCTCACAGTTCTGATATGAACACCTCAAAAAACTCCTCCTTTAAACCTGGTGTGGAGTTTGCATGTTCTCCTCGTGCCTGTGTGGGTATTCTCCAGGTACTCTAGATTCCTCCCACATGCCAAAACATGTGCAATAGGCTGAATGAGCGCTCTTGTGAGGGTAAAAGGTTGTTTGCCTATATGTGGGCTACTTTTGGCCAGCAACCAGTTTAGGGTGCGCCTCACCTCGTGTCCAGTATTAACTGGGATAGTTTCCAGCAACAATGCAACCCATGTGAGGATAATCCACACAGAATTAACTTTTTTTTTTTTTACATTTCTATCTCTTTCTCACAGCTCAGTCAGGGTCCGTTCCAGGAGAAGCCACGCCTCCCTCATAATACGTCGGTTAGAGGAAGTGTCGTTGCAACCTGCGCTTGTACCCCCGATTCCTATGGATGAAATCGAACTCCCGGGACTGCCCTCTTATGAGCAGGCAATCGCAAAAAGCGGGCAACACGATGCCCCACCTCCACCCTATCCTGGGTAACTATAAGTCCCCTTCAGAAATGAGCTGTAGGATGTAAAGCAATCATTTTATTCACACGTTCCATATTCTCCAACTAGGTCACGACATGGAAGTATTCGTCGGTAAAGTCTTCAAGAGCTTCGTGTCTACTTTTACACTTTGTCGGCACTTCATACAAAAGTCTACATGATCACAAGATGCCTCATTGTGCTGTCCTATAACATCACATTTTTTTCGTTAATTCACGTAAAATCTTAATCCGTTAAACCTGATAAGTATTGATGGATAAGATTGTATTATTCCTTTTGTGCAATATAATCCAAACCACATATTTTAACAGAAGTTAAAAACACAAATTAGAGTAAAAGGCTGACTTTGTAGGGATTTTCAGATTTCAAAACTAATTATTTTTCTTATTGTATTTTGCTTGAATTTGTAAGCAAAAATATGAATATTGGGTTGGTAGGTAGATAGATAGATATAGCCAGACAATAGAGACCCCAATTCAACTCACTTTCAAACACGCCATAGAATGAATGACATGATTGAACTTTTTGCCAAAAAATTGCTTTCATAACACAATGGCAAAACTCCAAAAGAAACCAGTAATTTTTGAAGAGTATCATACATATCTAAATCTTACCTTCAAACTTCAGACTAATTCACACATTTTAATTTGTAACGGCACTTTACAAGGACCATAAAATAAATGACCATATCTAGAGGATGAATTGAATTTAAATCTTGAGTATTACAATTGTGTAGAAGTTAATTATGAATGGTGATTCATTTTAGGGGGGGGGGGACTACTTCCATCTTATATATTGTATCAATAATTTGATTTTAAAATAAACGTAACCTTAAAGTCACATGGCTTTTAGTTTCAATGTTGAGTATGTTATAACTTGTCTATTGTCTATGACGCACTCTACTCCCTTTTATTCTAGTCAAGAAGGAGCCTGCAAATTTATGAGCAAAAACTCTGGCATCTGGCCCAAAGTCAGCTGGGTTAGGCTCCAGCACCCCCCACGACTCTAGTGAGGATAAAGCAGTTCAGAAAATGAGATGAGAAAAAAGGTGATACATATCACTTGCTCTATTTATTTGAACACTTAAATCTCATTTGCGCACAATGAAACTGATCACGCCCATGATGTAATAACCAATAATTTATATGCAGAAGTATTATATAGTGAGTGTGCGCAAAGTGATTGTTTCTGGTAAAGTCAATTTGTAGAAAGATCTATTATGGGGCATCTTCTTGGGAAGGTGACCATGAATTGCACACGCTACCAGTCATTAAGGGGGTGTGGGGTGGAAGATCCACTTTTCATCCGGGGAATAACACGACCTCATGGTGGGGAGTTAGTAGGGAGTTGTGCGCCGCTCTGACCGGACTGCCGTGGTCGGCTGCGCCGCAACTGCAATCATGTGTGCCCACTGCTCCACGAAGCTCCTCCGGGGACGCGAGCAATTCACCGGATGATGGACAGGAACTACCCGAGCTCCAGTTTTGCGGACGCGCTGGCTCCGGCAGCACAACCCGCAGCTTCTTGGGCCTATGACCGCGGCTCGAATACCATCAAGTCGAGGTAACTGATGGATGGAGGGAGGGAAGAGGGGAGGTGGGTCACCTCACCGAGGAAATATCGGTGATGGAGGGCCTAGCTCTTATCTCAAGGGATACATACACATGCTGATTTTGTGTATTTACGGACTTTAAAATGATTAAAACATTCTGCTCCAAGTTTGTGCTAACTTGAACGCGGCTTTCTCAATGATTGTTAATGCATTCTACCTCGCTAATTTTAGCTAGCACGGGGTCTACTCGCATTACTGCTAGGGACTTTTTAGGACTAAAATGGATTTTGATGTACATGTACTATTCAGTATGCGTGCTAAATGTATAAGACTGTTATGGATCTTGTTTGTCTTGATCTAAATCAACATCGGATCATTAGCGGTCAAAACAACAAGCTAAAAGCTCGCTCCAGTCTTCAGTGCGGCCACAGTAGTATGGGTTTTAATTGAATAAAACGTAAATCAATTTTTTGAAATTATATAGTGTTGGGCTCAGTTGCCGGTAAAGATCGAAGCACAGTAGAAAAACGAGTTTCGTGTTATGCTCTAGGTTGCAAACCTATTATAACTTCGTCACCAGTAATAGGAACCATACTTGGTGTCTTAAGTGTTGGTGGGTGTTGTAAATAACTAAAATCTCAAATGACACATGTGATTCGGCTGTATTTTGTTTATAAAAAAAGCTAAGGCGTATTAAGGGATAATAAATAGTTAAAGCCCTTCAGTTGACCAACACGGCGGTTGATGTCCTATCTTAATTCTTTTACTATGAAAGTAATGAAAGGCAGAAATGGATTACTACATGCATGACTAAGGTAGTACATACTTTGACTAATTGGATTATGTGCTAGAGCAGGTCAATTAAGATCATGACTACTTTTCCTCAATATTTTTAATGTATCAGCTAATATATTTGTATATATAATTTAATGTTGGGTTTTTTTGTGTCATATATAGTCATTGCCCTGAGATGGTTGGTTGACCTTGTGTATTGGTGGCAGTAAAGTGATGTCCCCCATGGGAACAGTAAAAACTACTTGTATATGGTAAACAAACGTTTGAGAGGCACTTTTCTTATACATTACAGTACTCTACAATAGATGTTATTTTCCACAGTTGAATGAGTGTGAAAGCTGACTAATGATATTATGAAGCCAAAGTAAAGCTTGGACTCAAATGTGAACTCCTGAATCTTAGTGTATCATGGCAATAGAGTGCAGCACACACCACAATGATCACATATGCAATACATGCCTTTGTTTTTTTTTAATCTGAATCATTTTTCCTACTAAGCCGTAGGTAAAACGCGATTTGTTTGTGCATTCAGTTCTAGTTATGGTACAGCACAGCTTGATGCGGGGCTCCTCCAGCGGCAGAGCTACACTTCAATACAGCAGATCCCCACCTACACTACTGCGCAGGTTGCAGCTGCCACAGGTGAGCTTGTCCCTGGCCATGGTGCTAGTATTTTGAAACCTAAAATTCATTTTGGTTATTTATTTGTATTTTTTTTCCAAATATGAGTGATTAGCATCCTCTTGATTTCTCTTCATTTTCTGTTCATGTGCAGGTGCACTTCACACAAACAATACTTCAGAGACCTCAATCCTGAGCTTCCTTTCAGCCATGGAGTCAAGAAACCCTGTTAGTGCCTCGCTATTTCCTCCTTTTAGGCCCACATCTTGGCCTGCAGGTGAAAACTATTTTATATTGCCGGACATATTTTGTATTTTTGGGGTAATGTCACAGTGACGGGTTCTATTTAACCAAAAAATTAAAAATAATTGCTTTCCAAATGTGTGTAATGCAGGTACCAACTCCTCCACCACAGAGTTATATCTGACTGGTGCTTTGCCTTCTACTGCCACAATTCCTTCTCCAGCTGCTTTGTCAAGCTATCAACACAACAGTCCATATACTTCCAGGAGTTACTCCTCCAACTCTTCCCTGGCTCCCCAGGATCCTGACCTCAGCACTTCCACCAATGGTCTCTTGTCTCATCATGATCCTCTCCTCCAACTCAAACCAAGCCAAACTGTGCTCCCAGCTGCCCTGGCCTTCAACCTTTCTGGACCCATTTTGGGCTCGACGCTACCAGTTCAGTCTTCTACATATCGCTCAGCTCAGGAGTCAGCCCCACATCTTCTTCAACCACAGTTTAGCCTTCTGCCATCAGCCCTTCCTGCATCCCATAGTGCCTCACAGTCGTATGGTGCCACTGTTTTTTCAGGCTCTGTGGAGAGAGCACTTCAACGAGAATGTAGCGTGATCAAACACCATCAGAGGCCTTCAACTAGTCATTCAACCACAGAGCAAATAACCAATTCTGAGGATTCCTTGCAGGGATACTATGGCTCTGGTAATGAAGGAAGCATATCTTACCGACATGACCAATCCCGTGAAACCCCAGAATCTTGCCGCCCTTCAACAGAAAAAGATTTATCTCATAGAATCAACGGTGCCCTACAACACAAAGCAGACTCAGTTACTCAAAGCTATTCATCCACCACAGTGCCGACAACTAAAGAGTATTCCTCAAAATTAGCTTCTGCTGGCTGTGAGGAGAATCGCACACTTTCTCAGAACCATACGTCTCAATCCCCTGAGCAATATTCCTCCTCTGGGCAAAAGCAAAACTCTGTCGTTGCTAACCATCTATCCGGTCTGATGTCCAGCGCTCAGTCCCAAACCTATATGACACGTATCCAATCACAGCCTTCAAATTCCTCATCAGGCAGCTTGTCCTCTCTTTACAAGACACTACCTTCCCTTTCCAGTCTGTCTGACAGTGGTACATCTACAAGACAGGCTCTTGTCTTCTCTTCCAGTGAAGTTCTCAGCCAGGAGCAGTATGGGGTCCAAGTCCAGGGCTTGTGCTACACTTCATCTCATTCTCAGCCTGAGCCAAATATGATATATACATCAGGGTCACAGGAGCCGGCTTCAGTGACTCAGTCTCAGCCTTTTGCCACAACTCATTCAATGAACTCCTCTTACCAACCCATCTGTGCACCCCATCTTACGACCTCTGCACAGGACTACAGCCAGATACAAAGCACTGTTGGGAATAAAACACTCCCGGCCACTGTTTCCCACCAGGCAATGTTGCAAGCCAAACATGTTTATGAGACCATGGCCGCTACCTACCCGTCAACTACAGATGCTTTGAATAATAATATCAGTCCATCATTAAAGGATATAAAGCCACCATACGGCAAACTGACACTCGAAGAACTTCCTATCCAGGAGCTACAAGCTCTCCAACAGGGGGGTTCTGTGGCTAATGGCACCACAACAACTAACAACAATGTAATCTATATTGTTTCAAAAATGGATGACCACCACAAAACACAGAGCGTCATCAGAGACCGTTCACATTCTGATGATCGTCTTACACAACTGAACACGACGCCAATAAGGGATGAAAGCATGAGTTCTCCTAGTCAACAACACATTCACCACAGCAATGTCAATGGGCAGGATAATGCCAATCCGAAAACAACCAACTCCAGTATTATGTCTTCACCTGTACTTCTTAACCAGGAACCACTTAAGCAGCAACCTTCCCTTATCAAATCATCTGAATCACAACAAATTCACCAGGACCACACCCAGTTTATCAGTGTTCCAAGTACTCAGGTTCTTTTAGAGCCTAACCAGATGGTTTTTCTTCAGCAGCCCATTGTGCACAACGGTCAGATGACTTCAAAAGTAGTGTCAGTGCAAGCAGCCCACGGCTTGGGCCCTCTTAATATCCAATATCTTCAGATGGATCGAGAACTTATGTTTCCAAATGTCTCTGAAAGCCAAAGTCAGCCGGCCACAGTTTTGCCTGAGCGGAGCTCAGGATGCGCCGACTCTTCTAAAGACCACTACAGCAAGTCAGCTAGTCACCAGTCAAATGATGCTAAGAATCACTTTGCCCTAAATTCCCTTTCCTTTTCAGACTCTATGTTACTTTCCGATGACAGAAATATTTTATCAAATGTTGACGATATCCTCGCTGCTACTGTGGCTGCTTGTGGTGTCACGCCACATGACTTTGTCAAAGGTACACCCCCCACAGAGGTTCAAATGGCTGTGATGCCAAGTCCTGTTGATGGCAAGAATCACTTTCAGACGGTGGATATAACACAAATGTCACCTAGTTTCTCAACAGCACAACAGACGATACTCACAAACACTAACTCTCACGCCATGGCTGTGACACTAAATGGTGCTCAGACCTGTACAGACCGCCAAGCTAAGCCCATTCACCAGAACAACAATTCTGATCTCGACACCAATGGGAAAGGTCACAGCTCAGAGACGGACTATCACTCAGCGCAGGTTTATGACGTTTCAGTTTTACAAAGCAGTGCCAAAGGTAAAGCAGACCCAATCAAAACAGAGAACATCCTCAGAGAAGGCGAAATTCTTAAAGAGTTTCCCAAAAAGAAAGTTGTCTCAAAGGGATTGACAAGACCAGAGGCTTCGGGTGAAGATAATGCTCCATCTAAATTACCTAAGCGCACTGGACAGACAAAGAGGCCTAACTCCAAGGACAGCGACATCAGCACGTCTGTTTCTCAAAGCGTGTACGACAGTTGTCCACAGCAGGAGAAAATCCGTCAGAAAATTAGGGAAGTCGAAGCCAAACAACCAGAGGTGAAGAATGGTTTTATCGGCTCTTTCTTGGACTTCATCAAATCTGGCCCCAAACAGCAGAACTCTCAAAGTCCTTCCAGAACTGTTAGTCGCTCCAAAAAATCTGGTGCCTTGGTCAAGCCACCTCCACCTACCTGTGGTTTTCCCCAAAAAATTCAGAATCTGCCCGATTCCCTAATGTCACGACAAAGCCAGACAACCAGGACCCAGCAGAAATGTCTGGAAGAAGAGCTAAAGAAAAATCTGGAGACGCTACCATCATTTAGTTCTGATGAAGAGGAAAACACAGGAAGAAATCAGGCACTTAGGAACAGCATCAGTTCAGTGCTGTCTGCTCTTGATGAACCCGCGGAACGGAAAGTCAAGCCAGGTAAAGTGACACTCCATTTCTCTTAAACCACCTGTTTTAGGTTACCAAATCTGGTAGACCAGCACTCCTATCTAAAATCCCTCCTGAGAATCCATAGAAAGAAATGTAAATAAATCAGCCAAAAAGTTGGCTTAACATCTCCAAAAGTAAATGTTTTTGCAACAGCCTCTTTTAGGTTTAATTTGTTTTTATAATCGCATAGTAGGCTGAATCAAATGCCCTTTGTTGCCTTATGTTTCCCACACCAATGCTAAAGATGGACATTTAACTCAATGAAGAAAATAAACTCTTTATAATTGACATGCCTAATCTTTCTGCAGATAATCACATCCCGCCTATGATGCTAAAACCAGTCGAGGTTCCTGCGCTGCCACTCAACATAACAGACACTCACTTGCCCCTAATACCCACTACTGCTCAAACGTCAACCACAATCACCCCAGTAACCACATCGGCGACCAGGCAGGAGCCCAAAGCAACCCCGCCTGACCAGCTGGCTGCACAGTTATTATGTGTGGCCATTGAGGGACTGACTGATGAGGAGCTGTCGGACAGTGGAGGGGAAGGAATGTACCGGGAAAGAGATGAGTTTGTTGTAAGGAATGAGGAAATTGAAACCTTGAAGGTATAAAACTTTAAACCAAATTAATCTATAATCAAGAAAATTAATTTATATTCAAATTATGTCAACGCTTAATTTCCAAGGAATGTTTTACTTGCTTTCCTGATATTTAAATTAAAACCAATTGTGGTATATGACCAGGGGACAATGTGTGCTGGAAGTGAGCCTCCCGCCATCTGGAAAGTACAGAAGGCTTTGCTGCAGAAATTTGTGCCTGAATTAAGAGACGGAAAACGTGTCTTTTCCGCAACTAACAGCGTGAGTTAGCATGCATCATTTATACAAGTTATCCTGTCGAGAGTTACTGTCCAATTATGTTTTCACACAGCTTTTCGACTATCTCATTGAAGTTGAACCTAACTCGGTATGTTTTGTTTTCTATTTGAAGTATCTTGGATACTTTGGGGATGCAAAAACTATGTACCAAAGGGTCTACGTAAAGTTTCTGGACACAGTAAACAAAAGGGAATATGTCAGAGTGTGCAGTCGGAAGCCACGCTGCAAGCCAATACATTCACTAAGGTGTGTCAAAAACTGCCATTGTAAGAGTTTCTGGCACGCAACAGGTGTCTCACGAATGTCAAATTCATATCTTCTTTGCAGAAGTATTCACGTGAAGACTTTGCTGGGCTTGACAGCCGGTCCTTTTTTAACATCCTCCAACAATAAAGCTCGTCCTAAACACTTCAAGCCAAGAGCGGAGCCCCCACCCAAGAAGAGGCGGAAATGGAAGGAGGCATTGTTACCTGCTGGCTCAGGATCGTCTGCTGATGAGGATGGTGAAGGAGTACTTTAATTGTTCTCAGATAGTTTTTTTTTGTGTCCGTGGAGGTCTAAATTTGTTTCCCACTTTCTCATATTTTAGTAGATTTAAACCCTCCTACGCCTTTTGCTTCACGACTTCTCAACACACGAACTATGAAGGAGACTTTCAGAAGCTTTGTGGAATTGCTAATCAACATTGCCGTTGATGAAGATGTGATGACAGAACTTGAGAGATTAGAAGGTAAACTGATAAAAAGATTCTTTTCAACCAAGCATGCGGAAACTAAGGTTTTGTTGTTCCAGAGATTAGACAATTTCTGTCCTGCCTATCTACAGATGAGTTACTGCTCCCACATATGAGAAGGATGGAGGGCTTGATTACTGACAACAGAAAACGCTTGCTTCACAAACTAAACATTGGGCAAGTCCTCAAGGTGGGTTTGTGTGAAACTTGCCATATAATGCATTTAACCCCAGATTATTACAAGGAATGAAATTCAGACATCTACAGCAGGTGGAAATCTGTAGCATGCAAAAGACCATATAAAATAATGTATTTTAACCGGGACCACACTAAAATGATTACAACACACTTTTAAAAGTAAATCCCCGAGATTCACGGTAAATTGACAGCAAATACATTTACATACGTTCAACCGAACATCTGGTATCGTAATGTTTATTCGTACCCTTACAGTTAGTGTAAACTTTCAAACTGGTCATATTTCGACACACACAGCAGGAACACGTCCATAAAATGAACCATTTGTCACGAGCATGTGTTTTCTCTGTGGCAATTACTATGACTGTAAACTAGTTTGAGATATGAGTTGCTTATTGTTTTTGCTACAATATAATAATTCAACACTTCATCCGCTTTCTGTGTTCAGACAGCCCTGGACAGCTTTCCAGAGATCTTGGTTGTAACTGAGCTGAGAAATGATGGGGACACACCCTCCTTCAAAGTGCGTCTTGGAGGGACAGCCTACGACAAGAAGACCATGAAGCCTGACACGAAGGCTAACCACGTTCCACAGGTAACACACTTGAGTTCATTTTTTGTTTTTGATTATTTTATTTATTTCATATTGCACGGGAACTTTTGTTTTGAAGGCAAATTTACAAAAAAAATATTTATGCCTGCACTGTAGTAGTATGTCCAGCAGAGGGTGAGGTCTCGTAATTTTTCTTTTACACAGGAGTACTCAGTGGACCAGCAGAAGACCCATTGGTTCTCCCTGTATCATTCTCTTCAGCACTACAAGTACCACACATACCTCATGTGTAAGAAGGAGGTGAGATGCTTGTTATTGTTGTAGAACTCGACTTTATGGAGGTTATTATAATAATTGTAAATGCTGTCTAGATCGCCAGCCAGCGGATCCAGGCGGCTGAGTTGGGGCAAGAGGAGACTATACAGAAGTGCCTGCGGAATGGATCTTGGCTGGAAGGGCTCTTCGATCGCTTTGGAGAGCTGATCAATCAAGTGCAGCAGGCCTGCCGATGAACAGTCTCAAGAGTCCCGAGTGACTTAAAAACTTTGTGTCTTGTCCTTAAAGCAACACAAGGAGGCGAGCAATTTGGTGCCAATGAGGCACAGGTGTGTAAGGCTCTCCTATGATGCTGAGGTCTTAATTAAAAGACTCATGGAAACTTATCTCCGGCCCCTTTGTCTGAGCTGAAAGCATCAAGAGAGGACAAGGGCTTTTGGGGGGGGGGGATCTTTTTTTTCAAGAAGCTCCTCCCAGTCTGTGATTGTCACCACGGACCCTTTTTTATTGGTCTCTCTATCATAGATTTATAGTTTGTTACTTTTAGCCAGATTATTATTGATGCTAGATGGCAGTAGAAATTAGATTGCCAAAACATCTAACAAGCCTTTATCAATCGTTTTGATAAATGGGTTAAAATTCAGAGGATCCAATTGATTGTAACAAAAAGTATTTAACCTTAGTTATTTTTAAAACAAGCCTTTTATAATAGTGTGCCAACTGACATAGTGATTCATTATATATAATGTACATTTTGTATAAAAAATAAAGCTGGTGGGAGTACTGTTAAAGAAATACTGCATCTACAGTTCTAGATTTTGCTTTCAAGAGTCATTTCTATGAATTCTTCTGTGGGTCAAATAAAGCTATCTTTATACTCCTTTGCATAGCTCATGTATTAATGATAGATATATTTTTCACAGAAGTAAATACTCAGTACTTTTTCATTGTTTACTGATAAGATATTTTTGAAATCACTTTTTCACGATCAAACAATTTTGCTCTTAAGATGTTATTTGTAAATAAAGTGCCACGTGCATTACTTTGCCATTTTTTTTTGGGGTGGGGGGTTGTTTTTAGCCAGTTAGTTAAATCAGACCCTTTCATTGCATCAAAAGGTCTAATTTAACTAGCTGGCTGCAATTGACTGCAATGGACATCTATCCATTTTAACTGACCTAGTGCTGTCAATGGCACTGACAGATTAAGCGTTCACAGCCAGTCCTCCCATTTAATTGTTGTCATTGGGAGGAACTGAGTTAAACATTCCCCATTCATTTTCAACACCACTTATCCTTTTCGGGGTTGCGGGGTGCTGGACCTTGATTGAAAGGTGGACTACATCCTAGCCAGACAAAAAGAACCAACTTCCTTTTGACTTTAAAAAATATATATATTTCCAAGAATTAGGTTTTTGCCCTATAGAGGGTAAAAAATGCCCATTGTTCGAATTTGTTTTCTCATTCCTTATACGTGGGTCTCACATGGAACGTCTTGCAGTGATTGGGATGCTGTACCTCTGTGCTCTCATGATCAAGCAATACACATTCTGTTGAATTAAACATAAGCATTGTAGTACAGGCGTAGCACAAATTGACAGTAAGCCCCTTGTGAAACAAATGTGTCTCTGTGCTGACGTGAGGAGATCCTCTGTTCTCTCATTGGGGGCGAACAGCAGCCAAGCAGTCCGACATTCCTCTATGGGGGAAACTGGTTGAGAAAGATGCTGGATGCCTACTGTCTTCACAAATTGTAATGAGATGCTCTGTTCACAAAGTGGGAGACGGCGGTCGGGGGGGAGTTAAAGACTTTCAAAAGGAGCGTGTGGGAAAAGACGTCATAAGCTTAATTATGTCCCTTTTCACTTGACAGGTTCATTACGCTTTAAATGTCACATTCAGGAGTAGTAGTAACATGCCTTCATGTCGTGAAGATCAACTTCTGTTTTCATATGACCGAGAATATTAGCCTCCATTCCGTGTACTCGGCGTGTACTTGGCATTTTAATAATTTTCCCATACATGACTAGTATCTTTTATTCTAGTGTTTTGTCATTTATCAAGAGCAGTGAATCTCTACCTAGGACCGAGGTCCAAAAGTCAAGATATTTAATATATGTTGGGAAATTTATTAAAGTGCACCTACACATGAACCAATAAAACAATAATACACCTTGCTTCATCTTGAGAAAATAAAACAATTTTTTTTCTCAAAGTCAAAGTAAACAAATTTGAACTTTTAACTTAACTTTGTAACCAACAAATGGCTTACTTAAAGTTCTAAAAATTTACTGGTACTCTCCATGTTTGTAGGTTGGCTTTAATGGGTGTTAGAATTATAAGGGAAAATTCTCCCCATGGTGTTTAACAACCCCTAATTTAAATAGTGTCTGTGTAAATTCCTTTGGCTACCACCTCTTCCTGTCCTTCAGGTGTTGCTGTGTGCACTGAAGCAGATACTCTTCCGTGATTAGAACTTGTATTTGGTATTGTTATTCAATAGTTATTCATTGTCAACAGATTGACAGGGGAAAAACATCTTGAGGTCTAATTAAGATTTTTTGTGGTGTCATTTTTCTGGTATGTTGCCTGTATGCCAAGGCTACAAAGTGCTGATGTCCATTTATTTGAAGGGTAACTAAGGAAGCCATTGCTCTCTCTTAGCAGGCAAGTAACAAGAGGTCACAAACAATTGTGTACTGCTCATATTACCCAGACTTCCTTCTTTCTTGTATTTATATGTATATATAACCATTTTCCCTTTGGCGTTTTGGCAGCTTTACAAAACACAAGCATGCATGTCTGTCAGGGAGTTCTTAGGGAAAGTTGTGGAACCTGTTTTTCCTTTAAACCACACGGCTACTTAAAGAAAGACTTACTAGGTTTTCTTCAAGGTGTGAATGTGACGCGTACGGATATAAGCAAATCATCAAAATTAGTGACTGGACAGAAGGTGAGTTCCAAGGTGAACACATTGATAGCCTTATAGCACAGTTGCTTAACTCATAACTGATAGTTTTCTGTGTGTGTTTTCGGGGTGGTGGTGGTGGTGGTGGTGGTTTACAAACAAGAAAATTCCACTTGCCTAAGTTAAAACTTTGCGGATTATCGCTAACAGAAACTGAGAATGTACACAGATATTGAATTATTATTTTTTCCAAGCACAGGTTGTTTTTGTTATACTGCAAAGTTAAATGTGACATTGGAAATCCGTATAAGTAGTAGAATAATGAATGATATGTGAAACACGTCATTTTATGCATTATTGATGAGATTGGTCCCTATTTTTGAATTTCTTGTAGCTGTCCTCTGGTATTTCCTTAAGTCAAATGTTTATTTAGCATGAAACACTGCAAACTAACTGCTTTGATCTTAATGGAATCGAGTTCTTTACCGTTCAGTTAGCAACACCGAGCTCGCAGTACTCACCTTAGTGTGTTTTTTGGGTTCCATTGTTGGATTATTTTCAGTGCAAGACAAATGTCACAAGGTCACACCTTAGTGATAATTGTACTGGATGGAGACCGTGGATGGATTCCCCATGTCTGTGGCTAACATGTGGCTGATCCTGCAACAGATAGAACAGGGTGTAATGCATGTCATTCACCTTTTATCTCAGTGGTTCAGTTTTCTGGTGTTGAGTATTTTAGGTGATATTTCTAAAATTGGGCTGGCCAGTTTCCACAACATCAAAAGAAAAATCCCAGTATGAAACTGAAGATTACTCCCCATAACAAAAAATGTTCTACATGATAACATTGAATCATTCATTTTTGTCACCCAAATATAAATCTCTGCTCTCAATTGAACGAGTCCATCAACAATTAGCCCTTGTAAGAGGTGTATAGAAAAAGAGAAAATGTTTGTTTCACAACACGATATTGATGTGACACAAATGTTCTTTTTTTATGTTGAGGTGAACATTTTTTCAAAGTCTAAAAGATATTTTCAAACACAGAAAAGATCTTAATATTTTCAAGCTGAGTTACACCACAATTTTAATCTACTAGCACAATATAGGCATCTGAAATGGATTAGATTCTATTGTCGTCGATTGATGTTTTCAATATCAAATTTCCTCTTTTACTAACTACCACAGCACATACTTCACTGGCAGTGAATGCATTAAAACTGTGGAATAGACTTCCACTGTAGTGACCTGAAAGGGTTAAAACAAGTCTTTAATACTCATAAATCAAATGAATACTCATTGATATGCGGCAATGGCATATTTATATTATTATTGCAGAAAAGAGCACAATTATGTTGGATATTGTTAGCTTGTTTTATATGTAACAATTCAAGCAACATGTCAACAATGGGGGTGTAAAATATTAAAATTAAATTTGATTTATTTTCAGTCTTTTTAGTACACAGACTGTAACTGGTTGGTTCCAGAAATGCTTGCAATTTAAAATTTAAAGAGTGTTCTTTATTCACACGAGGATTTAGCTTATCTTAGACAGTTTTATCTTTTGTTTTGTTCGTGGGTCTAAAATGAACAAATGAACGTCAACAAACCTTAGAAAATTTTGTTCGTCGAAGGAAGGAAACGTTTGTTTCCTCGGTCCATTAATATCTGCCCAGACGACACTGATTGGGTCATGAATAATTTATGGGATGGGCGGGGTTTCATGGTAGACCTGCGGGGCGTCGTTTACGTCATTTGGATGTGAGCGAGGGAATGAGGGACGAGTCGAGAAGTGGGTGGGTGGGTGAGGGAGTGAGCGCATGGCTCCTTACTGTCACTGGAACAATTGTGCATGCGACGAACATCAGGTAAACGCTTTACTTTGACATTAACGTAGTTAAAATTGCATTAATATCTTCTTTGCAAAGGATATAGCTGGTTGTGAGTGTTTACATTTGTGTTAAAGGTGCTGTTGTATAATTATTTGAGATTTGAGATGGATATAAAACCTTTAAAATTATATTTAATATCAATTAAAGATGTTCCTTTTTTTGAATTGTTGACCGATTGTTAAAATAGACCTGTATTCGACGTTAATTTAATGCCTGCTGTTGAGAATAGTAGACGTCCAATTCATTGAAACTGGGAGGGTTGGCTTTAGGGTTGGGGTTAGAGTTGTTTCAGTGCCATAGACAGCGTAAGACGTTAAATCTTTTTTGACTCGGAGGGGCCGAATGAACTAGAGCAGTCGATTATTTGCCCCTCTCGCTGTCAAAATGGATTGGACGTCTTGCGTGTCAATGAGAGCCAATGAGCTTCTTAGTTTCTTTGGAAACTGAGGACCTGATGGACCTGAATTTCAAGTTTTGTGAGATTTGGGCATTTGTTCAGCCACGTTTTAAAACATTATGTAGACATAAATCAAAGATTGATCCTACACATATATATTATTGAGGAGTTGGGACCATCTCAATGTAGGTATGTCTTTTTTTATCTCAATTTTATTGCTCCCAGTAGGCAAAGATGCGCCTACAATTAGGTTTCTGCATAAATGTGAGAGTGAATTAATTGATTGAAGAATAAAATAGTGTAGTCATTATGACAATTATAACATATTTATTCAAACATTATTTGCCATCTGTTGTTACTTATAAATTGTAATTGAGTGTTCAAAATATACAGGTGAGTTGGCACAAGGTAAAAGTGCAGTTTACACCTGCTCTTGATGTGGGGGCTCAAATCTAAGTGAGCCAATAGTAGTGAGGCCAACGTTTTACTCTTGTGGCTTAATCTCACTTCTTGCATGCTCAAGGAATAACGATTAACTGCTCACCGGCTGTCAAAGGCATGATGTGACACAAAGTTGTTAACTAATGTGGTATCCTTAAGGTCTTCTTCCTAGAATATTTACTGCAGGTATAACAATAATGAAGACAACAAACTTGGTGGCGTAATATTCACTAGGGGGAAAAGGCCCCTGGTGTTGATGCCATGTGTCTCCCTCTGCAATTATTTACACTTACGGCTGTGTGCAAACACTGACTACACTATTCTAATCTCTACCTGCCCGATCACAATGGCAATTATTCAAAGTGGCTGCTTTCAAAGTGTAGTCCACTTTGAGCAACAAGAGTTGACAAAGCACATGTCGATTCCCTGGATTGTTTTGACCCAGCAATGACCCCCAAGCCCACCCTTCCCCTTCTTACACTCTTTTCTGTTCTGTCGTTTTTAGTCTTTAACAACAGTTAATAGACATTGAACAGATCCGGATTAATGCTGAAACTAGTAATCCAAGAAATCCTTTGGATTATCCAGATGGCTCTCATTTGTAATTGAAAGGATTTTAACCCGATAATTTCATGAGTGCATGTTTGATTCTACCGATTGTCTGCGTTGTATTGGTTTCTCTCTCTCTCTCTCTCTCTCTCTCTCTCTCTCTCTCTCTCTCTCTCTCTCTCTCTCTCTCTCTCTCTCTCTCTCTCTCTCTCTCTCTCTCTCTCTCTCTCTCTCTCTCTCTCTCTCTCTATATATATATATATATATATATATATATATATATATATATATATATATATATATATATATATATATATATATATATATATATATATATATATATATATATATATATATATATATATATATATATATATATATATATATATATATACATATACATATATATATATATATATATATATATATATATATATATATATATATATATATATCTATATATATATCTATATATATATCTATATATATATATCTATATATATATATATATATATATATATATATATATATATATATATATATATATATATATATATATATATATATATATATATATATATATATATATATATATATATATATATATATATATATATATATATATATATATATATATATATATATATATATATATATATATATATATATATATATATATATATATATATATATATATATATATATATATATATATATATATATATATATATATATATATATATATATATATATATATATATATATATATATATATATATATATATATATATATTTAAATTGCAGCTTGTTTAACAGCTTCCTTGACCTTGTTTGTAAATTGAAATACCAGATTTTTTTTTATATTTGCTTTATTTACTGAGTAATTATCATTGATGTTTGATTTGCCACTAAACTTCAACTATTTAAACACCTAGAAGTCTATTTTCAAACTTATGTTTTTCAAGTTCACCGGAAACACGTAAAATCGATTCTTTTGTATCACTGCAACAAGTGGGAGTCTCTGTAATATCACAATTTTAACGCCAAGAACAACTGTTTACAAAAAAAATGGCAAAAAAAAATGTAACATCCTGGTTCGGTCCAAGCAAGAATTCAGTTTAATAAGCCTGCATGCACTTGCTCTTGAAGCATCTGCTTACTTCTTGTTGTCACAGATGGGTCATAATAGCATTTGTCATGTTGTGTTGTCATAACATTGTGCAAAGCTGCTACTACCAGAGACAGTGATTTATAGCCCCAGGCTGCTGACCACCCCCGTCCTCTAACATTTGGGCTCTAGGCTTAAGTTGCTCCATGTGGCGACATGAAAGCTACGCTGTCATCTCATGTAGGGAAGCTCTGCTTTCCTGTGATGAGCAACACAACTTTTTAAGATAATTGACTTTAAAGCACAGGAGAATGAATGAGATTAACAGTTAGGCGATTGTTAGATCTTTTTTTTTACATGAACTGTCACAGTTGCATTACGAAAAGGCATAAACTTGATCTGTCGAGTAAATATTGTCCTAAATTGAAGGCATGTGATGAACACAATTATACTAACAACATAGAGGCTCCAATCACTTCATGGTTTTCCATTCCGAACCCAACCGGACAAATCTAAACATGGCTGATTTGAGATCTGTGGCAGTTGGGGGCAATTGTCAGAAGAAATGGGGACCACCCACGTGGTGGAATACAATATTATCGTGTATTATGTTGTAGGGAGGTCTAACAGAGGGAACATTGTTGTGTTATATTTTGTAAAATTGATGCTAGCAAGTACGTGTGTTTTCGTGAAATAATAAAAACTCATATCTAGCCTTTGTTTTGACTAAAGTTATGCAAAATATTGTTTCATTGTAAAGATTGCACTCACTTTTGCTATAAAGCATTGCATTGAGCTATTAAGCTGCTGTTTCAATCCAGTTAAATCTTGATTCCCTAAAAGTGGTACAGTACTCCAATTGAAGTATCCTATAGTCATCCCATCAATTCAACTGTTAAGTACTAAACATCTGTATTTACACATCATTTTGAAATGTTTCTGTTAAATATGATTTCAAACATGGTTTGTGCATGTGACAAAAACAGCAATTTTTCCATTCTATTGAACCGCTCAGTCATTATCCATTATGGCATTCGGCTGTTTAGTGGTGCAGGTTATTTATGTCAGGACATCTAAATTGGTAAGTGAAAATTGGGACCAGTAACTAAATTTAAACCCTCCTGTCTTTTCTATCAGAAGGAGGCATGGCTGGGAAGCCATTCCGGGCCACCCAAATTTGGAGCAGCATCATCTCCAACCTCCACACTCACGTGGAGGTCAAGCGACGGCGACACAATCTAAAGTCCTACCAGGATTGCTTCCTGGGGTCTGAAGCCGTGGATGCCGTATTGGCTCACATCACTTTGAATCGCTTCTTTGGTGATGAGGCGGTCCCTCGTCATAAGGCCGTAAGACTTTGTCAAGCACTCATGGACTCCAAAGTCTTTGAGCCGGTGGCCATTAAAGTATTCGGAAAGGAAAAGAAGCGGGTCACTTTTGAGGATAGCAGCTGTAGTTTGTACAGGTTCCCAAGCCCAGAAACAGGTTTAGGGCATTTGACCGACACCAAGTCCAGCTCAACGGTAACCATTGAAAGCGGTTATGACTCTCCAGGCATAAGCAGGAACAAGAACAGCTACAGTCCACTGAGTGAAAGGTAATAAAATATTCACATATATATACATATATATATACAATTATATATGTATGCATGTAATTGTGAAAACCCAATCTTCATTAGAAATGCTCATCATTAGTAGCAAGTAAGTATAGTAAGTTACTCTTTAGCCAAAATTAATGTGACATACTGCACTGGCAAGAAGATGACATTATTATTAAAAAAAGTGACATTCTAAGCTTAAATCTCAGCCTCTCTCGATCATATGTCGAGTCAGCTCGCTAGTTGTTTTGCAGTTGCGAAACTTGAACATTTAACCACTTGAATAAATAAATAATGTAAACATTTCCACTTTTGTTTGTTAACCTAAAGGTTGAACATTCTATTTAATATTCCCCATTAAGATAACATATTTTTTAATTCACAGACGATATTTCCATCCATTTTTAAACTCTAATGTAATATTGTGTGCACTTAGTACTGAAATGAAATAGATAAAAAATGATGGCACTTTGAGCACTAGCGTCACAAAACAATCAGTCTCAGCGTGACTTTTTAAGTAGGCACTGTACTTTGTCTGATTGTAATAACAGCAATCCAAACATCACAACTAAACTCTCACACGCTTCAAATTTGTTCCCATCACACTCCTTCGCCCATCCTTCTTCCCCGACTGATTGCCATTATATGATCTTCCAGACAAGAGGTGCCAAGCTACTCCACTCACTCCCCCGTCAGAAAAGGCAAATCAGTAGAGGACGTGCTGAGAAATCTCAACCTATGCTCCACAGTCACGCCTCAGATGATCAACCTGGGCCTGTCACGAGAACGTGAGTTGCAATCACCGTGGGAAAAAAATGGAAACAAAAAGTCACACATGGCGAGGCATGTGTTCTCCTCCGACCTTTGTAACTTTTCAACGGCTCTCCACCATAGTGGTTGCTGAGGTGTGGCACCAGCAGGCCGTGTATGGACTCCTGCAGCTCATCGAGCTCCCGCTGCTGGAAAACTTGCTAGATGGAAATGGCGTTTCAAGGGTTTCCTTGCATGGCGGGGACAGCGAATCAGACCTGCTCTTAGAATCGGGCTACTTGGACAGAGAAGTGTTAAGGGCCTTCAGTGAGGCACAGTAAGTGACATTGACCAAAATAGGGGAAAAATAACAAATTCCAAGAACGGAAGAGCTTCCTTTTCAAAGATCAAAATGTTGTTTTGATCCTTCTCTTGCTGTTTCTAATATTTCGGTTGGGATATGAAGTTATGTATCGTGTTGCAGATATTGCGTAGCTCTGAGAATCTCCTGCTGACATCACTCGGTTGTTTGTTTTTAAAATACCGCCTGCTTCCTCTCTTTCAGGGCAGACGAGTGGATGTCTGGCGCAGTGGATTGTCTGGAGTACCTCCCGGACGAACAAGTGGTGGAGGTCAGCAAAGGTCTGGCAGGGTGCGCCAATGACTTCAACGAGTGTAAGAGGCTCCTCTATGACATCCTGGCTAAGCATTACTCCAAAGCCGAGCACCCGCCGCTCCTCAGCAACCACGTGTTTGACATCTACTCAGGCATCTCGGAGCTTCTTGGTGAGAAGAAACGTCTAATATAATAACTCTCAGATTAGTGATAGGGATACTTCCTTGGTCCACATATGATTGGTGAAAACTGCTATGAATGCTTGTCCACCACATTTCACCTTTGACGCCCGAAGTTGTCACTGTTGTTGTGTGTGTGTGTGTGTGTGTGTGGGTTGATACACTTTTTGAAAAAATATGTCATGTCGCTACTCATTAATTTGTTCAGTATATTCTAGGCAAGTATAAGCACAAGTCCTTAGAGCCCGATTTTTCATCTTTTATATCACAGGAACTATTGTTGCCTGAAGTTAACCAGTTGGGGCATGGTCACAGCCTACAAGCTATTGTACTATTATGATCAGAGTACATGAATGCAGTCTATTATTCATTCAGTCCACTCGGCCGGCCTACAATATATTAAAATTATTATTAATGTTTTCAAATACGTTTTTCCATTTCTTGGTTCTACAGTGAACGGTAAACTGGAGCAAGCTTTGGAAGCACTTCAGCTCAGCCTTAAGTTGCAGGACTCTCGCTCCAGAGAGGAGCTGCGACGGCTGCTTAGGTTCATGGCCATTGCAGCTAATGTGCAGGACATCAAAATTCACAAAGAGGTGTGTATCTATATTCACTCTTTACATTTTAGGAGGATAAAACAATTGGGGCTGCTTGTATAGACAGCATTGAAATCATTGTATTTTTCAGACTATAAGTCGCACTAGTCAAAGAATGCACAATGAAATGGAGAAAATATAAATCCCACTGGAGTATTAGTTGCATTATTGGGTCTTTTTTTAAATTTATTTTTATCAGAAACTAAGAACAAACATTATACATTAAAGTTAAAAAATAGGCTAATGTAAGTTTTTTTATGACTATAGCCTAAAACACAAAACATAAGATGTCCATGGGCAGAGTGGAAAAAAGAAAAATAAACATATATATAAATTGCACTTCAGTATAAATCACAGGCCCAGCAAAACTATGCAAAAAGTGTGCCTTATAGTCCAGAATATGCGGTATTCATCAACTGGGTACAATATGGCAACATAACCTGTCAGATAAAAAAATGGTTTTAGGATATATCAAATTTGAATAGGCTATTTAAGTGCCATTTTTAAGTGAGGATAGAATTAAGGAATACAACAGTTAAGATTTAATGACAGCAAGTGTCTTTCAGATTGAGAACCGGATGGCAGTGAAGAGGTCGTTCTCCAGTGCCATCGTGTACAGCAAAAGACTTCCTAAAGGCAAATTGGACCTGATGGTTCTCTTTATGATGGATAACCACTGCGATCTTTTCAAAGTGAGTGTTCAGCAATACGCTGAGATTATACAACATCGTCTTCGATAACAATCACGCTCTTGGCGAGAGCTTCCAGACTGCTAGGGACGACAAAGCCCTGTTTACACAACCGCACATCAGGAACAACTTAAAACTAATTGCCTCTGTCTCCTCTTTAAAAAAAAAGACGACTAGCTTCCCAACAGGAAGGATGTAATAAAGGGCAATGTTATATAAAAGAACTGCAGCAGAAAGAAATATATAATAATGTAGCTTTTGGTTGTGCTTTTCACTTATTTTTTTTATATTCTTCTAAAATGATTTATGTTTGTGTATAGAGCCATTGTAGAGCTTATGTAGATTTACATATTTCTGCCAGCAAATCATCTGACGGATGAGCATTTTGTGGTGCTCGCAACCTAAAACAAGAGGCCTTGTTAATAGTCAAATCTCACATCTATTAATATAATATTAACTTTTCAATTGATAACATCAGTGGTGTATTCTTTTAAAAATGTACATAAGCAGATCTTAAAATCACTCTCTGCCATTAGGTTCCCTTTTCGTTACACAAAATGGTCAGCGAAAGGTTAAAGAATATTGTCAAAGGGAAGGACGCAGATGTGATCACAGGTATGAAGCTTCTAAAATGTTATATTGCTATATATTTGACTTCATTTCAACTAAATTTATATCTATAGATAAAGTCTTACATGGCATATTATGTTCCCTTTGTCTCTTTAAATTCAGGACCGACATATTGCACTAAAAAAAGCAAGAAATCTTATTCTGAAAATGCGGAAGAATACACCAAAGAGGAATTGTGGTCGTTACTACGGACAATCCATGAGAACCCCAACATGCCCAGCAAGGAAAAGAGACGTCTGCTTGCTCAGTTTTACAAAGGCCACCCGGATATTTTTGTGAAATATTTTGGCAAAAAGATATTAAGTATGAATATGTTGCTATAGTAATGTTTTTTTAAGTGGTGTAATATAATGTAAACTTGTAAAGAGATGTAATGTGAACAGATGTGGCCTTTGTGTAAATAGGGACTGTTGACTAAGAATGTAGGTTTGAAATTATTAAGCTGTGATATTTTTAAACACAGTTAAAGCACCTAAAGTGTAGCGATTTGGAGTTCAATCAAATATTGAAGTATACCTTAAAGCTCAAAATATTTGGAACTGAACCTATTGCTATGTTTGATATAAGAAAGTCTCCCGAAACTGTGTTTTTCTTTTTCTATGACTTTTTTGTGACCTTAACTGGATTGTTTTAACCAGGAAAAACAAATGGAACTTACTGTGAAAGAGAAAAGTATTTGATTACTTAGTAAAGTAATCAATAATATTTAATATTACTTATGGAGACACCTTTAAGGGTTGGGAGTATCTATTATTTTGAGTAATGGTGTGGTTAAATTATTTTTTTCATATTTTTATAAGGTGAAGCATTAGCATGTAACTGCCAAACCTGAAATATGATCCTAAGTGTTTTTTCATTATTGTACACCCCAAAATGATTTTTTTTCCTCACAGGAAATTTGGTTTTGGCACCTGAAAACAAACTACTAGTAAATCCCAATAACAAAGCTGATTGAGGTTAATTTATAACTGATTTCAATGCAATACAAGACTGGAAAAAAATCTTGGTTAGTTTTTTTAGTATAACTATTTGCTAAGGGTTATCATTCATTACATTACAAGTTCACGGCAATAGAAACGTTTTAATAGGATTTAGACAGTACACCCATAATATGCATTTGATGAATAAATCAAGAAATGTGTCTAAATAATTTATTTTCCCTATTCATTTTAGTTATGTGAATGTTGAGCTTCATGGACTCGGCCAAGTATGACTGTGTGTTTTCTGAGACTAGAACAAGTGTTTCGAATAAACAATGTGATCCAGACCAGCTGTGTCTTAGGAAGCCTTCTAACTCTAATTTGAAAGTCTGATCTTGCAGTGTTGTAAAAACTCACAGTAAGATTCATGGGAATCATTGCCCACGGCTGTCTGAGCCCCAATAGACTCCCTTTATTAACGTCAAGGTTTTTTTTTCCCATATATATATATATATATAGCTCTCCATATACAAGAAAATATTTCTGAGGAAACCTCTCCATTGTATGTTGGTGGCTGACAAAAGCTTTCCCACTATAAGGACAGTCTTTATAACATGATGACAGGTTTATCCAACATATAAGATGAGAAGCTATAGTACAACTGATTGAACAAGTGTTGTCTGTTTTCTAAGGACAATTGTAGTGCTGGAAAGATGTCAAATACTGCTCCCCAGTGGGGATGTTAAGTACCCATTTTCCTATCAGTGGCTACATTGTATTTCAGTCCTCTGTGAGCCATATAATGAAGTAGTACTGTCTTAGGACAATAGTTCTGATTAGGTTGGCCTAAATTAGTTTTTCAAGTTGATACCCTAAACGAAGAGACGGGGAAAAAAGTGATGTACTTAAAGTACACTTTTATTGAGAAGCACCATCTCAAGTTTTCTAAAAATATTTGCCATTAAAGAAACATCACAAGGCCAACAAAAAAAGATCTGTGTCACAACTGATGATGATGATTGGATTAAAAAATTTGTACAGTATCAGTCAGTCTTTCAACATAAAACACAAGGACACTCAGGCTTGAGGTGTGCTGTGTGAGTCGCTCCTGCACAGAGGTCACAGAGTTCTGCCACAGTCCAACACTCAACAAAAAACAAACATATCACCTCCTTTGGCCGCTTGTTACATTCTTGTATGATTCACGCAGTAGTTGCTTCTCTATCGAATCCGCTTTTGCTGGCGAGCCCGGTATATGTCGTGAACGGGGGGCGCCACACCTTTGTCATCTTCCTCGTCCGAGTCGGCGTTGGGCCTTTTGAGTGATTTGTTGCCGGCGTGGTTCTCCACGGCGCCGTTGCCCTCGCCGCTACCGTCGGGAAGTCGCCCTGTGATGAGTTCCACAGCAGCTTCGACTGCTTTTAGAAGGGATGAGTCTAGATTAATCTCACACATATTTGAAGTCCGGCATTCACAAATTCGAATTCAGGAGGATTCTGTTCTCTATTTAGTTTTTGTTTTTTGATCTATAATAGAATTAATGACTGCACAGGAAGGGGAAAAACCCAGTGGTGAGATATTGCAAGCTCATAGGGATTTACCAAATACTACTTGACGTGAATAGAATACAGTGTTCCCTCGCTTATCGTGGTTAATGGGGTCCGGGACCCCCCGCAATAGCTGCATTTCCGCAAAGTAGGCGTGCCCCTTCAAAAATGCTTAAAGAAACGTATAACACGTGCACAAAAGCACCACCAAGCAAAAACATCATAGTAGTCCGGATGGACGATCTTCTGCAGTTTTTTTGCACGTAAGAAACATCGTTATTGGGAGTTGTGAACATTGTTTTTTTTGGGTGGTGAAGATGCGCCTGTAAACAGCCATGATGTCATCAATGCGATTCCTGAACCATGTTATGTTTGAACCATGTCCTCACCATGTTATTGACCATTTCTTTGGCCTTTTTTTGATGCAATTACTAATTCTTATTGAATATTTTGTTTCCACCTCTTGTAAAATGATGTAATTTATAATTTTAACTTAATATCTTTAATTTTTTTTTCCTGAAAAAAAATCTGCGAAGCTCTGAGTCCACGATAGCTGAAGCGCGAAGTAGCGAGGGAACACTGTACTACTTTTTTCATGTACACACCCATTTGAACTTTCTTTTTATTTTCAAGAAATCTTTTACGCGATTATTTTGTGCACATTAATCAAATAATATTCAGAGCTTGTATCAATAGACTGATAGAGAAGAAGATGAAAAGATACCCAGACATAGAGAAAAAGAGCAATAGATGTCCAGATGGAAACACATAAATAACTTACTCTCGGGAAGCGTGCATCTCCTGAAACTCTCAATGAGCTCATCCACTTGAACAAAAGGACCCTGCAGAGCGGACATAATTTTTCAGATAATAAGATAAACCCAATGACCACTACGAATGTTTAGTATTACTGACGGTAAAACACATGGGCGGGGGGAGCAACTTCATTAGTAGGACGGCTACAGGGGGGACCGGGAAGACTCCGCCTGGCACGGGGTGAAGGCCTGGAGCTGCAGACACAAACGAGAGGCAGTCATGAAAAATAGTCATTACAACTGTCACGTTTAGAGAATTAGATGAGGAACACATACGGGCCATGTGGCGTGGCTGGAAGGGGATCATCTGATTGATGTCTGGTTTGGGGTACTCTGGTTTTCGGTCTGCTTCATCCTTTAGCGTAGGCGCGGAGGGCACTGCCACAGCCTCAGGAAGAAGGGCTGCCAATTTGGCACGAGTCACATCCTATAAACACAGTCCATCACAGAGCCACGAAGACACGAGCAGCAAACTTCAGGTTTGTCAGCTAGATATTACTTTTTCTTTTATTCCAATTGAATTTCGCCCTGAAAATTGTTGATTAAGAAATTGGTCCTAGTGTGACATAACACGGTGCCATAATTTGCAAGGACCTACTCTATTTGTTATTTATCAATGCCCACTAAAACTTGTTTCTATCGTAAGGGATATAAGTTATGAATACAAGGTTTTTAGTGTGGCAGCTTGTATTTACCAATACTATATTGGCATAGATGAGAATTAAAGTACACACCTTGTATCCCAAAGCCTTGAGTTCACTGTTGGAGCAAGGATACAGGTCCATGAATTTATATCTGTCCACAAGCAAGGCCGTCTCTTTGCCCTCATACTCCTCCTTGAAGGCAGTGAAGCGGCGCCGTTCTACCTTCAGAATACTGGCCAAGTCGCCAATGTTGCTCTCAAATGCCAGAAAACGAGCCCAGATCTCTCTGAGTGGATGAAAAGACAAAAGACAGTTAAAATTATGCCAGCCAGAGCAAATGACCAAGAACCCATAATAATCAATGATGCATGTACCCTGACTTCTCTGGTGAGAGATTTCCTGAGGTGAGGACCCGTTCAAACAGAACCCTGGTGTTGTTATCCTCTGCAGAGAAGTAGAAAGATAAGCAAAATATAATATGTAACATGAATCCCGGGTGAATTATAAATGCACTTTTCAGCTTTCTTAGTGGTAGATATTCTTGCATAATTCTTGATTTTCTTTTGCTTAAATGACAGGTAATACATATATTTGATCCCTATCAAGGCCATTCAGAAAATAAATGAAAACCAAACATACCGTTAAGATGGGAGAGGTAATCGATGTATGCGAGTATATATTCTGGAATGTCACCATATTTCTTCAAACCCAGTTCAAAAATCTTAAAGGCCACAGACTTATCCTGTTAAACAAGAAAAATTCATTGAATGATTCATGAAGCTTTTGTGTCACATTCTGGGTAGAATTAAAGCCAGGACTCACCTTGCTGCAGTAGTATTCCATCAAAGCTGCTGTGACGTACACATGGTGGCGTGTGCGGAGATCCTCACGGGCCTTTTTGAAGATGGTGCGACCTGATTTGATGCCCTCAGCCCTCCGGGCAAACTTCATGTACTGAATGTACACCAACGTGGGGTCGATGTCCTCGATGGCAATAAGTTTATTGTAGATGTTGTGCACCTTCTCGTGCTTCATACGGCTCTGAAAAATATGAAAAAGAAAATGAAGGAGACAGATTATCTCCGGTAAATCCCAGGTTGTTTTCATAGGCGCTAAGTCTTCTTTAGGCAACATACTTCTTCATAATCGGCGAAGGAGAAATAAAGAAGCATGTTCTTCTTGAGTAGCGTCCCAATGGCACGCTCATAGATGTTAGCAGCTTCATCACTGAATAGCTTGGAGTTATTAATGTCCTGGAAAGAAAAAAACAAACCACATCATGCTATTAAATGATTTTAAATGAACCTTACAAGTTACTGTGACACAAGAGAGGGTTATCGAAACTTTTGCTGGGCTCCAGTTTGGATCACAGATGGAAATTTAAAAAGTATACATAAATATTTAATATTTTGATTACAGCAATATGATAAAAATGTGTCTCTAACCCCTTTCTCCGCCAACAGTTTGCTTGACTGCTCCAGATACTGAGCTGACTCATACCACACATCTGGATGGTGACCCAACACCAGGAGGCACTGCTCATAGGCAAACATCACTGCAACGAGTTAAAAGAGTCAGGAGGCCCAATTTCTTGCTGTGCTACAATCTAATTAGCTGAGTCCCATGCGACATCGTGTCTTGGACTGAGTCACCTCTCTTTGTGATGAGCGTCTGATCTTCTGTGCGCAGTGGATTGCTTTTTTCCCACTGGATGTACTTCTTCCACATATCCACCTGCTGAGCCTCCTGGGGCGAGTTTTGGGGCGGCACCGAGGGCGCATTCCTGTCAAGCCCTTTCATCACAGTCTCATATTCCTGTGCACAACAGACACCCAGTAATTCAACATGGCCATTTTGACATTGAAAAATGATTCATTCTTTTACTGCCGGTGTGTGGGTCCTCACCTTTGCTACTCTCCTGGCATTCATGTAGTCTCTGCTTCGATCCTCAATCATTTTCTTGGCCAGGTGTATATTGATTCCCTGAGGTGGTAAATAACCCACTGTCAGTAATAGTGAAAACACAGTGAACCGAGATTGATGGCTTTACCTCCTCATATTTGCTATAATCTCTCCAGAGTTGCTCTATGTTAATCATGGGATTCACACAGCCTCTCTGGTAGACTCTTCGCACAGCTGTTATCCGCTGATTCTCTGCATATGAGCCCACAGCCTCACTGGTGGTACATAAAACAATATCAGAACATGTGTTTATTTACATGGTAGTCTACATAATATGATAATCAATCACTCACACTCCCTTGAGGAAATTAATGTAGTCGACCCAAATCTGTGAAAAAAGGGGCACCGCAAACGATTAGGGAACACTCGTAAACATTAAAAAATATATATATATATATATATGTATACACATCCATGTACATATACGTATATTTTGTGTACCTGATATGACATAATTTCCATGCCAATTTTATCTAAGGCAAAGTCGTATGCTTGGGCCATCTTCTCCCTGAGGAAAAAACAAAATGTATCTTACATTGATTGAATATTCATCAGCAAGATCAAAAAAATCAAATGAATAAAACTCTTACTTATAGCTCGGGAGCTTTCCTTTGGTCTCTCGCACGTAGGCGAGGTAGCATTTCCATAGGTCAATGTGCAACACTTTCATCAGACATCTTTGAAACAACTGCAGAGGGAGGTTTGAAGATTACACACAAACAGAATTCCTAGGTAAGCTTGGTATTGATAAATTTAACACTCACTAGAATCAAATCATTTTGAATTTTACTCCTGGCTCAGAAAAAGGCTAGTACATACAGAAATTAAAAGCATGTTAGATTGGAGTTGTTGTGGCCGGAAATGTGTGGAATAATATTTCTTTAATGTGGCCTTGTGATATTATTCAATAGAATATGTAATGAATGTTAATATGTCACCAAAGGGATAATAAATATCTAAATTAGGATGCACTCCAGTACTCCAATTATAAGGAGACTTACCTTTTCTACCTTGTCATAGTTTTTTGCCTTCACCTGCAATAAGATAAATATAAATGCGATATTATTTCATTAGTAATGTGAAAATCATGTGGCTTCCAGTAAACAGGAATTCTTTCAGATTGGAACACCCACAAATCTGGAGATCAACAAAGTGAAATTCACACAATGACTCGTGGGGGGTTGTTATTATGTGGAGTAGATGAGCCTTGAAACAATGGAAAGTGCAAGTTCATTGTAAACTCTAAATATGAATACAAGGGAGGTGCTAAAACATTGCCTCAAGGTTTTCTCAGTAGATATCCTCAGAATCAATAATCTGTGTCTTCAGCCTTGAGGAGAGGCTTGTTTTTGCCCTAATGGTTCCCCTAATTAAAAAGTGATGGTAGCAGCAGAATGTAGCTAAAATAACAAGCACTACAAAGATGCAATATAAAAAAGGGAATGTTGCACATTGACATGATTCCCTGGATTTATTTTTCAATGTGTATAGAAAGAACAAATTTAGGCAGTAGAGTGAGCCCTTTTATTCTTATAAAGTCAAACCAAACTACTTACATGACAAAAACGCAGTCGTTAAAGTGCCAAACCCGTAGTTTCAATAGGACTTTTATTATTAGATTTATTATTTTTATTATATTATTATGCATGTATGTTTATTTAACATATACCATTGTATAAAATGTCATCAATTTAGGTGAGCCCAAATGACATTAGGCCATTTAGATCAATTGCGTAAAAAAAAGCAAAAAACAAAATAACAGTACACAAATAAGATGCTCAGTGCTCACTGTATATTTAAAAAAAAACAGCAGAGACAAAAAGGTTAATAGGTTTAACCACATGAACAATTATCAACCAGTTGGTTGGTTATCAAAGTGCACTGCATGGTCAAAACCTGTAGAGCCACTTTAAATGACTGTGTCTCAACTAGTTTCTTCAATGAGTATCAAGTCAACTTTGGAAAATTGGATTACAGCCAAATAAACCGGTTCAAAACAACCTTGTCATGGTAAGAGGAGTTCCAAATATTTAGAAAAGCTTCCTTCTCATAAATTCGAACACCAAAATAACAGCTAAATTGAGCATCCCCCCCCCCCCCGATTCGCACTGATAGAATAAAAGGTAGGTTTTGTGTCTTTTTAACAAATGTGGGGTCAAACATTGTTTACAACTGGAAGGCTGGAAGAAAATGCTAATAGATCAATACATCAAAGCAATCATGCATATCTATATAAAAATAATGCAGATGCAAATAATTTATTGTCTCTGCATAACATGGAGTCTTTCACGTTGATTACAAAAAATAAATGCATTTGAATGCCCGTTAAATCCCCCTGCAAAAACACGTCTTTAACTTTGCATTTCTCATAGCGCCATTCCCAACCTCATTTTTAACAAACCCAGTAATATCCATATTTTAGACAACTACCACATTACAAAATGTGTTATCCAGTCACAGAAAACCATGTTGTTTCACCCTGAAACCCGATTATTAGTGAATAGCACCCACAATTTAAATGTGGTCATCTTCAAATACAAGTGACTGTAAAAAGTATACAAATCTGTTCAAATGCCAGGATTGATTCACATAACTCGGCCAAAATTAACCCTTTTGCATTCCTGTTGACTGCTATGACAAACTAAATCAAAAGATCAGTTGGCATCAAAATTCAACTTAAGAAAAGTACAGTTTTATAGTCTTCATTTAATCCCCAATGTTATTATCAATTTTGTACAAGACATCCCAAAAATAAACACCATGCTATCATTGAAGCTTTGTGATATCAACATCATGCTTTGGGCCTATTATTCATTGGCTGGAATTAGTCAACGAAGACAGAATTATTAATGTACGCATTGAAATAGATGATAGTGTTGGCCTAGTGCCTCCAGGGATCTACTTGAAAGCAAAAATTGTAAGGAAAAGCCCAACGGGGAAATTGTAAGACATCTGAATATCATGCAGTTTTAGTGCAAACCACTTTAAATGGTGAACTGTGTATGATTTAACATTAGTTTAAGACACATCCCAGTTTCAGAGGTGTGTACACTTGTGTAACCAGTTGATACCAGTGTTTATTACCCACCACCTTTAAAACCTGGTCTAAATTGTATCCAAACCACACAAGACATTTCGACTGCAATACGGTACTTTCAAACTATTCCTAATGAGTGGGGAAAACATATACAAACACATCCCAGCGGGCCCTATTTGTCTTTTGAACACCACAACGGCAAACATTGTGCAATGCATTAGTGAGGTACTTAATATTTTGACATGTATGATATAAAAAAGCGGATTTCAGTTTAAAAAAAGTCCATTATCACTGTTAACCCTATTAACATTGGCCAAGAAAAATATTTCCTTTTCTTTCGCACAAGTTAAAGTTAATCCTTGTTCAACTTTTGGTAAACGAGGTCCAATTTAAAACACTGCAGAATTACAAGTTTGCATCAACGGCAACAATTTTTTGTTGACTTGTGTAATTTCAACGTGAAATTATTAGTGATGACTCTACAGTAGATCTCATTAAAATTGTGCAAATGGGTATAATTTAAGGCTGATCGCTGTGCTTTTTAAAACGTTCATGCTTTGAGATATGGCTTTCATAGACCTAAGAATTGTTATTCAAGTTACTGTGGACATGCACTAATACGGATTATCAAGAAAATCCACACCCACCAATTGGGTGATGGATTTAAAGGATCTGTAGGACATGGCTGGCTGTATAAAAGCAACCAAGAGTGTAAAACTACTCTGCTCTCCTTAGAAATGCAGGCAGCCTTTTGAAAACTGACTATGAACAGGAAAAGGGGGGTGGGGGGTATACATTGACTTTCAGCACTTGACATACAGCAGACTCACACCAACTAACTACACACAGTAGTGGTTCACCTTGGTGCTGAGATATTTACATTGAATTGGTCTTAACTAATAACTACTCCAGATGAGAAAACACAACACCACCATACCCAAAATAGTTTGGACACATGGTAACAGATGTAGTCCCCTGCTTTAGTAGAGCCTCGGCCACAGCAAACAATCCAACATGAGACCATTGATTCCCTACCAAAACAATAAAGGATCACTCTCTGATCAAATATAGTCCCTACTAAAATAATACACACATTCTAGGAGGAAAATACAAGGAGATAAGGTATTATTGATGGCAGAATTCAAGCAAAGCCAGTGAAACAAACACAGTGGATAGTAAAAAATTAAGAGAGGTCCATGTTTTGCGTGCATTCTGATTATGTAAAATGAATCGATAAAATACATTAAAGCAATGAAGTACGCATTCAAAGAGCTTTGACTTTTGATGCCAAAATATACATCCGAAAAACAAATGTTTAATATAAAAGAGCAAAAAAACAAACAAAAAAAATTAAGTAAAAATGCAAATTATAAATGAAAGTCAGATTTATAGTATTTTATTGATAAACTACGCATTGTACTGAGGGGTCATAAAATGATGAATAATTTGGGGAAAAAAAGTTGTCTATATTTGAGTTAAGAATGCTATTAACCCAATCACTGCCCTTCACAGCGATTGAGTAATATGGATTGTATGTCTATCACTTTCAATGGCAACAGATGAGTTAATTTTGAACATCAGCCAACAAAAAATAAGAAATTTCCCACCAAGGTTTTTTTCTGCTACCTGTCTCTTGACGTCCAGCGGATCTTGCTGCAATGGTGGTGCTAATTTTCCAAAATTGTCCACTCTTTCTTTCAATTAGTTATCCCAAAAAAATATATAAGATGTTCCATAGTTAGAGTTCAGTTCAATGCTTTTCCTTTTTAAGATAAATAATCGAGTTTAAAGAGTTCAGTGGCTGCCTGCATCAGAAAAAAGGGCTGCAAAAACAAAAAGGAGACTGGCTTGTCATTTATAAATTCATTCAATGCGTACGAGGAGGGCAATGTATTAAAAGCAAAGTATTTGTTCATCATATTCCAAAAGAAATGACACAGAGGCAATAAATTGACACGACAAGTGAATAAAAGGCTAAAGCACTCCAAATACTATTAAAATTGTTTTAATACTGTTGCAAACCAAACATGCAACAAATGCATTTTAGCCCATTTAAATAATATGAGGGAAATAACTTTTAAATCCTGGGAACAAAATAGGAAACTCGCACTTTTATGTTTAAAGGCACAATCCTCTATACCTGATAAATAGGGGTCATGTAGATTTTTGTCAGTGAGATTATTCAAGACAACTGACAACTTTCAGCAAGGGTTTCATATCAAGAATTGTGACTTTAAACCCCATCGAACTATGAGATCATTTGTGTGAAAAGCACATTGTTGATCATGTAAGAAAACAAGGCATGCATACGACGAAAGAATAAAAATATTGACCTCGGCTTCAATGAATAGTTTCCAGAATCGGCCAGAACTTGGAAACTGTGTGACAAGTCGCTCATATGTCTTCCTTGCTTTATCAATTGGTTGGTTCTATAGAGGGGAAATGCATTTACAGCCACACAAAAGTGAGGAAACAAAGTTTTAAGGCTTTGTCAAATATCCCCCACCCACTAATGACCGTTATTATTTTAGTGCTATATACAGTAATACAACTCTTGAGTCACTAAACCTGTGCTTCTCGAATCAGAATGCTCCAAGCGTCAAGGTCATATGGATTTTCTTCCAACTTCTTCTCTGCTTTCTTCACCTTCTCTGGGACATACTCTGCCGCCTATAGTGGGAGGAAGAATAGCATGGAATTGTATCAGGCTATGAAGGGGAGAAGAATAAAAATTATAATATATAATGTAAGAAAAATCATGTATTTTTTAAAGACAGGATTACAAATTATTGAATTCGACTTTCTGTTTCCTAGAACAGCATTCCTTGTTGCATACCAGAGCGCTTGCATTTAATAACAAAGATTTCAGTCCAAGTATTTCAGTGGGAACGTCGCCATACGACAACGCAAACACACTAGCTCGTCAACAGGGTGTCGGATAGGATCTTCATTGAGACGTCGGAAAATCTTAACGGCATTAATGTTGTATTCTGGCACATTCAAGCATGAAATACAATGATTGCACGTTCGGAAAAAAATAAACATACATGTAAAAACGATGACTAGCGCAAGCCAGTATAATTAGCACTAGCATTTCTAAATGGGCCTATGCGACATGAGCTGAGCTAACTTTACCTGGTCGGCTGCTGGTTCTGTAGACATGGCTGGAAGAGTAATAAGGTGGTTAGAGAAGTACTGCAGTATGATTCACTAATACGCGGCTGAGTGAGCGAATTTTAACGCAGCTCGATTACACGCATTATCTTCGAACGGAGCGATCACGCTGCACTCAATAAAGTCTGTGCTCGTTTGCAAGCCGATTTTTTTCTCTTCTTCAAAATGGCGAGAGACTTGACTTCCGGTGTGCATCGTGTGAAAAACAATAGCGCTTCCTACCCAAACCTTACAAAATAAAACAGATTTACCCCCCAAATCCACATTAGTTCTGTTTATTTAGATTAATATTTATTTACTTCAGACCATTTGTAGACATCAGATTAAATTATTACTCCAACAAGTTTTGGAAAGTTCTCCACCAGATTCATATACTAAATTAAACATTCACAAAATTGACGGCATCTGGGGCACCATTGTCCATGTTTTAAAAGAAATAAAATAATAATACGGTTTTACTCAGAAACAACAGTGGTATTGTGTTTTGTGCAACCCTGTTTTATACTGAAGGCACACTGAATAATTATATTATTTGTGTTTATGTGTCCGTTTATAACTTTATATAGATATCTTCATACTTTGTGCTGCGCCTCAAGAAATTGAAGGAGATAAATGGTGTTCATTTAGAGCACTTTCTCTAGTCTGGAATGAAAAAGCCAATGACTATCTTTTTTCAAGCCTGATGTTTTGGAAAAAAATAACTAATTATAAATGCAGTCTCTTTTTTATTCTGACAAAGTCAAACCAATCATTAGGTATATCATTATATAAAGTATGTCTGCATTAGAACAAAATGTTATAATAATTGTAAGGAATACATTCACAAAATAATACACACATCAAATTAGAAAAGTATATCTGATATACATATTTCATTATATAGTCAATATGTGAATTCAGCTGGCCCTAAGCAAACACTATAATAAATTAAAAGTAGAAATACATGTGGGCTGTACAAACCTTCCACTCTAAATCCTGGAATTGCCACAATGTGTCATGGGGATTTCCACAGCTCCAATTTCCTGACCATTGCGCGTCATTGTTTGTAGGGCTTGCTGTTTCCATCTCCGACCGGTAGGGTGAGACATAGGACAACTACGAAAGGCACGCGCGTGTGTGTACGTGTACTTGTCCAACGACCCAAAAATTAGTCAAGAGAAGAAAATCACAGAGTCATCGACCATTCATTTTTTTATGATTAAACTACGCCAAATTCTCACAAATCTTGTGTTTGTACAGAATATATAAGCAAATTATATATACCATCTTTAGATAAAATCGAAATTTACGTTTGGACGTGTGTGCGTCTGTTTTGCATCGATCTTTTTCGGTAGTTGATTACTTTGGTCTGGCCAATGCCGTCAGCTCAAAAACATTCACTGTTAGGTTGAAGATAGGGGAAAGAGACATGTTGGACACTAGCAGGGCTGCGGAGCCGCGCATCTAGACGGGGGTAAGAACACCCTTTCCTAGATGGGCTACCTCCCCCTAAATGGTGGGAGACACATTAGAACTGCGTAGCCCTCGGCCGAACACGGCTTGATATTTCTGGATCTTCATATGCGGGATTCAGTTTGCGATGTGGGAGATGGTGGCGTTTCTGAGGGGGAGCGCTCCCTTCCTGTCGTCTAGGACAAGATGGCAGCAGTGCAGGCGAACTGTGCATGCTATGGATTTATAAATCCGTAACATGCTCAGAGAAGCCCTGGATTACATTTATAGCGACTCTATGTGAAGGTAAGTGGAGAAGAGCACGATGGGGGCGATTGAACGCACATTTTAAAACCAGTTGATCGTGACGTAACAGTGCAGTAACTTATCAACAAACTTGGCCAGATGGAGATTGACTGATCGGCGTTAACATATGAGCTTGACTTTATTCTAAGTCAACAATTTAGGTGGTTAGATGTTTACAACTTCACGTGTTGAAAAATTCCTTGTTCGCTTACGTGAGCGTGACGTTGGAATTCTATTAACGCGATAGTCTTGGGTACTTGTTTTACTTGTAGGTTGTCAGGGGAACCATCAATTTATACGCTGCGATGACGTCTTTGATTAGAAATTTCCACAAAACGGATTAAAAGGAGCGAATTTTTGCGAACTGTGAGTCAATTTCTCTTTTCAATGTCAAATTTGTACTTGGGTTTCCGTTTTCAGAAGTCGACAGGCAAGTATAAGCACAAACACGGAAGACCTTTGAGCCAAGCCAGTGACTGAGTGCGCATATATTCTCTTGTTCTTTAGCTAAATTCGTTTTGAAAGATTGTTTCCGAATAATAATAACATTGAGTAGTTTTAACTAGCAAATGTGTATTTTGATGATCGGAATAGGAGACATAAAAACGTGACCGAATGTTTTTCATTTCACGGCCACCAGCTGTTTTTTGCTACTCACCCACCCTCGGGCGCACAACACGTATTTAGTTTTTTTCTTCTGATCTGTTTTCAACTATATATATGCTTATAAACATAGCATATTATATTTCATGATCCATCCACATCATCAAATAAAATCGAATCAAGTCTTTATACACAGCCACATCTAACAAAATTGGTGGTGTCACTCCACAAAGTGCGTTTTCCAAGTAAAACATAAATAAGTAATATAAATATATAAACAGTCACGTCTGGGTACATTCTAAAGTATTGCAAATTGTTATACATTGTGATACATCATAATAAACCTGCAACTAGATGTTTCATACGACTGTAGACAAATCAGAAATAATGGAAACTAGAAAGAACCAATACGTTACAAGAATCATTAATCTTTAGTATCTAAAAGTGATACATATTTTGCATTACTCGTACGTTTTAGGGACAAATCTATCTTTATAGAAACAACATTCAAATACAAAGTTCCAACTCAATTTTCTTTTTAGAATCGGCTTGATTTGGAATGTCAACTTTTTTATTTCATGGCACTGTGACTGAATGTCAACCAGGATATAGGCTGACTTTTCTAAGGGGTCAACCTGAACTAGGCCCCCGTATCCTGTGACCCTAAAAAGGATGTGCGATATAGAGAATGTCACATTTATGGGATGTAATCCTACTATTAACTTGATCAACAGGAAGGAAAAAAAAACTAACAATGAGTAATTGATTCATGTTTAATTGAGGAAATCTCTTGAGAGCTGTTGGCAATACCTCTCAGTACTTGTAACAACATAATGTGCAAAATAATGTTGGATTGACCAAAAGTCTCGTTCTGAGTTGATGTCGCACAATTTAAGAAGTTATTATTTTGTCCCAGACAGTAAAACTAGTTCTCTAAATCAAAAGTCTCTCGTCATGTTGCAGCCAAGTAGTGTCTTTTGAATTGATTTAACAATTTTGATGCCCAACAGTAGTTATTGTTGATATAATTAAAAAAAAAATATGTATCTCTTCCTTTGTAATTGATCACCATATACGATAGTGGTGTTTGTCAATGATTACTAAGTTCCCTGACCATTCTTGTACCTCAAAACACATCTAAAATAATGTTCCCATTAAAATGTATGTCAATGCAATTCAATTCTTCATGCTTTGTTAATTAGAAAAAGTAATCTGTAGTTTTGTAAATTCACAACATACAGTATCTAAATAAAATGTCAAGTATAAATATTTTACATTTTAACCTATCTTTCCTGAATTTGTGGTTTATTTAAATCAACCTCAACTTTCTCTTGCAAAAAAATCACAGTTGAAGACTTTGTGATGGTTATTGTCTCCTTTGACTGTTATCATTTGGGTAAGTGTTTTGAGGTGCTGGTTTGGTGATTCATATCTGCAATCGCTGGCTTGCCTTGCTTGACAACGGAATGGATGAAGATTTTCTTTGGGGAAAAAAAAGCCAAAGCAAAGCTTGAAAAAAAAAACATCCCATCTACTGCCGCTTCTTTCATCGAAGGGCCTGGGGTCTTTTAATGCAAAACTGGGTAATGGCTCGTGTCTTTTCACAGATTACACTCTTAGTCACAGTGTCTCCCACGAGCTGCTTCTCTATCAACCTCACAAATTGCAACCTCTTCAGAATTTCAATTTTGTCCGCCGCTTTGAAATTGTTTCATCCTTCACTGGGATTGTTGTCTTTATCAAAGCCTATGATTGTATTCAATTGGCAAAAAAACACATCCTGATATATGGTTTTATACATCACTCCAAAGGTGATCGTCCAATTTTTTTCTTTAACTTTCTTAGGAAAATACGTGATCACAAAAAATCATAGTATCTAATTTATTTTTCCTCCACTGCAGGCAAATTAATGGCAAATTAATGGTAGCCTAATGGGGAGTGGATTTCTACTCTATTTATTCAAGATTAGAAGAAGCAGTGACTCAAATCTCAGAACTCTTAAATTGATGCATGACTATGTATTTGTGGCTTAAATCAACATTTTCAAATGACTGCATTTACTGCATTAATTCTTCTTATTCCCATGTTTTTTCCTACAGTGACTTAAATTCGAAGAAGGTTTCAGTTTCTCAGATTCGTTCCAGTTTACTTGGCAATGCTTTTCTTTGCTTCTCAGTAAAAGATGCTCCTTCCCATGGCTTATTTTGTTTAAAATGTTTATGACATGGTTTACTGTGTTTAAAATGTTTACGACAGTACAGCAGCACATTATTATCTTAATCTTTTTGGATGGTCTTGTCTGGGCACGTGTCTACACTTCTATAGGCTATCCATGGCATGGAACTTTCAGCTCTTCATATTACCCTATACTTGGCCTGTCACATGTGCCTGAATATAACAAATGGTTTCTCATTTGCCTCTGCTCCATTCGAGTTGGAAAATATTGCACCGAGCACCATGACCAGCTCGGAATTTCTGTGGAAAGCTGCACAGATGGGTGGAACACATCCACCAAAAGTAAACATTAAAGATTCCTCGTACCATAAGGCTGAGGCACATGATTTATTTTAAAATCTGCCAGATAATTGGATTGGAATATTAAATGTTTTTGTTTTCATTCGTATTCTGAGTAATTTTGAATGCAGATTTGTTAAAGTGAGACTACGACCGCTTCCAAATTAATTTGTAACTTTCTAGTACTAATCAGCTCATACTATTAGTATCGAAGACATTATTAAATGCAGTTAAGACTTGCTTTTTGATTTTCAGGCTAAAAAAATTACACAAAAAGCACTACACACATAATGTAACAGTCTAATCTGTTTTTGTGCCATGGTTACATCACCATTTTGATGTTGTAATGCATTTTGAGTCACCCACTCTCCCAGGCCTGATGAGAATTTATTAACACCTTGTTTTGAATAATCATGTACAGTGCACACAATTACTTTACGATAGTCACCCCTGTGCCTTGAAAAATACCTTCTTGCACTCTGGTCGGGTGTGTTTGTTATTATCCAACCAAACAACCAGTGCCCACCCAGTGTGGGATTTTTAGAATGCCTTTAAGTGTTCCATAATTAAAGGCATCACGTGTCACGCAGTAGTGTTAGTTGAAAGTGTTAGGCTGCCTCTTTGTTCCAGCTGTCCCCTATAGTACACAGATGTCCGTTTATGCTGTGACCCCCTCCATGGCCGAATGGTGGAACATTCGGGGCACTCTGTATATTGACTGTGTACGAGAACTAATCTAACAAGCCCAGGACTTGTAAACGTTAGTCATAAGTTTACAATTGAAATGGCATGTGCTCACATTCCTCAGAAAATAGAGACGCCTTTGACCAAAGATCTTTTTCACGAGACATTGTGAGTGTTGTGAGGTCGTTGAGCTGTGAATGCAGCATCCATCCTTTTATTAAAAAAAAAAAAGGTAGAAGAATTGATTGGATGAGCCATACTTAAATCAGCAAACTACCCATGCATTATGTGCATATTAAAAGGTATATTTATTCAAATGCATCACTTAATGTTAAGAAATTTAAAAAAGTACTTTTGACTACCACATCGAACCCATTTTTTGTTTCGATTTCAATTTCCCTTTAACATGGTGGGGATTGATGCTGCATGTTGTTGTCATCTGCTTCACTGTTATGTGCAGAGTGAACACAGGAGCTTTTATCTCACTTTAAGTTGTGAGGTCAACCACATCATGCCCATCATTTGTTTTTCCCCTTGTTAGCCTACTTTTTGCATATATTCTAAGGTTTAGTTTTCAATACTTAAATGCCCTGAAACATGTCAAACTTCTAATACAATGTAATGATTGAATATAATGAATTTGATGGAATTGTAGTCTGCAGCACCCCCACGGCCCTTGTGTGGTTAAGTGGTCAGGAAGATGAATGATCTTTCTCTCCCTCTTTTTAACGCAACTCACGATTGGCGTTATAATGCATTATTCATCCATTTTACTAAACTGAATCTGTGGACGCTTATTGGATGCAACTAGCAGCAGTATTCTTGATTCTGTCTCAATAACCCTGTAGCCGTTAAAGCAGGGGGCGCCAACTCAGCTCACTTGAATTAAATGATTCACTCCTTAGCAGTCTCACCAGAAGCGTGATAATGATCAGGGTCATGTGTGTTGGAGAAAGGAGATGTTGAATACAGACTGTCCTTGAGGACCAGAGTTTGTGGCCCCTGCTTTCCAAGAAGCGCAACCAGACATTGGCAATGGGAATCTGTTTTGCATCCACAATAGCAACTTAACCTGAGATGAGGTGTTGTGATGTGTTCATTGCGGTTTTAGTGGTGTTTCCTCTCTGAATAAGCTATTTTAGCATTTGGGTATTACATATTTATTTTAATCTTGTATGTATGTATACTCCAGTCATCGGTTGGTTTTTATTCCAGTTACAGTTTTCTATATTGAATGGACTTTATTTATGCCTTCAGTACCACTTGCGCGTTGCTGACAGGTGTCTAATGTTCATTTTCTTCTAGTTTTCGAGTGGAACTACAGTCAAAAGGTCACCCATGAGTAATTATCTTGCCTGGAGCTTTGAAAGCTGTAATGCAATGCTACAGTAGGAGCCTCATGGTCCACCATGAGAGTATATCTGGCTTCTGCTCATAATAATAGAAACAGCCGCTATTCTTTTTCCGTCCCTCCAATGAAAGGCCTGCTTCTTTTTTCGTATCCAACATTTCATAATTTAAGTACATTATATGTTTTTGCGGGTGTAAGTAGAGGCGCCTCTCTGCCGAGCTGCTTTTCTAAGGGTTTTAAATCAGGAACTTCATGGGTGGTCCCAGAGGAAAGACTTGGTTATGGTTATATCCTGCTGGATGATGAGACTTTTATGCAAGGTTTTCCAAGTGGGAAACCAATATCATGCCACCTCTGGCTGTTTCTGTTCTTCAGACTAAATAAGCATTATGGCTTCTATGGTTGACCTAAATAAAGATCAGGTTTGTTTTTATTTTTGTTTGGAATCAGGCACTGCAAATCACAACAAAATTATGATGGAAAAGACTAAACTCAGGTTGAGTAAATTGCACTTCATTTGAAATTTTGAATTGTATCAATAGAAATTCAACTTGCCACCCCCTTTTTAAAGCAAATATTACAATGAAAACCAAACCAAACCAAACCAAACAAGCTTCAGAACATTTATTTCCAATATTTAATTTCCACGAATAAAAGAGCTTATTTGTTTATCTCCAGAAAAAAAGTGTCTTTTCTTGAAAAGTGGCCCTTTGGTCAGAACCTTCAGGCATGTTAACAAATACTATTAAGTATGGTTAAACCTGATTTGCTCCAAAGAAAACCAATTTTATTCACTTTTTCTATGCTCATTTGCAGATGACAATGCTGTTATTCAATTTTACATTTTATTTTCCAACCCACACAAATTTCTAAAACATCTCCTTTGTCTCACATTTTAATATGACCCTGGATGAATTCAGATTTGGAACATTGATTCATTTAAGATTATTAACTGGACCACTAAACCACATGGAACAGCCGGTCCTTGTTGTCAAAACAATCATAGCAAAACTTTGGCAGCCCATACAGTACTTTCATTCAAATGTTTCTGACATCCTTGTTATGGCTGGTGATGCTTTATATTTTACAGTATAACTATTTTTTTTCTTGTCTATATACAAGATTTATTTATCTGTGCCATTGTTCTTATGTTCTTAAAGCACAATTTAAATCGAATTAAATTGAAATTCTAATAACTGGAAAATGTTAATGTTCAGAGAAACGAACCTTGTTTTCCTTTCCACACACTCCATTCTTTTCCATTATAAAATATAAAAAATGATTCCGCTCACATTTTCTGCTTCTTAGTTTGAACAGTCACATTTTTGAAAAATGTTTGCCTGAAGGGTCGGAAATATGGCTAAATATAGTGTCTAAATTGCTGCTTTGGCTTTTTTACTGCTTATATACACTTGTGCCTTTCTTTCCATTGCCCTGTTCTTAGTTTAAGCAGCGTACGGCACATAAAGATGCAATTTAAATCCTTTGTGTGACATTTCTTTGATTTGTAAATGAATTTTTTTCTTTTTTTTGCTTTATACATAGTAGCAGCAGATATCTTGTATTTACAACGATGTTATTACAGTGTATATATTGTATGTTAAACAAAGGATTTGGGCATAATGTCTTCAACCATTGTTACCACCACCTTGCTATGTATGAAATTGACCAGATTACAGAAAAATGCTTAACCCGTGCGGATGGTCAGTAAGATTTCAGCAGTATTATATTGTAGGTTACGTATGTATTAATATTCATACGTCTCTAGTCCATATCTATTATGTATATTATTCTGAAAAGCCCACTTTGCATATCTTATAGTATAATTTGCATTTTCGGGGTTAAAGCACTAATATTATTGATATTAAAGATAGAAAAGAGTAGGGACGCATACGTATTTAACCACATGTCATTAAAAGTGCATGAAACTTTGAGAACGAGGTTTCCCAGAATGAAAGTAGGTCATGAATAGCCCACAATGTCTCCAGACACTGGTCACTTTATTAATAAAATGGCTTATTAGTAACCGAATTGTACTTTGTTACCAATTTAAATGTTTATTAGATCATCAGATAAAATAGTCCCAAAGGACTCAGTAAACATGAAATGCACACGTGTGTATGTGGGCGGTGACCATCTGTACCTCTTGATGCCTTGTGACTTTATTTTTGTCTGGTTATCATCCTCTGATGTTATGCCTCCCTATTGGTTGCCCGGAGACATGAAGTAGGATGTATTGCAACCACAGGGAAAGGTCAGGCCAACCATTGCAATGTTAGTCATCGTATGTGTGGAGGTGTTGGTGGGCTCAGTGTGGATGAATGTGAGTCAAAGGTGTTCTCAAGCACTCAAGTGCAGCTCACTCTCTTCGTATTGATGAAAGGGTGTGCCATTTTCAGAGTGATAGAAATTACAAAGATATTGCTTACAGAAATATAAACCTAAAAAGACAGCATCTGGCAAAACTCTCGTTTTTCTAGTAATACATGAAATAATTTACAACTTTGCATTTGGTAAACACTAAAGCAGTGCTTATAATTATAATTTGCTATCTCACAGAGAAGAAAGAAGCTTGGTGTTTTAGCAATCCTTATTTGGTTAACTCTGCGTACCAAAGATGGAACTTTTTGAACCCTGAGTTACTGCACTTGTATATTTATTTTTTGGGAGCTATGCATGGCATTTTTCTATAACACTTATTTATCCACATATCAGCGTGACAATACTGAAATATTTTTTTTCTACTCTTTCTCTACCAGGTATGGCCTCACAAGTCTTGGTTTACCCACCACACATTTATCAAACCCAGACAAGTGCCTTTAGCAGTGGGAAGAAACTCAAAGTTGAGCCCAGCTGTGTGTACCATGAGAGAGCACATACGCGGGCTTATGTGAACAGACGAATCCTTGGTATCGTGAACCCGACGAAAGTCCGCCCGCTCTTGAGCCAAGACTTGACGGCGGGCTCGAAAGTGTTCGGAGGACAAGTTTATCCTGTCAAGACGGTGATCGTGCTGGGCGTCCAGAGACAACAGCCCGTGAAACGAGGTGACGAATCAGGCCCAGCTGAGGTCCAGCAGCGCCAGAACACTGGGGTTGTCTATAACCAGAACCAGGAACAACATCGGCCACAAAAGACAGTCACAGCAAGTGGGGGCAGCAGTGGAGCAACAGGGGCAGGAGGAGGGGGAAGGGGAGAGGGCTGCAGTGGAGGAGTTGAGGGAGGTGGGGAAGAGGAGGACGAAGGTGACACAGAAACCGACTCTGGAGGTTTGAACTCGGATGACGGCTCTCAGCGATGTGGACTGAAACGTAAAAGTGAGGAGCTGGATAATCGAGGGAGCACCATGCAGATTGTGGAGGAACTTTCAATGTTGCCTGCCATGTTGCACACAACGAATGTAGGAAACGCAGCAGCTGCGACCGCGCCTGCAGCCGTGGGGGGAGCAGGGGGGACTTCCAAGCAAGTGGTTGGGCCCGTGGGTGTTGGTGCAGCAAGGGGAGCGGGAGGATGTGACGGGGACTATCAGGTCATACAACATGAGGTGCTTTGCTCCCTGAAGAATACTTATGAAGTGCTCGATTTCTTGGGCCGCGGCACATTTGGACAGGTTGTAAAGTGCTGGAAAAGAGGCACGGGTGAGGTAGTGGCCGTAAAGATCCTGAAAAACCACCCGTCTTACGCTCGGCAAGGTCAAATCGAAGTCGGCATTCTTGCTCGTCTGAGTGGGGAAAATGCAGACCAACACAATCTGGTGCGAGCCTTTGAATGCTTCCAACACCGCAGCCACACCTGCCTTGTGTTTGAGATGCTCGAGCAGAACCTGTATGATTTTCTGAAGCAGAACAAGTTTAGTCCGCTGCCCCTGAAAGTTATCAGGCCTGTACTACAACAGGTGGCCACAGCATTAAAAAAGTTGAAAAGTATGGGTCTGATTCATGCAGACCTCAAACCTGAGAACATTATGCTGGTGGATCCGGTGAGACAACCCTACAGGGTGAAGGTGATAGATTTTGGCTCTGCCAGCCACGTCTCCAAAGCAGTCTGCTCCACGTACCTTCAGTCTCGGTACTATAGGTGAGTACAATGCTATAATCAAAACTTTTTTGGGCTGTTGTTATGACATAGTTTCAATGTATTAACATTTTCCTTTGACGCAATTGCTAGTAAGCAGTCATGTCTTTTGGAGGTAAAGCTGCTGGGTTAAAAATGTCCTTCCTCTGTCAAAACAAGGAAATGTCTCATGTTGCACAACATCCTGCCAACCAACTAAGCAGCCACATACCACTGGAGTTTGAAAAAAAACTTCCTATTACAGTTTTGCGATCCATTTCTTTCCAACTTGATGCATATTGGGACGTTTTGCGCTGCGATTTGTTGACAAATTTATATTTTGTTCCAAATCCAGTTTGAACGCAGACCAATCGGCAAACAGAATTCCCTGCATTTTGGTTTACCTCCCTTTTCAATGTAATATGTATCATGATAAAGCTTCTACACTTTCATTTCTCAATAAATGCTTACCTAGTGTTTGTTTTCATGCCTGAGTTGGTGGCATAACAACCATTGTGAACATAATGAGGGGGAATGAAAACTGGACAGCTCAGCTTTGCATTCCTCACAGTGTGTTACTGGTCTTGCAATAAATAAATGGCTTTAGGGCTACATGTAGAAGGAACATTCGGCAGGTTTCACTTTGAAAATGAGATTGGTCATGACTAAAGGCCTCTGTAATTTTTGGCAGTCACAATCAAAGGTTTTGGCCTGCACAGAAATACGTGTGCACAATCATGCAGCGATTGGAAGATTGAATGTACCCTTGTTGATGCAGCCTTGGAAATTCCTGTGCAAACTTTCTATAATAAACATGTTACAAAGACACCATCCTGTGAAAATGATACCATTGATAAACTAAGCAGCTACTAATGGACTGCTTCTAAACGCTACTACTTAGATGTAGATTTCTAATTAAAATGTTGCAACTTAGCCATCCTGTGAAATGCACGTCTTTTGTATCTTCTATTCAGAATTTGTAATTGACTATCTATAGTAGGAGGGAAAAAGTCAGTCTCAACTGGGACAAAAAATGTTTAACTTTGGCTCCATGTCAGCGCATTAAGGGGTTTACATTGGTCACACACACGCCCAAGCCTTGTACCCTTAATCCAATGCCTAGGCTGATCAGCGTGGAACTGCTGACGGTGTTCCACTTAATAATGCTGAATGACCTAAAGGTTTGCATATGAAAATAATTTGTATAGAAGAGATGTGCATAAACAGGCCTCTTCCCCTCATAATGAGGTTAGTCTTTTACAGCTCTACATTATTTATATGGAAGCTCATGTCAACCTGTTTCTCTGAAAGTATTAATCAGAACAAGGTATTTAAGGCCTAGGTAAGCAAAAGCATACAATAGCCCTCCCCCATGTGTTGCCATACTTTTTTGCCGGCACCTTAAATATCGGTCCTCCTCAATAGGACACGGGTAAGGATGAGGGAGCTATTTCTGGAGTGTGAGATAACAGCCTCACTTAAAGATCTGTAAACGGAAACAAAAATAGTTGTGCTACATACATGATTGATGAGCTTTTTGGTGTCATGACTTTAGGCATATAGTACCAATCAGTGGTTTGTTCTGTCATTTCATGTAGGTTTTTAACGATTATTCCGCTAGTTAAGGAAGCTGAATGTTTTTGGAGCCTTTGTCTTTTTGTTTTTTTTATCAGTAGGCTCGGGGTATTATACTGTTTGTTCACTGGTCGCACTTCATAGTTTGACTCGGTCTTGCAACTAATACTCAGGTGCGATCTGTGGTATTTTTTCTCTGTCTGATCACCAACAGCCTGTTGTGTAGTATTTTTGGGCTATATTTGGCAGACACACTAATATACTAACAGACGCCATCTTTGGTTGTATCTAAAACAATGATAATTAAATGTAACAGACATACTAATGCTCCTTTCCTGCCTGAGCAGAGAAGATTTTAACATTGTCCAGGCTCGCATTCCAGCCTGGCCGACCTCCTTACCCACTGGCCCTGGCTGCTCATGCGTGACCACTCTGGCTTAACACATAATGAGTGCTATGTAAATCACCTGACATCCATTATCTGAAAAGACAGGATATTTTGTATTATTATTATTATAAGTTATCTTGTCCTAAAAGCAATTGCTGAAAGAAAAAATGGAATTTGGTCATGTTTGTGTTGTTGAAGTTTGCCATGTTACATGAAAACTTTAAAAATAATTCTTTGAAGGTAATTTAAAAAAATGTTTTCTGCAGGGCTCCAGAGATTATTTTGGGATTGCCATTTTGTGAAGCCATAGACATGTGGTCCTTGGGCTGTGTGATAGCTGAGCTTTTTCTGGGCTGGCCGCTTTACCCTGGGGCCTTGGAATATGACCAGGTAAGCACTCAAACTCACCCAAGGGTTTATATACTTGCTGCGTTTCCTTTATACTATATAATATATTTATTTTCTCCATTTAATTGTTGGGTTTCTGCATGTTCTTTTATTTTGGAGTATATTATTTTCTATATTTTTTAATTTTATTATTATTTCCATGGCTCAAATGAAGCCAACCTTATTCGACACAAAGAGATGTAGCTAAAAATAGTTTGCCTCCCCTCCTATTTTCCCCGTCTTTCATACTAGCCAACATTTGCGCTGTCCACGTGTCTTGTCAGGGCAGAATTACACTGTAATTCCACCTTCCATTCATTTTCCCCTTCATTTCCTCCATCCTAAGTTTTATTTTCCAGGGTCCATTCCGGCTTTCCAATTTTTACAGTCCACAATCATTCAGAGTTTCCATTCGATTCTGTTTTAAATATTTGCTGAATTTTGTGCTATTAGTCGATGCAGCATTTCTATGCACATATAATGAGATGGCCTAATGATTGAACAACAATAGACATGCATTATGTTGCAAAAGAATGATTTAAATATCTATGGGATAGTGTCCTATGACAAAACAGTCTTTGTCTGAAAGAGTAAAATTACTCTATTTAACAATCAGAGGGTGTCTGTGAAACTGAAGGGAAATGGGTTGGTCTCCTCTCAGTGGACCCCTGACAGCGTCTTCCTGAGACCAGACTGATCAGGGCTTATGTTGAGCCGCTTTCCCCTATCCCCTCAAAGCCTGCCAGCAAAGCCTCTGTATACCATACCGCACCTACCAGATGACGCTCAGCCTACCTGCACCCAATACTAACAAGCCATTTATTTTTACAACCCACCTTAATTTTTCATTATCCCTAGGTCAGGGGAAGGCCAGATCACTCAACAGCACTAAAAAAAGCTTTCCCTTACTTAGTTATTAACAAATCAAATGTCAAATGTTAATATCAATGTCAAAATCTTAATTTGCAGTAGACTAGCAGCATGTTTGGGTGTTTTTTTGTTTGTTTGTTGGAGAGCTGGAGAGCATTCTCGTGTCAGGAAGAGAGAATCTCCTTTAGTGTCTGAAATGTCAGATGGGCAGAGGAGGTTGGATGAATGATGCCAAAAATAGGTGTGTGAGAAGGAAGCAAGGCAGTGAGATGGGACTTTTGAGATTTTATCTGATGTGAGTGTAAATCTTTAATTTAGGATTTTTTAAAAACTGTATTTTCCACCCAAAACAAATAAATGTTATTGTTTTACAACATAATACTGAAAGCCTTAAATTTAAACGGCTCATTTAGCACTACTATGGAAAAGTTTTGGCATCCTTAACAATTGACAATGTTTTCATTTAAAATCATTTGGTTTTCAGATCAACAACTTGTGTATGTAGAAGGGCTACAAACACGAGCAATTGTCCGCATTTAATAAAACAAAAACAAAAACACAGAGATTAAACAATGACTGAAGGAACATTTATTTTCAAATTTGTGGTGTTTTATTTGTTGTGGGGATGTTCACCTGAGGAAAAGTGAAAATAGAAAGTTGAATAAAATGGAGGCCACTGTAAAGTAGTTGATTGCTGGCTTGATGTCATCCACTTGTCCCGAGAGAGAGGTGAGACATCTATGTAGAGCCACCCTTTCCGTTTCGTCTTCTACTTATCTTTCTTCGTGGGGTCAGGTTCCTTCTTACACAGCAACTGTATTTATAACTCAGACCCTCTTAGTTCTTGCTTTCCTCATCCTTTATTACACCACACTTTAGTTCAGGTTTAGATACACTAGCCTAGTGTTAGAAACGCGTCTGTTTTTTTTAAACATCAACAAAAATGTTGTCCTCTTTGTTTATATGCTGCTTCATCTTTCATAATTTTTTTTTTGGCCACAAGTAACATGCTTACGTAAAGCCCAGACGCAGACACATTTCTTATTTATACACCAGGCTCCGACAAATATTTCACTAGGGCTCAGTAACTGCCCTGACCAGAAAGTCACCTTAAATGTTTCCGTAATATTCTCGTGGCTTGCAATAAACCCTCAGATGCCAAATATTTTTAGCGCAGTTACAGGTACACTATATTTGTATACATTGAGCCATTGTACTGTATAACCCTGTTGTAAATTTGTTTAAAGTTTTCGCAATAGAATGTTGCAAATCCACTTGATTCGCATCTACCTTTAGATTCAAGGTTCTCGGAATGTTTTGCGTCTTCTGGGGGCTCTGCAGTTATGCATGTCTAACTCTCAAATGGAGAGTCGCAAAATTGTCGTTGTACATCGCAAAACTCCTTTTGAAGACTGTTCAACAATGTCATTGTGTCCTTCCTTGTTGCTAAAAATGTTTTATAGCCTTGTTTTATAGTCACGGCAAACTGAAACTAGACTTTTCTATATCCTCCTTTTGTCCCACACTACCATTGTACTGATGTTTTTCAATTTCAAAAACAAATTCCTTGGTAGCTGAATTTGTAGCAATGTTACAGTTAATTTCTGCCATACTGGCATACACAAAGACTGTGACATAACGGGATTTCATCATATTAAGTGTTATGCTGGTGCTACATTGATTGACATAGTGTGACACATCTCTAGCACTAGGTGACTTTCTACTTTGCAGCGTTGAATCTCTAATGTTTGTTGTCCTTAACACTTCAGTGTGATTGACGTCATTTGGCTTCTCACTGGCCTCCTCTCATAAACCTGTGCGTATGTGCGCTGTGTGTGTGTGTGTGTGTGTGTGTAATACACTCCACTGAAGAGCAATCATTACCAAGCAAGGCATCTAGAATATAACGCAGAAGGACCTTATTATTGAAGATAACACGCAAAGACCCTGACACCTGTCAGACAGCACAGGGATATTTGGGTTTAACTGATTCACATGACCCGCACTCGCCAAGGTCTATGATGCTTGACGTAGATGCTCCACACCCAGTGGACTCTGACTCTCAGGGACTTAACAGAATGATGTCACTGTTGTTGACCTTTTAAATGATGGTACGGAGCACAGTGACTGTCTGGATGCTAAATTATTTTTGGCATTTTAATTTTGTTCACTGGTTTGATAGAGTAACTATTGATATAAATGATATTCATTTTGTCTCTTTCTCTCTCTACAATCCTCCCATCTGTAGATTCGCTACATTTCTCAAACACAAGGTTTGCCTGGAGAACATTTACTGAATGCAGGAACGAAGACGGCACGTTTCTTTTGCAGAGAGTCTGACTCGCCTTATGCAGTCTGGAGGATAAAGGTGAACAGTTTTTCACTAAACAACAGAAGTATGAAACTTCGATTCCTTGTTTTGTTTCACCACAACTCTGTTGTTAAACATATCTTTTCTCTTCAGTCTACAGATGAGCATGAAACCGAGACGGGGATGAAGTCGAAGGAAGCGAGAAAGTACATCTTCAGTTGTTTGGCTGACATTGTACACGTATGTTCAATTCACCTTCCTTGAACTGGTGTTCTTCCAATAAGGTTCAACATAGTAATTCTATATTAAAATATTTTTGTCACAGGTGAATCTGGTAATGAATTTGGAAGGCAGCGACTTGCTCGCAGAAAAGGCAGACCGCCGAGAGTTTGTGTGTCTGCTGAAGAAGATGTTGCTCATTGATGCAGAGGAGAGGATCGCACCGGCCGAAGCTCTCAGTCACTCCTTTGTCACAATGCAACACTTGCTGGACTTCCCTCATAGCAACCAGTGAGTCCTTTTGTAACTCACTTCTGTGGACATGATGGCATGTTGCACATCATTTTGACCCCTTTAACTCTTGCACACAGTGTGAAGTCATGTTTCCACATCATGGATATTTGCTCAACCCGTCCCAACACATATGAGGCCACCAACAGAAGTAAGGGACCCTTCGTCAGACCTGGAGCCACTACTGCTGCAGCTGCAGTCAACCACCCATTCAGCAAAATGACTGTCGTCCATCCTCAAGTAAGCTGTCCATGATGTGTTAACTTTACAAATTGTTTTTACCTCAGGTTCAGAGATATCTGAAAAGAAATTTCCCACCAAGTGATTTTATCCCTTAAATTAGGGTCGTGCTGGTTATTGGCATCAAAAGATTTTTCAAAATACAATCAGGGTAAACCTAAGGATTGAGGAAAATGAACAAAAGCTTATTGGAACATGATGTATTTATATTTTGAAATAATATTGCTGAAGAAATTTCTAATAGGATAATTTTCATGGGTTAGAAATACATATATTTAAAAAAAACTAAACGTTATGTTGTACAAACTGTCAATATTTAAAAATCTGCTGGCCCTTGATGCTTTCATAAATGCATACTTGCCCATCTTACTGCGGTGTAGCTCTGCTGCCATAGCGACAGAATCACGTCATATTGCTGAGGTCATGGCAACGTTGCAAGCCTGTGTTGTTGGAGAGGAGAAAAAAGGGCCTGACCCCTTTAGCTCTCAGTGCCACTTTATGACACCAGTCTTGAAATTAGGGTGAGAAATTAACTTTAGCGAGAGAGAGGGAGAGAGAGGCATTCTTACTATTGTAACGATAAATCAAATTTCAGAGTTGTTTTTGTTGGAAATTAGCATCTCCCATAAGAATTGAAGAGACTTTGTGGTTTAATTTCACACTTCATGGATGGACAGACTTTCCGGAGGCTCGACATTCATAATTTAATTGATAAAGGCAATTAAAAAAATCAATTTTCGCATAAATTGTCAATTTTAAAACAATGCAAGGCTGACATTTGAATTTTACAAGCAAGAAACCTCTTGTGTGTCGCCACATCATCTAACTCTCAGATGATATATTGAGTAAACTGTGCTGCTTCAGTCGGGACATTTATTTTAATTGTATTAGTACTTTAACCTTCTGATGTGCTCCCCTCTGCTCACAATCATGTGTACCCATGCAAAAGTATTTGAAGAACAATATAGGCCCAGTTCTCAATATCTCTCAATATCTAATTTTTGTATTTTGTCAAACATTACTTCGTCCCCGTTTTATAACATTTCATTCAATTTAAAATTGTTAAACAGTTTAACTGTACTTAAATTTGTAAATTTGTTTTTATGTGTGGTTTATTCAGCTTTTTACAATTGTATAATTTTGACTAAAGTCTTTTTTCTTTTTTTGCAAAAGGCATTGGGGCCATCTGCCCCTTCAGTGTTGCACCCTGCAATACCATTGCAAACAGCAAGTGGACAGTTTGGAGCCAACGATTCATTTCAACAGGCACTCATCTTATGTCCTCCCACCATCCAAGGTAGAATGTGTACAATTTCAGTTTAGCTTAAATACTTGGCTGGTAATTTATTCTGAACTCTTACATGTCGTAGGTTTCATTTAACTAATCAATCAGTTTTTTTTCTTCAGTACTCATTCAATACATAAGGGCAAAGCACTTTGTATATATAGAGAAGGTTGAAAGCAATGGTTCTTTCAAATTAAGAAACCAACTGAAACCAGATTTCCCATGTGGTTGGTCTGTAGGAATACCCACCAACACTGTGAAACCAGCTGGCTACTCTGTTAGAATGGAGACATCCGTACCCTTGGTCACTCAAGCACCCCCAATCCAGCCCATCCAAATTCGACCAGGAGTAATTACACAGGTATTGCCGTCACAGTTGTATTTGACATTGATCATCGATAAAATAAACATAATCTGCTCTTAAACAGGCCTGGTCGAATAGAGCCCAGCAGATTTTGGTGCCCACTTGGCAGCAGGTGACATCAGTTCCCCCACCACAAACCACATTGGCGTCAGAGACGGTGGCGGGCCCACCGAGAGTGGGTGACTGGGGGTAAGCTTAATCTAATTTGTACGTCATACTTTCTAACGACATGGTCTTAAGTCAATAGTTTGACAACATTTATGATGTATAATACATGAATACATTGGAAACAATTAAGTATCATAAGCTTAAGTTGTAATTCGATCGTGTGGCATTTGGTTGCGCTGCAACACAGAAAACTGTCTCCCTTGAATATTAACGATTGGTGAGTCATATGGGTGTCCTTTGGGAATGAGAGCATTTTGTCAGTAATGGTGCTAAAGGGTTTTGGCTCAATGTGCAATGTTCTGTTTCTTAATACAGGAAAGTACGTCCCCATGGTAACCATTACGGCTCCATGATTCCACACCCTCAACCATTTTTAACCAACCAAATGACCATGTCCGCCCATCAGCCAATAAACATAGGCATTGCACATGTGGTGTGGCCGCAGCCTGCTGCCAACAAGAGGGCGAAGCCTGGTAACAACAGGTATGTCTGGTGGAATGTTGTTCTCTGTGTATACAATTCAATTAAAGTGAGGTGATACAATGCATCACATTTTATTATTGTGCTAAAAATGGTTAAAATCTTGGCTTGGTAACAACGAGGGGAAGAATGTCCAAACTATCACTCTAAATTGACCCTAGGTATGAGTGTGAGCATGAATGATTGTCTTTTTTTTCGCATGGAACTGAAACCAGTAATTTGGGTGAAACCAACCCACATTCTAATGCTTTTTACTGAAGAAGGGAAAGAGCTCAAAACTATTTCTGAGGGAAATAACCGTTATTGTTTGTATGTTTAGTGTTTATTTTCACTCATCACAATATTTTCAATGTTTTAAAATCTCAGTCGAAATGCCCTAAAACAATTGCCGTATCAGGAAAGGGATTTTCAATTTTGCTGGAGTGAATGAGTGAGAAAACACCTTGTTAAATATCAGTGGATACGATGAAGAGTCGAGTGATGTTTCTTTTTTCCATCCCGCAGAGGCTGCAGCTTTTTCCAAAACACAAACATCCAAAATTTACCTTGCCAGTCCCCAAAGATGGTTGATACAGCAAAGAATGTGCAAGAGGCAGCAGACGAAGAACCTAGGTGCCCTGATGACGGGCATGCTATCGTACAGGAGCATGGAACGGAGCGGGCGGAAGAAGAAGAGGATGACAACTGCTGTAAGGTAGAGCCAGACTGCGAGGACCTTTCGGTTTCACAAGAACAACGGCAGCCCATGGTGATCTCCGAGCTAACTAGCCCCTCTGTAAGCGTCATCAGCATCAGTAGTGATGAAGAGGAGGGCGCACCAAGGCACTCGATGGGAGAGTGAGTAAAAAGATCTAGGTCCTTTAAGAAAAATGAGCTTTAGCTCAGTTGTAATTTATTTTTTCGTCTTCTTTAGATGTAAAGGAAGCGCAGATTGTGAGGCATGTCAAAGCACCGTTAGTATGGAGAGGGTCTGTTCCCTCAGCAGCCCCGACAGCACGCTCAGTACTAGATCTTCAGCTTCTGTGCAGTCTAGCACGTCACCCTGCAAACATACTAACAGGTATGATCCAATCTGACCATCACAACAATTCTGCGCTGAGCAACAACGTTTGAGTTGGATCTTAAGTCAAAACAGCAAAGGGTTGTTAATCACCTATTTCTTCTTTTCTTGCTCCAACAGTATGTCTGACGATGAGCAAGAGAGTGGTTGCGACACAGTGAACATCATATCTGCCTCCAACGGAAATAACAACAGTCCTTTCCCCGAGCGGCGTTACATCGCTGACAGCAATCAGAATTGCAAGTCTCATGTTACATGTGTTGCCCTGGAAACCGAGTCTAGCAAACCAACAGTGCGTACGGCCGCTGTACCACCAATGAGGGTACAGAACAACAACACGGCTGTCAATGAAACACCTGGCAACACAGGTAACATTGACCATATAAAATGGGCACGCACATGTATTAATAATGTAATAATGGTTTGATAGTCCACCTAAAATTGACTCGTGTAGATTTTTGTGTCGATATAGTTAAGCATGTATTGAACCATGGATTACTTACTCAGCCATACCTGAGAGCAGTGAGTGCTAGGTCATGATAGCTCAAAAGTCTAGTCATCACTGCTGCTGTCTGCTCTACAGGTCACATGGCCTGGGATTACGCCATCTTAGTCGGCTACAGAGGTTCTCCCAGGTGATTATGGGTGACCTGACTGATTGATCTGAGCCCATCTTTGGAATGGATATTTCCTGCCGATAGTTAAATTCCAAACTGAAGCTGGTAGCCCGTCTATCTGTGTGGGCGTAAGCTTCGTGAAGCTACACATGGCATGTGGGATTGGCTTCGAATGAAATATTTAAAAAAAAAAAAAATGTATGCTTACCAGCAAACACGTTTCCTGGCTGTCATCAACACAAAAGTTTGAATTTTTAATTCATTCGGCTGTGAAAGATTTGCACACGCCATGCGTAGGGTTTATAACAGCTGTGGCCAGCGGGACGTAAATGTCTTTTCATTGAATGTTTAGTTAACACCAACCCCCTTCACACTATTTTTGTATTTTAAAAGTGGGGGGTAGGGCACGTTGCTATGTAAATCCTTCACTGAAATCATTCAGTCATATCACCTTTCATGTCAAAGTCATGTCTCACCTCCAACCAGCAACTGTGGCCCCGCATAAAAGGGCACAGCTTGTTATTCCGGAGCTACCAGCTATATTTATAGCTGATGATCTGGCCTCACTATAAGCTCTATGAAAGAGCTTAGTTACCAGTTCCTCTCTGATCCCACAAACATTTCTATTTATAATCATAGAGATCACATTCAGAGGACCAATGCTGCCACGTTGAAAATTTGGAGCCTATCTAACTGACAAACTGATAAAGCCTCCTGCCACAATTGTTGTTTAATGCCATCTACATTTAGCAGTGACTTGCTTTTGCTCTTTCTGTCTTTGTAGAAAACATATTTATATTCGTCAATTAAGTACTGATCTTTTTATTGCTACTTCTTGCACAGTTCTGGAGTCTTCATACCAGTCCAAGGGGAGAGGCCCTTTTGGGCGACATCATCACCACTCCACTCCTCTCCTCAACCGCTCCCAAAAGGTCACCCCTTCATTCCAGCCTCAACAGCAGCAACCCATCAGCTTTGGGCAGGTGAGAACTTGCGTCATGTCACAGGCACACCCACATGCACACATGCCAGTAAACATTTTTTGGACCACTGTGGAGGTTTACCAAAATATGAATGAACTAAGTAAAACAACTTTGTCTGAGGAAAAGTGAAAACGGTCACATGGATCAGTGATCCTTAAAGTAAGGTAAGTAGTGGATTATGGAAGAATCATATTTTTTTAAAAAAATAAAACATTCAAACCATAACCTAAGATCAAACAGTGTAGAAAGAAGCTTATACCTTGATCATTTTTAAGTACAAATGTGAAAACATGAAATTAGACCAAACTCTTTTAGAAAGAAGCTTAGTAGCTGTGTGTACAGCCTGTTAAAACTTTTTAATCCAGTAAAATGCAAAAATGTTGCTGTATTTACCTTAGGTCAGGTAAAACCATCTGTGTCTTTGAGAAACTTAAAGTTCCATTTTGAAATACATTAGGATTTTTTTTTAATACCATTGTGCCATATTTTTCCCTACGTGCAGTGTACTAGTTTGACACTTGCATTATAAAAATTGGTATACACCACCATCTGCTGGCAAAGGAAAGGCAATAAGTGTATTACTGAAAACTATTCCATTGATTGCTCTTTTAGGTCCAACATTTCACTTCTTGTCACCAAGAATGGAACGGCAACTTTGCCCACCGGCGACCACAGGCTTTTATCCCCCCCACCATTCACGGGCCCACGTTCACCTTGTCCCACAGCAGTCCAACCCACTCTGCAGGCCACCCCCACCTTGGTGGACACCCGCATTCCCAACCCACATTGTTGTCCTATCCCCCATCTGGTCCACTGGTCACAACTGCACCGGTGGCCCACCTGTTGGCCTCACCTGGTGCGTCACGTCCCGTCATTCAGCCCGCTTACGGCATCTCTCACCCGGCGGGCATCGTGCATCAGGTCACAGTTGGCATCAACCCCCGGCTTTTGCCATCCCCCACCTTGCACCCCCAAGGCCAATTCAAGCCCCTCTTCCCGACGCATTCTTACATAGCCTCGCCTGCCTATGCCAGTTTCCCTCTCAGTCCCACCAAAATAAACCAGTATCCCTACATCTGAGCATGGGTGCCCAGGTTCTCTTCTCACTACCCGAGGGCTAGGTGCACGGGGCAAATTCTGTCTTAAACCACAAGCAACATGGTTTTTCATTTCCAAAAACCATGGCACAACCACAGAGAAAGCAAGCTATTTTTTGAATCATGTCAACGTGGGTGTAATTGAACTTCAAGCTTTAAAAAAAAAAAAAAAAAAAGAAATAGTGAGAGTTCCGATGTCAGAGATGATTTGGGCAAAAATCTGAAGGAAATAATGTGTGAATGAATGAATGACTAGTTAAACTCACACTTAATGTGTTTTGCACATTTGATATACCTTTGCATTGGATCTTCTACGAATACTCCTCAAAACAGGTAAATAATTGGGGTGGTGTTAAATAGTTTGATGTTGCACCCCCGATCCCAGCTATTTTTCTATATTGCCTTCTTACATGAGCAAGACACATCCATATTTGTAAAGCCATCCCCGTCTCTAGCTCTAGATTGCCAGATGTCGTCTACGGTGTATGTTGTACCTAGTTCCGAGTATTTGTACTTTTTCAGTGTCTTTTGGTGTTCGCAATGTCAAAGGTCATTCATGCGATTTAAATAGGGTCGTTCCTCACGCTGCATGTGTTCTTGCATGAGCAAAAGTGTAAACTGAACGATGCGCAGGCATTGATCGCATCGTTTGTTTCACAAGACTCGCTGCATTGTATAACTGTCCCCAACCATAGTGCCTTACATATTGTTCATGTTACTACTTATATATGACTATATACAAGACTATTAATGTACTGGACTGCAGCACTTGAAATTCTAATCGCTCGATGCATCCTATGTGTGAGTATATGAATATATATATATATATATTATATATATATGTATATATATAATTGCACATAGCCTGCATGGATGTGATGTATCGCAGAGAGCGGTGCATATACTTCGGAGTCGGTGTATATTTCAGTGTTGTACATTCTTTTTCCGTTGATGCAAGAAAAACAGCATGCTTTGCTGTTGAGAATGCTTTGCAGTTTAATTTATAGGTAAAAAAAACAAAAAACTTTAATTTTCCGAATGAACTAGTGTTTAAAGTGCAAGTAATGAGTATTGCTTCATATTTGATAATCACTTTCTATTTCGTGAAACTCTTCTTACTAACAGTATTTGTACTGTTTGACGAAACTGCAATACAATCTAAATGGTCGCCTTTCTCTCCTCACTCTGTCCCATATTTATCACCAATATCATTTGTTTCCACTTTGTTTCTTCGATGTTTAGACGTGTGTGGGCATGGCTTTGACTAGGTCTGGAAAACAATGCAAATTAATTCACAGTATGGATTTTTCTAAACCTGAGCAAACCATGCAGTATTCGATATACAAACATATATGGACGTATATTATAGAGCTAGAGTATATAGTACCAATGCTTGATGAGGTGTGAGGTAATTCTGTGTAATTCTCTCATTTATGCATGTGTGACAAAGTTAACTTTTCCCTTTACATTTGTTAATGGCTAAAGGCTTCTCGGTGTCGAATGCTTCTTTTAAACATTCCGTCAGGGAGGATATATATATATAGATATATACACACATAAATATATACACGGAGGGAGCAGGTTTCACTAGTCAATATACCATATATCTATATATGTAGATATTCATGTGTGTTTTATTCTTTTGTTTCTTAGTTATTTGTGTATATTTTCGTCTTTAATTTCAAATGAAGTTGCTTGGCAGCACCAAAGACTGTAATTCATTTCCTGAGCAAGGTAGCTACTCTGTTCGCATAAACCTCACTTAGAACATAGTCGCAGATGGGGGGTGTATTTAAAAAAAAGAACAAAAAAAGAAAAAGAAAAAAAAACAACAACTAAAATGTATTTAATAATGGCCGAGGTTTTGTCTAGCTTAATGGGGCAATTAATAAGTCGTATCATTTCTTTCTTGAATGTATCATAGATAAGCTGCTAAATGATGATTGCCACTTCCATAGCTATGAAATTAGGTGATTTCTCTTGAGTTTAAACCTATATTTGCGTGTGTGTGTCTGTATGTTAAGTCCCTAATTATCTCAAATAGAAGTGGTTTTGATTTGTTTTTTCGTGTTCCTATTTGGAGTGTCATTGTATCTACTGTATTGCTGATAATGAACACTAGTTGCATTTGTTGTTTCTCGGGATGTGTGCGTGTGCATCAGTATTTTATCTTTTTCGACCTATCCCGCGAGCTCATCACTGCATATAAAAGGATGTATCATGTATAACTTAATTTTTCTATGTTTTCATAATGATGTTTCATACACATTTAAACGCTGTAACTTGCAGTATGGATTTAACCCGTGCACAAACACAGAGGAAAGATTAAAAACACCATTATGTATGTTGAAATAATCACTTAACACTCACCACAAAGGAAGGCAGAGTACAATATATGCCCCAAAATTACATGGTTGCCATTCCTGTCAACTTCAGAGTATAAAGTTTTAAACCGATTTGACCTAGTATTCATGATAAGAATGTTTTTATCTGTTCAATGTTATGAGCATATCAGCTTTGCCTTGCTTTCTGATTGCTGCCCCCGCTTGTATCAATGTGTTTAATTGGAAAGCGGCTGTTGTCGTGTGGTCCTTACTGAAACTGAAGCAGTGTGAGCAGCACTGTTTATGTGCCTTGAGATTCAGTACATTCGAGATTGTCATTGCTCAATAGGAATTGAAGGAGAAAGGCCTAGAATACATTGAGTTCGTTAAGTACGCTACACGGACTGACGCTACTGGGACACTTATAGGAAGTGGAAAGGACAGAAATACAGCACTTGCACCTCTATCTCCTTTAAATGACTCATAATTACTAGCCTCTTTTACACTGAGATCATAGAAACCCACTAGGTGAGAGCTGTAACAGACGACAATAATTAACTCCTTTTTACTGAGCACTTGCAAAAAACTGGCACAGCTCAAATGAACTGCCGCACACAATTAACAATCGACTGTAAAACAACTTTCAAAATTGAACATGATTTAAAAAAAAACAGTTACAAATGTTAAATATCAAAAACAATCAAAGCCAAAAGTGAATGATCAATACTTTCCTGAACAGCAAGGAATCAATAACAATGTTTTTGTGGCAGTGTTTGAAATATACACCAATGAGACTTAAGGCCTTTTCATGCTAATAGTGGCAGTGGGCAGTTTGCCGCAGGGAAACCCATTCATTGTTCATGTAGGAGCGGCTTTTCCTGATGGCATTCAGCTTTGTGGCTATTTTGGACAGCGGCAAAGGGTTAGTAATTTGACGCAGAGGGTCTGTCCCGAAATAGAAGCTTTCAGAGCAGCAGACTCCAAATGCATCCAATGTGATATCATGATATCTTTCTGCTTTAGCAAACTAATGCACAAAAGCCCCGATAGTGTCGAAAGTTGAAATTGTACAATTTTTGCAACAGTAAAAGGAGTTATCAGACTTCTCCCTGCTAAGCTACTTGATATCCTGATGTGCTTTTTTGGTGGAATTTGTTGACAAACGGCATTGAGATATCCCAGTTTCCACCAATATTAGTGAAACCCTTTTCTGGTTGTTATAATTTCTGCTTCTTAGAATGGGGAAAGTTTTGACTTTCTTGTGCAACAATGAAAAATACATGTGTGCTTGGGGCAACAGTAAATTGGCTTGCTTGAGATGCTGCCCTTCATTTTCTAGTTGTGGTCAGGTCAGAACCATGGGGACGCTTTCCTTTTTTACCGCTGTGCTGTGTTTTCGATCAGGAAACTTTCCCACTGGGCTGTCGCCAGTGTGAAAATCCCTTTAGTCAACTGAGAAAAATTCACAACAAAATAGCGGTATCCTAAAATGAACTTTAAAATCCAGAACTGGGGTAATTTGCTCGCTCTTATGTGCTCTAGTTTACAGACAAGCAGCTGCCTTTTTCTACTAGCTGGAGAATTGACAAAGGACTGGTTATGTGCATTACAGGAATGTTACTTCAGTTTTCGGGTGTAAAAGAGGCTAATGTTGAGTGTTTGATATGGTTCAGGTGAAAAATCTCTTCCAAATTCATACAAAATCCCAGAACTGTTCACTGTAAATTGGAAGAATGGCCCAGATATCTTTGGAAGAAGAAGAACTAAGAGTTACAGGGAATGATGTCCAATCCTGATTGAGGACTGATTCTTACAAATTGTCTGCCAAATCATTCGTCTCTGGAGATGAATGTGACATAATAGATAAGACATTGTTTTCTGATCAGCTTGTAGAAACATCAGTACAAATCATTGGTTTATAATAATAATACACTATATTGCTACTACTAATAATATCTCACGTCTTTCGATCGTCACTTGAAACAGCAATGCAATACTTTCAAGATTTTTGCCGTCATTGCACCACACAAGTGTTCTTAGATGATCTGTACTTAATATGACTTTGCATGTGCGTCGATTTGTTTTTTTTTTCTTCTAGTACCCAGAGCACATTTGGTAACACTGACTTTGAAGAATTGAACATTTCTCTACTTGCATTTTGATTTTGGTCTTTATTCTTTAAGGAGACTCACAAGTCTGATTTCTTTTAATATTGATATGGTTGTATCAGTTTTATTTTTATGATTTTGGAGGAGAAAGCTTTTGACAAACATGAAATATCGGTGTTGTGGTTCTTCTCAAAGTAATCACCAGCAATGAGAAGCAAGAGGAGATGAAACCTAATGTTTTGAATTCTACACGATATCCAATCTTTGCTTTGCAGAAACGTTCTTATTTTGACTTGGAGGATTTATGTAACATTTAACAGATAAAACAGTTTGTAAACTAAGATTATTGCAATGGTCCTCTGACAACAACAACAAAAAAATCCTCTGCTGCAGTTTTATCCTTTAGAACTGTTAAATCAGGGTCGGTATTGATCTCAATGTGCTACTGTGTTACTGTTTGATTTGTTTTGCTCTATTTTGATTTAGCTTGTGTTCATCTCTTTCTGCAGAGTTAATTCATGCTACAAGTTATGGACTTACAGTGTCTAGATGGCTCATCAAATACACTTGATTATGAATTCTGCTCTATTACTGTTTTAGAAACTTGTAGATTATTTTGTGGCTTGGATGTTTTTACCCCCTCATTTGTTTTATTATTATTTTTTATTTGTTTGTGCTACACTAGTTTGCCATGTAGCAATTGCACTGTGCAATATTTACAGTAAGAGGACTGGGGAACTAACTATGGATGTGATGTCTCTTTACAGTTTGCGTTAGTGTTTCCTCTAGTTCTCAGTGATTTAGGTGTGACCAAGCCTTCTCTACTTAGTCACATTAAGCGGGTTTTCCAGGTGACTCTTTTGGTGAGTGTCGAAGTAAGACTTATAAATGGTGTAATATTGTTAAGATTCACTTTGAATTAAAAAGATAAATCTTGACGCAAATCTGAATTGATTATTCATTTGGAATTCAGTGTTTTCTCAGGACAAATTGTTGTCAGTGATTCCATCCCCCACCAATTTTAAAGCATTAGCATTTTTAAATTGTGTTAACATTTCTGTTATTCACATACCAAAAATATTTTGAATTGACATAATGACTGTATATCAATTAAGAATATCCAATTGTCTTTAACGTACTAAAGATGATGTGCAGTAATATAGAAGAAAACAACAACAACAAAAATCATTTGGGTCACTGATAAATCTATCTCACTTGTGATTTTAGAGTTCCAAAAATGTCCAATAACCTATTTTTTAACCATGGCATCCATTTACAATTTGTGATTCTTATCTGAAAACAAACTGCTTTCACCCCGTAACATGGCTTCAGGCAATGAGATGATTAGATGAGGCATTTGCTCAAACATAAAGTACTTGTTGGATCTGAAGCAAATAAAAAGGAAAATCACAGTGTAAAATTACACTTAGTCAGAACTGGTTCAAGAACTGGTATCAATACTTACAAATACTTACTAATAGCTAAAATTTTTGGGAGTCCCCTTATACTATTTTCTAGCACACTTATTAGTTAATGCCCTAAATAAAACGGACCTTATTGTATAGTTTGTAAAGCTGCAGTCTATACTTAGTGATGTAATGAACCTAAACACTGCAGTCCTACGACCTTGCCATTTCTTTTCTGGAACTGTGCTGACCCCTGGCGGACAAAACCAGGCACACCTGCCAAATAATATTTGTGGGAGAAATCGAGTCGCTGCTAAACGTGTTAAAATTGCACGGACTACTCACTTAATGTTTCATAAATATTATTTAATCGAACTGACTATTCCAATGAATTACCGTAATGTGCGAACATACAATTTTTTTTCCACCTTTTTGGTAATCCTGCGACACACGATGATGATGATGAAGATGATGATGATGATGATGGTGATGATGCTGATGATGGGTTGACAAGGGGGAGGTGGACTGGTAGACCGGTTGGGCTTATTTCTTCAATCGGCTTCATCGCAGCGTCAAGCACCCCCAAGTCCTCGCACCCTGCGCCCCCCCTCCCTCCTTTCCGTAGCCCTGGCCACCAGACCCGATCACGAGCACACCGCAGCCTGATCCAATGTATTATTTACGCGCCAAACTTCAGCAACTCATCCACCGGATATGGCTGCCGGTCTGAGGAAGTGTGCACCGGGGGCATCCCGGGGAGTGGAACCCACTCCGGGGAAGGATGCCGGAGGAAGGGGTGGAGAAGAAGTGGGCGAGCGTGTGAGAAGAAGCAGGAGCAGGTGGCAGAGGAGAGCAGTGGGGATGCCTGCAAAGTGTGCACTGTCTGCGGGAATGCTTTTACTCCTGATCCGGTGTTCTTTGGCCACAAAGGGTAAGAGACAAGAAAAGCATAAAAACATGTAGATGGATGCAGCAGCATCACCGACCGTCTTCTCCTATCTCTCTCTCTAATGTGTGTGAGTTTTGTGTGTTTCACACGCCGTTGTTGTGCTGCAGGCTGCACGACTAGGTGGATGGATCTGGGCTCACCTGAATAGCAAGCATAATCTCGATTGTTTTTTTTAAGATTGATGAACCTGCATTGATCTTAAGACATGCGTTATTAGGATATTCTGCATGTTAACTATCCGGTCGCAGTAGGAGAAAACTGGACTTCACCACATAGAATGGGAGAATTGTCACTTGTGTTCCTCAAAGCAAATTTTTAGAACCTTTTTCAGTGTGATGCAGTGCAGCAGTCAAGTGTTTTTGTTTACTATATTTTGGTTGGCAGTGGTGCAAAACTGCAATGCAACTAAGAAGAGCTGCTTCTAATATTGTCGACTACCCAGCAAAACAGCAGAGAGGCTTTATCCCATGAATGGCCCTTTGAGAACATTTCCATAATTTCCCAGCATACTGTTCCTGCTTGAAAAACAAGTTTAATTGGGTTTGTTACCTTGCTCGTAACTCAAACCATCCTTTTAAAGTTGGATCACGGGCATCTCAATGAACATTCATTCGTTCATTCATTTTCTGAACTGCTTTATTCTTACAAGGGGCATATGGGGTGCTGGAGCCTATCTCAGCTGATTTTCGATGGCCAGCAGAACGCAGGGCACGAGGAGACGGACAATTATTGATTATCACACTCCTACCTAGGGGAAATTTAGAGTGTCCAACCAGCCTACTATGCATGTCTGTGGCATGTGGGAGGAAACCGGAGTACCCGGAGGAAACCCACGCAGACCTGGGAAGAACATGCAGACTCACAAGGAACAGCTGTAATTGTTTTCTTCGTAATTGTCTGAATTAATGCATTTATATGCAAGTGTTTGGAATGTGCAGGAAGCACGGTGAAAACATGCAACTTCCATAGAAGAGAGTTGAGTGTTCTTAAATTGCTGCAAATATAGACAAAATATTACTTTCATTCACGGTTCAACAATAGTGTCCACTAAAAGAAAAAAATCTAGGCTTTGTAAATGCCACCTAAAAGGTGGCTGGAATCCAAGGCCCACTTTTGTCCCATTTACACTACAAGCCTTCATTTCCTCAGCAAACTTAGTGATTCCCCATCAACGTTCTAAACTTGCATTTTAATCTTCTTTTTCAGCATTTCCCCAACATGAACTATATGATCTTTATTTTGTAATATACTGTAGGCAGTTATTCTGGGAACGCAAAATCAGTCGCATGCATTTCAGAGCATCTGGGTCAGCACTAATGACACACATAATGTTGCCAAGTGTAGGTTTATCTCTGGGGTCAAGGTTGCCTGTAAAAAAAATGAGGCTAGCTCACTGATTAAGCTCCCTTATGTTTATTTCTTGTATACAACTTCGACACAACATGCTTGTATTTGACCCCAGACAACAAAACAAGTACATATAAGTGGACGGTGCTGGGGCACATGTTTAATACTACTGGATGTGCTGACTGTTTAGAATGATCTAAGATGAAAGAAGCTGTGCCTCAGCAAGGGTGACCACCACCACCACCAACACCACCACCACTACATAACAGCTACAAGCACACTGCAATACTGTCAACCAGCGTTAAAAACAACACGTTGCAAAGATGTTCATTAGAGTGCACTCTTTCATGTGCTGATGGTAGGAAATGCAGTGTGCCCCTAAATAGTCACAGATTGTTTATAGGTGGTAATCTATGGCTATTTTGCTGACACACTGTTGCCAAGGAACTATTTTGAAGCAGGTTGAGGAGCTTTGTTTACAGTATTACAGAATTAGCCTCCTCAATTTGTGGCCTCCATTGGTGTAAAGCACTTCTGGGTTTTTATTATACAGTACAGTGGATGGATACAGATTGGTTAGGATTTTATTTTCAGTATATTTTTATTTTAAAAGTTTTTTTCTTCAAGCATTTGTCCGGATTTAAGTTTAATGGAGGAAGTATTGTTTGAAGAATAAATAACACTGCTAAAGAGCACAGCTTTTGTGTGACGAACATGATTTTGGTCACGTCATTTGCACGCATAAACGCTGATATCCACAAAACAGGTAAAAGTATGTATTTAAAAAAAATAGATGTTTAAACTAATACTTAAAAATACATCTATTTTAATGGTGGTCATTATGAATGGTACTGGTAGTAAAATATATTTGACGACAATAAAGTAGTATTTTTCTCGAGTGTTTTCTGGAAAACACTTTCGTCCCTCCCTATATCAGTGTTCATTTTTTGTCGAGCAAAAATAATGCTAACTAAAAAAATAGCTGTAATCTTGATAGGTTCATTAATAATTACCCTTTGTAATTATCAATAACTACAGGCAGACATCTTATTCAATTATTGACATTTAATTAAATAGATTGGAGGGAGGAGATCTTCAAAAGTATCCTCCCGAACCGTATTTCGCGTACAGCTTTAAGGCATTTTGAATAAAAACAATCACGCCTTCATTTGACCTAACAATCATATAACAATTACATAAAGAAGCCCGAAGTGTCCCCAGTGTTATGAAAGTGGCAGATATCCGTATCTGTTGTTAGACCTTGGCGTCTCTTTGCCTTGGATAAGTCCATGTGAGAGTTGACTAGGCGGCAGTTTGTGACCTCGAGCCGAACAATAAAAAGACTTTTACTGATTTAACAAAGAAATGAATTACTACACATATATGTATAACAGTAATACAGAATAAACCCAACAAATCTGCAAAATGTTCTGTTTGGATCATTGACATAAAATGGTAGAAATAACAAGTATCATTCAATGGTGGTGTTTTTGTTGTAGTTGATGTTATCTTCCAATTTTCGATAATGAATCATACTTTTTTTGTGCAACCAACAGAATATTGCTTTCAAATCTGCCTCTTTAAAAAGGTTTGAATGTTAATGTGTATTGTCATGTCTCCGTGTCAGTGCCTTCACAGGTGATCAATCTGGGGTTACCGCATCTTCCGTCTTATCGACACAGTCATACTGGGCTAGTTTTCCAATCCAATTTCTGCCGCAGGGGTTTCATGACTTATTCTTTTTCTTCCCCAAGTTGACACTAATGAAAATCAATAAAAGTTAGTCAACTGATGACATCACCAACATTTTGTTCGACAGTTCTATAATTAGAGAAAAATAACTGGAGGAGGAAATGACTGGCAAGAATCAATAGTCACCTACCATGGACAGCTCCTAGAACACATTTCCGCTGAATACACACATAGGAACCAAGAACAATAAATTTGGACTGTTTTTTTTTTTGCTGTGGCTTGGTGTTATTTTCAGCCAGAGAAATAAATTAAAAAACAAATATAATGTTAACACTTGAGATTGGTTGATGTTTTGTAAATGAATATAATAAAAGACCCATGTAGGCTTTAACCAGTCTAATCTATTCATTGAATAAATATTAAATTGACCACTTTGCACATTAAAGGATTCAGCCCAACACGGACTATAAATGTAGTTAATTCTTTTTTTTAAACATGTCAATTAGACTCTTGTGTAACTCTTATGTAAGGTTGTGGAGTGGATAATCAGCTTGATGACACATCTGCATTGCATGTCAGTGCATGTGCCCATAGCTTCTAGCTTCCAGTGTCTTGTGCCAGAGTGCAGTTAAAATGTTGTCTTTACTAGCCAAACATGTCACAGTGAAGATGTCAGCTATACTTTAATGTTGTTTTGTATGGGTACACATGAGTACAAATTTGAATGAACAAATTAGCAATATATTGATATCCAAGTATGATAGATGACGTGTCCTGTATATTCTCTTAATCAGGGGTCGGGAACCTTTTCAACAGAGAGAGCCTTAAACAATTCATACTTTCAAATTTTATGCCTTGAGAGCCATACAAAGAATGTAAAAGTAAACAGACATGAAAATATGTGCATTTTTAAAATTCATTTCACCACTTTGGTGCTGGAACCTATCCCAGCTAACTACGGGGGGGACACCAACCTAAGTTGGTGGCCAGTCAATCGCAGGTAACCATTTGAACTTTTGACAAATGCTTTCACAACCTCCACACTATGCAGTTAACATCAACACTAGAATAAATGCTTATATTACTCATTACACAATTGAACAATGTTGACTGTCTCAGCCTTAACAAACCTGACTTTGTTTTCGTGAACCGTGTTTGATTGAAAAGAGTTATACCTGCGAAGAATCATTTGCTACCTGCAATGACTCTGACTCTGAAATCCATTCGTTCACCAAAGAGCTACACATTACTTTCCTCTTTTTGTTATTTTTGTCCCCCTGTTTTTATCAGCGTGAGCCCTTTTACACTTGCTACCGATGTTAAAACAATTTCCTGGAAGTCAGTTTACACAAGCAACAACTGTGACTCACCCTCTACGGCACGCATAGCACAATGAATGCTTGCATCCATTTAAGATTCTACGCATATAATAACAAAGGCAAACATGTCATCTAATTGGTGCAGCCCACCATCTGCTCAGTCTTATTCCTAATGTGATTCAGTGCAATCAGGGGAATATTTATGCTAGTGTTATGAGATAAATTTCTCTCCAGTTTTGCTTTGTGGATTTGAGTGCTTATATATGTCAGTGGAAGACAAATTCTTTTCCGATATTGTCTCACAAAGGGCAGCTGGTCTGATTCATAGCGATGCCATTTACATGACTGACTTATTTACATTGACTTCTAAACCCTTTATCATGCACATATAATCATTCTCACTCATATCCACAGCAATGGACAATTTACCGTTTTTAATGAATGAAAAGTGCATGTTTTGCAAATGTGGGACAAAGCTGGTTAAATGTTAAATATGACTTTTTTTGGAGTTACTCCACTGTAAACATATTTAACGTTACTGTTGTCTATTCACCACTTTTTAATTAGACGTGACAATGAATGTGACCTTGTTTGTGACCTGACCTGTTTTTGTAGTATTTCTCACGGCCACTAAAACAAAGAATGATCAAATTGTGTCACGTAAAAGTGGAAAAGGGAATTCTTTTGTGTATTTTAATTCTATTGTTTTGCAAACATAGTTGAATGGGATTACTGTAGTCAGCATCTGATGTGATAACTTTGTAGTAGGTGTAGCATTTATATTTGCTCTAAAATCTCCATAACAGTCGAGAAGTGTAATTTAAAAACTAAAACAGTACAACTGATACTCTTATTAACATAACATGAGAATTGATGGTGAAGAGTAATTACGTACTAGTTCAAGTCACATTGCTGTTAATAGACCATTTTCCCTGTTTGCAGCCCCATATTATTTCAGTAAAGTTTTTCATTTTTTGGCTTAAAACCTAAAGGAAAAAGAAATATTTATGATTTTGAAATATTCATTTCATCCATTTCACACACTTCAATTATTCTGTGCTAGTTATTCATAGAATTTCATTACATAAACCAACATGTCACTCACTTGTAATCCATGAGGTTAGTGAGTATCCTCCTGTCCTCACTCAGCCCCTGAAGTTGACTCACAAGAGCTACTGGTTGTTCAAATAGCTATTTCTCTTTCTATTTATTATTGTATTTCATTTGGACTTTAAAGTCCCATTATTCCTGTTTTGTCGCAGCAGAAGCCAAATTGCCTCACCAGTTACTCTGAAGCGTCATCAACTCGGAGCACATTAAACGGACAACTCAACACTTGTTGAGTAATCCATCTTTTCCAAGAGTTCTGCAGCATGCAAGTTTAAAGACTTTCAGTGCTTCTTACATTTGAGTGTAATTTGAACAACTCTCACCAACTACATTAGAGGTTATGACCTGTGATTGACTCACTCGCCCGACACTTTGAAAAAGGATAAGCAAAATAGATATTGTCAGAGTTTGTGAAATACTACATTTCAACAAACATCCTTGACGGATGCAATCATAGGTTTATTGAGCTTTGCTGGCAGGTACAATCAATTAAAATATGTTGAATTGCCTTTAGAGCTACACTTCTGTCCTCTAGCATGTAACATTTTTTTGATTCATGTCTTTTCCTTAGTGCTTTGTGGTCCTTTTGTCAGTGTTGAAATGACACAGTTAACTCCCAAAGGATGAGTTCATCCCAGGTACAAACCCAATGTGCTCCAGCACCGCCCCTTGAGAGCTATCTCTTTGCACGTTTTACAAACAAATCACTTCTGCACACAAATGATGGAGTTACCCCCCCCCCCCCCCCCCCCTTCATCATCCATCAGTGATGTGCTGTTACGTCACTTGAGGGTGTGATGCTTGTCTGAGATCACCACTAACATGATTTTGTGCAGAAGGGGGACATTAAGGTGTACAGGTAACCCAGGTTACATTGAATTTGTGGCTGGTGCTGCTGAAGGGATTTTTCTGGTCTTACTGTTGGCTTCATATGCCAAACACTAGATGTACTAACTCTCTTAATTGGTTGATTTTTGTGGAAATGATTGCTGTTTGTAGCACTTGTATAAGTGCAGAACATGGTAGAGGAGATTTTCATTCAGAATTCAGTGGAGATAACCAACGTCATCCATAGCAATCCATTTTTATCCACAAAATCTAGTCATGTGACATTGTTTTTGGGTTCCAGCATTCAAATGAATTTAACACTAATGTTAAAAAAGTAGTTTGCTATCATTTTATTTGAAAGGGACTATGTGAAAACTAGAAGCTGACTAGTGGGAATATTTTTTTTTTTAGTTGTGCTTGCATGCGTTCTTAATTTAGGAGCTGGCTGATTTATTAATCAATTTCGCGACACTGCTGTAATGCAACGTGACTGTCTTTCTTGAATCATGCCCATATGAACAAGTAATCTCAGTAATGTTTGAAGTCAGTCCTTTAATCCTTTGTGGTGAAGCCCATAAAGATATGTTCAATGGAAGTTATGGGGAGGAAATAGTGGCACACATGTTCTTGCCAGACAAATGAGAAAATATAATCTGAATCATTGTGGTTTACTGACTAGTATCTTTTTTTTATGACAGAAAGTAATATTTAAATGTTGAACTGTCATCATAATCTCCATAATCTGAAACATTTAAAAATTGGTATTATCTTTTCCCCAAAATATTTGTAGTGTTTACAAACAAGGTACATGGAACGATATATACATACTAATAATTTATTTATTTCTAGGTACTGCAGAGTAAGAACTACTATTCTAATGTTATTTTTCTAATCATCTATGGTTTTTATAGTGGTCACTTTTTTTTATACAACTTTGCTCGACTTTATCCCACAATCTGTCATGCTGTCAGGTTAGTTAGTAAAGCAGGTCAACTAAAAGAACAAAATCAAGAGATTTAAAAAAAAAAAAGTGGTTAGGTTATATGGCATGGGAGATGAGCTTGAGATTCCCCATCCATCAAATTTCTCCATACTGACATGTAGTGATCTGGCCTAGTTCTTATTATTTTTTTTTTTTTAAAGAAAGCTGCTATATGGATACTACAGTGCCAGCAGCAAGAAAAGACGGTTTCTCTGAGGACACCTCTTAACAGCCATCCTCTGCCATTTGGGGTCTGAAAATAAACCGGCAGAACTACCGTTGCTAAAGCTAGTAGACATACACAATGTGATATATAAGATATAATATTCAGGTTAATTAAATCTCCCCAATTTAATCAGATAACATAGTATATGGTTTCACCTGAACACTCATGCATTAAATAGTGCTATTTCCTAGCATTTTATTATTCTAATTTCTCTTTTTATTCATTAAAAATCAAATTTGTGTTTCATTAGTGGTCTCTGAGAAGACATGCCAGATAATAGTGCGTGTCAGCTTGTGCCCCACAGTATTATCATAACGGATGATTCCAGTGCAATTCTTAGTTTGTGCAGAGTAGTTACCCCATTTGTAAAAGTTAATTTATCCTGTAATATTGCCTGTTTTAGGGATGTAGGAGAAAACTGGCAAACAGACAAAAGTAAAACATGATAATTGCTCAGATGAATATTAATCTCACAACTGTGAAGTGTTTTGCTAACAGGGCAGCCACCATGCTGCTTCATAGTAATTAAAGTGAAATATATATACTATATATAGTATACTATAACCTAAATAGAAGTGCTACATAGAAAAGTCCATATGAGATTCAAATTAACCACTAATGACTGCAGAGATATCTAAACACGATCTACGCCATGCTGCTGCCTGCCTCTGGTATTGCTTTGAAACAACTTCTTTCAGCTTGAAATTTTCGTGTAGTTATCATAAAAATTATGTGACCACAGGGAGCTCTTTGTTCTCAAAATTACTTGCTTGTTACATAATTATATCTTACAATTTGATTCATTGGCACACTGTATAGAGTAATGGAAACCTATAAAAGACATTTTACTTTCAAAAGCTTAATAGTAGTCAAAGAAATACATCAAATTATGTTTGACTCAGGTTAAGGTTGCACAAGTGTAGTATAGAGCTGTCTATTATGTAGTGTGGTTGCAAAATGAGCATAGTGTGAGTTTTTTTTTTCCCCTTCTCTCCTATTTTTGACCTTATTAGAACCATGACAGTGGGGTATCCGCTTGTGTCCCAGCACAAGCTGCAGTAATGTTTAGGGCAGCTGCACAGAACCGAGGCTTTCCTTGCAGAACCGATCCATCATCCTGTCAGTCTGAACCTGCAAAGATTTTACTTTGCAGCAGCTGTGGAACATCAACAGTGACAATGTGATCACTTTGAATTGATAGACTAGGTGGTATTACTGTGATGGTGCTGGTTTGCGGTGTTAGTATATAGTGTGTACTTGTAGAAGCCATTTCATTAGGCGTGTATATCGTTTCCTCCCGTTTTTTTAATGCAGGTTTATCTGGGTTCCCTTAATCGAAAATGGAGGAAAATATATCATTCAGTGTTTATTCGTTTGACACACCAGTTACTTGGAAGAATTGTAACCTAATAGAAAACATGTCTACTTTGCACTTTCAGATTCAGTGGTTGAATCTTAACGGAGGCCTTCCCATCTATGTTGAGTTTGGACATTCCGAACATGCTATTGTCAGTTGTTGTTAAGTCTGGATGTCATTGTGAATATCTATATGCCCTGTGATTGGCTGCTTTCCTTCAACGTCAGTTTGGATAGGTTCCAGCCCAGCAGTCAATCTAATAAACTTGAGAAATACATGATCTGAAATAGATTTTTTATTGCCCTAAGATGACACTATGTAACAGAAATGAATTATTAGACAGGGCAATAAAACAATAAGGATGAACCTTGAACTCTAAACTCATCTTATTTTCAAGGATCCGCAATTTGCAACGTTATGTTTCCGTAACATCTTAAGCACATTTAACCTTAAATCAGACTGATCAATACGAAAAGAAATAGCTGAAACCAGACCACCACCAAGATCTGATTTGCTGGAGTAATTCATCATTCTTTTATGCAGATCCTTAACCCCAAATTAAAAGCAAACAACAACAATCCCAAACAAATTTTGCCTCATATGTCCTCATGTGCTGCAACTCGATCTCATTTTTCTTTACAGCAGAATGACTGAAGCCTTTTTTGAAACCTAAATCCTTATACAGGCCCTATAGTAAAAGAGGGCAGGATTTGATTGTGCCTTGCAGCTTGCCTGGACCTCAGACTACAGAGCATTTAAGCTTTAGTCGCTCGGCATTGCTAGGCTCAAGATTTCAGTAGGCTTTAACTAAAGCTTAACATCCTTTTCTCACCTTATTATCTCTCTTTGTCCGGTTACTTTCAAGCTTCTCTTGCTGTCACTGACCTCTGCTGCTCCCTTTTGGAGACTGGTTCATTTTACCATTACTTATTAGTACGTACAGTGATATACAGATATGTAGGGGGAGCCTTAATGACTAAGGAGACGTCTTGCTGATAATTGTGTTTTCAGTTGTCTTTTCCGTATTCAGTTAAAATCTGAAATTTTTGAACACTAACTGGTGGCAGCAAATTTAACAACAAGAAGTCATTAGATAACATTGAACAAATGAAACTCGTAAGGCAAGGCACCACTGTACAGTCTGTCGGATGATTTAAGGAGCACTGACTTGCTCTGAAATGTCTCTTCGGGCGCAATTAAGGAGTCAGATGAAGAGACATGTGATAACTCTCACCCAGTCACACCGGAAAATCATCAAGCCCTCAACATGCCTTTGTGCTGATTCTGTCGCTGCAGATGTCCAGAACTTGAGATCACCTGCATGTCTTATATAACCTTGTGAGAAATCTGAACAATTGTCTTCAGTTGTCACTTGGAAACAAACAACAAAGGTGACTTTGTGGCCAGTGCAAATCGCCACTGTTTTCATTTCTGTAACCAAGCCACAGTCAAAACAATCTGGACGGTCTCCATTTATGCAAAGCACTAACTGTACATTCTACATGCAGAATCAATGTCAATTTGGGTTGTACTCCACTTCATTGTGATTCCCTTTTGATTTTGACTTTTAATTATAAAAGTCTTGACAGCTCTTTTTTCTAATTGAGCAATGACAAATGAATTTCATTCTTCCACCATCTATGCATAAAGTATAAATAAATGAAATCTTAAGTTCCATGTGAGGATAAGTCACTCACATTAGGTACCCTTTTTGATGGCATGTTTATTTTGGACGACTATTCTTGTGAGATGATGTTGACTCTCTAAAAGTGAAATTTCCAATTAATGGAAATGTCCCATCAGAGTATTAGGTCTGCCAACTTTAGTAGAGCAAATGCATAACTCAGAAGGTGACAGTTGTGCTCACCTTGTACGTAATCTCATTAGCCGCCGCCCTCCCTTGACCCCCACCCGCCATTTCACATCCTCCACGTCAACGGGCCGCCCCGATTACGAGATCTATCAGAGTAACAGTATGCAGTTATCTTCTCGTCCTGTCTCCTCTCCCATCATGCACGCTGCAGATGACCATGAGTTTTAATGCAGTCATATACACCTTCCTCTCTGCACGCACTTGTGCCAGATATAGTTTTGCAGTGAATAGACGTTATTTGAAGAGGCACAATGATGTACTCTTATTGGATTTCTTCCAATTTGATTAATTATTCTGCCATGGTGAGCCCAAAGTGAGATAAAATGAGTAGCAAGGGTGGCACTATGATCTTTATTTATTTTTTCAATTTCCACTCATTGTCCTTGAAGGGAAATTCAGATCCCGCTTTGCTATACATTTGTGTTTGACATAGTCTGGTAAAATAAAGTTAGAAATATTTTGATAATGTCAGGTTTATAATGAATTATTTATATATATTTTTTACACCACAGTAGTAGATTTGAGATGGAAAAAAAACTCAATTTAAGTATAGATTCTGCTTTTAAAAATGATGGCTGAGTACTTCTATTAGCTTTTAATGGGTCTTCCTTTTTTCATTTCATTAAATTCTAATGTTGAGAGGTTTCTGAGTAATAGGCATCCCACCCTTTTGAGCTTAACCAGTCCATTTGGATTCCAATGACTGTCATGCCAATTCTTCAAATCCAGAATTCGGCTTTTTATGTACACTTGAAATGTTGTCACTGTCCTTACATTGAAAATGACTAAATGTTATGTCATTAGAATTCAGGTAACCCCATTTTGTTAAAATCCCTAATAGTATTTCTTAGACAATAACGGTCTATTGAACAGGAATAGCGTGCCTTGTACAAGTCATGCACCATTTAGAGAAATTGCATCTTTCTGAATGTGCACATTGAGGCCAAAGAATCAATAGCTTCTAGCATTAATTTCTCCTGGAAGTGTTTCAGCTAGCAAATACCTAATCTTTCATGTAAGAATTCAGCAAAAATGTGTCCCCTGTTACCTTTTTAAACGAAACTGAGAAATGGCTTTCTCTTGCCTGGGGTGGAATTCTTTGCAAGGAGGAATATTTGTATGTCTGTCCGGTTCTTATTAAGATATTTCTGGACCATTTTATGTTCCCCAACTTTGAGTAAGACTGAATTTCTGTATTTGGTGTAATGGAAAAGTGTACAAGTCAACAGTAAACCAAAGGTGCCCATAAGTGCACAGCGTGTTTTATTCATTAAACAGGTATTCTCCGCTCTAAAGCGGTATATCTGCAAATAAGCAATGTTTTCTTTTGGAGGCACCTTAACTGAATGGAATGTTTCATTGAGAAATATAAAAAAACTCTTGACAAAGAGGAAAATCCTCCCTTTTATTGTCCCACATCCCTGCATGGCTGCAGTAGTTAAGTGTTTCCCGGGCTGAGCTCCAGACAGCTGATGCCTGTCGCGAAAGAAAATAGAAAGTGCTGCATTGTGTCACCTCAGCATTGACGATCACTGGCTGTCAGGACACTACAAACATTCCAACGACATAGTCACACACAAAGAAGAGCTTGCTTGCATTACCAATTTGTGTTTGTGTGTGTGTGTGTGTTCTATGAAAAGCATCTAAACCTCAGGGCTGCCTATGGCACCTCATCACAAGCAGACAATCCTAGTTCTGAAATGTGTTTCTCTGCTCCCAGGGTTTTCTGCGCCTCTCTTTGGAAATGTACTCTCTTGTTTACCATTTTCTGTACTCAACAGCACAAAAACAGCTGAGAGCAAAAGTAAAAGTAGTATAATGGAGAACACAGTGACATTCTGGACTTTTGGTTACTCAAACATATTTCTATCTGCTCAAGGGATGAATGCAAAGCATTTGTTTGAACTTCTGAGAGAAAGTTTTAAATGGAAAAAAAGACTGAACTGGTGTAAAAGAAAGATTTTCAAACATAATGTTGGATATTGTTACTCTTGTAGTGTATGCCTGCAATGTTCTGTGAGACAACCACATTTAAACATACTGTATTTTTTGTTAATCTAGTTTTTAACTAGCAACTGTGCAGATGTACCGTAGGTGTCACAGATTTCAACTTGATTGTTAACACTTTAATATTTAAGTGACTTAATGAGCCAGCATGATTTTTTTTTCTTCATGAATACGGTTTTTGTTTTGACTTGTGAGCAAATGTGAAGTCTAAGCACCATATGGTGGCAGTGAACTCAACTCCCTTAACAAACAGCAGTTCAACAGATGGTGAAAACAATGACAAAAACGAGGCATAAATATGTTCTATGTCACTCCAAATTGGAATTCACAAGGCTGATAAATAGACGCTTCGTGCGGTTTAAACAAAATACACAACTTTTAAGTTTCAGATATAGGAGATATAATAGATATAATATATAACATACAAATGATGAACATTGTTTTTTTAATAATCATTTAACCACCATTCTTATCAAACTTATGGAAACTGGAGAACATGAACACTTATAGTCTTTCCTCTTTCATTTATTTCCTTCACAATTGACCTCACCTCCAATCCCTCTTTTGACTACACCTACTCATCCAATCTCGCCAGCTCCACTTTCCATTTTCCCTCTCATGAGCCAAAACTTCATTTATTTGATCACTTTGCTTTTTTTGCCCATTGTTGAAAAATGATCCCATATGCTCCACTTGTTTTGAGCAGGTGGATAACTATTGCAAGCCAATATGGCAGCAAGAATTGGCTTCAGAATTTGTGTTAGGAGAGCAGAAACAGTGCTGAAATGTCTGTTTCCATTGTATGGTTGGACTTGGTGACCGAAAGCCGCTAAAGCATCCTTTAGGACCTTCTGGATTCAATCTAGTTATTCTGTTTCAAGCTTTAAATAAAGGATCGAGATTGTCACATGGCGATATCACATTTGACGATATTATTCCGTTAATAAAGTATGGAAACTAAGAAAGATCATGTGGTTTGAAGACCCACAATTTACAAATGAATTAAATGGGACAATTAGGACATTTGCAGGTACAAGTCAGGGAATTGAGTATTACTTCATTATTCTCATTCTAATGTAAAAATATCAGAACATTTGAAATTTTTACATGGACTTGATGTGATTTTAAATACATGAATCTAAATGATTGTGCTCAACACTGCACTTAGTATGCAAAGTTCTCCTTCAAATTTCATGATGTACTGTGAAGGACAGTTATTTGCATGTGCTTCATACGTAGAGGATGAAAAATTGTCACAGGGAATGGGTGAAACCCATTGATAGACCTATTGAAGATTGAATGTGACTAAGAGCGGAGAATGGCACCTGTACTACATAAAATAGGATAACACACCGGCCATTTGTCTTCTGATTTCTAGCTATTATTCTAATGTGGCAACATTTTTTTCTCCATCATTTCACCAAAGCAGGTTTTAAAAGTTAGTCCATTACTTGATTTTATCATGAGGATCAATAATAATTTCAGTCTTTTACCCTACCTCTGCCATAGAGTTTTTTCTTTTGCATTTTTGCCAACATTTTGAAGGCCAGATGAAATTGTCATTTTTCAACTGAGCACAAAACAATTTAAAATTTGATATTGGATCAGGATACATGAGACAGCACAGAAAACTAATGTTTGCATACAGTAGCAGTCATCCATCGCCTCGAATTTGATTATACAATGTAATAGTTAGTAAATCCAGACTGCGATAGATATGATAAAACAATCTTTAGGAAAGTACAAGAAAGTTTCCTTTTAACACTGATTGTTTATGGTCCTTTGTCAATGTCATCCCCGATTAAGTTCTTTTCACACCAAAAAGAATTACTTTCGGAAAGCCGTGTCACAGCAAAACCTGTGAGTGTGTTCTACACTCTCTGTAATCTCTCTCCAAGGAACACTTCAAGATCTGGTCGAGAGGTCGGAAAATCCATAACCACATCAGTTTATAATCTAGTAAAACTGTTTTCTGATTTATAGGTCTAATGTGAAAGGTGACACGGACTTAATCATAGACCTGGACTTCCTGATCCTATAAGAAGCTATTTTACTATGAGTAGCTGAAGTTTTGGTGCAATAGTCACACTTGTTATTATTACTTATTGTTATTTTTAGGGAGAGCAAATGATCTTTTTGTTAAACAAGCCTCAAAATGAACAAAAAGCAATTAGAGACAGGTCTGTATCATTTTTGATCACTTGAATATTTACACAATCTCTTCTTTTTATTCTATTTGCAGAAAAGAACAGGGATGATGCCTCTGGCTCCTTCTCTTTACCAAGCGACCACGCCGTTTTAGCTGCTCCTGCTCATCCGTCGTCTGACCAGCGGGTACCTTTCACGGTGCCCCACTTAGAGGCTGGCTCAGAATCTGAGGGGCAAGGTCTATTGGGCCTACCCGCCTTTTCATCTGTCGTAACTATCGTGGCGGAAACTGTCAACCACCCACACAGCCTTGGTAATAGTCAAACTTCCCCGACACTCTCAACTGACATCAACATCACCCAATGGCCTTCACTCATTTCTAATCGAGACTCAGAGACCTTTTCTTCATCCTCCCCAGGAACTTCATGTAAGACTGTCTACTTACAACACCATGTTCTATTTTTTTCATGATTATGAAGTGTTTTATTCTTAAATGTTAGGAGTCACATTAATCATCACAGTCTCTAGCCACATCCACGGGGCTTTCTTTATTGTCTGTCTCCATTGGCCTCTTCCCGTAGTACCAATGATTTTTCCTCTCAAGGTCATTGAATCAATCCTCCCAGTCCCACTAAATTAAACAGTAACAACCATCCATTTTCTGTACAGCTTGCCCTCATTAGTGATGCGAGTGAGCTGGAGACAATCCCAGCTGACTTTGGTAACACCCTGGATGGTTTAGCAGCAAATAGCAGGGCTCACGTAGAAAGACAACCATTCACAAATAAATTAAAAACTATGGGCAATTTCTAAGTCCTTCAATATCTTAAAATTCACTTTTTTTTTTTACATGTGGAACCATAACTCCCAATTGCACTGTCCCCATGCCATCATTATCACTAGCGGTAAAAAGGAAAACATATTAAAGTACACTAATTGATTCATCACTCAAGTACAGACACATAACTCACTCCATGGACAGTGTTAAATGAAGAGAAATCAAGGTGCCTGCACATGAGTGCCAAGATTGTAGACACAAATGTTGACATTCAATTTACTTGGTTCCTTGATCAACAGAAGCATCTCTCTGCAAAGAGATCTGATGCATCTCTTGTCTTTAAACACATCTAAACAGTGATTTATTGCTGACAGGTAGTCACAGTTTGTCTTAAGTGCTTGCCATTATTGTTTTATCAACAGCTTGGGAAAAATATATGTACTAGTGCTTGAATATGTGATAACTAAAGCTTCTCGATGTCTGCCTTGAGTGACAGTCCCATCTCTGAAGCCTGTGTGCATGAAGACTTAAATCTTATGTCAGATTAATTCCTCCAGCCGAGCCATGAATTTGTAAGTGTGAATAGAGTAGAAGCAAGGAGGACAGCAACTGTACTGTAAACTTTTTTTCAAAAAACAAATGACTTGGGAGCGGACCTACACAAGTCATTACACTGCAACACGAAGAAACAATGAATCACACTCCCGAACAATCAACATATCACTGCAGAGTCGCTCCAATGAAGAGTTATGAAAAAGTAATGAAATGCCTACTGGAACAACAGACGCAGGCAGCCTGTTGTGCTTGCTTTTTGTATATAGTCCAAAACCTCTACTATCAGTAACACCTCTAATGATCGGCAGCATACTGAAGCACTGAGGTATTAAGAGCTATTTTCAGCTTTGGCACAAAACCGATGGCAGCACATAGAAAGTGGAGCACCACCAAACACAAAGAAAATGTATTTGAAACTGAAAATATGGCCACTGGCCTTTATTTGGCAAATTCAAATATACCAGCAGATGGACCATCGCATGAACATCTAAGATTGGCAGGTGCTTGATCCGGCACATGCTTACAAAATATGGTTCCTTTGGTAATAGTAGTGAACAATGATTCTATTTATGAATTGCTGATACTTCTTGCAATAGAATATTCTAATTTCACTAATGTTTGTCTTTCTACAGTGGTGGAAAGGGAGAAGTTGACCAACAGGACATCTCATGTGTCTGTGCCCACTCCTCCCAAAGGGAACAGGCTAGCTCCCTCGAAATCGGCTGAAATGACGACTTCTCCTGAACCCCCTGAGAGGACATCTCAGGTATGGCCTTTGACTGCTCAAAAGAACACCACAACAGCCTCTGTGAAGCTCAGCACCACAAGCGTGATTTCAAGCACCATTGCAAGAATGCCTCACAGTTCAACGCCTTCGCCAAGAGTCACTACCACACAGTCAACCGTTCAAACTTCAGTTTTACCTGCAACGGTTTTCTGGAAAACGACGACCACCACCACCACCACAACCATAAGGGCTCCGTTTAGCAGAAGAATATTCACACCACCTTTCCCAAGGACGAGCCCTCCAAGGGGAGGCACAACTGTCTTTATGTCCCCTTTTACCACCACCACAACAGAAGCTCAACCTCAGCTGTGCAACATTACTGAAAGAATGTGGGTGAAAACAGGTAAAACTAAGCCACGCTCAATGCTTTATAAGTAAGTTTACATCAAAGTTCATCATTCATCTTGGCATTCCTTTTGTCTTAGTTGTGTCCATCTATGTAAGGAGGAACAGGCTTGACAGCATCCAAAGACAGAATCTGCGCCGGGGACTCAGTCAGGGTCTGCGGAAAGCTCTGAATGATAGCTCAGCCCAAGCTCAGGTCAGATTATCTCTTGCTGCTATGAATTTGCTTTCTTTAAACAGTGGATGTAGCAAACGTTCAAACAAAGAATATATACTTCCCCAATGTACTCGGCGAGTTCTCATCAAAATTGGTGCTTTTGAAAAGTTTAGCCCATGGTAAACTTTCTTTGTTATAGCACCCCCCCCCCCTCTTTTTGTCTCAGACCACTTTGTTTTTCATTGTGATATCCTCCACCTTTCCATGAACTGCCTCGGAGCTCATTTGTGCTAAAAAAAATCTCAGCATTTGTCAACACTTTGTTGTTTCCCTTGACACACATTTACAGGATTATCAACTCAAAGTAAATTGAACACGTAGACAAAGGACCCTCATGTAGGCTATGTCAGGACTGATATAGAAATGAGGTTGAGTGATTTTGTCCCACAAGGAAGTGGGTGATGAGGTACACTGTCTCAATAAGGACAAAACCAATCATCAAGCTGTCATGCCTTCTGATTTGGAATCGACTTTACACAACTTTTGTGGTGATATTTGCAGTGGTATAAGGAGCCCACATTAAATTGAGAACTTTTTTTATTCTGGAAAATTGGGTATCCATAACACCTGGTAATGGTGAATGCAGTTCTACACCACTGCAAATGAAAACCTCAATACCAACCAGAAGAAATAGTTATTCTTAGTGTCATTCAAAACAACAGATCTGAAGGTCAGTGTTCCCACAAAGTCTTGCCTGGCTGCACTCAAATAACCCATTTCACCAGAGGATCCTTGGGTTTCTTTTAGTAGCGCTGTGTTCTCATTCGATGGGATGCAAGCTGCTGGCAAGGGCAGTCGCCTCAGTGTTTAATTAAGGCTTTTGAATGGTTGGGAGGTGAGCAAACATGCAGATGCGACAATGACGATAGCAAACAGCGCCAGTTTGGAGCCATTAAAAGAAAAATTATCAACCGAAAGTTCGTCTATTTTAATATTACTTTGAAAGATGGTTGCTTTTAGCTTCATTAAAACCTTTATATTTGAATACAATGAAAGATATCATACACAGTAAGATTTCTTTTGTGGCACATCGGAGTCAAGTGTGTAGATAGATGTGTGTAGCATTTATATTCTCAATTCATGTGATTTTCAATTGTGCTGCTTTTAGGTGGAGACTGTATTTGGTTCACCCAACATGACAGTGGCTTATCACGTCACTGGAAGAGACATGATTTACGTCCCCTCTGTTGTGCTATCGGGCTTGGACTGGTATGGTCGTGATAAGCTGATTGCAGACTTGCGACAATATCTCCCTATGGTTACTGCGCTTCCCATTCCCATTGCAACGTGGCGAACGAGCCCGGCTCCTGGCTTCCAGCTTAAAACAGGTCAGGCAGTAAGAAAAACATGAGATAATCTTAAGACTATTGTGAGGTTATTAGGCTTCTGTAGCATTGTGTTTTATGATTTTGAGAGGAATTGAAATAAAAGGAGAGACCCATGTTTAAAGCTCCATTTTAATGAATCACACTCAAGTATTTTTATTGTTACACGCTGCGACCCTGATTTTCCTTTACATGCCCCAGTTTTTCCATAATTTGGTTTATTAATATTTTCTTCTATAAAGATCTTAATAAGGTATCAGTTTTTATTTTGACTGTTAAATAAGATAACATTGGTCCAACAAAAGTATCATTAAACTCTGGTTATTACACTGCCCTTTTATTTGACTGACTTTTGACAGGATGTTTTGTTTTTGAAAATAGCAATAGTTCAATGAAATTGATACTACTAGTTTCAATTTGTCTTTTTAAAAATGTGTTGTCATCAAATTCCATGGTTTGATAAAAGAACATCTTAACTTTTAGCTTTGATACACATTCCGCAGTGATTATTTAACATTGACCCTTGAAAACCAAAAAAGCAAAATAAACAAACTTATATCCCATTTGTCATTCAGTTCTGCAATTCGTTGGAGCTTCCGATGATCCACGCTCCTGTCAGTTTTCTCAACTAATGGAAGAAAGATTGGAGAAGGTTTTTTCCGAAGCACATGCTAAAGTGCTCAATGTCAACAGCAGACTGTCCGTACAGGTGAGCAAAACAAGTCATTCAATTGTGCTGTGAGGAAAACGCATATGTTATTCTTTTAAATGTACTTCATTCCTTTTTCCATGATATTCCTTCAATGTCATTTCCTGTCTCCTAATTTTCTTTTATGCAGATGCTTAGTGTCTCCCAGGCTTCAGGATCTCCTGCTGTGTCGCTGGTTTACTGTGTGAAAAATGGGACTGTCTTTCTAAATGGGACCACTGCTTCAAGCATCCTTGGTCAGCTATCCTCTGAATTGGTGGGCTACTTCCTTTTCTACCCACCGCTTGTCGTCGCAGAACGTAAGTTACAATCTGGCTACTGTAATACCTCAAATGTATTTTAACGAGCCAGTTTTTCTCCAGATTGATACGACACCAACCTTTTAACCCGTGTGTAACAAAGCGTGCTGGTCGTTCATTTTTTGTGGACTGTTGATTAATATCAGGTGATACACTGATTTTTCCCTTGCTATGATTCAACCTATTATGACCTTGCAGCATTATGGACGCTAAAATGCAATTAACTGTAACGTGTTTCAGCTCAGCCACATTTTCAAGCCAGGTTTTCAGTGTGTTTCAGTACGTTTTAGATGCACTTAAAGGAGGAAAAAGCAATGATGACAGTGAATCAGCATGAGACTAAACAGTAGCCCTGTGGAGACCCAATGTGCCGTCAGTTTTCATCCCATATGCAGCCTCAACTGCTTTGAGTCAAACACAAAACTTTTTGATCTCATAAAAAGCAATTTGGGGAATAATCATATCAGCTCTGATAAAAAAATGATTTAACATAGTGATAAAAATTAGATTGGCAACAAGTTTCCCCTTTTTTTCTTGCAACATGGTCTTTCTTCTCTGAGGTACAATACAGTAATCAGGTGTTAGGCTTTGCTGGAGGGGAAGCGCTAAAGGTCTATAAAAGAGTGTATAAACTGTATTGCACTGCATTTTTTCCTTGCAGGTTATAGTGAAATTTACCCGAGACCTTTTTTGTGTGATAATCGAGGTGAAGATCTATTTTACACTGCACTGAGCTATTTCATTATAACGTGCCAAAAAAAAAAAGATAAGATTTCGATGTCATGGTTGCGGTCAGTCAAATTGTCTTTGCGAAGAAAACCATTCCAAGCTTATTGCCAACCTCAACAAAGTTTTTATTCATGTTAGAGTGGAACACTTTGAGACCGACCCTTGTAAGTGCTTTCAATTATAATTTGATTCAGGAGTGTTATGTTTTTAATTCGTTTAGAAAAGGCATGTGAATGGAACAAGTTGTGTCCAACACATTTTCTGATTTAATTTTCATTTTAGCAGATGCTATGAGTATTATTATGAATCACCTATTGACATATGGCGGTTTTGTTCACACCGAGCGTAAAGATGTATCGGGTTGCTGTTAATGAGCATTGAATTAAGCTCTCATTAAAATTACATTAGGGATTGAAGTTGCCTCCAAACGGCTTTTTTTTTGCCAAGAAGGAAAGAAATCTATAAAGTGTGAGAAAAAGGAGCATAAAATTACGATAATGAGACCAGACTGAAAATGAGGGAATGTTTGTTTTCCATCGTGTCCTTCAGTAATGTCACTGCTCTTTGTAGGCGGTAGGATTCTCGAATAAACCCCAAGTCAATTTCTGCCGGAAATAACAGCAGGGGATTTCCCACCACCTTTGGACCTGGCTCTAACAATCTGGAAACACAAATATCCTGTAGTTTCCCTTGACCAAATGCACCAATGATTCTGTCATGCTTTCTGTGACTTTGTACCCGCTCTCAACCTGTTTCCTATCCACCCAGTGCCTAAATAATCATTTTCACTCCCCTCCTGTGGACCATTTCGCCAAGCATGACTAGATTCATATAGGTTGTCAACAAGTCAAACATTCCCAGGGAGACAAAACCTGTGTCATTTTTCAAAGGCAGTCAATGAAAAAAAATAGTTTAGTGTCATATGTAAATGGTTGCGAGGCAAGTTTGTAACAGAATTAGAATTTAAACAAAAAAACTCTTTAGGGTTGTATTCCCCCAATGAACAGCTATTTCTCCAAGACCCATCAGCTGTTATTTGGCGCCTTACAGCCTCCCATTAAAATAAATGGACACAGAGCCAATTATTAATTGTCATGAGAGGGTAAAAACTGCCTACCTCACATCACCAAACATACAAGAGCATCTGCTGACGTTGCCTTGATCTTCGTATAACCTTCTATTGAAGTGTGTACGCAACCATTTTTAACAGCTCAGTTCATGCTGATGTGATTCCCTCCGGTATCTCCACCATGTGTTAAAAGCATGACGTGAGAAATTAGGTGTTGATCATCATTTGGTGTACACACTACATTAAATTATATTTATTAACATAATCCATGGAGATGTGTGTTGTCAGCCACATTGGATGTCACAGCCTATATTTGAGTGTGTTTGTTTCTCAGGGGTTTACGTAATTGACTTTCAAACAGGTTGCATGCATTTGATTGGCGACTAAATGCAGGGTGTTGACTCACTTTCACTTTATGCCAACAAGGATAAACTCACAGCGCCTCTTGTACGCTTAAAGATTTGGACTGGTAATCTTCCTTAAAAATGAACATTGGCAAATAACTTACACACCCCAAAAGGGTTTAAAAGGCCAAAGCTGCCAAAATATGTTGCAAATTATATTTTCAGATGACTGCCTGAATAAGTAAAACATTCTAATCACATTTCAATATAGTTACTTTGCATAAATATGCTGTCAAAGTTATTTTTTTTACTTTAGACATAATCTTGACACAAAAAAAAGAAAATTTGAGGTTCACCGCAAACGATTAAGGGTAGATACTCCTCCAAAATGTGTGGGTAGGTGAATTTATAAAGGCTGAATAAAAAAAAATGATGGAAATATGCGAGTCTGTGATCCTTCAGTAAAAATTTAAAGAGCGTTTGAAGTAGACAACGACAGCGCTCGTCAGCCTTTTAAATGCTCTCTTGGTGCTCGCCTCGCACCAAAAGAAGACATTTATGACCTCTTTCTTGAATCATTGATCACCGGATTCATTAATTTAATGCAACATTTGATAATTCCTTTTTTTCTGACTTAATCTTACCATATCCATTCCCTTCTAAAATTCCAGCTGGACACACATTCTCACCATCAGATGTTTCCATACAAGACTGCAGAATTCCTAAATACAAAAACAGACGCGCAAAGGCAAACCATTATTTGGTTCTTCTGGGATTTTTCTCCCCCAGGAAGCTCTGTTTTTTATTAAATTGCAATGCTAGTCACAATTTGGGTTAAAGCAAACCCTATAATATCATTAAGCTGTGATATTGATGGGAAATGCATTGAAACTCACTAACTTCTTTTTTACGTTTTGGGATAAAACGGCACACAGATCTGAATACTCATGTCCTTGCAGCCCGAAAGAAATATCGTCTCTTTTTAATGTTTAAAAGACTCTTTGTTCAAAAATGTCTCTCACTGCAAAATTACTTTTGGAAGCATTGGGTACGATGCTAGTCAGTGGTCACCATATTTGTGCACCCAGTCAATAGTGCATGCATAAATTGTGCTGTTATTCCACGGATGGTTGAAAACCTTCTGCTTATTTTTGTTTGTTTCACACAACCTTGCTTTGGAGCAGTTTAAAATGTGCTTCTAACTGATACAAAACAGCCACACATCTATTGCACAGCTGTCAGCAGCCATTGCTCCATTTGTGATTAACATGCGTGGTCGGACTCGAAACACCCTTCAGACTACCGGGTCCTGTCTTCAATCCAAAATCCAATCCGGCTGCTTCACTGCTACCTTTGACCTGAGGGGACTTTTCTGTCAAACAATTTTTCTTTTTTTTTTTTTTTTTTTTACAGACAGCCCTGCAGTATGTTTTCATTACTAACTCCCACCCATTTTTTTTCTCAGCCACCATTCTTTTTTTCTGCTGCTGTCATACCCAAGTGTACATGAGTCTGCTTTCACAGGCCAGTGATGCAGTGTCTTCACAAACACTGCAGCGGCCCGCAGCACATGAGCTTAATCAGGCAGGAAATAGATGTAAAAAGAACACTGCATTGACAAACAGAGCCTAGGCAGCTGTGTGCTCTCCTGGTTGCTGTTCTTTTCAGACATGCAGCCAGCTCTGATCTGTATCAACCTGAATCAGATATTTCACACCTTATAACAAGATTACAATGACTGAATCACATAGAACACGGCTTGTTGACTGTTGGTCTGAAAGCAGTTGGTTCACTGTGAATAATCATTTTATTTCCTCCACGTTCCACAAGCAGGAGAACGGTGACAACAAATATTTCATTGAAATTCTTTTTACTTGAGACTTTGTGACTTCAAAATATACTTTACATTTTTTATTTTAAAGAAAAATAACTATAAATATTAAATATAACCAATTCAGGTATATACAGTTTGTATAAGACGGCCACATTTAAGATATTTTCAAATAATATAAAACCATACTAAAACATAATAACATACAACATATGCATACAAAGATATTTATTTTTCAAATGTAATGGGAATGTTGCTTATCAGTTTACATCATGCTGACTTTAATATTTTAAACAACTAGTAGTACATCTATTCTGTATTAGATGTACAAAATTGTATCAATGATTGATTACATTCAATCTAATACTGTAAATATGCCGATTTATTGTTTCAGCGCTGGAATATCACAACCTGAACACTTCCATTGCCACCAGAGAATTTTGGGTTATAACAGGTAAGCGCATGAATTCAATCCATCTTTCTGTTCAACTTGTGAAATGTCTTCAAATACCATGTAAAACCTATCATGCAATCTTATACTACATGTTTTCTTTCGAAAATACTTTCATCCTATACAAAGTACTATTGTGTGATCATAGCAAGATGTTCTAACGTTTGATGTGTGTGTGGTGGACAGTAATCCAGGACGTGGATAACGCCAGTTTATCTGAACTTTACCAAAGCTTTGCCAGTCTGATGGAGCAGCGACTTGCAGAGTTATTTGTGCTGGCAGGCCAGCACGGCACTCGATTCAGACGAGCTACTGCTGTAGGCAGCTACACTGTCCAGGTATGATAGAGGCAGCCGTCTATGGGGATTGCTAAAGTAATCATGTATAATAGATGCGACTGCGTGACTCAGATGAATTTATAGCATGCGGGGAGAATGTCTGCTTCAAACCATGAAAGGTCCGATTAGGATGTTGTTTGCGCCTCAATTTGAACACAAGTATAGCAAGTCCTTCTCATATTTGCACTTTCTGCTCATACTACATAAACAATGTAAATCACTGCTTTTTGCTCAATGGTTGATTTGTTGCAATACGATAACCAAATAAGGACATTCTCACCTTTAAATTTACTCAGTCGTTCCTCAACTCTTTTTATAGCAGTAATTCTAATCAGTTAACAATTTGCTACTTGGCCTATTTTTGATGCACGGAGTCTCAACTTAAATATTATAGATTTCTTACCCTGGGTGATAACCACATGCTGAGAACAAGCTAAGAGCTGAACGGCTATTAATTCCTTTCCTTCGGGTTTCTTTATCTTAATGTGACCACATCAACTCATGTCCTAATTTTTGTGATGATATTCTTCTGTTTGGTCTGGTAAGATGGTGACTCTCAGAAGGGTGCCGGGATTGAAAAACCCAGCGGAGATGACCTACTATGTGCAGCACAATGGCATTCCGTTAGCTGGAGTATCCGCTGCCAAGGTCCTCAACACAGTGGATTCTCAGACCGTTGCACTCACCCTGGGTTACTTTGTTCAACTGCAAGCAGAACGTAAGTAACAGCAACCGCATTTGAGAAGTGGATGTTGCCAAACTCAAACCACAGAGTGACTTTAAAGAAAGAAGGGATGTTGGAAGCTTTGTGCCAACTCCCAGAAAGGTAGCCAGGAAAACATTGTTCGCACAGCTGCTTAGTGCTTGGTGAATAGCACATGGCAGACAGTCAGGGTAGTTGAGAAATTGCCAGATCCTCTCGTACAGTAGATTGTCATCCATTAAAAAAAAAAATCAACATTTCATTCGGCAGACTACACCCTTGACTGGTCACTTGTAAGGCACACAGAGAGACAGACAACCACTCACACTGCCACTGAGTGGGAATCGAACCCAGACTGTCTGCACCAAAGTCAGGGGGAAAAACCACTGCACCAAAAATCATTGGAAGAACTGAATATAGGGAATATTTTTAGTTCAGCTGTAATGGCCACATCTAGGTTCATCTTTGAGGAGAATACTAAACTAGCTCATGTGCTTCATTATGCATTCAACAAGCATATTATTAAGTAGGTCCACTTGTTCTTTGTGTCTCGTTGTTTGGTTTTATAAGCCTTAAATATGACATTGAGTTTACAATTGTTTATACAGTGAAATGCCCTATTTAAAGCGTATTAAGGACTAATCCCTGACGTGAATAGTAAAAGTTTGAAATTGAGGTCTACCTGAACAGAGTTCTAATGAGATGTATTGGTATATGCAACAAGATGGCTGCATAGAGCTGCTCTTGTCTAAATGAAGCACGAAAGTGTTTTTTCTTATCGTCAAATGACATAAGATGCGAGCAAAACATTACTTTTCAATTCATGAAGCTAAAAAACACCTCTTACTCGCGTTTATTTTTGTTTTCAATTAACTGAGGAGTGTTGTACGAATCATCATCATAAAAAAATCAATTTAATTAAACACATGATTGGTGCAATAAAATGATGATGGGTGATAATGTTTTACATTCCTCAGCTGTGGTCAAGAACCCCCCAAATAACCTTTGGATAATCGCTGCAGTTTTGGCGCCCATAGCCGTTGTGACATTCCTCATCCTCATCATCACAGCTGTTCTGTGCAGAAGAAACAAAAAGGATTTTAAAGCAGATGCCATCGGAAACCTTAATCCAAGAGCGAAGGTAACTTTGTATACATTTAACCATTGCCTAGGTTTTGCAATTAGTTTTAATTAATTACAGGCTCCACATAGAAAATTAAGATTTATTTTTCAATACTTAAATATCTACCAATACCCTAAAAATCAAAGCATCCATTTCATATCACATTATACTATTATTATTACTACCATTTCACACTGTGTGTAATTTATATCAGCATGTTATTGTCCTTTGATGTTTGAATCCTTATGAGAGACACTGTTGTTTAGTTTGTTGTGCTATTTTCAACAGTGTTTCAAATTGCAGGCTAATTTGGTGCTTAATCCCAATTCCTATGGCCATGTAGCTGCATTGTCCTTCTCTTTATATCCAGCACATTGTGTGATTGATCGCCAACTAGTCAGCCTTTCACCCACGGTCACTAGGGAATATATGTACCAGCTTCCCGAACATTATGGAAAATGGATGGATAGAATTTATTTCTCAGTGATATAATATGGATTGACTGTGATGATTAAAAGTAAAGGATCAAACTATGATCTACCTCTGAATTGATGCATCTTTCCAACTATTCTTTCCAATCAATCTTTGATTTATTTCTCCATGATCAAAATGAACCTTATTATAGCTATACCGGATGTCAAGGTGGAATTATCTCCAATTTTAATTATAAACTATTAACACTTTACCTCATTTTCAGATGGCGTATCGTAGGGATGTCAACTACTATCACCAGGTAAAGCATTTTCCATCTTTGTGAGGTGCCAAATCAGGTGTTGAAAGCAATTTACTATGCTGTATTTTATGCCGTGCTGATGAAAACCTACCAGTTCCTTGGAGCGCTAACAGTTTTTTTCCAATTGGACTCTCTTGGATGAAAGACAATTGGCCTCAAGCATTCTCCAGATGTTACTTGACGGATACATGCAGCCTTTTTCGTGGAGTGGTTATGAAGCACAAATGTGTAAACTTAGAAAATTGCAAAGAGGCTGGGTGTTGATATATCCCTCCCAAACTCATTTGAGCCCCTCCTGTGTGCATTTTTTTTGCTGAGTCTTTCTTCTCTTCACCCGAAAGGATCAGAGTCAATGAATGAAAACAAAAAGCACCACCATCAGCACATTTTCTACTTTATTGATACCAATAAAATACTACACTACTTCCTGTATAATCCACTGTTACTGCAATACACCATTGATCGTATTGTGATTTTCGCATGAGGAAAAAACCTGCCTCATTATGACCTCCCCTTAAAATGGGGCATACTTTATTGTGACGAGCATAATATACTGCAGTGAAAATTAATTTCCACAAAACTGAAAAAGCCCATTGGCGAGTGGTTAGCGCTTTGGCCCCACAATTTTGAGATAAAGGGTTTTATTCAAAGTCTGGACTTTCCTGTGGGGAGTTTGCATGTTCTCCCCAGGCTTGTGTGGGTTTTCTATGGGTACTCTGTTATCCTCACACCTCCCCAAAACATGCAGCGTAGTCTGGTTGAACACTAAATTTCCCCTTAATATGAGTGTGAGTTAGATGGAATGCAAAATATACACAATGGATGAATAAATATTTAGTGATTTCTATAGACTATATCAGGGAACATATCCTAGTACAAAGATAGAGCTTGTACAGTGGAGTGTTACATTGATTTTGCAACACCAGGTGGTTACGTTTGAAAAAATGTCATTCACTCAGAGAGCGTGTTTGTGTGTGTGTCTTGCGAATACTACCTATCTTACATTAAATCATTCCTCCCACATTTCCCATGAAATATTTTAATGTTTAAATCCATCATTATTTTTTTATGAAAATTTGCCAATCTCATCTAATCCCCACCCAGCATGAATGTTTATTGGACATAAAATTGGATGAAGATGAAAAGGGCTTTAGTTAAATCAATTTATCTTCTCCAGTTGAAGTCATAGCAGTGAGGTAAACAGTTTTTGTTTCTCATTTTCTGTGAAACATGAGTTGCAATTTTACCTACTTTTGGATATCCGAACAACTTTAGTAATATTCTAAATACTGAATTTATTTTAGTTCTTAAATCATTGAAATACTGGGATGGTAGACACTCCAAAATTGGGTTTATTAGATATAGTGGTATTAGAGAAGGTCAAATGAAGTTCTATGTGAAGTTCAGTTTCGGTTCACTGGTAAATCCGCTCTAACTTTTTGTGAGCACTCACTTAGGTTCTCCCATGCAAGTATAAAATAAGAACTACTGTTTCTTATTGCTTCTATAATTGAATCTTTTATTTTTCATCCTTCTTCTCAGCCGGTTCAAGGTTTTGACTATGCAAAACAGCATTTGGGGCAACAGGGAGGAGATGAGGAGACTCTACCGGATAGTCAAGATACTTTGATGTTGTCCCTAAAAATTCGGGATACGCCACTTTCATTGGAGAAGTCTTTAAAATACGACGGCACATCAAACAAGGCAAACCTCACCAATGACAAAAACAAAAGGTACTATTTTCACATCTATTCAACTGTCATAGGTATACCCACAGAATGCTAGCCCGTTTTGAAACACGAATTGCCTCCTAATGAATTAATGTTGAAAAATAAACAGGCACAAGCAGAAATCTGTGTCTGGTCAAAGTGACCACTCCATATATTCGATAGCAAATAGTGCTGTTCTGGAAATGAATTGTCATGTTAAATCATGACTGATTGTTTCACAAAAAGGGCAGAATTTCTCAAAGACTGGATTCAATTTTAGAGCACGGTTAAAGAGATTAAACTTAAATATATGTGACAGAATGGGCAATATTAGGAGAAAGCTGGTTTTGCCTTTGACGTCAGGATGACTCACTTTTGCCAATCATGAGTCAGACATTATTATGTTATCTTCATTTTACAATCTAAATAGAGCCTTGCATCCATTTTAAATCCAGTGCTGGAACAGAGTAATACTGTACCATATTATAGTTGACTTATGCAAGATCAGATCACCTCAATAACTGACTCTCAATGGCAGTTAGATAGCTAAAATTAAACATTTTTGGAGGGATTTTTTAAAGCTGCTAGCAGGATTTAAGTCTCGCTTTATGTATCTAATCAGTCCATCTCGTGGTCTAACCAAAATCTTACTAATCTGCATAATAGCATGCAATAATGAAAGTGCAGAGTCATAATAAATAGTCACACAAGAAGCATACTATGTTATGTTTGTCTATATACTTACTGTGCAAGTGGCTGTTAAACAGTCCAGTCCAATCTGTAGTAGGTTTATCTTACTTCCTGTCCTGAGTTCACCTGTGAGGACAAAGGCCAAAAATACTTGGATGATGATGTATTGATCGAAATATGCAGTATGATGAGTGAAATTAGGAAGGGTTCATTTTGACCAATCATTTCAAAAACTTACGTAATGTGCTCCCACTTTTATGTCGAATGAAGTCACCGTTATCTGCATTATGCCTCATTTTCCCAAAGGAAAGATTTTCAATCCTGCCATTTCCTTCTTAACATTTGTGATTCTACATATCATTTAACCCAGCTTCCCCCGCTCATGCAGCCAATGTAAATGTATTCTTTATGTCTCCATTATCACACAGTGCACGTCTTTGTTGAGGCCACTCAGCGCGGCATCAGTGGGAGCAGGGAGGGCATCTTCTGTTCCTCTGACTCTCCCTTCGCTGTTATCATTCTTTGCAGACAAATAAGGGATGGACTGCGGCGCTTTGATGTCACTGTCGGCGCGGCTCTAATTCCAGCCATAATGCTGCGTTTAGAAGCCCTTTAAAACGATGCGGGCAGAGCCAGCACTTTTTTAATTATTAGGAAAATGAGGTCCTATCTCACCATTCTCTAAAATAAAACAGACGCAGCAATGCGTCTGCTAATATTCAGAGATTATCAACCATTAACTCATTCATTGTCGGTGGCAGCACTTTACATTGACTCAATTTTAATTGTTATCGAATGATCATTTACCAATCACTATAGCCAATCATTTAATTATGGAAAAAATAAAAAATCATGGTGAAATAATAATGAAAAAAAGCTCATTTTTAGAGCACGATCACATCAATAATAGGTAATAACATTTTATTATTTAATAAGTATCAAAGTATGTTGCTGGATTCAAGACTAAATTGTAGGCAGACACTGTGTCATAGTTCTACGTTAGACTGGTGTTCCAAATGAATTTAGGGGCAAACAACTGGTAGTTTAATTCAATATGTTTGGGAAGGTGAGGTTGTTAAAGGGAAGAGTGACATAATGTGGCCTCGAGCCCGGCTTTTCTCAGAGCTCACCGCCTCCTTGTTGCTATGGTTACTTGCAGCAAGTTGTTGAGCGAAGACGGTTCCGTCATCAGCAGCGAATCAGAGCGGCGGAATTCCGTCAGGCGCTTGGCGGCACCGAAAGTCACAGCACAGCAAAAAACGACAATGGAGGAAACACGTAAAAGAGACGGTGAGCGTCACACAATCGTAAATACTAAATCATTCAAGCTTCATGAAACAAGGTCTAGTGGTCATCTGTGAAACATATACATTTTTTGACACATTATACATATAAATGTACCCTGACAAAAAGATCATATGTATCTTTCCTGCATTTGTGATAACAGAAATATGACAACTCAGCAATATGCACTGATGGGCGTGATTCTTTTGCATAAAAAGTGCACATTATTAATGCATGTCACCAATAAGTGCTGTGTAACTATCCACTTGACATGTCATTAAGGCGCGCCAACTCTGACTAATTAGAACATTGGTTAACTCGCCAATCTGTGCTTCTACTTTCCACACCACTAATCATGTACATGTTCGTAGAATGCCTCACATCCTTGCCTGTCAGATGCAGATTTATGATTTCAAGACCATATTTCAAATACTTCTGTGACTTTAAAAAAAATGCTAAATAGTTCATTGTTGCTTATTCTGAGCGAATCTACTTTTTTTCCAGATTCATATGACACTTCGTCTGGCTCCCTGCAGCTTATTTCAATAAAACCCATGACGGCGCAACTCAACTATTCACAACATCTTTCTTCTGATCGCAAGTCTGCTATGCTCAATGGAGAGGTAAATAATTGCCTGAGATTTTTCTTAAACAAATTGCATGGCATATTTTGACCACTAGTCATTTCACACTCACATCCATACTTATTAAATTATGCTTCATGGTTATATCGAACATATTATGGTAGAATTTCTCGCTTTTCAAACATTGAAACAATATCTTCAAGTCGTCAATTGATTCAAAGGTGGCAAATTTTCAACTCTATGTAAAGAGATCTGTTTTCTGAGTGCTGTAATAACAGTCCATGAGCTCTCTCACCCTATTACCAAAATTACCTTTTTATAATTGCCTTTTCCCCCCCACCTCCTACCTCCATTCCAATAGGTGAATTTAGCTCAGAGGCAGCGAGCAGACGCTGAGCACTACAGGAACAAGCTAAGGGTAAAGGCCAAGAAGAAGGGCTATTCTGACATTTTCCCTTTGGATGGCAGTAGTTACAACAGCCGGGCCCTCTCGGAGCGGCATGGCCAGGAGAGAGTGGAGCCTGATGAGCGAAATTCTACCTTCGTCAAGTCTTACGTGAGGTGAAAACGCTTTATAATTATCCGAGTTACAATATTTATTTGTACAGAGAAAGTTGAATTTGGATTTCATAAAGAGTGTGAAATAATAATGTGCATAATACATTATACTATACAAATGTAGATGAATTCACGGATCCCCAATATAGTATACTTTAATTTTACTGTGGTATCAAATGATATTTTCTCATCAATCTTGATGAGCAATGATTCAGTGGAATTCACATAACTGAAATCATTCTCTATCTCTACTTATTTATGTTTTCTGGCATCATAAAACCTCTTGTCACGCACAAGGTACACTAAAACAAATACATGGCTTTTAATTGATTTGTTTTGAAAGCCCTCTCATTACTGCTTGGCTGCTCCAGTTCTAAATAATACACTGAAGCTCTATTTATCACGGTAGTTGCCTAAATTTGGAACCAATTGCTGTATGACCTGGGAATAAAAATAATACTGGATAACACGGCATGATATATCATGGTAATACAACTGGTGACGTTTTTTTTTCTAATGAATGCTGCAGGCATAATCAAGTAGGACAGACATCGTATCACAGCAGACAGAGCCTAAACAGTCCAAGTCCTGGAGGAACTGAGATGGATTTGCTTGTGATGAGGGAGAGACCCAGGAAAGGCATCCGGAACAGTGGATATGATGTAAGTTGCCATATCACAGTGTGTGACATTCACCTTTTGAGACATTAGAGAAAATCCCATAACAAACTATAAAAAAACAACTGAAATGTATGCTATGAAAAGGCCATATTTTCTTTTAAATAAGATCAAGTTTAGCTATGATATATCTTACCATTCTGTACCATACCTTCCATCAATTGAACTTAAGCAAACCTAAAAGTTAAATACAACTGAACTCTACTTCTTTCATTTATCACTAGAGGGAGAGGTATTCCCTCTTAGGAATATTTTCCAATCGTCATTGATCCTTGAAAACACATGTTTTATTGTATATCAGAATGATCATTACTGTAATAAGCTTAAATTATATTTACCCATTTTAATGTATAGTGAAATGCATTGTCCTAATCTGATTAGATGTGTACCTTCTTGGCCAATGTAATGCTAGAAGAGAATAATTTAGGTACACTGTATAATGCATATCCGTCTGACTGCTTCTTGCTGCCATCTTTCATCGTTTCATTGTGGTTGTTGTTGGCCCTCTAGTGTAATGGGTCAAATGGTTCCCTCTGTGTTTTTACTGTGAGCTATTCTTTTGTACATCAAATACATAAGCGGTGTTATCAGTGACTGAAATGCCACTGCCCATCTCTACCTCACACTACTTTACATTTTGTCTAGCTTTGAAAAGAGATGCTGTACATTTATTCAAATGTACTATAGACTAACCCAGGAACAAAAAAAATGGAGTTAGTATTAATATGGATAATGTTCCTCTGGAAATGTTCTGTTATGTGAATTTTAGAATCTGCCATTCATTCTTATTCTGTGCAATACACTACGTAGCAATAACAAAGACTTGAGTAGAGAAGATTTGCACAAACACTTCCAGACATCTTAATTGTGTTTTCTTGTGCTGTGTGCAGAAGTCATTACTTCATACATCATCTTATTTCACATTACAGCCTTCCTGTTTTTTTGTATTGCAAGAGGATCAGCGTAGTTGAAATCTCAGTCACTGCAGATGTTTTGCTTTTTGTGGGTTGGGGCAGATTAATGAGAATACAGCAGGTTGGGTAATTTTATATTTTCACAGGTAATAGGGCAGCCGCAACTTGCTTTTATTTCTCATTTAAGATACAGGAAAGGTGAATGGTTTTGAAAGGAAGCATTGTAAACCATATGGCGTGGTAATGTTTTGCTGAGGCGAAGAAAAATGTGATTTAGAAATAATACATGGTTACATTTCATTGATTTTCATTCTAGACCGAGCCTGAGTTAATTGAAGAGACAAATGTCGACCATTTACTGGATCAGAGGGGCTCGGTGTACGGCCGTGGTCTGAAAGGCCAGTCACAAACGTCCACCCTGAGCTCACAGCCATCCATTGATGAAGTGCGGCAGCAGATGCACCTGCTCTTGGAGGAGGCATTCAGCCTGGCCTCGGGGGGACACTCCACATCCGGAAGGCACTCTCACCACCACCGTCCCCCGCCTGATCAATACAGCGCCGCTCCACCTTCACTTCCCTATGCAGATGTGGTGACCAGTGCCCCGGGCACAATAAGCTGTGGTCGCGGAGGATTGCAGTGTGGCTCGTCTTATGGATCAGATGTCTACCAGTGCAGTTTGCCTAAACCAGTAAGAACGGTGATATAATTAGTAAGCATGACTGATCAGGGGTGTCAAAACTATGTCCCTAGTAGCCATTCATTTGTGTTTGTTTAGTTTTTTTACCCACATAATGCTACAATTAACTGTTATTTTCACTTGTGCTTGTATTTGTTTTCACTGTATGTACTATATAATTACGCACCCTCCTAGTTTAGGCTCGTTATCAAGATAATTAGGTATTGGGTGTTTAAAACCACCATATGTAGTTTAGCCTTTAGAAAGTGTATTGTTGCAGTTTTCCACCATGCATGTACTATTGCTAATCCTACCAAATAAGATAAGATTGATTTTTTTTTTTTACAAATAAAAAAAAGTTTGAGCACGTCTGCCTCAAAAGATCATGCTTATGCAAACTTAAACATCTTTCATTATTCTTTGCAGGCCTTTCACTTCACTCAGCTGCCTGACATGGCAATTAGCTCTCCTCCTCCTTTACCCCCTCGCACTGGACCACCTCCCGGCACCTCCTTAAGACGGTAATTCTCATTAGTTCTTTCATATACGTACAGTACCGTACACACCCTGTCTGCTGCATAGTCAATGTACTTCCCATCAGGGACTTGATATTCTCTAGGTAATGTACTGTGACCAGCGTGATTCCAGCCTCGTATACGTTTTAATATTGAACTAGTGCATTGAGGTATGGCAAGAATGTTAATGATCAAAAAGCTCATCCACATGTAGTGTGTCTGCCCTCTAGTGCCAACTGCTTGGTATAAATCTGCCTTAATGTTCTGTAATTCTTTTTAGTTCCATTTCTGACCTGGGACCTAAGGGAAGGAGCTCTCAAACATCCGTCAAAGAAATGCAGAATCCAAATGACAATAACCCATATGGGCCAAGCTCCAGGGCAGCACTTCCATCCATCACTATAGAGCAGCCTGTGTCTAACTACTCAGGTGAGTGGACAATGGGCTGAGGGACATTTTAAATTTACTAAGTCATAATTTGTTCCCCTCTTTCATGTACTCCACCTCTTCAGGAAACCCAATAACGGCCGTCTATTCCATCCCAGCCAGCAGGTCGGGCTACTCGGACTATTATGTGTCTGCTTCGCCCACTTCGTACCACAGTCCTTCTTGGATGTCTTATCCTCCTGAGCCAGAAGATGTGTCACATCAGTGGACAGACTCTGTAAGAAACACACTGAAGCTGTAACTAATTTAATTGAAAATGTCCAGTTTTATGAACATGCCTTGAAAAATGACTTTAATTAATTCCCGACCCTGCTCGCAATTTAAAGTAAAAAAAAAACAAACATTTTCTTCCAGTCCTCCACATTTAAAAGAGAAAATACAATTGAAGTCTTTTAATGAGAAAATGAGACATACTTTTATACTTTATGATAAACAAAATGATGACAATGAAAGAGAAGCAAAAAGGAAAGAAAAACATTTTAGTCTCACTGCCTATATTCATTCCATCATAATTTTGCTGGGCTTTACTTTTGTTTGTGCTCGAATTGGCCCCCCAAGCCAGTATGGGAGGCAGATGGATGCACTCTAGTGTACACTGAGCAAACTTTTCTTCTCTTCTTTAAGCAAGCATTAGTTGTTCTAGGCAAGACCTAAAAATATGACTATATTTATATTGTCTGTTTTTAAGTGTTACTGCAGCTCTTCTATTCAAGTTGTTGCTCAAAATCTTAAAGCCCTGCAGCAGAAATGCTTCTGAGATTCCACATTAAGCTGGTGGACTGAAAGTCAAAGCTATAATGTTGTTTTCCAGTGGTTTACTAAAGTATACGTACATACCCACTCCACTTTCCCATCTATTAGGGTCAAATATACTGTGCATATAGTTCATTGGAATATCTTATGAAAGATGAACACAAAGCGGCATGCAACTTTGGAGTGTTAAGAAATGTTTACATGATTTTAATTACTTTCTATTCACTTTATATACATATATATCCAATGATTGCTGGATTATCGCATGTTAACATAATGACCTAAACAAGGGCTAATGTTGTTATGAATGGGAAGCCGTTGAGGAATAGAACCACAACACAAACTCAGAAGCAGAAATACGAATAAATAGATGATTTATATATATATATATATATATATATATATATATATATATATATATATATATATATATATATATATATATATATATATATATATATATATATATATATATATATATATATATATATATATATATATATATATATATATATATATATATATATATATATATATTTATACTAGTACTTTTTTGCCATTTTGTGTTGGTCTTTCGCATAAATGAAGTCGCTTCTCAAGGCAATGTTATAGTTCATCAACCCAAAACTTCTTATTAAATTCCTTTTTTCTTTTTTAAAACTAAGGTTTTTATTGATATCTACAATGCTGAATTATGGCAATTTTTTTTTTTTTTAATAGCTCCCTTTGCCAGGATATATCGAGGCTTTTCCTCATCCTCGCTACCCACAAGGGAGCCCCTCCCTACTGCCCCTACAGTACACACAGGCTTTGGACCAACAGCCCGCCGTCCAGAGCACAGCATCCCAGAAAAGCTTGCAGCAAGTGGGGAAGGACACTGACAGCATACCCCTAAGCAACCTCTCCACTTCTGCACTTGTACAGGCGATACGACAAGAGGTGGCCAAACTAGCAAAGAAGCAGAGTGAAATGTTTGATTTCTAGTATGAATCCAGTCATGTTGACCTCACGGACTTGTCAAAGTGGCACTCTTTCAGACTGATTTTTGATGTTTGTACTGTAAAAAATGACCAGATCTTATTAACCCAATGACTGATTTATTTTCTTACATCAGTCAGCTGCAGGCATAAAATGCAACAAAACAATTGTAGTTTTATTCTGGAGAAGAAAATGCCAACTCCTGCAAATAAGGTCCTAAGTGACTGCATCATTGTAGATATGTCACTACAACAACCATACTAAATGAGAAGAGGAACATGCTTATCTGAAAGGATGTGAACATTGCTAATAATCCCCAAAACTTTGTTGACCACAGTGTATCTGAGCATGTACGATGATATTTTCTCATCTCATGTCTTCAAGCATATTTGGTGGCTTTACTATTGGTCCCTTTCAAGCATCACACTGTCATAACCAACTGCCTCACCAGGTGCAACAAATCCAATATGCTTAATTTGGTCCAACATAAAACCTTTGCTGAGGAATAAATAACATTAAATCACTGCACGCAATTAGCAATTCATCTGAGTGGTTGAGACAGTCATACTTCACTTTGGGATAAAAGCCTTTATGGATCGTGTTAAACTCAATTGTTGCGGGAGAATTGCTGTCTGGGGATTGTAAAGTGGGGACTAGCTGCCAATACGTGCATGAAGGTTTATAGTAAGGTTGCTTTGTAAACAGCTATGTGCTTGGTATTTCGTCCCTCCAATGCAATCTTGCTAATAACAAGCAGAATTTTATGGCAGGGATGTTAAAAGACCGCTTGGAGTTGTGAAAAGTGATTGGAGGGAAATGTATCATTCATAGTTCAATTCATTATTTTCGCTCCCACTAAAAATGTTTTCCAATCCAGCATTCTTCTTACGAATTGAATAACTATCTACGATCTAATCCGGACAGGCAGTTGGTGTTTGTTCTGTACAATACAATAACGTTTAAAGACAAGCTCAAGGTGCTAACGCAGTTATATTATTAAAAATGGTTTTGGGAGCAGTTATTGGTGAGGCTAACAAAGTAAATATGAGCTAAATAGTTAAAAAAAACATTGTCTTTTTGTCTTCCATGACCGGATTTCCTAGTCTTCAATTAATCCGCTCATTGAGTGGCGAGTCAGAGAAACGCAGTCTAAGAACTAAATTGAATTTCTCAGATCAATAGTGTTGGCTGCATTTGCTTTTCACCATCAAATGAAATTTCCGGATTTTAAAGCTGAAATTCTCGACCAGGTACGAAACCATACTGACTTCCATTGAGAGAACAAAACTTGTTTCTGGACTAACGTGATTTTTTTTCAGCAGGCCTTTCTAGCTCACTTTTGTCTGGTTATGGCAAACGATTGTGAAGGTAAAATGAAAACCATCGGAGCAGAGTTCATCCGCTGCTTTGTCGACCGGAGATTGAATTCGCTCATTCATGTGGAAAGAATCCACCACACGTGTAGGAATTGAAAGAAACAGGTGAGACCAACCCTTTTTATCCCTCCCTAATCTCAATCTGTGACCACCTACATTCTACAAGGTATGTTAAAAAGTTCCAGGACTGGTAGGCCTTCACTATGTGGAGTTTTCATGTTCTCACCGGGCTTCTGTGGGTTTTTCCGGGTACAATAATACACTGAGCCTGAATGGTTGTCCGTCTACCTATACCCTGCGATTGGCTGGCAACAGATTCACCCGTAGTTGGCTGGGATAGGCTCCAGCACCCCCCTCGACTGTGGTGAGGATAATTGGTGCAGAAAAGGAATGAATAATTTGTCTGCACTTTTACCCAATTCATCTTCATTGTTACCCACCAATCTATTTTTGCATTGATGTGTTCAACATGTAGTTCATCATCTTCCCGCCAGGGATCGGCATTGCATAATTCAAACCAATATCATAACATAAGGGGCGTCCGTTATTCCAGAAACAAAGGTAGTGTGCAGAATAGACACTTGATGATGGAACCAGGGAGGAGAACTATTGATAAATCAACTCTAATGCATGGACTGTCTCTCAGATAAAAGGCAGTTAAATAAAAAAAAACAGCATGGTCAGACAACCAAAATTCTTTATTGCACCAAAGTTGAAAAATCAATTTTGTTTAAAAACATGATATGGGATATCGAGAATAAAATGACCCATATACCAAAAAATGACTAATAATTCAGTCTGCCTCGTGTTTGTCTTAGCTGATACAAAAGATAACTATAAGTGCCCACTACTTATAAATAGATGCTCTGTATTTTATTACCATGTATTCCTCCTGAGACATAATGAGTTGAGTTGATACTTGTATACAATTGCTTTCTGGTGAATTCCCATTTTTATTCAGTGACATGCATCCCAATGTGTATTTTTTTTTCGATTCCAGGTTTAAACACTCTAATTGGGTGTGATTTTGCACCAAAAGACAGTTATCTTTAATAAAAACACAAAGTAATTATCAGATATTTAAGCAGCCATCAGCATGGTGATCCTAGTTTCGTGAACAAGTGAAAGTGGGTGGGGATACTATGAGCTGTAGTATTAGTAGTACCATTAGTAGAAGTAGCAGTACTATCAGTACCAGTAGTATTAGCTGATATTTTTACATCCGCTACAGATAAGTTGCATCATGTTTACTGAAACTTTTCTCTGTCTGACTTTCAGTGCATTTTTTTTTCTCAAACAGGTTATATGTGGTTTAGCCTGAGATATAATTCTATTGATTGTTTCTCTGCCTACACTGACTGGTGCATCATACCATTCTCCAGTCCACAAAAGTTGTCCTCCTCCTCAAAAAAACGATCACTGTGCTGCTCCAATGACCTGGTCACTGTTAGTTCAGCTTTTATAGATTGTACATTTAGTAAGACATCTCTTGGTACCTTCAATCTACCTCCTCATTCTGCAGGTTTCTTTCATGTTATATTTGCTGAACAAGCATTTTAGGATATAGCCCCCAAACCGGAAAGAAAACGCTACATACATAACATGTTATAGGAATTCCAATCTTTTTTTAAATAGTGCATACCAATAGAAAGAAGATTGCGTAAAGATGCTGTGAGGTCATTTTAATGATTTTCTTTGAAATACATGAAACTTGTTTTAAAATAAGTGCTGAAAACCTGGGCTCAAGCCAAGAACTAGCAAGTTCTGAATCTTTGGGTTATACCCAGAAAGTCTTAATCTTTTTCTGGCCCGTCCCCACCACTGCAAAAATCACTCGGTTTGCCATTTTAGCAAAGGCTAATACCACAATGTCCTTTCTATGCAAATTTCCTGGGACCCACAATGCACTAAACAGCATTGTGACATTATTCAAACTACCGAAAAATTAGGAAATAACAAAACTCTTTATTAAAAGTCACACAAATTCAGGCGTATTATGTGAAAAACCCCACCACTCACTTATTGGAAAGGTTATTACTGCTTTTACGCTCACATCAGCCCGCTTCAAAATCACTTTGAACATTTGAGAAATTAAACAATTTTTGTCACAACACATACATTGGTGGGAATGACACAATTTGAGCATTTTGCCATCTCGCAAACTAAAAATTCGGCCAAGACCATAGTTTTGGCAATCATTGTCCAAAAGTGTTATCCTGTTGCATGTGATGCGCCTTCGAAAATGGGCAGGGCAGACAATTGTACATGATTAATCTCCTCAATATCTATACTCACAAATCCTTCTGTGTGTGGTCAATCTCAGGTCAGCTGAGCCACGGACTCACTGATAGAGAACCGCGGCTGGTGAGATGGTTATCACACCTGACATGATATATTGCTTCCATTTTTATCACATCCATATATTTAGGAATGTAATAGAAACCGGTTTGCATTTAAACAAATAAATAAAATAAGCTGTCTATCATAACTTATCCCAAATTATCCATATTTGAAATACATTTAGTCATAAATTGTGTACATATATATATGTAGAAGCCAAAACAATCAGATAAGTGATAAAAGGAATTAGACGTACTTCATTTAAGAATTCTTAAAGATGTTTTTTTTCTTGCTTGTAAGCAAATTTATAGATAAAATCACTAGTACTGTGTGGAGAGGTGGTTGGAAACTTAGCATACTTTGAACTTCACCCAACAAGAAACAATTTAGTAAATGATGAAGAGACCTCCTAAACGAGGCTTCATTTTTTTTATTGCCACTTCTAGTTGAATTATATTGTCAAAATAAACATGAAGTCATACAGTAACATGTTGTCCACGTAAAAAAAAAAAAAACCCAACACAACTTGCAACGAACTGGTGGCAAAACTATGCTCACCAGAAGGAGTATGATGATTGTTTTTAGTTACGAACCCAGTAATGGAATGAATTAATCTCGAAAAAGCAAAGAACCACTCTGGAACATTGTCTCCTCAAGAAACACTGAATTATTAATTTTTTAAAAAGATGACCCAGTACATTCACAGCATTCACCGAGCAAGTTTCAGCACTAAAGACGTCCACACAGGACAGATTCCACTCTTCTCGCTTTGGCCTTTCTTTTTGCTGCTGTCAGGAATAAAGGAGTGAAATGGGAGCAAGACGCAAATGAAAGCTAGCCAGGCTTATTGAACACGTAAATCAGTTCCTGTATGGAGGGTATGTTATGTCATTGCTAATGGGTCTTAGCCACTGCTGCGTAAATCAAACCACACATATACGCATACTTTAGTGACTGTGGAGCATTTTGCAAGGAAAGCCGGGGAATATTATTCACTGTACTCCATTTAGTTCCATTCACATCATGCTATTGGGGTTCAAATTGAACAGCATCACATCAAAAGTTCACCAATTAATCAAATCCTTATTTTTATTTTTAAGAAAAATTGCAAGGAAATCTGATTAAACTCATCTTTCCTGACTGAACAAGGTTCAAACTATGTATCTCAGTCAGAAGGACCTAAAAGTAAAGGTGTGCCTTTTTATATGCTAATGTAATCAAGGGTGTCTCTGTGTTATATGACAACAATACAAAAGAGGAACAAGCCTTTGCAAATGTCCAGTTTGAACATCGTTTTTCCTCACGAATAAAGGTGCTTAGTATCCCTTTACTTTGGCATTAAATATCTTGACAAGACATCTTCTTTCTTGGGACCACTCCACTTTTTTCGAACAACAAAAAGCCCCCAGCTAAAATTATGGTCAACATGCATCCCTAGTCTACAGTCTCATGGTTGCTGTTTTTGTAGGAGTCCTGTCTTACATCATAAGGGCAGTTTTTAAATCACCGTTCATGCCATCATTGGGCATTCTGCATGTTAATCAACATTGTGTAGCTGTGAGATGATGGGTGAAATGCACTATAAAATCTTCCCAGCAATTTGAAAACAGCAAACCTCCCCAATGTCTTTAAAAGCCATGGCTTTCAAACTGGTAAATGTCATAGTTAAGGTTGACATTGGACCTTGCTCAAATGGACTTGATCTGTCCTATTTTCGCAATGGGTGACTGGCTTAAACTTCAAAGACCTTACTACAGCAATTGATGAAAAACCTTCTGCTGGAAAATGTTTCATTTGAGTAGGACCCTGTTTTTTTTTTTTTTTTTTAAGTTGTAAACATTGAATCGAGGTGCATTTTTTACACATTTTCCTTAGTCTCAGTTCTGGTTGGCCCTTTATCTTATTATCATTATTATTATTATTATTATTTTTGGCCCTTTAGCTTATTATCATTATTATTATTATTATTTTTATCATCAATGTTCAATTGCTAAAATTTTCTTGAATGTTGTTCTGTCTCTGTTTGCCATATTTCTTACAAGACAACTCCGTAAATGGTATTTTTTTTCTTCATCATGAGATCACTCTGCAAGGGATTCCATGAAAGATTATTATTGGGAAGTTTATAAATGCGTATTTCTTTAGAGAACTGTTAACTTTTTGTAATCATCATTCACAGTATAAAAAAAAGTTACTATATGACACATGAGACTTGACTATAGTATTTGTATATTTTACTTCTCCAGATGCCTTTTTATTCTAATGGAAAATCTGTTTAGAAAGCTGATGGCTTTATTTTTATGGCATAGCACTTAAACAGTGATGTACATTGGTCCAAATTCAGTAAGAGCCCAGTCAAATACTACGAATGATAAAAAAAACAAAAAAACCACGGTTCTTTTATGGAAATACAATTTCGCAAATTACCACTCCTGTGTGATTTCATCTTGGCTCGAGCAACATGACGAGTTTGCATGTGTCCCCAGGGCCCCATAATTATCTTGTGGATTCAAAAAGACCATATAATTGGACTTGCTGTCCAGTTTTTTGTGTCCCCGGGAGCTTGTAATATGAGTGACTAAATTGTGACAGCAGCACACATCCTGCTCTGCTACTTTTAAAATGATTTTATAATACCAAGTAAATTTAATTTGCTCTGCACTCTGTGCTTTGTTAGTCCAACATGAACATTGCCCTAATATGATCCTGAGAAAAATGTTATAGTGAGTCACTTATATTAGGCTCTTCACGGATTCAGACCGCTGTTCACTTGTACAGTGGTACTTCTACTTATGGAATTGTTTCCAGAAGTGGTTTTGTAACAAGAATTTTCCATATAAAGAGATGTATCTTACATGCTAAAGCTCTAATTTGTTACAATAGTATACCACTAAATAAATCATTTAAAAAATGATCCATATAAAAACCCAGAAAAAGATAAGATAATAACTTTTTAAGCCACTAAAAAAATACATGCAAAAACTTTTCCCTTGTTTTCTCAAACGCAAACGTTTGGCAACCAAAGAGAAGTAAACACACAACTTAAAACATATGAATTCAAAGGAATTAAAATGTTTTGGTGCCTACAAGGAAATATAAAGGGAGGTTGACAACCAGCCAATAGGAATCTAGCATGGTTGCCCAATGGGAGAGCAATTATATCATGCCAAATTCAAAATAAAATGCAGGATACAAGGAATCGTATCTAGGTTTTGGGGGATGTTTCATTTTTTTGAGCTTTGGCATTCCGTAACTTGAATTTCTTACATATTTTGAGAACATTTTCTCAGAAGAAAGAAATGGCTTTGGAAGGCCAAGGTCAGATAATAAGATGTCGAGTCCATCTCTCCCCGTTGCCCCTTCCAGAACGCTGATATCTGTGTGCCAGTCCTTCCATTTAACCCCCAGAAAATTAACATCTTTATGGTCTTATAGACAGACTAACAACATTGCTGTTCAGCAGTTGCCATTTTGTAATTCACAAGCTACTTCTTTCTAAAAGTCGTGTTTCAATGCAGAGCTGCCCTTTCCTCTTTATTACGTATATTCCTTTTATCTAAATGGGATCTTAAGAGCCCATCACTTTAATCTCCTCTGAATTCATCCATTTCCATTTCATTCTACTTGGAAAAAAAAAACATTTACACCTCACTTTTTTTTTCCATCTGCATATTATATATTCGTTCCTTCCCTGCAGTCTAGCCATCATTCACAGCCGCAGTGATTCTTACAAAAGGTGGCCTCCTGGCTTTCAGGAGGGGGTGAGTTCCAATTTCCCAAAGAATCCACATCTTGAAAATTGCAGCTGTATCACATCAACAATCTGCCCATTGCATGCTGACAAGCCCATATCTAACACTCTAACAAACGAACCCCACTGAACAGCACAAAGATGAAGGGATGCAGATATGGATGGTGATTGCGCCCAACAGTTTTATCAAGGGAATGGAGGACACTACCAAGCCATTGTAAAGATCCAGATTCGCCCATTTTATTTCCTGCACCCCAATATACAGTGACAAGGTCATATTTTCTAAGGCCTTCTAAGACTCTGGGTAAATTAAAATGTTAGGATTATAATGATTTGTTGAAATGTATGAGTGTTAAGGCACATAGTAGGGAAAGTTGAACCATAAATCATTTTACCATTCTAAGAGGATTTATCAATGATCAGTCAAATACAGAATTGTATTGTATTCATGGATGTATATGGGAAAAATTGCCAACTTGACCCATGGTGTTGCATAGGCTATTGTTTAATCATTCAAACTTTGCATTTTTTTTCTCCTCACGTTGGAATTGCGCAGACAGGACTTTAATAATAGTCTTCTAAGATGAATCTGTTCCACATTGACAGAGACAGTAGTTGGAATATTCAACCAGACTCCTTTGGAGTAATTTAAAACCTGATAATATTTTCTAAATGAAAGGGATTTAATTAACCTAGCAGTCCATTCTGAAATCAGTCAAGGTCGTTGCTTGATTGGCATAGTACTTGAGATGTTCTAATTTAACCTCAGGCATACATTACCTTTTCTAGTTAGTATGAAACCGCTGGAAAATAGATCACTCCATCTTTTCTGCTCATTTTCTCATGAATCTAATTTAGTATTTTAGAGGTGAAAGGGAGGGAAAATGAGGCTGAAGAAGACAGTTCACTTGTGGCTGAGTTCCCTCCTTAGTTTCAAATATCCGTTGGCGAACAGTCACCGTCTTTGTAAGAACCCATAAACTGTTCCCAAAAATCTTCATGGATAAGCGACATTACCTCAATTTCTGTATGTAAATGTGGGTCGCATATATCATTTAAGACCATATTTTGTCGCAGGCAGTGACTTTCCTCACCCATTATTGTTGTCCAGATGCAGATGCATTGAATGGAGTAGTATACAGAAATCTTCACTTTATAGCAATAATTTGCTTGTGGATGACAGGCCAAATCATAGGCCAAAAATATCTGTGTTCAATAGGAATACACATCAAATATGGACAATGCCAGGAGTGTGTGGGGTGTGGATGCACCTGTTGTTGGGGGAGATTAGGGAGGGTATAACAGAAAGGTAAGATGATGCATAGATTTGAAATATAGTATTTAAGTGTCAGATTTTCTCTGCCAGCACATTTGTTTCAAGCAGTGGGTCCCTAAGTTGGCTTTTTTGTTACGATTCCTTGAGGTCATTAGTCCGAGATTCAACTCCTAATATTTATCTTTAACTCAGCAGCTGTGCTCATAATAATGAGGTATGAAATATACACAATGCATTCCCCTCGTCTTGTGTCACCTATTCTTCATTGGTAAAACCTAACACTTCTAAGAGCATATGTAAAGAGAATATCTAGTAAATATGCGTTGTTCCTTTCAATGTTGCCTTTTGATAAAAACAGATCTAACAATTGTTTTTGGGGCTGTGATTTATTTTTTTAAAGCATGGTCTCTCTCAGCTCCCTGTTGTTTGAAAGAGCCTTGCCTACAGCAAACCCAGCAAGACCCCTACAGTTATCCTCCTAATAGGCTCTGTAATGACCACTTAGCACTCCAAACACACTCAAGTACCACCACTACAAGCAGTAAAAATAAAAATAATTTCACACACATTTCAAAGTTAATTTAAATTGATTAATGGATTTCTTGTTTATGAGTGGCCTTCATTTTTTAATGGCATTTTCTTTTAATGATCTTCATTATTTGGATGTAAACAATGTGTCATAATCCTACAGATAGGAAATTGATGGCATTCGGTTTCACAGGTAAATGGTTAATCTGTGGAAAAGTCCATTTGTTGACATCTTTTTTAATGATCAGCTGTTTGGGAAAGAACTTGTGAGTGGGTGGCACATCGGCCTCACAGTTCTGGGATTCTGGGTTCGAACCCAGGTTGGTCCTGGTCCAACAAAGAAGATATTGATTGTTTTGTGGTGTCACGTTTGCCTCCAACTGCGACTGTAAAAGGAAAGAAAATCAGTGTGAATGAAGTTGTGGATTTTTTTTGTGGCCAAAGGACATAACTTTACATAATACGCTTTCTAATCTCTTGCTTGTAATGTTGAGGCTTATCAACCTCTAAAAATGAAATTTTAAAAAACACTGTTTAAATTTTCTCAAATTATATGAAATATCAAATGAATGTTCCTTGATATTTCTGGGTTTGAGGATAAAGCGTAACACAATTTCCAGATGTGCTACATTTGCTATCTTTCCATTGGGCATGTTTTGATATTCTAGCCCAACTTTCTGTTGCATCGTGTAAGCTTGTCAAACATGATTCAGTATCGCTATGACTTGTAGATAAATAAAGCAGATTAGTTTACTATAGACATAGGCATCGCTCTTATCAAAGGACTTTACCTCTGCTTGGATGATTTTATCAGTGCTGATACATGGGGAGTTACATTTTTGGAAGGCCAATGATTGCCTATTTGTCTTGCTATCCAATTAGCCATTAATAATCCCTTCACTGCACAATTATAATTCTGAAGTACCCCGAGGATATAGCCCAAGGCCCATTTTGTTATATTCAATTTGTCAAGCTCTGGTTGCATAATAGGGGAAATGGTTCTATTTTGGCTGGTTTGTGTGACTCAAATGTGCTTAACATTGCACTGTTGGTCGTGGCTATCATATTTGAAGAAAGCCGGCAGGTAATTAGTAATTTACTCACATTAAAATTAATATTAGCTGCCACAATCAACCAATGTTTCTGTGATCAGAAGCCATACTGATACAGCCTGTGTAATGTTTTTCTTCTAAAATTTGGCATTTTAGATCAATCCACTTTGTAATTAGTATATATCCTTAAGATTTATATGACATTTTGTTCCTCTCTGTAAGACGTAAATGGAGGAATTACTGAAACGAAATAGAAGTTGTGTTTTGATCTGACTGAGATATGAAAGCAGAGTTTTGTGGGAAAGATGATGACTTTTCTATAGCCTTTTAATCTGTAGACTTGGGTTTTATCACTGCACCAAAGAAGCTCTTTGCAGCTCCACTGCACATTCGTTTAAGTTAGTGAGGTAAAAAACAATTCCACAAGTTAACAGTTTAATACCTTGGTTAACAACTCATTAAACAGTTTGCAAAATTAAAAATGTGGTGGATTATCACCAAACCAAGAAATGCGTATCATGAGACTAGATGAAAACTAGTAATTTGCAGGCCATATAATTGCCATATGATTACATTACTGGGGTATAAAAAAAATACACAATTATATACTAAACCACAAAGCTCAACCTGCACTTTGTATTGTTGCTGAAGCACCTGGACAATATATTATTTTAAATATCATCCATTTTTAAAATATTGTAATTTCATATCTCGAAAGGTTGTATACATCTAAACAAATTATTGTTTTGCTAGGCATATACACGGGTTGTATACACCCTGTTTCTCTCTTTGTTAGTTTCCATAAAACAGCACCGGAGTGTTTGGACATTTTTATGATAAAATGTTTGTTTTATGTTAACAGTCCTAAATGGTGAATTGACAGCAACAAAAGTGAAACATTCATTTGTCAATGGTGTCAGCTATTTAGCTACTGACAAAGTGAGACGATTTTCAATTTCTCCCAATGCTTTTCAGTTATAAAAAGAGTGCAAGAGGAACAAAACGAGCTATAAGAAGTCCAGAGCTCAAGGTCATAATCTACCGGAATAGGCAATCGCCTTGCTTCCCTAAAATGAGGGCCGCCCGTCACTGCACCCAGATAGTTATTTTTTGTCAAGAATTCAATATCAGCGAACCAGATATGTGCCAGCATCGATCTTTACTGTCATCAAAGTTGTATGTGCTCAATTGAAGCTGTTGAGTACATCAAGTATAGGTAGGAGTTGACATAGCCTGCAATCGAAATCCACTTCAAACAACCATACCAAAAGAGACCCAGGCATGTTTCTAAGCAACACAAAAATGCTCAAGTCCACACATTTCCTAAGGTTTGAGAAATATAGCTCCGGTATTTGTACGCCTTAGTCACTTTGGATCCTTGAGGGGTTCCTACGTTTTCCACCTACAGCTTTAATGGTGCCCCATGGAGCTTCATGCCTCCAATCCATGTGGGATCAATCTTTTTTTGATGGGGGTTCTTTAACTCAGTGACTGTCATTGAAGGTATCGGGGAGGAGTTTTGTGATTTGAGAAGTTAGTCCGCTTGGCACAGAAATTAAAACAGCTCCGCCTCTGTGGAGCCCAATTGCATGTGTATTAAAAATTGCCCCACGAACAAACCTTCAATCATTTGTTTTTTCCTAATGAACTTTACAAGCTCTTTTGTATAATTATCTTTTGTGTGTGTTTCCTCAAAGAGGCCAAAAGGCATGAATGGAAAATCAACGTCTCCTGACATCTCCTCAAAAGCACTTAGCATTCAATTGCTTAATGACCTTGATGTCATTTCCATGGTGCTCATAGCTGCTCGGGGCATTTTAGGCGGATATGCAAAATTAATCTGGATTAGATTTGTTTTGCAAATTGACTTGTTGACAGTAGCCACCCACATGTATATGTGATCGTTTGTTTTTCTTAGCCAGTTACTAAAACAGTGCATATTTCCCTTTTGCAGGTATTTTACAACTATTTTATCTGCAAAAATCTGGTGGGACACATTTATTTCTATTTATGTGCTCCTCAAGGAATCTGTATGGAATTCTTTGTATTCAGCTGAGTGATCACAGTGATTTGGAGCTGTGTTGCATTCTACTGTGAGCAATTTGCCTCCGTTTAATCTATCAAATATCAAAGTTCCACACTTGTGTATTAAATGATGTGGTGGTAATCTCATTTTAGGTCACAATTGCGGATTGGGCAGGAGTTTGAAGTAAACCATTGTGGCATTGTTTTGTAAGGCCTTTGGCAATTAAATGTGACATGCAAGACCTTCAGTGTACTCAGGCATACACATACAAAAGCACCTGATGCTAACATGTGCAGTTCCTCAGCTAAAGGTCAGATGCAAAAATGTTAAAACTAACACCTGTAAAAGATAGTTATCACAAAGAGGTGGGGCATATGAGACCCTTAAACTAGTTATTGCTTGAATAATACAATTAATTTGCAGTCGGATGGAAGATTTTTGAATGGGTTGCCTGGAAGCCTGTCAGAGAATGTCAAACCATTTATGGCAAAGTCTGTGTAGATGGTAATGTGACATTTAAGACAAACACAGCTGGATGTCTTGGCCTTCACATTTTACACACGCTGTCCCACTTATGCAAAAAATACTGCAACTGAATGTGTGCATTCACAAGCTCAACCCAACATATATTTAGAACGTCATTGCAAATTTGACACATAATCATACTTTTGCAAATGAACAAAATGTTGGTGGTGCTAGGTGAAGCCTCAAGTCATCGTCAAAGTTCCATATTTCGATTTCTTTGGAATGTTTAGTTTTTTTTTTTTGACTTAAAAAATGCTTAAGAACCGAGAAATGGAGACGTCAATTTTCCAATATGAACAAAACTCAATATGCTAAACTTAAAAAAAAAATACTATCAATCATGTGTATATACAAAATATTTAGGTTTAATTAATTGGTCTCATGCTGACATTGATGGTTCTTTTCTTGCTCAAGAGACAAATATTTTTAAATAAGGATTAACAGTGGTTCCTTTTATTGTTTATCCTAATTTGCAGGGGAACCATAGATAATGATTGAGTTGCAACAATATTGTCAATGGCGTTTTTATGGTTGTGTTGTAATGTAGTGAGGTGGCAGCTATAAATTATTAATAATTGTCGTTATGCTTTCATGGCATCTGCAAATAATGCCATAATAGATCAGCTTTAATTGTTATGTTTACTCTGTGCCATGCACAGGCTTGTAAAAAGCTCAACAGAAAGCCTGTTCTCACAAGGATTTAGCAAGATCTAATACAAGATCTTGCTTTGTTACAAATGGAAGTATTGGGGCTACAGGGAGCAGAAAAAAATTGTGCAATGACAAAAAACAAAGTAATCATATTCTGAAAAAAATACTTGAAAGTCATCCACTATAAATACAGTTCAGGTCACTTACTGGAATACTTTTATTCGATCATTTTCTAAGCTGCTTATCCTCACGATGGTCACGGGGGTGCTGGAGCAGCAAACTATGGGGTACACCCTGAATTGGTTGCCAGCTAATTGCAGACACTTGGAAGTAATTGTTACATAAAATGATCTAGTTGGAAAATCATATTTTTTAATTGGACATTTTGATTGTGATCATAATAATTTATTCACTGTTGTAATTGGCTTGCAACGAGTTGAGAATGAAAGTGTGCCACACTAGGCGCCAAGTTACCACAACCCTAATGAAGGGAAAAAAGGAAATCAAATACACAGAGTGGATTCTGTCAATAGGCAGGAAAAGGGGCAAGGAAAACAATTATATGCTTATGGACTCTTTATATTTGGCTATGAAATGTTTAATAAAGCCTTCCTGACTTTGAAGTGGGAGGCTCGGTTATTTAATCAGCCCTCTCTTCTGCTTCACCATTGTTAAATGAGAATGCAATTTGATTTTCCTTTTTGACCTCTATTCACCTCAAAGAAAACTAAAAATGAACAAAAAGTGTTTAGCTGATGATTGTGCCCAGAACCTAATGGAGTCATTCTTTGTTCTATCAATGTATACCATTTGAATAACACATTCTGTGAAATTGTTCATATGCTCTTGCAAGGAACTTGATTGTGAATGTTTTAATCAATTAAAACAATCTTATAAAATAGTGCTAACGAATATTGTTGAACAAACTTAAATAATATGAATTCAATTCATGTTATCTGAGTGACTCAGAGTCTAAAGACACTACAGAATTAGATTTGGATGTTTACATAAGACATCTTTTCAGGGCATGTTAAAATAAGCTGTCTACTTCTTATATTCCGATCCTGGCCGGACGTTTGGTCGCCGGACTTTTGGTCGCCCGGCCGGATGTTTGGTCTCCCAGTCATTTGGTCGCCGGACATTTGGTTGCCGGACGTTTGGTCGCCTGGTTGACAAATTTCCCTCAGTTAATAATATCTAATAAACATTTTAACAGATATCCTAATGGATGAAGTCTAGCTAGAGGCTAATTTGAATATTTTCCAACAAGGCTTTGTTCATTCCTATTTTAAGTTTTCTTTTGTCAAAAATGTCAGCTGCAAACTTTTTTCATTATCCTGATATACATTGGTGTCAAACTATTTTTGTAGAGAAAAAGGTCAGCCATAAGTGAGGGTTATTTTCAGCACTGCTGTGGCCCACGAGTGCACACAGACAGCTGTGACACACTACAATGACATCGTCACTAAATCTTAGTCGCTCCCCTGGAGCGGTTAGAGACTAAGAGTTCCACTCAAAATGAATTTTTGAGGATATGATGCCTTATCGTTGCTTCAACTCAACTGCTTGAGTTCAATGTTTGGACTTTTTTGGAAACTGTGACCATTTTAACATACACATTCCCATTCACATTACAGTGGCCGAATTTGCTATTTTTCCACACAATCAGACAGTCAACATTCAATACATTATTGACTGTGTGAAAAATGTCCTGTTTGATCTACCAATAAATGGTGCAAAAGTAGGATGTCAAAAAAGATTATTTGAATACATAACAAAGACAATGTCTCGCTGTCAAACAAGAGCCTCCAAGAAAAATGTAAAAGTTGCAGCTGCAGAATAATTTGCTTATGATCAATTGAAGTGTGGGTGTATTTTCCACCCATTCAACAATAGAGTGTTCCATCTTCAAAAAAACAGGCTCATCACGCCTGTACAGGATCCCATTGTGGTGACATTCAAGGAGCCACGTCTCATTTATTTCATGCCCACTCATAATGTAGACACAGCATTTGCTTGATCTGCACCCTCTAATGAAAATCAATGCCGGGGAATATATTTCTGCCTTTTTCAAGAATAACTACATATGTAAGTAGGAAGCTTCTTCAAAATTTTAGCATCAGATCAATGGCACAGTATGGACCTAAAATATTTTACCTCCTGAAATCTTATTCTTCCAACTGTCCGCATATCATGCAAATAACGTGGTCTTCTCACTAAACCTTATTTCATGTAATGATCAATGCTGTCTTTTTGTTCACTTTTTTCACATTTATTCCCAAAATAAACCAGTGATGTTAAAATAACAAGAAAGTAAGAAGAAAAGTATTCCGATGGCTAGTAAGTAGGCTCACTAAGAAAGCAGAAAGACTCAAATGGTAGTCATTAAAGTTAAAGAATGAGATGAGTGAGGCGCCACTTTAAGGGACTTCTTTAAGTTACACCTTTTCATTTGTCGTTAAAGTTAATAGAGTGTACAAAGACTGTTTTATTCTTTGATCATATTCTTAAAGTTGGCTAAATTCTGCTGATTCCTTTTGACTTTCACCTTTAATAATTAAGGAACTTAATATGTCTCATAAAATATCGCCTATAGTTAACAATGTTAACAATAAAGCCTTGATAATCTTGTACTAAACTGTCTACTGTACATGTGTGTACAGCTAGATGTAGTAGAATATACTCTATGGCTTGATTTTCACCTTGAAAAAAAACATGCTGGCAAGATCATGTTTTATTTGCGGTATCATTTTCTGTAAAATCAGATCAAAGTTAACGTCAATGTATTTCTGTTGGTTCAAACATTATCAGTGATCTTGCACATATTTCACTGACAATATGCTGTACATTCTAACAACAGCAGGGAACAACCCGAAGGCATTGAAAAAAAAAATCAGCTCAGCGTGGGCCGGAAGACAAAATGCTTTTATGACACCTGCTGGTATCGTGTTCTACTAACCAGACTCCTTTGCTGCATCTCTCCATCAACCCAGCAGTACGTACATTGAAAGAGCACACAGGCACTACATTTATCAGAGCTCACCAAGAACTGGATGCATTTCTCACTCCACTCCCGCTGACCCATCTTGAGACTGAAATAAACTGCAGGGAGGCCGCGAGAAAATGTCACCCAGGATAACATGAAGCTAACTATAAACTGGGGTGGAATACTTTGGCACATTTTTCTTTGTCCTTGTGCTTTTTTATGACTATATAAATCGGGTTGATTATTTAAGAATAGAAAAAAGCAATGGGTGGCAACATTTTGATAACGGAATATCGAATATGTTCTTTATTTACATGTAAAGTAAAGGAATAATCAAATGTAGCCATTTCGAAAATATACTTTAACAGTTACACAATTTACTAAGCCATTCTTGGGTGTTTTCATCTGAATGTTTAGTGGTCTTTATTATTCTGAAAGTACCATAATATATGGTTAAGGCCTTGTAGAGTATTTGTACCCTGTACAGAGTGAAAACGTGTTGTAACTTGAATGGAATTGAATTGAATCCTTTTATTGTCCTTATACAAGTATAATGGGATTCATTGTAAGCTTCACCCCAAAGTGCACACATAACAACGACAAACTGACAAATAAATAATACATAAATAATCACAATACATATAAAAGAGTTGCTAATAAGTTGTCCCATTAATTCTGCTTTTCACCATCTTCACATTCTTAACCTAAATGTCTACGTTTTGTATGTTCTGAATAGGTTGAATTCTGCAAGACGGACCATATACAACAAGCATGATGACACCAACAAGGCACACCAAATTAAGATCCACAAAACGACTCCAGTGTTTCGCAAAACCTCCAGAGAATTAGAGGTAAACATCCAGTTTACAAAAAATATGGGCTACTCATCCTTTTTATGCAACAACCAGAGAACATACCTGACCAAATTCAACACATCAAGTGCGGAATATCTCCAAAAAATTACATCTCCCTCCATTTCTTGACAGAATGTCCTTCATTTAAGTAGATGTAGTGTCAGTTCTGAGGTTGTGGGTTCAATCCCAGGACGGTCCTCACTGTGTGGAATTTGTATGTTCTCCCTAGGCTTGCGTGGGTTTTCTCCCGGTACTCTAGTTTCCTCCCACATTCCAAAAACATGCAGGTTAGGCTGATTGAACACTCAAAATTGCCTCTGGGTATGAATGTGAGCGTGAATGGTTGCCCGTCTCCTTGTGCCCTGCGATTGACTAGCCACGTTTTCAGACCCCCGTAGTTGGCTGGGATAGGCTCCAGCACCCCGCGTTGCCATTGTGTGGTTAAGCAGCTCAGTAAACGGATAAATGACGCGTGTCAAGAGCAAATGAAAATTGCTATAAAGGTAAGAAAAATGCTATTCAATCACCTTAGCAAGATTTTAGACTAGTTTAGGGTTAGTTTGTTTGTGCGCGTGTGTGTGTGCGTGTGTGTGTGTGTCTGTCTGTGTCTGTGTGTGTGTGTGTGTGTGTGTGTGTGTGTGTGTGTGTGTGTGTGTGTGTGTGTGTGTGTGGCATTGACGACCGCACAAAGTTCAACATGTCAAACGCTTTTCTTCCTTTGTAGAGAATGTTTGTCTTTGCGGGTTAGTCAACAGGACGTGCTGTGACCCTGGAGACAAGACGCGCAACGCTCATTCCACGCTTGTTCATTTCCACGGAAGCCCCTCTTATCCTCGTCCCACTCTCACTAGACGCCACCAGTGTGCGCGTCGTCCTCGGAGAGCGCACATCGTCGACCCCCCCTCATCAGCTCCTTAAAATATTCCATCAAACATGGATGCAGCCTTTTAGCAGACACCGTTTGGGAGCAAAATCGGGTCTTGGTTAGGAAGTTTGTTGTGCCTCTGCAAGTTCTCCGAGCGCCAGGATGCTGCAGCCACGCGTCGTGCTCATCATGTGCCTGGTTTCCACGGCGGCGTGCAACACGTTCATGTCCACCGAGGACCCCCCTGACCAAGGGGCCAAGTCGGACGGCTACTGCAGTCGCATCCTGCGGGCTCAGAGTGCCCGGAGGGACGGCAACAACGAGTTCAGGCTTCGCGTGGAAGGAGAGCCCGAGAGCTATCAGCCAGGGAGCACCTACAGAGGTGAGTAAGCGCTTACAATATTTCTAATAACTCATAACTCATACTTATAACTTGCACGGTTATCCTTGGCAAGTAGATTTAATAACACCAATTTCTATGTCCGATTTATTGATGTCTCTTACTCGTGTAATTGAGCCTAAAAGAGCAAAACAAACATAGAGAACAAAGCACGTCATATAAAATGGACATTAATTTGCTTAAGAAAGTATTAAAAGTTAAACAATTGAACACTCACTTTGATTGGAGTATTGATGGTCATTGCTATCATATTTTGATTTTTTTTCTTTTCCCCCCTATAAAACAAATGAACACGTTTCAGAGATATGGTAAATAACTTGATATGAAAAAATTAGAGCAGACTTGCGTATTCCAGTGCCTTGCACAAGAGCGTATTGGTACTGATGCCCTTTCTTAAGCAGTTTTAAATTCTGTTTGTGATACAATAATGTGTGCCTATTTGACCCTAACTTTCACCCAATTTTTTAATCCTCAAAATGAAATTGTACACATCAGGCTTGGAACTGACCATTTTGTCACTCAAGAAATATGCTTATTTGCATTTCATTAGTTTTTCTCTTGTCCTCAATTTCCATTTCACAATGTTTATTCATTATGTCATTGTCAGCGATAGGCGTCCAACCTATTTGAACTTGGAGGGTTGATAGTTAGGACGGTCAAAAACATTGAAAAACATTGACGTATCAATACTAAAATGTCTTTTATGGATGCCAGTTTGCATCCAAAAATACTCAGCCCATCTGGTTTCAACTGCTGTTTTGTTTTTATTTTTCATAAATGTGTTGCCACAGGGGACAAATGATTTCACACTAACTACTCTTTGTAGTATTGGTAATGGAGGACATATTTCTCTTTTTTCTTGTTAATAGATTTAAAAAAAAAGCTAAACCTGTTAGTATTGTGGCAACAGTTCTGGACATGAATGTTAATATTTCAGTGCCATTGACAGCGATAAATGTTCCGTCAATTTAACCGAAGAGGGTCTGGCAGCCAACCCTGATAAAATGGGTGGGATGCACATATATTGCTGTCAATGGCAGCAGACATCAAAATATATTAACTGCCAAATCAACCGCAAAGCTAAAACACAACAACCATATTAAATGTAGTCTTAAGGGAAGGGATTGAGCCATGTTGGTTTCTTTTGTCCCTTTGAAGGTTTCGTATTTTAAACTCCTTTTTCCAAGCCGCTTATCCTTCTGAGGGTTGTGCGGATGCTGGAGCCTATCTCAGCCAACTACTGGCAGTAAGCAGGCTACACCGTGAACTGGTTACCAGCCAATGACAGGGCACAGTGTTACAAACAACCATTGAAACACACACACACTCGTATTTATTGGCAATTTCAACCTAATATTTTTGTTGTGGGAGGAAACATGGTACATTTAGAACTTTACAATAAATATACTGGGTGATTTTTTTTGTTTATTTGATTTTGTTTTAATCTTTATATCTATACATTCCGTGTAAAGCCTCATCTTTGAAGTCTAAAACTTACTGTAATGCAACTCCTCATCTTCCGGGAAAGATAAGAATGTCAGCGCCGTGCCGTTGGATTATGTTCAGACAGTTGTGGAATTTCAATAAATCTTTATCTCAATTTCTTGACAACTAATGCATTCTGCTGCTGTGGTTTACCTCCATTCAGTGACTCTGTTTGCAACCAACCCCTCTTACTTCAGAGGCTTTACCCTCATTGCCTTGAGGGAGGGCGCACAAGGAGACAAGGAGGACGACTACATTGGACATTTCCAGGTGAGCTAAAGTAGTCAGAAGCATTCCCATTAGGATAAACACTTAAATATTTCGAACTTGTCTAACAAGATGATTATTTCACTTGGTTCTACTTTCCTATGCTGTTGTCATGGCTCTGTTAACATGAGGAACCCATAGTGGTACTCTTGCGTTTGGTATATTGTACACTCAAAGGAAGTGGCGCAGTTTGAAGCCCAATTAACTTTTTATAGAAGTACACATCCAGCCTGAGGAGATGGGGTAAGAAAAAAAAGTGTGGCGCTGAAAGAGACAGCGGGGTGCCATTACACAGACCTCACGATAGAAAAGGGACAGAACAAATCTTTGTAGTTTTAATGCAGTGGAAGCAGCATAATATTGGTTGATGGTCTGAGAAATGATGGTTTTGGAATGTGCCCTAGCGACTTTTAACATTTTCTGGTTTTCCAAGTTCAGTTCAACACTTGAAGAATGTAATAAATTATCACTCTCAATATGCTTCATTAAGTACACTAGTACACATTCATTAAATGTAAGCATTAGTCAAACATTTATGCTCAGAGTTCGGAATGACAGCAAATGGGGGGTGATGTAATGCACCAGTGCAACCATTAATGGTAAACTTTAGAAAGTCTGGTCAATCTAATGGAGTGGCCAGTTAGTATGGAGCATGAATCGTTTCCTGGAATTTGAAAAGTTAGAACACATGGAACTGCTTTTAAGTAAATCAAAGCTGCCAGTGTCTTTGTAATCTCAATTGAGAACATAATTTGGAACAACCGCATGTTTGTGCAATGAGCATGAAATCATTATTTTGTTAGGTTGGTCAGATTTAGCAATTTACTTTGAAATTCCTTTGTTTGATTTATTCAATCTGCAGGCTTTTTTTGCTGTGTACAGTGACCACATATACCACAAGTTAGTACCCTACTTTGTGGTGGCACTCGCTGTGAACTTAGCCCTTAGAATATTTCGAGATATACAAAGTTGAATATTCTTTTTTTTCTTTTGCGTAATCCGCACGACAGGCAGCCGGCATTCTGTCTATTCTCTTTCATCCCAGGCTGGAATTGTTGTTTGACATGAGAGGATGCTAAAGCGGCATACTGTAGTTGGCTTCTGCAGTGATGGGCACAGAGGACCAGGCGGTGGCTCAAAGGGGACAAAATACATTTTGATTGCAAGCATTAAAAAAAGATGTGATGAGTCAGTGAGTTTCTGAAACAGTGTTTCAGTTTACACGTTGGCTTGTTCAATAGTTCTGCAGCTTATACTCTGCAATGTTCATTAATTTCATATTCTTACGATATATTTTAGAACTTTAATTTTCCTGCCATCACATTCTAAACCGAAATATACATTTACAGTGCTGTAAAATGGCTAAATGTTCACTTTTTTGGTCTCTGATATACGAAAAAAAATTCAAAAAATGCATTCTAAGTAGTAAACTCAATTGAACTCAATTTACAACGAAAGGAGTTTGTCATATATTTAATTTTTTTTTAAATGGCTTGAAGTTGTCTATTGCCAAAATAATCATCAAACATTACACATTTTTTCTCCACTGCAAATTCGTCCAAAATGACTGCAGTTTATAGTCACTTGCAAGGGCAGTGAAAATCTTCCTCATTTCTATGTATTCCATTCTATACCATACTTCCTCCTGGTGGCAAAATCACACAAACAACAAAAGGAATTGCAGTGCTTCATTGACGATGCACAATTGTTTATTCATTTGCAATATATTTAACTACACATATTTTTTACTTATTTTCTTTTGGCTAGAATGGATAACAGATGCTAAAACGCAAAGAAAGATTATTTTAGAGTGTACAGAATGGTATTATTTGTCAACCTGCCAAATTCAGGACATGTACAGGGTTAGGAGTCCTAAATTCTTTGACTTACCCTGAGCATTGGCATCCCACGCTCCGCCACTGCAGCGAAGCATCTTGTAGCGTCTTGACTGATTTGTCTTCTTACTGACATCATTTAAATGGTAAAAATAAACTGCTGTCAAGTGTACAATTCAGTTTATTCCTCTATTGTCTCTACCTTACTTAATCTTTGGGGTTTTAGGCATTTTGTGAACCCCACGCACATCATCCACCACAGCAAACACATTTAATTCCTACATTTTTGTTTTCTTTTATGAGCTAGCAGGATTTCAGACTGTGAGAAAGTGCTTATTTGAAGCACAGGTCTTTGGACATCTCAGTATGCCCCATTGGGTCAATGTCTCAGAACAGATCCTGAATTTATCCAAGCCTCAGCTGCCACTATGTGTGTTTAAGGGGCTAAACCTGTGGGCGGTACCTCACGGGACAATACTCGTGAAATGCGGAGGTGGGGGTGGTGATGTCAGGCGGCATGTGTGTGTGTGTGTGTGTGCAGAGTTTGCCAACATTGCCTCGTGAGGATTTCGCTCCAAATGGGATGATGTGAAATTCACATAATGGAATGTATTTGAAGCCAAACTTACCACTGCTACAAACTCATTGTGCCAAATTTCTCCGATTGAACTGTTCCATTATCTGCTTCTATAACATCTGGCAGGAAGGAGGTTGTAAAAAAAAAACCAAAAGGGTCAAAGGTCACTGTCTAGCAATTGGTTGCTTCTTCTTGTGTAGATTTCGTTTAAGTGATACCCATGAGGCTTCTCTGATTTTAACATGTGGTGGCATCTAGTCAGATTGCCCAAGGATGCCGGTCCGAAAGAATAGATGTATCAGAGGTTTGTACTTTCACAGACCAATCGCCCCACCACTCCGCACATTTTAAACAAAGAGGTTTGTGCTGAAAAAAGCAGCACAGCACTGCAATAAAGTGATTACACCTTTAAGACACTCTTTTCATTGGTAGGAATAAAAACCTGCATCCATAGCAGCCCCCGAGGACCAGTTTGGACCCCCTTGCTCTACTGTTTACACGAAAAGATTGCACACACCTCAAAGGCAGGAGCCTCACCTTATTTAAAAAGAGAATTTTGCAACATATGTAGTTCTTATAGTTTTTTCCACCATGGTTAATTAGGAGCGCAGCAAAAAAAAAATGAAGAGTTTGAAGTGAATGCTTGAGTGGAAGACACAAATGTCCTAAAAATGAACTTTGTTCAATTATTGTAATTTCCATGTGATAAATCCATATATCTGATATTCTCCTCTCAAAACAAATTAAATTTATTTGGCTCTAGAGTCACTAGATCTTCAGGTTCTATTTGTAAATAGTGCAACATCAGCCAGCAGCGAGGACAGACAAAGTTTGTCAAGTGTACTTCCTATAGTGCGGTATGTCATTGTATAGTTCATTTTTTTCTGACATTGAGACATACATTCACATTCATATATGAGTCCATATACACAAACCTTTCAAAAATATATTTCTCAGTGTGGTTTGAACAGGATGTCCTCACAGATACAAGTCACAAGCACAAACACACACACACACACACTAAACCTTGCACCATCCATTTTCCAGGGGGGAATCACTTATAACGTGAACTGACAAAGAAAGTTCCCTGCGGACAGCTTCATGGTGGGAAGAAGATCTTGCTCTTAGAGAGTCCTGATGTGCCTCTTCTAAAAGAAATGCCTTTTTTATTTTGCCTGCACTTACCAATGGCTATCACACGATTCTACTATTCTATGTTATAAATAAGGCACTGATCAATTGCTCAGACTGTACCTTGTTTAAATAACGCTCTGTCAATAGTGTGATGATGGAAAATGTCGGAATTGTCTTTTTCGATCAATGTCAGTGATTGCTGCGATTCAATTTACTTTAAACCATTTTTCCAGTCAAATTTATTTCAGCAACAGGAACTGATTTCCATTTCACTTAGGCAAGAAAACATGTCAGTGCTAATTGACATCCACACTATCATTGGTACAAGATTACCTCACATTGGATTGCACTGGAATTTTGAAAAGTATGAAAATGAAATGAATTCAGCAAGCAGCCATACTGATTTTAATAAGTAAAATGAAATTGCAATATGTGTGGAATGACAAGCATGATAGAAGACTGATGGGTAACTGCAAGCATTTATCTCGAGTGGTTACATGCATACATCGGTTGACCAAGTTTCACCTCTGAATGGGAGGAAAAAAAAGTTTTTTCAAGTTAATTAAAGCAATATTTAATGAAGACAGAGCACCCATAAGTTAATATCACAGTTGAATAACTCCAATGGCAGTTATCTTTCATCACATTTTGATAAATGGCTGGAAGTAAATGTAGATTCCATTATTTCACACACGTTGTTTCTACAGATAATCGATGAAGAGGAAACCCAGTATATGATCAACTGCCCACTTGCAGTGACTGAGGGGACCCCTCGACGACGGACCAGCATCCAGGTTTTTTGGACGGCACCCCCTAGTGGCTCTGGATGTGTTTTTCTCAAGTACGTTTACATACAAATATTTCATGATCTAATACAGGGGTGGCCAAGTCCGCTCCTCGAGAGCCCCGATCCAGTCTGTTTTCTATATCTCCCTCCACCAACACACCTGAATCCAATTATCTGGATTGGTATCAAGATTCTGGACAGCTTGCTGATGAGTTGATCATTTGATTCAGGTGTGGTAGAGGAGGGACATATGGAAAACAGACTGGATAGGGGCTCTCGAGGACCAGACTTGGCCTAGTAGGTGACCCATATATACTATATACTGCAGTATGTACCATACTATGTTCTTGTTGGGCTTGTTTATAGGTCTGTCAAATTAAAGTAGGTTATCATCTAAAATGCGTAAATGGTGAGACATGGAGGACATTGTTGCTTTTGGTGAGGTTCTTAAGTTTAATAAACTAGGTGGGAAAATACTGCTTTTGGTGGTTGTGAAGTATTTTGGAATCTGCTGATTTGGGCAGTATAAATGTAAACAAACTTAATTTGACTTGATGCAATTTTGGGTTGCTTCTTATTTTCTGATGTGTGTAATCTTGTGTAATTTTCGTCTGTTGTAATAATGTGGAGCACTTTATTTCTCTCTTGTGCAAAGTTATCATTATCTGACATGATGTGCTGTTATTCTCTTCACAAGAGGACATTCAGGTCATTGTCATGAAAATGGATACTAGATTTTGATTGCTACTCATTTCAAGTTACGCCATGTTACAGTGCTTCTGTCGACCTTGGAGCCAGCGGTAATATTTAATTTCAAAATCTATTTAACAAAAATGAAGGTTTTTTTTTTTGTAGAATGGACTTTCATGCAGCAATTCCATCCAGCTCAGATCGCAGGCGGTAGTTTTCCAGCCCAAAGAATAACCCGGTTTTTGAGGAATTACTATTCACCTGTTTAATTCACAGTTAAACCGTTAGCAACCCAGAAGAATAGCAATAATAAAAGCAACTATCTGTTTTTTCCTTCTACCTTTAATGTAGTTCTATATTCAATATCACAAACACTCATGTACCGAGTAATGCTTTGAGCACATTTCAAGACTGTATAATAATTCTTCTTGCGACACCATAATTTCAACATAATGATTATATTTTCCAATGCCATTTTCTTTTACACTTGGCCTCGCCCGCTATTCATTAACCTGTATTAAATTTTCAATTGACAGACACAGATAAAACCTCTGTTGGTTGCCTCTGGGCCTACTCAGAAAAGAAAAAAAAAGTTATTTATGTTTACTTGACGACTTTTGTTAATCCACAACCACAAGTAATTATTGCCAAATTTGGAAAGATAAGTCACAGTTGAAAATCATTTCTCGACAGATCAACTAATTCAATAATTATTTTTAGGTAGGCATGTCTTACTATAGAATGATAGGCTTCTTTATGGCTGCAGAATGTTTCTTTTCTCCATCCATTGCTCAGCTTGGTCATCATACTTGGTCGCTGCAGATGAAGAACCGTTTACGGTTGCCAAGCAATCCACAAAGTGGTTACCTTATATCAAATTGACTAAAATCAGTTATGTTAACCACTACACTACCTATGGCTGTTTCGAAATCAATAGTAATTATATTCTCAGTTTTCGATTCATATCTTCTTTTTAGACATTGTCATAGTTCATTTCTCACTAAGGACTTCAAGAGTGCAACCAAAAAGGTTGCAGTCAAAATGAAGACAAAATAGGAGAGCCCTGACATTGGGGAGGGCAAGAGAGAGAGAGCGTGAAAAGCTTACCGTTCAAAAGCCATTCCTCCGGAAATCATGATTACAGGCTGGCAGTGGATATTTATCACGGCTTCTTCCTTTACCTGGAGATGTCAAAATGAAGGTTGTTGTGTGCCTCTAGGCTGCAACAGAACAAAAGTTTTAATAAAGTTGTATTGATATCGAAGAAGAGCGACACATGTAACATCATAACGGGAGCAGGTTATTTTTCTTTCTTTCTTGGGGGGCAATTCATATAGTACATCATAACACAGTACAAAATACGCGTTTGAATGAAAGCTAATCCTCTACAAATATTTTCAAGATAATCGCCATCAAAATAAAACAAGATCATGCTGTGAGCATTTGTGGACCACCTAGCCATAGTATGTAATGGAATTTGATAGTTTTTGTCCAATCTATCAATTACACTACTAACATTTGTTAAAAACACAAGAACACGTGTTCTGTAATAGCAACGTACAAGCTGAAAACAGTGACAAAGAAAGCTCATCCCCTCTATTTGGTAACTTGTAATTTACAGCAGCCATAATCTGTAATGAATTAATCATCTAATCAAAAGATAATGGCCCATGCTACCTAGTTGATTGATTCCCAAATTACAGAGTATAGGACTTCAAAGTAAGTGTCCACATGAAGAAGAACAACTATTTGAATTTCAAGTTGACCAGCCTTCAGCCTGTAAAAATATAACTGGTAGGTGCAAATTTTGCAGTTACATTTGGATAGCTAAAGTGGTAGCAAAACTGTGCTTTCGAAGAAAAAAAAAAGGCTCATTTGTATATCTCAATGCAATGTCAATAAAATTTGTTACATGCATCCTTGAAATTAGAAGTTGTCTATGCTTGTTAAAACTGACTCACATGTTGCTCCTCCCCTTGTGGTTTAGTGCAGTATAATTGATGGGGAGTTGCTTTCTGTCAGATGGAAACATAGAGCACTGTGGTTTTGTTTGGACTTAAGGTCTGTTCATGATGACAGGGTTGAATTGAGATGCTTATTCTTGTCTTAGGTCCTGAGCAATAACATTTTAGGCTATTTAGCATTCAGTTTTAGTGCTGTGTTCATTGTCAAAGGTAATGCTACAATGTATCTTTTGTAATTGTCATCATTCAGTTTTAGTGCTGTGTTCATTGTCAAGGGTAATGCTACAATGTATCTTTTGTAATTGTCATCTATCAAACTGTAGACAGTAATGGGAGATTTGTTTAAGATTGTATGTGGCCAGTATGTCTGGCATGATTTCATCTTTTATTGTGGTGGTGAAAAAAATCTTTTGAATCAGAGGGAAGCATTCATGCACAAAATACTAGAATAGTTTGAATGGAGAGCTTTCAACATTTTTGGATCATGCATGCAGTGTGGTGGTACTAAAGATTGACTTGGTCTCCAGCTTTTCACCAGGGCTCTGTTTGATTATGCTGTCATAACTTAATGGTTTAATTATTTAATTTTCTAAAATGCTGGTTGTTAACAATAGCTTTTTTGTACTGCACAATAATTGGCATAATAATTGATTTCTCTTACTCTTACTGCTTAATACAAATGTCTAAAGTGAAACTGTACTACTGTTGAAACTAGGTTTTATTCATCTTGGTCCTAAAGCCAACATAAGTCATATCCAAGTACGCCAGTCACTTGTGAAGTTTCCACCATCAATTTTCTCTCCATTTGTATAGGTGGGAGGCAATTTATTCCTCATCTTCCTCTGGTGTGAGATATGCGATTTCGTGTGTCGCACTTTGATGGCGGTTTCAGTGATACACTATATCAGTGAATGTTCCGCCACATCCATGTGTCAAACTCTACCACTTTCAAATCCCGGTAGAACAGTGGGGCTCCATTATCATGTTTTTTTTAGGGGTTTTTGTTTTGCTAATTTGCTTATGTACTGTTCTCATAGCATTGTCTCAAAGATGACACAATAGCCAAAAGAAATTGAAAGTGAATTCACATATACTTTGATTGAAGCAGAGCAAAATGAGAATTGAATTTGTCTTCCTCACATCTTCTTAGCTCGTAAATGGAAAGAGGTTTGGACAGAAAACTATCATTTTAACTCTATTTCTTACTTGCTCCCTTGCCCTAACACACACAGCGAATACACACTCGTATATACCTTCCTTCAAATCAATGCACTTTAGGGGTGATTGAGATCGGTTGCGGTGTGGACCTACCGAAGTAAGATAGAATTTAAATTGGATGTTAAGTAAGCATTACTCCACTTGATTGTCTGGCCAGCCCAGAAAAAAACTGGTGAGGGTGCAGCAATGTGTGTGACTCTCATTGAGATATATGAAATTGTGCTGGGATTGATTTAAGGTGCGACAATTAGAGAAGTGCTGATAACGTTGCTTTCCTTCAAACCTTCTCTTTAATTGCATTTGAATGAACCATAATAGTAGGGTTATCTTCAAAATCTAATTGAATCAATTCAAGAGAAAATAATTCAACCGTACTGTGCGATTTTGCATCATCAAATTCAAACCGCCATCTCAGTTGGTATCACATTGCCTAATAGCTATTTGCAATACTATAACATGTCATATAAATCTCATATGCTTAATTGCAAACTAAAGTATGTTGAATGGTTGGATGCATGTTTGAATATGTGAGTCAGGGGTTGTGATGCCTCCAAGGAGGGATTAAAATTAATGTGCAATATCAGTGTGCCATGTCTGTAAGGGAAGCGAGTTATTTAAATAAAATCCAATATCTTCTTGGCTTAATGGAGGAATATTTAACTCACAGCAGTGTTTCAGAGTCAATATTAGCAAGATCCATCATTACCGCTTTGCTCATCTTCTTGATGTAGAGAACTGAACGCCAAACAGAAAATGTACGTACATGAGTTGTTGACTTTAAAAAATTAATTGTCGACTTCTTAAAATTAGCAATGATCGGATCACACAAGGAATCATTCGTTCATTCATCTTCCCGACCGCTCATCCTCGTAAGGGGTTGAGTGGATTGCCAGAGCATATCCCTGATGATTTTGGGCGAAAGTCAGACTACATCCCAAACTGGTCACTAGTCAGCGATGAGGCACACAGACAGACAGATGACCATTCACACTCACAATCATGCCGCCACCAGTGGGAATGGAGACCGCGTGCGCCTGCCCTGCATCCAAGTGAACCACTCCACCATCAGGCGGCCACAGTAGGAATGCAATACTAAATTAAGAGAGATCAGTATTTGCCAATATATCATTTACCATGCATTTCTTATTTCCTGCATTGTACTTGTGCATGACTTTGAACGCCATACAGCTAAGTTTAGTTTGATACTGCACAATAATTGGTATGCGACCAGTCCATCTGGACTGTCAAGCCTCTCCATTCACATTCACACACAGCATTGTTTCGGTTCATCACCATGGAAACACCCAAGCAGCCATCACTGTCTGAAGGGCTTGCGTTAGAATGTTGGATGCCAGGGGCCTTGTGTTCTGCTCTCATCTGTTTGCTCCCTGAAAAGGTTTGTTGGAGACTGATTTACATGTCAAGACCCCAACAATTAGAGCAACAAGTCTCTTTGACAGCTCAATTTGCACAAGGTCCGGACTTCAATATCAGAGAGCAGTCCTCTGAAACCCCATACGTATTGCAATGCGTTTTGGGGTCAGAGCAAATTTGAACAAGCATTTTATTTGACGGCATACACTGCGTCCTTAACACTCCGACATTAATCAGGTGAACAACTTTAAATTCAATGTAAAGTTTAATACACTATAAAACTAAAGTTCTGGATTGACAGTTGCCCATAACTTCTTTATATTTCCCATTATGTGTTTCTGTCCCACTAAGATAGAGGTGGTGATATATACATAGGTCCTACTCAGATAAAACTATTTTGCATTCAAAACAGGGAACATCCTGATCTGGATCATTGTCACATAGAGTAGTTTGGTTGTTGATGCACTGATTCAACTTCATTATAAAAATAAGTTGCAGTTTCATTTTAGCTGACCTGAGTACAGATTGGTGTGGTTATAAACATTTAATCATACAGTTGAAATGCAGTGTTTAAAAAAAATACAGAATGTCTATGGCGTGCTTTCAATCCAATACGCTTTCGTTACTTTTTTTCTTACCCATTTATTTTAAATTGCAGGCTAAAAAGATATCAGGAAGTATTTTTTTATAATGAATTAATTCTACAATTCCTGTGTTTGTTCTTGGTGAATCCTCTGGCAAACTTGTCACTGTCCTTACCTCTTGTGCCTGTGTAGGGCAAGCATTGTGCAGAAGAAGATCATCTATTTCCAAGATGAAGGCTCCCTTACTAAGAAAATGTGTGAGAAAGGTAGGATTCCCTGCCGGTTTTTGGATGCTTCCATCCACCTGCAGGGATTCACTTTGGTTCCACATTACATTCCTGCTTCATTTTGCTTCGGATGGTGTTCAACTCAGCTTCTGAGTGGCAGCATGAATGAATATAACAAGCATTGAACCTCTGAATATTATGACATTGAAAGAGACATTAAAAAAAGAAATAGCTCTTTTCTCCTGCTCCTTTTTGCCAATCGACTGGCTCCCCACTTATACTCACTCAAACACCTCTATAACAGCCTCACTGTGTGCCTGTGTCTGTCAATCTCTCTCACTAATGGTTACCAAAATCCCTCATTTGTGTGCAGAATCTCTATATGGAGATACTACAGACAAGCCCCTGCTTGACTGCTGTGCCTGTGGAACAGCTAAGTACAGAGTCACCTTCTATGGGAACTGGTCAGAGAAGATTCATCCCAAAGACTACCCACGTAAGCAAGAATAAACCTGCTCTATTTCATGTCGCTTGTTTTATCATACTTTTCACCTTGATCGTCAGTCTGCTCTGGAAGTGCAGGCTTGACATTCCGTGAGATGATGTGTGTGCACGTAACCTTGTGGCTCGCTATCTGGATGTGAATGTATTCAGGGATTACCGTGCCTCCCTCTTGTTAAAATTCCTACCAAGTGGATCAATATACTGTTGAGAGATGGGGAAGATAAAACCCTAAACGCAAAGGGGAGCCCTAATTTAACAGCTAACAGAGTCTAGTTGGTATGGAAGACATTCTCACTATTAATTTATGTATTTGGTTCAGCCATTCAAATGGACAAAATGTGAACAGTGAGTAATTTGATGTGCACCCCAATGTATCCATACAGCAGAAATTAACTGATTTTCTTCCTATTTCAAACATATATTTTTAGTCCCCTGTTGTAATTATTTTATCCAAGCATTTTAATTCCTGTCAACTTGACCATGTTTCTGCTTTCATATCTTAGATTTTTCCAAATCGGTTTCTTATTTTACTTGATAAATTTAATTCAGTAAATAAATATTGTGAATAGGTGGTTTCAATGCTCTAAAAATGTCCTTTTTCTTCAGGCCGTGCTAATCACTGGTCAGCCATCATCGGGGCCTCTCACTCAAGGAACTATATGTTGTGGGAATACGGAGGCTTGGCCAGTGATGGGGTCAGACAGGTAGCTGAGCTGGGATCACCAGTCAAAATGGAAGAGGAGATAAGACAAAAGGTACCTTTTCTTGCGGTTTCTTGTTGTTTGAAATAGGCATTGCTGACCCAAAGAGGGGAAAAGTCTTTGTTGAATACTTTTTTGCTTATTCCCAAAAGTGTAGAAGGAACTTATATTCTTGCAAATCAGCCACTCACTGATGAAATTAATGATTGAACTCCTCCAACTTGAGATATAACAAGGACCGATAGATTTTTTCACTGATGAGGCTCACATAGTTCTTTCATGGTCGAGTTCAGCACACATTTATATAGTAATTTCCAACTCTTGTATCCTGTCCTCTCTTGGCCTCATGTCTTTTTATTATCTCCATAAATAGCACGTTATGTTCTTTCTCCTTTCCTTGCTCTGCGGCTGTCTCTCCCACCCAGTCCTGAAATAGCTGGCATTGGTAAAGCAGATGGTCCTGCAGAGGACTTATTGTTGGCTAATATTCAAGATCGGAACACATAGCCTGATAATGGGAGCGCAGTATGAGCAATAGTTTTTTTGCCATTGTTGCCCTTTGGCTGCTCCTACTTTTCTTCCAATAGTGAAAAGTTAGTGATTAGGTGCAATATTTAAGTGAGCATTGTGTTGCTTGGGTTTGACAGTCTCTGGCTTATGTTATTGTACAAAATAAAAAACATTCATAGAAAACATAGATGACCTTTCTTTAGCTTGTGGCCTGTGGAGCTACTTGGAAATGTGGTGCATAGCTAGAATGCTGGAACATGTTTATGATTATATCTTGATTATTTGCAGTTCAACAAAATGCCTTAAACCCTACATTTGTTTATCCTTCTGTAATGATATGAGACGTGGATACATTTTTTTTTGTTTTGGGTTGTGAAAGGAGTCTTTTGTCTGTATACATAGGAATGAAACAAGAACGTTAATTAGAGAGCATTTCTCATCAGTGAATTTGTTAAATTTACAAACCCTAATTTCAAAGTCATTGGGAAGAAGAATACAATATTTGAAAAACATGTTAAACCTTTATTTAATTGAATGCTCTACCAAGACATGCTAATTAATTTTCAAACTGATAAACTATTGTTTTTGGAGAATAATAATTATCTTTGGCTGCAACCCCCTTTCTGTGTTTTGATTTTGTAAGTCTAATTCTTCACTTCTTTATATGACACTGATCATAACATTTAGAAGAATGGAGCAAAATTTAAAACAATGGATCTGGATTTAATCTTCCAGTAAACGTCTTCAAAAATTATGGTACACACAATTATGCAAATTTTACCCAAACTCATAAAACACAGTCTGTCCATTCTAAATCTCTGAATTAGAGCATTTCAAGGAGGAATCTTCCATTTAAAGGTTCATATTCTTAGCGTATGCTGACACAAACTAAAATCGGATTGGTTTCGGTATCAGGTGGACCATCTTGGTTGGTATGGTGGGGATTTTTCTAGAGGTATGGTGGCGATGAATTGAAATTCATAGGCATGCTCCACTGAAGCCATGGATCCGTGGATCAGCGTGTTCATTTGCAGGCATGCAGACTGTGCTGGTACACTGACACACACAGACCCACACACAAACACCTCTATGATTACACAAAATACCACTGGCACTCATATCAATTTCAGAGAGCCAAGATTTTCATACCTCAGAGGATTTTTACTTATTTATTTTACAACCGATTTTCACATTAGTGCTGGGAGGCAGTTGTTGGACTTATTCAGCTGGCCTTGACTATGGCCACTCTTATACATATTTCGAATACTTTAGGCATGAATTACTGTCCTGATTAAATACAAATTAGACAATTGGTGTGGTGTCCTGATTTTATATTGTACCCCACAATAGACATATATTTTAAAAGCAGAAGGAGTCTATTTCTAATGGTATGAGCTTGGCTCATTCATGTAAGACCCATACTCTAATCTGATGGCCTGGTCATAAACATAAAATTGCATCCCAGAACCCTCTTAAACGTTGCCTACCCGTCACATTCTCTGTACTCCAGGTGAGCAATCATGACTTGATTCCCACTGGACGTTGGAGACAATTGTGACTTGAATCCAATTCTACAGTTTCTGTCCTCTTTTGAATTTATTTAATAAATCCCATGGTTGCTAATGTACGTCAGAGAGATGTCTCGTGGTAAATTGCATGCAGTTGCAATGCTACAATTACTTTACAAGTAGGGTGATTTTTGTTGTTTCTTTAATTGTCCATTGCATAGAAAATTCTATAAGCTTGCTTTATTGTTCAATTGTTCTCATCATTGGACATGGCAGCAATGAAATTACTTAGGTCAATCGCTGTCATAGCCCCGTTTATGTCTCAGACAATTTGTAAACTCAGTCATTATAGGAGCTTTCCGTGTCTCTAATTAGAAGTCTAATGAGACACTCTCCGAACACTGGCCACCAGGGCCAAGACCTCATGTGGACTATGAAATCTTCCATTTATATTTGCAGCGTGCATCTTTTTTCTAACTCCTCATACTCCTTTCCTTTAAAAAAAAAAAAACTATTTCAACTTACTAGTTTTTCCATCAGACCAAATTACTCTGCAAATTGTTGCCACTTCAAAAGAACTTTCAGGTGTTTTTGGATCAATCTGAAGCTTCTCATTAGTCTTTCAAACCTCCTTTCCAATACATAATATCCCACACTCCATTTCATATTTTGTCGTTTGAATATGACTCATTATATCTGATCAAAGTGTAGTTTGTGTTGTCAGTCACTAGTCTAGAGGATTAGAAGGTAGAAATTTAACTCGCTATGGACTGCTTCCTACTTGTCTATGTGCACCATTGTTAGTCTCCTACAAAAAAAAGAGAAAATAATTGCGAAGAGGGAGAGAATAATTATGTTATCTCAGCTGGAAGTCTACTCTGTTTACATGCTTTGTAAGCCCAAGAGATATTGCTCTTTGGCTTAGCAAAGCACGACAAAAGCCTACATACATGTGTTGGATCCCGGAACGGTCATTATAATCGCTCCAAAGAAGCAGTGCAGCCAGAGGCGAGAACAATCTGAAATGGATTAGTGTGCCAATACATGCATTTTTTTGCACGTTTTACATACACGCGTGAATGTATTTCTTTCCTTTTTTATGTAGAGAGTAAAATATAATGCCATGTGTCATTAAAAAGATGTTTACATCCAATCCATTAGATTTCCTAAAAAGAGCTTGTTTGTATGTCATGTTTAGTCAGATAGTTCTGCTTTCTCCTTATTTGTGATTATTCTATTATAATAATAAATTTGCTCAATATCTAAGAAGTGTCTGAGTTTAGTGGCAGGATCTATTTCATCGATACAAAGTAGGCAACAATTTAGGAGACATAGGCATTGCTGTACATGATTGTTATGAGTTGAAAGAAAACAATTACTGCATGCCATTTCCAACCCATCTGCCAGGGACTGCAGTGGCTTCCTAGCTTACATTTGGTGTGTTCAGCACTAATTGTGGCATATTAGAATGATCAGTTTGAAAGTTTTTGCTGCAGCAATCTGACGAAGGGCAGACAAAGATCTCTGATTAGACACAGTGATTCTGCAGGACAGACATTTAAATGTGGGGGAGATGTGTCCCGAATATTTGTCAGATCTTTATAAGATCAAGGCCAACTAAACACAATAAACCTTCATTATAAATCTATGTGATCTTTTATTCATGAGTCAGACATGATAAATCTGTTTCCGGTAACGGTCGGCCGTTTTATCTTGTCCTGATGCAAATGAGACCATGGCCTTCTCCCAATGACACTCCTTAGCTGAGGTTTCTGTAATTTTAAAAGATTTTAAAGACTCTAAAAAATGCTATAATATATATTCACTTGACACAACATTAGATACACCTGTATCACACTTAGCCTGTATTGCGTTTCAATCCACACATGCATAACTATTATCTCAAGACACTGTTATGTAAACATCAACAGATGTTCTTTGAAATATGATGTACTTTAAAACACTGTAATTTTGATTAAGCAGATTGCTATTTTTTGCCAGCAGATTTGTGTTTTATTGACGTAAAAAAATTCTATTCAAAATAACAAATGTTAAATACGTGTCATAATAATCACTAAGGTTAAATAGAATTCACTCCACTGTAGATGTATTATTTCCACAAATCTTCAGTTCCTTTTTGGTGTGAGTGCCTGACAAAAACCAGAGAAAGATGAAAAATAATCAAAACACCTCCACCTTTGTCTTAATCCTTACTGAACTGATAGTGTTGTGTGATGTCCATCTCTTGGTGTTACAAAGACCTATGCCAGATTAACACATGGCGAAAGTTCATCTTTGGTGTCTAGCTAAAATCCATATTGTGTTCTCAAATAATATCCCACTGTGATTGTGTTTGAATTGTATGGCCTAAAGCAAACCAACTCCCCCATTTCTATTACATAGTGTATAGTATTATACTTCATTTATTGGAAAGAAATCTATTATATAAATATTAAACCTTGTTGAGGCGGCCTGGTGATAGAGTGGTTAGCGTCTCAGCCTTGCAGTTCTGAGCTCGAGAGTTCAATCCCAGGCGGTTCCTGTGTGAAGTCGGCATGTTGTTGCATGCTCGCATGCTGCGGTTTCTTCTCACATCCCAAAAACATGCACAGTAGGCTCTTTGAACACTCTAAATTCACCCTTGGATTGAGTGTGAGGATGAATGTTTGTTCATCTCCTTGTGGCCACCAATTCAGGCCCCCGTCTGGTGCTTGGATAGGCTCCAGCACCCTTGCAACACTAGTCAGGATAAGCGGGACAGAAATTGAATGAAATGGCCAGAGTTAGCTAACCTATAATTGGTGATACAAACACTTGAAACCTGCTTACATGTCTTACATCAGATCATTTCAACTTGAACTACAGTTAAAAAAATATATAATAATAACATCCTGCTAGAATACATTTAGTGTAAGGAAGGACAGAATATCTTCACAAAGCTGTGGTCTTGCATATGTTTATGCAAAGTGCATATAGTTATGCAAAGCATTCCTGCTTATGTTATGCAGATTTTCTTTTCAAGGTAATGGAGAGTTTATGTCTCATGTGAGTTTTGGATTTAATTAAACTATTATGTATTCTGGTGCATGGTGATGGAGATGCCTTACTCAAAGGAAATTCTGTGTACATGGGATAACTTCGTAAGATTCAGTTGAGACGGTAGGAACTGTCTTTAGCTGCTTCACAAATTGTCAATGGCCATCAATCCTGTGAAACAAGAATTGTGGAAGATATAAAGGAAGTTATTAAATGGGAGGTGGCACAGAGAGTGACTGACAGAGTTTAAACTGGGTCATTAAAGGCTGTTTGCTTCATTCTTTTGTAATGATACCTCACTGCCTTGGGGCTGTTAGGCTATGTGTATAGTTGTGAGCTCCCATGCGTGTGGGCCAGGCTGCACTACAGTAGTCCAGACTGAACTTCAAGCCTCAGCGATTGCCACTGAGGTTGACCACGCACAGTAAATCAATTCCCCACCCTCCAGAAATGTAGTCGCCTCTAACAAACTGGCCCACTTCAAGCTCTGACGATTCTCTTTGCTCTCGGGAAGCGTTTCGCCATCCTCTCTAGAGCGATATCCGTGAGAAGAAAGTGTCTTCACCCAGTTCCACTGCAGCATATTGTAAACGCCAGCATGAAGTAATGTCAGTGAAGATTTAATTAACACCTGAAGGCTTTGCAAACCTTTGCACGAGGCGATGATAACAGCAAGCTCGCATCCCATTGGAATTTTCAACCAATTGGATGCCTATTAATAGGAAACTGCGCTGCGACAGACAGATCAGAGATGCCCGAATAGAACTTTGATCACAACATCAGAGGGGCTTCTATCCAGCCAGAAAAGTCACATCTTTAGCTGACTTTCCACCTGGTTTATAGGCAGAAAAGATGCAATAATTCCAAATAATTGCATTATTCGTAGGAATCTTTTACTGGTTTGAATAAATTCTATCCCATTTGCCAAAACGATTAGTCATCCAGCCAAAATCACATAAATCAGCTGAGTTGCTTACTCTTTGCACAGAAAGTTAAGCTTGTTTTAAATATTAGATCACAAAGACAAGTCTCACATTATGATTTGTTAGTTATTGTGGGTCTTATTTACGTAGTTCAGTGTTCCATGGTAATTAGATCTCCAAATAATATTAATTGGAAGAAGGAAATAACTGAGATATTCGCATGGCAATAAGCACTAATGATATATTTTAACATGGTGATTATATAAGGATGCACTCAGGAAGATATATTCTTCTGGGTTTTAGAAAAGAGAGAAACTCCAGCTGCTTCTGCGTCATGTGGCTCTCTGTATAATGTTAATGCACCGAGTGACAGATTGTGTTGTTCAGCAATTAGATAATTATTCCATGACAAAATTAGTTTTTTTTAGAGATTAACTGTCCTAATTTGGAAAAAAGGAACAAAATGAAGTGTACGTTGTCTTCACTAAATCTCGTAAGAAAATACTGATGCAAATTTGTCCAGCAAAAGTATGATGAACCTAATTATTTCAAGTCAAAAAGGTACAGTTTAATTGTGCCCGCCATATTTGCTGTTGAGTGGTGAAATTCATTATACAGTATGACTCAATTACTAGTCAGGGAATGAAGATTGTATTTTGAAACTGGGCAAAGCTTGTGAAAAAAACAAATATAAACATAATAAATTAAAACTATAAACATGGTTGTGTCCCTATACCTACAGTTGAACAACACTTAAAACAGCTCACTGATATCTATTCTTTAATCACTGCAATGCACTAACATTACAGTTTACTGTGACACTGAAACTCACAGTGGATGGAACAGGACAATCAAGTGAATCAAGCAATGTTATTTCTTTATAGCATATTCAATTACGAGATTCAAAAAATACATATTTTTGATGACACTATCATAGAATGCTATTTTTCTGACAATAAACAGTAAACATATTTTCATGTTCTGGGAGAGAGCAGACAAGAACAGAGCCTTGTATCTCAAGGCACCCAATTTGTAAGATTACAGATAAAAACCTAAATAGCGTTATCTAGTCACCTAAAGCTAGTAATCATTTTGAAAAATAACCATTTCACACCAAGGATCTGTGATTGCTGTTACAAGCAGCATAACATCACAACAATTTACATTTAGCTTGCACTTTCTAAGGCCTGCTAAATTTACAGGAACATTACTGCCTTTGCATCGTATAATCAAAAGAAAAAACATAAAGAATGTCCGACTGAAAGTCGTTACCTACTTTAAAGCTTGCAGATATATCAAAGTATTGCTGTAAATGCAGATAAAATATTAAAATTAACCCACCCAGTCAGTTGCTCATGTGCACTTTGAGGTGCAGCCACTTCTTACAGCAAAAGTATTATTGAGAAGAGAAAACTTCTAAGAAGAAATAGTACAAAACATAACAGAGACCGCAAAATGGAATTCCATTTACTATTCAAATCACAGCTCTTCTGTACGTCCCACACAAAGCAGCACAAATAACAATCATTGTTTCATTCTCGCTTTCTCCACAGCCATGTTTCTGAAATAGATAACACAATTGGACTCATGTACACACTTTGGGAAATGCTTGGTTTAAACTTTACATGCAGCATGACATCTTCCTTCACAATCCTAATAAGTTATAGGCTTGCTGTTTGCAAAAAGAAACTGTTAAATACTATAAATCACAAGCATTTTGGACATTGATAGTCTCTTAAGCATGTTTTTAACATTTCCTACTTAATTCTTGATTATATGAGCTCCATCTCTCCTTCTCACACATATTTTAAATAAAACTAGTACGTATTAGCGTAAGTAGCAGACATGATTAAACTATCATAACACCAAAAATCTGTTTTTGTGATGATGAATGTCGCCACTTGCCTAAGAGGGAATTACAAATGTCAAATCAAGCATTGCATATGAAGGTTCACTGCACTTGTCAGGCCCAGATGTAAATTATTCATGGGTTATGACTTTTTGTCTCCAAGACTTTTGTAACATCTTATATAGAGACAAATAATTTTAGCCCTATATACAATTTCAAGGAATAATATTCGGTTAATTTGAGAAGTAATAGTTCATGTGCAATACTACTTTGGTCTAAGTACACTTCATGTACATTACATGGAGTTGTTGTAAACATTAATCTTTAAATTAAAGACTTAATGAAAGCTCACTGTCAGGAGCCGAATGACCCTTGACTTTTTTACCTCCTCAACCTTGAAAAGACCTTTTTTTTTCACTCCAAAGATCTGCTTTCGTTCTGAAACGCACGGTCACACAACATTCACGTGTTCAATCTTTTTTAAACTCACATTGGGTTGATGAACACCCACTAGCTTGACAGCACATCAGTAAACAAAGACAATATTTCTTAGCAGTTACAACATTTAGTCAATAAAACTAATCTTGCTTTCATCTGGTCTCTGCTCAACACTTGTCTTGGTCATGATTAGTGTCTTGTGCAAATATAGCTTGCTGTTTTTAATCACCAGATTTTGGCCATCCCACAATGATAAACTAAGCAGAGACTTCAATGTACAAAATTTAATTGAGCAAGCAGATAAGTATTGTTTGAGGCCATTTTCTTCCCAACATACACACACACACACAATTTACTTCAAGTAACAATGTGTTCCCATCAAGGTGACACCGTGCACAGGCAACATCTATTTTTTTCCCTGATCTAGGATCAGGGATGGAGAAAGTTCTGAAAAATAGTATACTTGCTAGCTAGGTATAATAAAAAAATACAATCTAGTTCCAAAAATACTTTTATGCGGTTATAACTATTAAATTACTGCTTTTTTAACACATGAGAATAATATTAAATAAAAATGGAGCTATGAAGTTCAAGGCACACAGATTTCTTCCACAATAGTAGTGCAAAAATATTGATGAAGCAGGACAGTAAACCGAAAAATTAGTTTTGTCTTGTTTGTGAATATTTACCAGAATCTCTCTTTTTCTCTGTCTGTCCACCTGTCTGCCTTTATTTGACAAATGGAGAACTATTTTATTTTCTTCAAGAGATTGGTAAATCAGAAAAAAAGGGGGTAGGCTGAAGTTGGGTGAATATGCCAAAATGGCATGACGTAAAAAAGAAGGCAGTACATTTGTCAAAAGAAATTTAAGAGACGAGATTGACATGTGACATGTGATTGGTGGAATCCAACTGAAGGTCTATCTTGGTTCCTCTGTTGTCAGAATGATGTTCTATGCTATTCACTCACCCTTTTAATGGACCGTGAAAAAAAATGAACGTCAATCTAACTAAAAGGGTTCAAAGGTTAAAGAATCTTACTACCTCCTACCTCAATCATCAAATGTTTGGGATGAGTCTGTTTGCCCTGTAGCTTTTTTTTTTAATCCACTTTGATGCCAGAGACTGCATAAAGAATGCTTTGCCTTATTGACAATCATGCTCGCTTGCGAACTCAGAATGACTTTAGGTGAGGGACGAGGTAGACATTGGAAACGCGATTAATGCACGAGCATGCGTATCATCAGCCTTTGTGTCAATAATGACTCAGGTGCCATAGACACAAATCACACACATGGAAATGCATACATGCATTGTTTAAATTCCCTATCAACTTAAAACCAATCACAAATATGACACGAATAAAAAAAGACTGCTGCAACTCATAAAAAGAAAAAAAAACAATGATAAAAAAAAACATACAAACTCAACTTCCATAATCATCGGATGAATGCCACTAAACCAAACATATTTTATTATGTTTGAACAGATTTTCTTTTTTCAATCGCCCACCACTTTAGTATATCCCACTGGGATTTTCCTCTGTGCGCCAAGAGGAACAAACTTTAGCCTACATTTATTACTACGTTCCTATTTCCAGGGGAACAACGCCAGTGTTTCAAAAAATCCCTCATTTGAACTTGAATTTTATGCCCACTTAGTGATGACGAATTTCCGGATAATTATCCCGGCTGAATTGCACACTTAAAATGTAGCTGTTAAGGTCCAAGCCGATCTCCGGTCTGTCATAAATGTCTCAAGTCTAAAAGTAGCCACAGAAATAGCAAATAATCAGAATAACTGTCAATTCGATCTTTCACATAATCTTGCATTTAAGATGTTTTACACCAGAAAGACAAAATGTAGCTTTAATGAACCACCCAGTATTGCACTCATTACTAACGACAGGAACACTTTTTGATCTGATTGCTTGCCTACTCTTTTATATTTATATCATAGACTGTTTCATGGTGAAATTGTTTGGCTTCTAGACTGCTTTCAAATGGTCTTGAAGCATTTTCTAATATAAGAAATTACCTTAAATTGTGCTTCGATTGAATATGCGGCTAACATTGTTGGTATTTGAAATCCATGACCGCTTCTACATAATATGGTGATTTATTATCACTGTTGTCGGGTTACATTCGGCTGCAATCAATAATTAAGTGGCTTAGTAAATCAGCATATGATGTAATGTTTGGGTAAGCTGTTGTGAAGTCTGATTATCTTAAATATGCAGCTTTCCAAGTTACTGTTTAAAACCACACTTAAGATGATAGATTTTGATAATATATCTAAAATACCTTGATAATGACAGGAATAACAAAACAGGAATCACATTGTTAGAGGATGCAAATTTATTCAACATCAAGTTTTACAATAACTCTTAAATCTCAACTTTAGCCCAAAAACATTTAAAACAATATCCATTATTTATCACATGTGACACCATTTACTGATAGACACCTAATGACACACATTAATAAATTTTTTGACAGGTTTCATGTCATCAATATGACTGTTTTTTGACATTTTCACAAGAATCATTCAAAATAAGGGCATCTCTTTCTTTTAAAACAAAAATATTACTCACTGCATCTTTAGAAAATACAACAAAACATATTCCCTTGCCTCTATATTGAATTGACAAAAGAAACACTGAAAATTAAATGTGTATTGTATAACGCACTAGGGACATACAGTAAGTAACTACTGGCTTCTGAAAGCTGTGAGGCCAGCTTATTAATCTAACTCGCTTTTACACATGGAGGCAGAAAAAAAATGCAGTTTGAAATAATACAGATAGGGGACATCCAATTTAGGAGTGTAGAAGCAATCCTGTTTTCCCTTTCAAAATTGAAATAGGCTCACATGAACTCTGACAATGACAAATGAGAGGAACAAAATGGTCAGACCAATCAAAAAACAAATATATTTTACCATGGTTGAGCAAATAATGCAACTTTTTTGGCCAAGTAAATTTGAGTGTGCAGCAAAATACCAAGCAATCAAAAAACATCAGTATAATAAATTCGGGAGCTGAATTCTTAAGTTGGCCTGTAGACAAATTTAAATTACACACCTGGAAAGCCTCGGAAGCCCCCAAAAAAGATAATGATCACTCTTTGCTTAAGGTTTTACCATTCTTCATCTGTAAGTTGTATAAACGCAGCATCTTTTTCCTCATAGGCCATAAGAACAAATGTCTAATACAGCTATCATTGCGAAGCAGAACATAGTAAACAAAGTTGATTTGTTATTAGAAAGAAATGCCTTTGTTTAGTGCCTACTTATTAAGCCCAAAATAAATTCATGATATCAACTTTAGTGATAGAATAAACAATAATAATATGTAGTGAAATGTTCCTCTTGAATTATGTCAATTGTCAGTAGTCTATTGAAGTGCCACTTACAAAAATAATATTAGTATTTTTTTAGTCGTAATTGAACATATGAAGCAACATAAAGGGAATCATTGAAAGGAACAAAAATTGCTTTGGTATTTTTTATTTTCACATTGCCTAACGTAGGGTATAAAATGCCATTTTATCGTCACCTGTTTTTTGATCTCATTTCCCATCTTTTCGGAAGCGCTTTATCCTCACTACGGTTGCCGGGGGTCCTGGAGCCTATCCCAGCTGACTTTGGTTCCAGAGGCGGAGGACACCCTGAATTGGTGGCCAGCCAATCGCAGGGCACAAGGAGACAAACACTCATACCAAGGGGCAGTTTAGCCTACCATGCATGTCTTTGGAATGTTGAAGGAAACCAGAGTACCCGGAGAAAACCCACACAGGTCCGGGGAGAACATGCAAACTCCACATAGGTGCACCAAACTGGATTTGAACCCAGGTCCCCCACTGTGATATTAATAGTTCTTATAAGAACAACACTCAGTAATAGTCGTTAAATAGGCAATGTCATCAGACAGCCTGTGCAGGGAAATATGTGTAATGATGTGTTGCATAGCGTCATTAAATCCATAATTCTGTTTGACACAAGTCATTAAACCTCATCCCAAATTATAGAATCATGCCTACATTATCGGGTACTGTCATACAACTTTTCTCATTGATGTTAGATAATGAAAACAATCATGAGAGTCCATAAAATGTTATGGTATCGCTATTTTATTATCTATATGATAGTGTTAATATTCTATTTATTTTCATGATGAGTCATTTATTCATTCATCCATTTTCAATACCACTTGTCCATGTCAGGGCTGGGGCTTATTTTAGCTGATCTTGGGCAAAAGGCAAATTACAGCATATGAAGTCAGACAACCATTTGCACTCATACACTGTACACTACAGAATGGGAATCAGACCCACGCCACCTGGACTTAAGTCAGGTGAATGTACCACTACATCACGACTAATGAGATATTTATGGCTTGTGGAAATAAACCAGTGGTGGCTAAGTACAGCATGGTGATGATTTTAAGTTGTTGTAAAGGCAACATGTTGGCCTAAAAGTGTTTTACAATTGCAGACCATTTAGGCAATTGATTCTCTACCTGACATTTCCGTTTGTTGTGTAAAAGGCTAATGGAAGGTTAACATCACTATCATTCTTATTGTGATTAAGGCTTTTGATGCTTTCCAATCATTTTCTTTCACTGTGTCACTTGCGTGGGTGCTGGTTCTCTTTCAAATAGGATGATGTGTCGCAGAACTATTGTCCTTTCTTCTTTTAAATTCACCTGAATCCTTAAGAGCAATGTTTCACATTAGCTCTCTTTAATAAAACTACTTTGTCACAGAATAGACTAAACTAGTGAATAGACTAAACTCACAAAAGTGCATGGAAGAAGGAAGGGTTTTGGATACATTGGAGGTGACCATTTGATCTTTTTGGGAAAAAAGACGACATTTTCATGCATTTTTAATAAAGCAATTAAATAAACAAAACAATATTAAGTCCTTTTTTTTAAAGGCCTATGGTCCTGACATAACAGATTGTTACAAACCCTGTTACAACCTGTTTTTAGCTGATTGCTGCAGGCATTTTAAATGGGAAATCACTGCTTCTGTGCACAGCTCGGTTAGATAGATTTGGGAAAACGCCTTGTTCTAGTCTCATTTAATTCAGCTGTCTCATAAGGGAAGCGTGCTTTCAGTAAAGCTCTTCAGTAAATTCAAAACACAGTTACTCTTCCATGCTTATTGCAACCTGACATATTTGTGAGAAAATTTAATAACACAGAGCATTGCTAACTCTCCTGGTGCTTTTTTCTTCTTCTTTATGCTTATTTGTGCTGGCATGGCTCAGTGGTGGCATTGTTCTTTTCCAACCTAGTTTTTGGGTTCAATCCCCTACCCAGGATACCTTCCCAAAGTATCCTTGAGCAAAATGTTGACATGCATATTACTCTTTATGCTAATCTTAAAAGTTTAAGTTCATTTACAATTCAATACTTCAGGATAAATAACTGTCGTTTTGTTTTGTCAATACACTGCACTGATTTTTTGTGTTCATACTTTAGAACAACAAAAAGAAAAAACGGAACAGTTTAACAGTTCGTCTTTTGCTTTTATAGGGTGATGATGTCCTGACCGTCATCAAGATGAAAGCACAGTGGCCGGCTTGGCAACCACTTAATGTGTAAGTATCTTGTGTCATTTACACTTCTGTACTTAAATAGACTGATCAGTTTGCGGTAAGTGAAGATGCTCGTGGCCTTGTCTCAAGGTGATTACCAACGCCCCTCAAGAGGCAGCAGGGAGCTACAATAGCATGAAAGAGCTGTATTAATTCCAGAGGGCTGTGCTATGATGGAATTTTGGTATGGAACTAACAACCTCTCTGGGGCTTTCTGCCTAAAGATAGTGAAGCAAAGATATAGGCAGTTGTTGAGGGTAGTCACCCTGAAGAAGTAATTGTTCAGCACACTTATGCTTTCCACTGAAGAGGCTGTCAAGGAGTTAGAGTACACTTGTCATTTTCATCTAATGATGATGGAAGATGTGGCTAAAGACATATCAGATAATTCGCACAGAGATGACACGAGAAAAAAAATCTGGACACAGGAAAAGATGGAATTCAAAAGCTTCCCAATAGTGCTGGAAAAAAATCCCTTTCTGTTATCTGTGTTTAATTTGGAGCATTTGATATTTAAAGTGTTAACCATCAGGCTGTACAGTGTTCCTTTCCAAAGATCAGATCAGTATGCGTGTTGTGTGTTTAATTTAATTAACATGTATTCGAAAAATACCAAGACCCCAATCCAACCTCCAAAAGGTGTTAACAGAATAACTACATCAAGATTTTACATTCAAATTGAAATAAAAATCTTAGTTTGGAACCCTTATTCTTCAATGTAGCAATTTCATCAACAAGCCTTTCTATGCGATCGAGCAATTTTGCGACACTCCGAGCAGCATCAGTTCGGTCTTGGCGCATATCTGACTTGCCAGTGTGTGATTGATTGATTGATTGATTGAGTGACTTAAACAAAAATATGATGTTTGACCACAGGGTAAAACATGCTGCTGTATGATCTACATTTTGAAGCTAGTCATGCAACTTCCAAGTTGGACGTAGTACTTGCTGATCAGTACAAACGCATCGCAGAAACTGCCGTGTAGCGCATTCTTACAGAGTTCATTAGCCCCTGAAGCAATTTAATCTGTTATTTATGAGAAAAACAAGTTGCTTGTTGGCTCAGCGTGCAAAAAAACTTCAATGGTAACAACCTGTGCTATTTTGTTTACTCTTCGACCAAAAGTCAGATGACTTTAATCACCCAAGGGTATTGCGATTCCAGGAAGAGCAGTGAAGATATGTACAGGCAATAATTATTGGAGTTATAAAATATATACTTATTATGAACATTGTATACTTTTAACTCTACATGCTTTAGTTGGATGAAAAAAATAAGTTAAAAATATATTATTGTTGGTGAATATGATGAATAATCCAACTACTCAAGACAGTGAGATGGCTCCTTTTGACCCAGTGTGTACCAAAGAGTCAGCTCTGAATAATCACTGTACATCCAAATGAACTTCAATTTGCAAACAGTGGTGATGTAGAATGAGAATTTTATTCAAATAGTGACATTTGAATTCCCTTTCGTCTACACAGTTTTTGGTGGTCTAGCATTGAGCTACTGGAATAATCAAATTAGAGCACCGAGGAAGTTTGGTGTCCCTGTCTCACCTCGCCACAACAAACTACTGCAACATTTTCACCTGAATTTATATTTGTACAAATGTGCTGGGAGCAAGGCTATCAAATGTTTGAAATAACAAAAGGAGTTTGCTGAGACTGTCTAAGGTGATTAACGCCATCCTTGTGTGCGACCAGCCTTCTTGCTCTGTCTCTCCTTTGCTGTCAGCATTTTTTTTTTTTTGTGGAGCCCAGGTGGTGGCGAAGATAAATGTCAGAGTTCCAGTGCTTGCTGAGAAAAAGGTGCTCGACTGTAGACTCTGGTCATACGTTCCCGGTGGATGAAGGCTGTTTCTTGCCTTCTGGGGCTCATCATTAGCAAGAGTGCTCAAGGACAGGACTGAGTGCACTGAAGTCAAATGCATTAATAAGATGGCAAGTGGGAAAAAAAAGATTGTCTATATGAGACTATTTCACTTCTTATGTGTCTAGCCGCCTAATTAGTTTGGGTGCTAATCATAGATCAAGGGAGACAAGAGTATTTTTTGTCTTCCTCCTCTGCTGGAGTATAGAGCCGATGAGATGGAATTTGTTTCATCAAATACTCTCTTACACTACATTTTTAATTACGAGTCAAAGCACTATCGGATAATCATTTTGCATTGTTGAGAGTTATTTTGAAATGTTTTATATTCAAATACTATAGTATTCTCATTCCTTTTCCAGACGAGCCGCACCCTCTGCGGAGTTCTCCGTTGACCGTGCCCGTCACCTCATGTCCTTTCTAACCATGCTGGGGCCAAGTCCTGACTGGAACGTCGGTCTATCTGCAGAGGATTTATGCACCAAAGAATGTGGCTGGGTTCAAAAAGTAGCCCAAGATCTCATTCCTTGGGATGCAGGCACTGATAGCGGGGTGTCATATGAGGTCAGTGACATACATTCACTCATTCATTATCCGTACCGTGTATCCTCACAAGGGTTGCAGGGATTGCTGGAGTCAATCCCAGCCGACTTCGGGTGAAGGCCAGACTACACCCTAGACCTGGGGTGGGCAAACCAGGCCTCGAGGGCCGCTGTGGGTGCAGGTTTTTGTTGTAACCGGTCGAGCAAAGACACTTTAACCAATGAGATTTCTCCAGAAAACAAGAAGCACCTGATTGCAATCCAATGACTGCACTTGTAGGACACCAGATATATTAATGAATCTATGCAACCACATGGGAATTTCATGTCAGAGGACAGACTGACCAATTCCCCAGATCTCCTCAGGAGAGCAAGAAGCTCCCACCTGCCAACCAACACCATGGGGGGCAAACATCTTACAGGGTAGTAGTCAAAAGTGGGGGCTTAAGGAAGGGAAGGGAAAGGCACTCAGCCAACCAGCTCCAGGAGACATGCCAGGAGCTGAGTAACTAACCACCTCCCACCGTATTAGAATGGTCATCAGGTTCATCATTAGCAATCAGAATCCTTCCTTATGTGGCCCACAGGGTAGTGTAGTGCATTCAAATAAGAGGAAATGTGAGGTTATTGCAAGACTTTAGCCTTCTGACCAAGCCAAACCACATAGGCTCTCTATAGCACGAACTGGAGTCATTTGGTGCTTTAAAAAAGAGTGAGGCAGGCCCTAGGGAAAAGGAGGGGGGCTGCATAGTCTAACTGGCTGCATATTTGCAGATTTTTCAAATCCCACGACTCTCATGTTGTTCATCTACTCATCTACTCTTTAATTCTTTTCAACTCACCAAAATATTGTCCATTGTTTACTCTTAATGCACATTCGTGAACTTCACGTTGAATCGTTAAAATTCACCTTTCTAAATCCAGGCCATACAAATCCGGGACAGTTTTTGAAATGTGCTGCGCTCAAGGTCACACGTTCATTATGTCGAAAGCATGACGTAGCAACCTGTGAGTTCAATGTGATTGACTCGGCTGATAAAAAAGGCAATCAATCTGTTGGTCATGAACTTGGAGAAAATGAATCTATGATAGATGATTTTCTTTTCTTACTTTTTACAGTCAGGGATATTGAGATTTTTCACAATTCTTTTTTGTTGTTGTTGTTGCTCCAAACACCATAATAATGGATTTGAAATAGAGCAAAATAAATGTGCTTTAAAGGGACGGACAACGTTATTATGTGTATCCCAGAGGAGAGAACTTTGTTTAAATAATTAATTAATAAGTTACTAGAAACATAAACGTTTATTTTATAATACGAAAACCCACCGATCAATTTATTTCACCACACACTGAGTGGCCACTAAACCAATGCTGCATGCACCAACATCAGACACGTATCATTACACCATAACTGACCTTTAGTTGAAAATTATATTCTGAAATCTATAACACACAGAACCAAATAATGGATTTCATCCCATAGAATGTGCCACAAGTTTATGTATGGGTCATTAGTTGTTGCTTGTTTTTAGGGCATTTTCTCTCCCCTTTTGTTTTTAACAAGTGAAACGCATACTCAATCAGCCGCAGTTCAGGCGATTATCTCACTAAGCCACTGTGCAAGCACTAATTGTCTTTGATTGTTTTAGCATTATGGCCTATATCCCACTATAAAGTGAAGTGCAACACCATGAGTTCAAAAGGCTCTTGCTATATAAACACAGTTGTACTATAGAATTCATCCTGCTGCTTTAATCAGAAGTCACTTGTAATGAAGCCACATGAGCAAGAATATTTACAAGCATTAGTTTATGTACAATGTTTTGTAATTCCTACATTGTTTTGATTTGATTGCATCTTAAATTACATGCAAAAATCAGCTAATTACGGCACATCCGCCAGCAGTAAAAATGGCATATATGCTAGCAACAGCCATGACCAACGTGCAAATTTTCAATTTGATGAAGATCCTGTGATAGCAGCGTCTTCAATTTATCATTGTGAAAGATCTGACCCATAAAAAAGATACTGTTGCTCCCGATACAACACTGGTATTTGGCTTTTATGACCACATCTCTCAATTGACTGCCACTGTTTCACTCTATTTCAGACCTTATCCAACTATTGAAGTCACAAAAACTTCCCTCTCCACTTTTTCCCCCTGAATCACCCTACCCCTCTTATCCCTTTCGCAATATCATTCTGACCTTGTCATTACACCCTGTCTTCTTCTACCTACCTGCTGCTCACATTGCCAATCATTGTCTACCCAATTTCTTCTTATACGTATGTACTGCCTGTCTGCTCTAAATCATGTCAAATCATCTCACATCCAATTCACCTCCAACCGACAAGGATGCCTTTCTTTCCTGCTCTCACCTTGAGGTGCAGTTTTATGCCTTGTGCTTTATGTCAACACCGAGATTTTTATATGTCAAAATATGTGTTTGGATAGACAGAACAACTCCACATGTAGAATCACTGTTGTACCACTCACATTGGCACCCACCAGGAATATATTCACATTTTTCCATTTATTTCTTTTTTTTTTTGCTACTTCTATATATTGGTAGAGGGATGAAATATATTGCTGAATCAATATTTTAGCAGGTACACAACCTCAGGAACACTCCATGATGACAGATATTGTACAAACACAAGCAATGTAATAGACTTGAGCTCCTGGGCTTTATTAATGTGAGTTTTCTACGCTCTGTAGACACTTTTAAATTGTAGACAACTGAGTTAATCCTATTGAATTAATAAAAAATGATGACTTCTCGCAAATGTGTTTCTAAACAAATAACACGGATGTGTTTTTGTAGGAAACATGGTGTAAAACAATATTCAAACACTTTTTTCTTTGGTGGGTTTTCTAGCCAACAATTTTCAGTTCAAATTTACTTTCATTTACTTTAAGGGATTTTCTTTTCTGTATCCCCGTTCACACACAAATCAATAAAAAATAAGCAAAACAAAAAAAATCAATAAAGGGGATGGACAAAAAAAAAAAAAAAAACGAACTGTAAAATCACATGGATAAAGAATCAAAATGAAAGCACGATGGTGAAAAGAAACACATTTTTTATTGATTTATATAAAAAGAAGCATGCAGGGAAAAATACATGCTTTCAGGCCAGATTGCTACTTTAAGCACACCCAGGTGTTCGTCAGTTGAGAAACAGAAACACTGAGATTTGTCACAAAACTCTTTTAGTGCTAGTTTTACAGAAATGTAACCATACATCCATAACGATTTCCATTAAGGTTTCTTACAATGAAAACTGCTTGCCGAGTCTCTCGATTATTGTCTGGCATGTTACATGAATGGGTAAGGTAAGTTCAGTGTTAACAAATACAATTTTAGTGATTTATTTTTTGGCCACTTTTTTTTTCTCCCTAGTCTCCGAACAAGCCTACAGTGCCTGAAGATAAAATCCGCCCTCTGACCAGTTTGGACCACCCTCAAAGCCCTTTCTATGACCCCGAAGGAGGAGCTATCAGTTCTGTCGCCAGGATCGTAGTGGAACGTATTGCAAGAAAGGTCGGTTTTTATGCTAATAACAAGCCTTTACTAAAACAAATAAAAAATGTACAAGTGGTATGATGCTAAAGATGATCCAGGCAATATTTAGACCATTTAATATTTGTACTGCTATCTTAGCTGTTAGCTTGTATATTATGGAATTAATGCAAGAGGAAACATGAAGAAGCGCAGTCTAAATTGAATGATGACTTTGACTCTGACATTGAAATGATGGATAATAGTATAGACGACTGGTAAAATATTTTTTTTTAAAATCTCGTGCACCCCTATATAGATTGCACCCTGGGTGGTCTCCCACATTGCCCATGGCAAAGACCAGCCCTTATGAAAAATAGAAAGGTTTAATTATATTTCTTTTAATATGCGAGAATAAATATAAATTAACCTGGTCCATTTTTATCATGTTATCATTATTTTCCTAACTAATTTCTTGTGTATGATAACTGTCTCATCTGGCTAAAATGAACCCAGACCATGCTTATTCCCCGATGTTGGTGTATCTTGAGCAAACTACTTAGTGAATTGTGCCGTCAAACATTTTTTCTTGACACTGCAATAATGGTTTGACTTAACAACCCAGGTTTGAGTTTTGAGTTCTATTCACAGGTACATAACAGTATTGTTTTATTGCCCAGGTCTAATGCACTATCCTGCTTTTACTAAAACTAATTAGAACTAACATAAAAGTGGAATTGGGTTACCTTTATTATACCTTTTACACCATAAAAGTGGAGCGGAAGAGGCGCTGGACGTGTAGAAGTGATCAAAAAGCCCAAAGTAAAACTGAGCATTCATAAAAGTCAATTGCACTGATGTATTATCCTAAAATGAACAAATTTGGCAAGCATTGGAGTAAACTTTGAACACAATGCATTCTGTGGTGATTGTTAAATGAAAATGACCAACCTCTTGTGTGTAGTAGATACATATGCAATAGATAAGATATGAGGACAGAATGTGTATGTTTTTCTGATGGCTCTTTTTATACATACATACTGGCATTTTGTTGAGGAGGAGAAGAAAATGGACAGATGTACACTGACTCAATTACGAGAAGTCCTTTAGTGGCATCTAGAGGGAGAATTGGGGATTTTAGATCAATTTCCATGATAACTATTCACTTCAGTCTCCTTATTAATGAGCATTCTTGCTGCCACAATCAGCTTCTGCTCCTCTTTCTCTTGTAGGCTACCTTATTGAAAAGGAAATGAAACAAAGAAAAAAAGAAGAAACCCCAGAGTAATGAGTGTTTTGTTTGAGTCCACAGGGGGAGCAGTGCAACATTGTGCCAGACAATGTTGATGACATTGTGGCCGATATTGCCCAGGAGGAGAAAGAGGAAGGTCTGGATCTAAACATTTTTATTTTAGTCTAGACAATCAGCATTGCTTTTTTTTGTAATAGAAGCAGCTTTTAATAGCCCTATTATTTTACGCCCCATAGATGACACCCCCGAGACATGTATCTATTCCAACTGGTCTCCCTGGTCAGCCTGCAGCTCAGCGACTTGTGAAAAGGGCAAGCGGATGAGGCAGAGGATGCTCAAGGCCCAACTGGATCTGAGTGTTCCTTGTCCACACACCCAGGATTTTGAGCCTTGCATGGGGCCGGGTTGCAGTGACGAGGGTATTTGACATCTCAAGTTTAAAAAGGCGCAGGAAACAAGCTTTACCTGACATTATATAATGAGCTTTTTTATTGAGTTATTGTTTACGACTCCCTTTTTTATAGTTTACAGAGTCAACAATGTTACAATCACATTTTATTGGAATAGTACTATACATAATACCAGAAATAGATGATAAAGAACCCGTGTTTATTATAGATATATTTTTTTATGAGAGCCTTTTCAATTTATCACAGTCTGAGTAGGGCTACTTTTAAATCCGGTTTATAAAGAATGATTCATTGTTTACTAGTATTTGTCCTCTGTTAGTTTTACATACAATTTACATTTGTAATTTACTCTTTAGATGCTTCCACCTGTATGATGTCAGAGTGGATCACATGGTCTCCATGCAGCGTGTCTTGTGGGCAAGGGACACGTTCCCGGGAACGTTATGTTAAGCAGTTCCCAGATGATGGCTCAGTCTGCACTCTACCCACGGAGGAGACCGAAGAGTGTGTCGTCAATGAAGAATGCTGTAAGTGGGGAAAAAAAATGTCATTTAATTCTTTAAATTTAGCTGTCAGTTAGTTTTTTCAAACAGATTTCTTGCATTTGTCCTCAGTTGCCAGCAGCTGCCTGGTAACTGAGTGGGGGGAATGGGATGTCTGCAGTGCTACTTGTGGTCTCGGTATAAAAAGAAGGGAGCGCATGGTGAAGATGCCTCCTGCAGATGGGTCCATTTGTGGAGCTGAAGTTCTGGAAGTGGAGAAGTGCATGATGCCGGAGTGTCGTGAGTAAACGAGCATATAATTTCAGCACTGGTTTTCAATCCTTGGACTACCAATAACCACCTTTTTTTTTAAGACTAAAAATAATTGTATAAGTTGCGCCACAAACACAAACATTGAAATACAATAGCAAAGTAAGCCAAAAATGTTCATTTTAATGGAGTATTATTTTATATTAATTGTAAATTAAATTTTTTATTTTAAAATATACCAGGTGTAAAGTAACAATAAAACACTAAATCTACATTAGCATTAAGGTACTTAGTTCACGGTTAAAAAAATAATAATCATTTAGTGCCCCATGCGTACTTCTTGAATAAGTAGCCTTTGTACAACACACTGAGAATCACTGCTATATGGAATTATGGCATCAAATGAATTCAGCAATGATATAGAATACAATAATTCTGTAATATAATGCATAGACCACAATATCTCTCAAGCTAGTGAACAAAAAATAATGTAGCAATCTCAACAAATGTGAATTTGCACATACTTGTCTTCAGACATCTGACAATATCAATATTCTTAGTGGTGTATATATAAAATATATTCCCATGTTAGGCCTTTATTTGTAAAAAAAACATGCTTTTTCGCATATAGATACAATTCCATGCATGCTGACTATGTGGTCTGATTGGAGCGACTGCAGCGTCTCCTGTGGCAAAGGTCAAAGAACACGGCAGCGGATGCTCAAGTCACCCGTTGAGCTCGGAGACTGCACGGAAGAGTTGGACCAGGTGGAGAAGTGCATGTTACCCGAATGTCGTAAGTTGTACATATTTTCTAGTGGTATATATATTTCACGTCAATCAGTTGGCCAGATGCATACACATATTCAATGTCACGACTACTATAGCATACAATATCAAGTTGGGGGCCCCCATAGGGCCCCAGGCAGGGAATAACCATAATTTGACCTTTTTTTGCATTCTGTTATTCCTTTTTTTCAGCCATAGACTGCATCATGTCCGAGTGGAGCGAATGGTCCGAGTGTAATAAGTCCTGCGGGAAAGGTCACAGCATCAGGACACGCGCAGTGAAGATGGAGTCTCAATTTGGAGGGGGCCACTGTCCTGAAAGTATCCAGAGGAAAAAGTGTAAGGTTAGGAAGTGCACCAGATCAGGGCAGATAAACAGCGATGAGAAGAAACGGCGCAAAGAGTCTCGAGAAAAAAAGAAGAGCAAACAGAGCAGGACAGAAGTCGCCTATGAGCATCCAGGTTTGTGTTTCGTATCAATATAATGTAAGGCAATTGTGAATGTATTCAAAATGCAAGTCAGCACCTCTTTCTGTTCATTTTGTAGGATGTAAAATGAGGCCATGGTCAAGTTGGACAGAATGTACCAAAGTTTGCGGAGGAGGTATTCAAGAACGGCTCATGACTGTCAAGCAAAAATTCAAGACTGCACAATTGTCCAGCTGCAAGGACAGGAAAGAGATTCGAGCTTGTAATGTGCACCATTGCTAAGAAGAATAGGTGGGAGACATTTTGTGGGCCAAGAACACGCCCAGGCATTGTACAGTTTGTTGTCACACAATGGCCCAGTGCACTCTCTTTAGTGCTCTGGTGGCACTCTAATGTTATATTCCATACATTTACAAGTAATACAAGTCAAATTCTGTTCCCTTTTTTCCAGACTTGGGAAAATGACAGGTCCGTGGGGATTTAAAAGTGTCTGCTGTCCTATTGAAGGCTAATAGATTTAAAGAGCCTTCTTTGTCCTGTTCTTGGTTTTGAAGTTATTATTACGAGGAAAACATGAAGATCTGCAACTTACAACCAGACTGATGACTGTAAACGTATTGTGGTATATCTTGAAAATATTTAGAACTAATTTATGAAATAAACAAATACATATTATTTCTTGCGGTATACTTTGTATCATAATAGTAATTTAAAACATTGGTGCTCAGTTATTCAAATTATTCACTACCTTTTGTTGCTGGCCCTCAAAATTATGTGCACCTAAATTGGAATAATAATAATAATTTGCAACATAACAAGATTTTTCCCCTCTGTAATTATTATTATTTTTTAAATGTCTTAGGATTCCTACCAAAGTGTTGTGTTGATGTTTTCCGCTCTCTAACGTGTTAATATTTTGGAATAGCATCACGTTTACAATAAAAGTAATTGTGACAACTTGTCCACTGCATCCGTGGTTTTATTCAGTATAAAATATATATATATTTTACAAAAAAAAATTAATGGCTTTAGCATGAAAGCTTGTGAAAGGCTTTTGGAATGTCAAAGGAAAGAGTACAAAATAAAATACAATTAATTTAATCTATTAATTTAATTTAATGTTTATGATACTTAATATTATATTCTGTCACTGATATACGCATGGCTGTTTTGTTCACAAGAAAATATATGTAATGTTATATATATATTTTCAGGCAGCACTGTGGAAAGTGGTGAGCATATTTGTCTCGCTGTTCTGAGATCAACGTTGCAATCCCAGGAGGGTTCTGACTTTCCTGTGTGCAGTTTACATCTTCTACAGTTTCCTTCCCCAATAACATACAAGGTAGGCTGGGTCACTTCATATTATTTTGTCTTCTTTTGATTAATTGTTTAAAAAAACACATTTATTGTGTTATGTTTTCCAGTTTAGGAACACATTTTTAGACTAGTGCTATTCTTAGCTTTAGAGAAGGCCATTAAAGAATGCATGTGCACATTAATTTATTTGGCATCATTGATTAGCCAACTGTTGTAGCTTTCATTTTCAACCAGTAGATGTCAGTAACAAATTGTTTATTAATACAAAGGTGGCTTGTTTTGGCTTTTATTTAGCACTGACACCATTGTAATCCACAATGTATAGCTTTTTTTGGGGTGGCATAAAATATCCCATATTTGTCATATAGTCACTATATGTTGCATCGTTTTCATCTCAAAGTGCTCATTCATATACGCATAAATTAATGTAGTACATGAATAAATTAATTCAGTAGAAAGAACCTTTTGATGGTGTAGTATGCTTCTTTATAAATGATGGGGGAATAACATTTGGACTAAGACATCCAATGCCACAAATAGAAAAAAAAACATGAAAGGATAAAAGCAAGGTTTCCTATAGAAGTCAAGGTTGTGGATTTTCTGGGCTTGTAGAAAATACTTTCTTCTCCATGTGCTTGTTGAAATCATGAAGAAACCAACCTCTACCCACTCCCCCAGTTCCAGCCTCCCCTTTATGGCATAAAAGATGGGGGGGGGGGGCTGGTGTTAAGCATTCCTTAGTGCAGAACCAGGGTCTCAGGGTAAAAAATTCGATCCAGTGCAACGCCAATCTTGTTTCCATGCCAACATCATTGCATGTGTGAAGCTTACACACTCCACAGGATTTGGAAAGATGCAGGGTGAATTATTAAAGGCGTGATTGAGCTGCTAAAACACATAGCTGGCTAAAAAAAAATCGAAACAAATCTACTGGCAGAAGAAAACTAAGATGCATAAATTGTACTCCAGTTTCCTCCCACATTCTAATCTGGATTAGTAAATTAGAGTAAATAGCCAATATACAATATTTGCCATAATGTGATAGAATGTGAAAATGTGTCAATTAAAAGAAAACATTCACCTAAATAAAGATTTTATGCCACCCACTGCTACTAAATGCTGAATAAAAGCCGAGTTATTTTTGAAAGCCTCTAATCTCCCTTTAAACTATATGTCCTGGCCTTTAAAATCTGAGTTATAAAACATCATTTATCAAAATTTCTTGTTTGGCATGAATCGTTATTGCCAATGAGTGCTGATTTCATTTCAGAGCCAGATGGTGGAAAATGGATTGATGCATATATCAATCAGAAATGAAATGATATAAACTTTGCATTTCACGACAAAATTTAATTATCATGAACTTTTAATGGTGTACTTCTAAAATACAGTACATAAATGCAAATACAATTATGGATGTATGCAGGTAAAAATGTGGGTACTTTAAAAGTGGTGTGTGTGTGTGTGTGTGTGTGTATAAAGCTACATTTGAAACACTGATTTACTCTCTCTCAATTTGTTCATTCCTTTCTGTCCAGATTGGTTTGAACCCCAATGAATCAGAGAGCCATGCACAAAAAAAAAAAAAATTGAAAATCACACGTCCATCTGTTGGGCCTGCACCAAAGGTCCCTGTGATATTTCCTGTGAAATTAATAATGACTATGGTGATATGGCGCCTCACTGCGCCTCAATGAACATTGCAGTAACTCCACAGACAGGAACCACAGTTAGTCGGAGGAATAAGATATTCTCTTGCTTGTAATTTTTGTCTGAGTGCACATGTTATTAGTTATTCACAATTATAGCACAGCACAGTGTGCTTTTCTTAATGTTTATGGTCAATTTGTTTGATCATATTAGCGTTTTAGGGGGACAATTTTATAGAGTGGATCAACACGTTTTTCAATCATTGCTCTTTAATCTTGCTGCAGTTTAATGGTGACCGGTCCACTGTGTAACTTGGCTGGTGCTTAGAAGAAGAATGTTGGATGGACAATGTAACATTGTCTGAATTGAAATTAATAATACGGGCATTTTTTTTTTACAGATGTGTGTGTGTTATCATTGGAAAAAATCTGGCTGCTAATGAAGCTTCTACTCAAAGGTATCCAACACCTGCTTTGTAAAAAAGAATACCGTTTCCAAAATGTTGCCATGGTTGCAGTGTTAAGGGATGTTTTGTCATAGGTAGGTTTATACAATGAGAGATTAAAAAAGGGCCCTTATGGATTGAGGACTTTATGATCTTAGTTTTTAGGCATACAACACTAATGCGTGAGTAAGCAGTTTAAGACTAAGCATCTGATTATTCCAGATATACACATTAATAATGGAAAGATAGAAATGTCCCAACATGATGGATATTGGGAGTTTTGCCATTTGAAAAGATAACAGTAAAGTACACCATTACCAGGACATATTTTAGCTCTTAAATCTTCTTAAAAAGTGTAATGCTTCAACTGTCATCAAAAATGTAGGAATCCATAGGACACTATTGTGTTTCTAGAATTATTGTGTTAGTTTAAATTTTATATATTCTTTAAATTTAATATAATATATATTTATTTTTTTGGATGCGGTTGCTGTTAGACTTGATTTACTGCTACTAAAATAACTTTTTCCCCCTAAAGTTTATAATAAAAGGGCAAGCATCCATTGCTTCGCATAATGTTCAATGTCCAATAAACAAAGGCAGATTATCAGTAAATCAATGACTGAAAGAAAGACCTGTTTGCATAAGCTATTGGCTCACTGGGCTGTATGCTGCACACCCAACCATAGAATGCAGTGACAAACAATATATATTACCATCCCCCATCAGGCACTTTGTTTTTTTTCCCTTTCATTATTATTTATCTCAAGCTATATTATTCTCCTTTTCTAAAACCCCATTAATTTCTCCTGAATGAACTCTTGTAGTATTCCATTTAAAGGTACAGCTATAATTGTTTTCCTCTTGTAAACATACATATGTCTACCTCGTAGGTCCAATAATAAGCAGTTAAAATAAAGCTGTTGGCCCATGATTACTATTTTATTGTACATAAGTGCTGCTTTTTACTCTTCCTATGTTAATATTAATAGCCTGAAGTTAGAACAACATATTGCAGCAAAACGTCCAAGTATGATCATATCCAAGTAGCGTATGGCTAATGTGTACTGGCTCCAGATATGGTTTTATTTACTGTTATTTACACTCCATCTGTGTGTGTGTGTACTAAGACTGACTGGCGTCCAGTTTATGATGTAGTCCACAGTTGGCCTGAAGAATAAGCAGAGTTGAAAATGAATGAATTAATATTTACAGTGCTTAACATCATCTTATCTCACCCAGTGGTAAAGCATATCACCTTGGGAAAATTACATTGGCAACATGATGGTCTTTGATGGAAGACTACGAAAGAATCAGCAAGAATTAGGACTCTGTAGAAATCCTTAAATCTTATTTTTTAAACTTTGCAGACCTTTTTTCTAATTGGTGCTTCCCCTCTCTAGGTGGCAATGATCGAATCTTAAGCTTCATTGACCAGTCAGAACAAGATCTGAGGACCCCCTGAGGCATTCCAATGAAGGATTCTGAATCAATATACCTCCATCTGTGGCTGTCTTTCAATTCTTTCCATTGTTTCCCATAAATGGGGCTAATAGTTTTTTCCTAAGTGGTTTTAAATCATTCTATGTTGCCAATCTTTATTGACTGGGTGCCTATGAAGCTCATTGAGACTGTTTAGTATATAAGGGTTATAGAAATAAGCTTGACGTAACATGACCTATCTTAGATCCCAAGAACTGAACTCAATAGAAAGAATGATTGTGTCCTGAACAATGGAATGTTTTAATGATGCAAAATTCGAACTTTACGTCTTTGTGAAAGGGCTTTATAATTTGTATGTCTTTGTTCTCTATAGTTTGATAATGTCAAAGTATTGAGTGTGAATGAAGCATGAGCAGCGCTTCATGCAGTCACAGACAAATTCATCAGGGCAAAAATGTTTCATTTGGGTCATTAGAATAAATTATTTAGACCGTCCTGCCAGACCTATGCAAGCACATTGATAGGCTTTTGACAAATTGCTCTTTTTCAGTAGATAACAAACGTTAGTCTGAAGTGCTATAGGTTGCCAAAGTGATCCTGCACACATTTATATACCAGTCAGTGTAGTCACAACACAGTTTGTTTCTTTGCTCCACCCCTTCTGACAAAACAGTCTTATCATCGGTGTACAATTGCGAAAACAAGTAGTTTCTTAATTAACTTGTGTGTTGCTCGCAGTAATGTAACTCACCTTAACTCTTTTTGTCAGATTAAGCCACCAGGAAGTCCATTTAAAAAATGGACACTTTATTTCCTATAAATTGAAGCAATCCCAGTTTTTGATTGAATACATAATCATCATGTGGTCTGCTAAAGGAGGGCTTTTTGGCACGTTAAGATGAAAATGTAATAAAATGGAGACTTTATCGGCATATATTGGACATTTCCAGCTGTCTTACTGTGGCGCCGTCTCTGATTAGACATTTGGTGAGCAGAATTGTGATCAATCCTTCAACCTTAGAATGGAACTCGATTGCCATAATCAAAAACACGAGTGCTCGAGGTATTTGCTGCATTGTTACCGTGGCAACCCACCATGTAGAGCTGCCTATGTGTCATTTTCGGCTGTATAAGATTCATTGTAACATTGGTGTTGGGAAAGACCAGATACCTATAAGGCATAAGATGTGGGGGTTGGGCTGATTAGTCACACAGAGCCACCAGCGCTTGAGAAGGGACATACATGATTCAATACCATATTATACATTTAGTGAACCATTCCAGTTAAGAGTGTTTATTACCCCATCTATAAAAAAAATAATTCTATGATGACTTCAACGTGATGATCCACAACTAAAATATTTATAAATCTATTCATAGTGGTGGTGTGATCCTATTATTGTTGCCTATCGCTCCAGTATACTAAACCCCGAGGATACATGCAATAACTGTATATGAACACATTGGTTTTGGTAAAATATTGGGAATGCAGATGCTATGATTCAAACATGACATGTTGCTAACACTCCTGATAGCATCTCAAAACATGTACAGCACTAAAAGCACACACGCTAATACAACCATTATTTCTTGCATTCGGGCAAACACATCTAAATGCCACAGATGAGCTCTTGAGCACTATTCCCTGGAGTGTACTTACTGACTTCTCTCTTTCTAACATGTGGAACCCCAGCTGAGGCTGAGCAAAGAGACAACGGAAAATGCTCTTTACACTATAGACGGTGAGTCACTTTTTTTTTTGTATCACTTAGGCCAAAGTAGACTTGTAAAAAGAAAAATATTCTCACTTTGTTAGGTCTAAATAACAGCAAAAATAACACTAAATATTTCATTATAGTTTTTCAAATACGGTGATTTTTTTTTAGCTATAATTCAGTTTTATCTTTTTAAATTGACGTTGCTTTCCAGTGCCATTTTGGTCATTTGTACGTCAATGAGTTTATTCACATTAAAATTGAGGAACAATCTGCAAAAAACAAAAAAAGAATCCTTGTACAAGATTGAGTGAATGAGGAATAAAATAAATACTCTTATATGTATGGCTATTTTGTTGCGAGCCTTTGTAAAAAATAAATAAATAATAAGAGAAAAGCCTCCTGATATTTGTACCTGCATAGTATCTGTCTGTATTCTGTTTTCATTCATTTATATATCTATTTATTTTTGCCCTTGCCGAAATCCTTTAAGCACATCCTCCCGTGGGTCCCAGCAAGTGTTAACCTTTGTTTATGAAGCTTCTGCATGAAATTCAACAGTTTCTGGAAGAGCAACACACTGCATTCTCCAAATAGTGAGTATTGTACCACTCACACAGGCAGAGATGACATATGGGCAAATCAATCTCCCTCAATCCCAAAGGAGTATCCCTTTTTTTTACATCTGTAACAGACACATATCTCTAATCCAAACCTGAATTTCAAATGGAAGAAGATGCACTTCAATGGTAGGCTTTAGCTTTATTTTGAGAGAACTAGTCTGGGGATGACACCAGTTTGTTTTTGTGCCTCCCACATAGTAGCTGCTAAGATGTTCCCTGGCTAGGCGTTCATTAATGGCCTTCAGTTGAGTCGGTTCTTTGTATTCATTAATAAAGTCATTGCTGACAAAAGCAGCAGGATGAATTAAAAGTGTTGGGGAAATGTCATCTGCCCATGTGACGTCCCAAGTGAACTTTTTGGAAAGTGCTTAACAGTGAGAACCTGAAAGGCAACTTCATCTACCATTGCTCATTCAAGGATTTTATTATTTGTCCAACAGTGGTGAAGTTTTTCACTCATTAATACCCAGTGAGTCGCAATCATAAGGATATGCCTTAGTTAATATTGCATAGGTGTTGGACAGAGGGATTCTTATCCCCATATGAATGAGCCCAGCTTGGATTTGAGAAAAAAAATCAAAACTGTACTGTTCGTAATTCATCTCACATATTATGAGAAATCAGAATTGACCTTCGGTGTGATCATAACCTTAGAGTCATCAATTATTAAGATATTATCCTTTTTTTTTTTTTAACAGAAATGTGGTATTGCTTCAGCATACCAGAAAATTGAATGGCTGTGTGTGTATATGATTTCTACTACCAGAACCCCTATAATCTATGGCACTTCTCTAATTGTTTATGATGGGTGTTCTTTCCAAACATTTTTTTTTCGCCAATCATCCCTCTGGGCCCATTTTAGTGCACCTGCTTCCACTGAGCAGCTGATTATCTCAGTGACCTCCTATTTTCCCGATCAACAATTTTTCGACAGCTTAGGGGTTTGTAACTGAATAAGTCTTTTGAGACATTTTGATAGTGTGATGTTTTATTTGGAAGATGCCAAGATGCTTGTAAACTCACAGTGACATCGTAAGGTTAGATTGACAGTGAGTGTAGTCTATAGTGATTTAAAAACGTACACTAAGAGATGTCACTCACATAGTATTTTCTATGTATAAAGACTCTTGAATAAAGTAATATTTGTTTTGATAAAAATATTATTCAATCCAATTCAAATATATATATTTTTTGTATCCTATAAAATGGCCTATGAGCGCATATTTATCTAATTTCTTTCCTTTAAATGCTCTTCAAAGGACCTGCTTTTGTAGTACCTGCTAGAAAATACCTTCTAAATGGTTGTCAAGTCAACTATGTAGAAAATACATGCAAAACAAATAGACTGGAAATTAACAGGCAACCCGGTGGACAAGTGGTTAACTTGTCGGCCTCACAATTCTAGGGTTGAGGCATGGATCCCAGTTGGGTCCTCACTGTGTAGATTTTGCATGTTCTTCGATTGCTTGGGTTTTCTCCAGGTACTCTGCTTTCCTCCCACATCCCAAAAACATGCATGATAGGTTCAGATTCTGTTTGTAACAGTGAGAGCCAGCTGGGAATGAGACCATCATAGAAACACGGCTCCTGCAGTGTCAAGCGTGTCTGCAGGCGTTGTTCACAACGGTCTTTTAACACTCAGTGAACACTCTGTGGTAAGCATGCTGCATTAGTTCATGACCATGACTCGGAGTTAGAGAGTGAATCAGGAAAATGAAACACCCAGAGAAATGTGCAGATATTCTTTACAATAATCACAGATAACCATTGTTTAATCAACACCACATATTCGAAATATAGCCAAAGATGAATGTTATATTTCGTGTAATGAAATTCAGTGCACTGTCAGAACATGTGAAATCTACAACAGAGGAGTAACAAGAAAAAAAGCACACAGAGTACAGCTCATTAAACGTGCTTAGAGGAAATGTGAGATGGCTTCCATGTTTTTTTCCCCCTTGTGGCATTAAATTCACATCACTCTGTCGGCTCATTCTGTTGAAAAATTACATTGATGAAATGCTGAAGCTATAATCTATTGCAATATACCGTATTTTCACGACTATAAGGCGCACCGCATTATAAGGCGCACCCTCAATGAATGACATTTTTTCCATATATAAGGCGCACTGTATTATAAGGCGCACTGTCTATTTTGGAGAAAATTTAAGACTTTTAAGTGCGTTTTTGTATAAAATCTTGCAGTGGGGGAGGAGCTATATGATGGAAGATTTTGTAGACTAAGATGGCATCTGCATATTTAACAGTATTGTTTCAGTTCAGACGTTTATGTTTTTTTAATATCCGACAGTGTTGTTATTTTGTTTTTGGTTTGCTGTTTTTTCCATATATAAGGCGCACTGGATTATTTTAGGCGCGCTGTCTATTTTGGAGAAAATTTAAGACTTTTAAGTGCGCCTTATAGTCGTGAAAATACGGTAAGCAGGTGAATCTGCACTGCATGAGTACTTGGCAACACAGGAAGTGTGCAGTATTTGAAATTATTGTTTGTTATTATTAAGTGATTCATTTCTCCCCACAAACACTGGCAATGACATGACATGAACTATAGCAATCAATCAATTGAAACTAAAACCCAAGAAAAACATCAAAAACGTATGTCCTCATGAGAACCTGTTTAGTATTTGATAGGTATACACTTAGACGACAATTCCCTGCTGCTTTTAATAAAAGCCACACATTGAGCCTATCAGATTTTCAACTCAAGTGTGATGATATGCGCTTTGAGACCACATGGAGTTCATCATATCATTACTTGTCAATCAGGGAAATGTTATTCAATGAAGCAGAAATTTACTGAGCATGTCTTTTGAATGATTTATTTATCAGCTGCATGAATGTTTGCGACTCAACAACAGAGTTTTTAGTCTGAAATATTGTCATTGATCATCCATTCAGTGCATCTGATTGTTATTTTTTCTGCATCATTTTCCTGTTCTTAACTCTTGCACATACGATTGCACAGTACCGTAGACTGAATTTTTTTTTTTTTGGCTCTGTTGGTGGCTGCCTACCATTCTAGAATGTAATCAACCCTCACCCATAATCTTATGAGATAAGCATCAGTTAACCCCTCTCCCCCACGAACTCTCAGGAAGAAACGTTAGTAAAATTGTAAGTAATTCCCCCACACCTCATTCTCACGTGAACTGAATTTACGGATGGTGGATGCAGATGTAATAGTACTGCTCCTTCATCTAAATATAACTGATTTCATAATTCATACACTGTAGAATAAATTAAGCATCACATTGCGTGTCATTTTTGGAACTTCAGCAGCTTTGAAATTACATAGATTGTCATCATCTAATTAGTCCATACACTCCTATATGATCCAAAGTATTAAAAATCATATTTTTGATTGATTTTCATGATACAGTATATCAACTCTAGAATGGCAATTTCAAAATAAAATAGAAGTGGAAGCTTTAGAGTTTCCGTTTTGTAACTTGGAATTTCTTTTTTATATAGAGTCAAAATTTTCCCAATCAGACTTGTAATCTGAATATTTAGCATGTAAAGACATTTGCAGGTAGGGGATGACTGTATTTGTTTTTGAAACAAAATATTTTACCTAATGAAGTAAAAATACAAGATTTCCCAAGTAATAAGTGGCTCATGTGTGCAAGCATGTTAACCCATGACTGTAGATAGTACTCCACTTTCCCATTAAGACGAACACATCGTATGGTGGTGCACCGCTCCCCGGGTAGGCGCGCGCACGTTTCAGGACCACGGACAGCGTGCCACGCCGCAGTATCAATGCGTGGATTCAACCGGTGGCTTTCCAGAGTGCGGCGAAGAGTGACGGTCACAAACGAGTGAGCCAGACGCACGCGATGCGTTTATTGCTCACGTGGGGCTCACGCCGATCGCTTTTTGGCTGACTTTTATTTTTAGAGTGAGGCTTTCGTTTGCGATCCTCCATTGCGTGGGTAGGCGTGCCGCCGGATGAGTGCTCGGCTGGGTTGCGTGGTAAAGCTGAGTGGAAAGACAGCGGTCTCCTGCTGCGCCTGTGGTGCCTCCGAGAGAGCATCCTTGATTTAAGGATGCTGATGGGAAATGCCTGGAGACAGAGATGACGAGATTTGTCAAAAGGCACTCGAACTCCTCTCAGATCTTTGTTCCAGAGGGGAAGTGCAGAGCGAAAACTGCCTGGATTTCATTTACTATTTCCGTGATTTGGCCAGGCCACGCTACACAGACTCAGGTGAGAAAAGACCTCCATATTGCAATTAAATGTTATGTGTATTATCCCACAGTTTGACATGTTAGTTTGCACATGTTTCTCCTAACAAAAAAAATCACTCATTCATTGATGTTCTTTCCTTTCTCTTTTTAACGGATTACAGAATGTAGGGTCATTTTCTCAGTGAATTTTTATTGTACTGTAATGGGATAATACCAATCTCATTATTCCAACATGTTACTGGTAACTATACACTGGAGGGTGACAAATGTTCCTTCCTGCCTGTCTGCATGATTCTGCTTACAGAAAAGCCACAGTAATGATATTGTAAAAGTTAGATTTGTGTGTATTTGAGTGTTTAATCAAAATAGGTTTATCAGTGGACAGCACTGAACTTGATGAAATATGTTGCAAAGGGGAAAAATGGATTTGTGCTTTTCTTGAAGATAACACAGTTAATGTACACGTGTGTAGAAGGCACATTTCAAGCACCCTCCGTGTGCGCGTGCACCTAAGACAGAGTAAGGTGGAGATCAGTGCAAATTCCCATGTGTAACAAGTCTTATACTTAGTGATTATCTGGATTTTATTTTCTCCACATTCTCCGCTTCATCATACTTGAAGAACAGATATGGCAAAAATAGGAAAGAATTGTCTAATGATGACAGATTAACATGATATGGAATCAATTTTAACAAAAAGGAATTGGGCAACATTTGCAAAACTGCTTCCTGAGGAAATACATTATTGGGTGGAATGTCTTTCGACTGAGGCAAGACCCATAAATTACTCCCCTGGAACTGTAAGGACAATGATGGATTAAGTGCTAGTTACGATTTACTTTACCTATTTGGCACTCGGGATTTCACATGTTGAGGAGAAAGGTTTAATTCACCTCAACAACTGTTATCTTGGAGTTCGATGATTAGTCCAATTGGGTTTATTATTGCACTTTGTACCTTGAGAGACCAGCTGTGTATTTCCATTACCAGTCAACAGTCATTTAATACAAGATGAAAAAAAAACAATCTTATATTATTGTTTGTCCATCTCATATCGTGGCAGAATACACGAGAAAACCTTTCAAATTTCAATATCCTATGTTTGCCATCAGACATGAGTTACATTTGTTTGGGAACTACATTCTTAACTCAAAAACATTGAACGTCAAACCATGAATTCTCTCTAGAATGAACCGAGATGCTCATAACCTTTTCCAGCCTTTCCTGCTGTGAATTCGTGTTGAAATGACAAGCAAGAAAATCTTCCATGAGTACTGTTACTAACAGCAAAATAAGTGTCTTTTTTCCCTCACAGGGTATTGGAAATAGGCTTCTAAATATTGTCAGATTTTTTATATTCTGGTGTGGTATTGAGTTGGTCACCTTGGTCAAGGAAATAACCAGCATTAAAACTTCAGCTAAAGTCTTTTTAGCATGACCCACGATTCAAAAGTCTAGTTTTGGATGTGGTTGTGTTTCTATAGTTTGAAGCATACATACCTATCACAAAGAAGGCCTCTTCAGACAAATAAGAGCTCAAGAGGCCGACATTCTCAAAGATTGCCTTTTCAGCACGAGGGTGCCTCCTACACTGCTCCATCTTTGAAGGCTATGAGGATCTAAAATTACTTCACTGTCTTTGTTGTTACCCAGAATCCTTCCTGATGCCAATAGATTGTTCTCATGCTCTCTGGCAGCCTGCCTATTTGACATTGTCTTCACACGACATGTCTCTCTATTCGTCTTCATTTCTTTTCCAAATCTCACATACTGTGGTTGGTATTCACAGGATCTCTGAGTTCAGAAACAACTCTTTGTGTGCCGTTAGTGTGAGAAGCCTTCAAATGGTGCCCACACACGAAACATCTAGACATGCACAAAAGGTCTTGCTCTCACAGGCCACTGCAATTTAGCAGAGCAAAATGGCCTTATCTAATCTTCACATGATGAAGTTTAACTCTCTGCTTTTGGTTACTCAATGACATTTTATGTCTTCATCATTTCTAAAGTAAAACTTCAAATCTTGATCCATAACCAAGATTTTCTTAAGAATGGAGGAAATTATCTAAATTTCCAAATACTGTTCAATGTTAGTACACTGGCTCAAGTTTACTATACATTTGAATGTGATTGGTTAATTCTAACACACTGAATACAGCCACTTCAACAGTTAAGATAGCATGTCGACATTTACTCACAAAGTATTTCCGGGCTTTGTTTATATTTGCCCTCCATTAGGATTTTTTTTCGGTATAATTATCAGCTTTCCAATTGAGGGCTATTTCAAAAAAACTGATTTATATAGCTATTATAAAAAAATAAATAAATATATAGCATCAAAGATGTGTCAACATTCTATATGCTCTGTATCTAAGTTCCAGAACTTGGGTCACTAAAAACGTAATTGATACCAAACTATACATTGTCCTCCTCCTCTTTTCCCTGCAGTACTTAGAAAACAACCTCAATTATCTGCTTTTTATTCCTGTTTGTTTTATGGTCTGCTTTCGTTTACATGTGTGGCTGTTTATCTAACAATGGCCAAGAGTAAGTAGTGACGATATCAATGCGAAAAGTTAAAACTCATCAAGGCGAGATGCATCGTTTTATTCTTCTTCTTCTCTTCACCCCTAATATAATGCACGGCCGCAATGCCATGAGCATTTGAAAGTTCCACCTGGCTATGATTGATTATATCTCTCCATCAAACACAAGGTAACCATCAATTTGACCCATTTCGAAGACATGGAGAACATCATCAAGACATCACTGCTGATAATTATTTGAGAATTCTTCCAGTAGAGCATGAAGCCACGGAAGATCAGGCTGGGATAGTGCGTTAAGATCCTTGGGGATTTCTTCAAGGGGGAAAACATGTTTTCGGTAGTCTTCATTTGAAACATCAAACATATTTTATTGACCTACATTGAAGAAAAAGTTAGGAATTATGAATAATGAATAAATGGGTTTCCTAATACCCAATAATATAACCGATACAGGTGTTTAGAGTTTATCCAAACTTGTGCATGCGGTTTAATGTTTCAATACAGTTGCACATTGCAAACATTCAAAGGTTAAATATAACTTTCAATTTTGTTTGATTGTTCACTATGATTATAACCATTTGTCCTTTGACTTATGACCTGGCACATTGATGGTTTTATACAAATAAATGACAAAACTTTAGCTCTTTGGAATCTATTGGCTTTATTCAGCAACCACATGCAGCGGAGCCAAGACACGATCTGAGTTCAAGTCTGCCTCACTGCCCTCCCACAGAACGAGGCACACCGAGCCAATAATAGTTATTGCCTATGATACAGCAGACTTATATCGTTAAAAACCTGCACAGCTCCAAGCACACAAAAAAACTAGTATGAGGTCAGTAGCCATTTACTTGCCACCTTGGTTTCCCTAATCACCAGATAGAGAAGCCATCTTCCATTTCTTCTGCTTCTCAACAGTTGTTGCCGGGCAACAGTTGAGTCCTGCGCATGCAGATTAAAATTGTAATAAAACAAAATCAAGAGCGTTATTTATTTGATGCAAAATATTAATTAAATAACAATGCTTGTGAGTCCCAGAGAAGATAGTCTTCTAAGAGCCATTGAAAGAGTAATAATCAGGAAATTAGTATGTTAACATTGTTAGAAAATTAATGCTTACTGTGGGTCTAGAGGTAATTTGCCTTTAAAAAACATGATTATGGACTTGAAACCATAACTCAAGATGAAAAAAAATGACTAGCCACCGGAGAGGTGATGTACTGCATTGTTGTATTATGCACTGATTTAAAGTCTGACTATATTTGGGCACAGTTGATGTTGCATGCTTTTTTTGCATCTATGCATGTAAGTAAACGTGCGAAATCCATTATCACTTGACAAAAATGTGAAAACATTTAACTTGGTGAGATTTACACTCTAGATGATAAGTAAGAGTAAAGATAATCCCTGGTAATCTCATTAAGTACTTGCAGTATTGTGATTATAAATGTCTGTGCCTGAAGAACAGAATTTATATTTGGAAAAAATAATGTTGTGACACACAAAATGGGTAGGCTACATCCCATAAAAACTCCAGTACTTTGTCACGTCAGAGTTTTTCAAATTCATATTTAGGATTTGTTAGCCCTTCATGTGAGACGTGTTCGTAAAGCTCAATCTTGTTCAATTTCTCTTACTTTTTACTGTGTTTACAGATGTCTCGGTGAGTCTGCTATCATTAGTGGTGACAGCCTGTGGTTTGGCTCTCTTTGGGGTCTCCCTGTTTGTGTCTTGGAAGCTTTGCTGGATACCATGGCGAGAACGTGGTCTGTCACCCACGACCAAGGAGCCTCACGGCGGGCACCTCAACCCCGCCATGAGCCCTTTGCCCTCACAGCCTGTTCCCAGGCAGCCGGTCTATACGGCCGTGGACCCGCCGGTCCTCACCCGCCGTGAGTCGTCCCAATGTTCTATCGCCAAGGAGCCCACTCCCATGGCATCGGTTGTATCTGTGGAGGCACCGGTTACTCCCGTGTCTCCTCCTCCTATTGCTCTGGCTGCACCAGAGGCATCCATGAAGATCAGTCACACTTCACCGGACATTCCACTGGACGCCCAGGAAAAGAGCCATGAAAACAGGGTTCACACTAATCCTCGGATTCAGAGGCAGACTACAGAACCCCCACCCTCTGGGCACCCCATGTCAGAAATTGGGTCAGTAAGTTATATTTCATAATATAGCTCATTGGATACGGGAAAATCAAATGAATGATACATGAATGTTGATTAAAAAAATCCAGGCAGTAGGAGGTGGGTATTTATGAGGATGTGCTAATTTGTGAGGATCTATATTAGGACTCTTATGACTTGGCAGAGGAATACTACACTTGGCCTCCACTCAACTATAATTTTCACTGTTGCTATTTTTTTTTTGTCTACAGTCAGGGCTCAATACGCCGGCATATGAATCTGTCAAACCCAGATTTCAACGTTGCCCAATTCCAAAGGCAGGATTCACTCACCGGAATGGGACTGGGCCTTGGACGCCTCAAACCTGAGCTCTATAAACAACGTTCTTTTGAAGGGGATGACGGAAGTCACAGAGGCAGAGGGTGTGGGTGCCTTCACCTTATCCTTAAGTTTGACTGTGACCTGGAGCAGTTGATTGTTAAGATCCACAGAGCTGAGGACCTCCCAGCTAAGGACTTCTCCGGAACCTCTGACCCTTATGTCAAGATCTACTTACTGCCTGATCGGATGACCAAGCATCAGACCAAAGTGCATCGCAAAACGCTAAACCCTGTGTTTGATGAGGTTTTCCTGTTTCCTGTGGCCTACTCAGAGCTTCCCTCACGTAAGCTGCACTTCAGCGTCTATGACTTTGACCGATTTTCACGCCATGACATTATCGGCCAAGTGGTTGTGGACAACTTCCTAGATCTGGTAGATTTCCCAAGGGAAACAAAGCTCTGCCGGGAAATCAAATATGTCTCAACGGTGAGTAATTAAATCTTTTAAAAATGAGCCTCTAGGAATTAATTTTTTTTTCAACTGATCTGAAAAAAAATGACAATTAATTATTTTTATGGTAACAACGGCCATTTCAATACATTATGATATATATAATATATATTGCACCTTCTCCTTTGTCTCACTGAAAAAAAAGAGAAAAATATATCCCCTATATGTAAAAGATCTTATTGAAATTACTACTTTAAAAAATTCACTACATGGTACAATGGGTGAATTCTATGTCTTAAAACACATTTGCAGCATTTTCTATCAACACTACTTTACACTTACTTTAGAAAAAATACAGGCAAATAATAAAAAAAAACAATAAAGTGCTGGATTTTTCTGCATGCTTTAGTCGTAATATGTGTAACATAAACTTATTTTTATTATATTCGACATCCAAAACCTGCACATTTTATGTCAACATTTGCATACTGTACGGAGACACATGCAACACCAGTAATGTTAATCAATTTTTGCGCAAGCACTGATGACTGCCAGCGGGACCTATAGTTGTCGTTCTATTAATTTTACTGGGTGAAGCCTGCTGATTTTCATTGCACCACATATGTCATATATTTTTTCCCAATAACCTATTGCCTGTTGTTTACTTTAGCATCAATAATAAAAGGGCTTATCCAATCATGGTAGTGATGAAGTTATTTTATCAGTGCATCTAAAAGCGACTTTATGGGATATTGATTTTGACAATATTGATTTGTATACAAAATCCCACCAATTTATGGGTTGCCTTTGGATGCTGTCATTTGACCCCATATTGATTGTTAATCAGGGCTACAACACAATGGCATGTGTAAGTGGCATGCAATTAACTCTCTGCTATGCCTCAATCATATCTCCATTGGTTTTCCTTTTCAATCCTGAAAGCTTAACTCAGTCATCAGATGGCTGTGAAGTGGTTGGATACTTGAGGTTGGCAAGACGGTACAGAATGATGAATGAATGTATAAATAAGACAGGATTGTCTTGGTTATACGGCTATGTGCACTTAGTCCATGCCATTAAATCAACAGTAAAAAAAGCAACATTATTTTGCCTTGTATTTATTATCAATGCAATGAGTACTAAAATGTGATTTATATTTGTTTTCAGGATAACGTGGACCTGGGGGATCTAATGTTTTCTCTGTGTTATTTGCCAACGGCCGGGAGACTGACCATCACAATGATAAAGGCTCGAAATCTAAAGGCCATGGATATCACCGGTGCATCTGGTAATTAAACATCTATGCCTGTTCAAGTCTTGTAGTCCTGAGATTTCACGAGTCCTGAATTTGTTTAAATATTTCTTTTTTTCCCCCCTCAAACCACCAGATCCATATGTGAAGGTTTCGCTTATGTGCGACAGCCGGAGACTGAAAAAGCGGAAAACTTCCACAAAGAGGAACACTTTGAACCCAGTCTATAACGAGGCCATTGTTTTTGATGTTCCCCCTGAGAATATAGAGCAAATCAGCTTGTTGATTGCAGTGATGGATTACGACCGGTTAGAAATTCCTTTCAACATTATTTCCTGCTTTTGACTACTGGAAAGCTTTTTAAACAAAATACAACAGTGGTCGTTATTCACATTCAAATACTTGCGAATATTGCAGTGCAGTAGGTATCAATATCTCTTCTCTTACTTCTGTCTGCACAGAGTTGGTCATAATGAGGTCATCGGTGTGTGCCGAGTTGGCAACGATGCAGACAACCTTGGTCGCGACCACTGGAGTGAAATGCTCACCTACCCCCGAAAACCTGTTGCCCACTGGCATCCTCTTGTTGAGGTCTCTCATCTCATTTTCTGAACCGCTTCATCCTCATGCCTAGGCTCGTCCTATCCATTATTGTTACGTCCAGGTTGCGACGTCGAGCGTGGAATACAGAAGCAGTCAAGGGATGTGTGCGTGGTGTGCTCTAACAAAACTTTTAATAAAACGTGGCAGGGGTATCAAGAAAATAAAATGACTTAGAATCAAATAACAAAATCAAACCTGACGGGAAGAGATGGGGAGACGAGGTAAATTGAACATGGCGGGGTAACTTGGCACAAAGTAAACAAAGATCCTACAATGACTCACAAACACAGGGTTTAAATAGACAGACACAGGTTTATTATAATTAGGAACACTGGGTAACAGCTGGGGGAGCAAGCGGCAGAGAAACGACAGGTGAACACAATGGACAATCAATCGGAAAGGACACACAGGGAAACAAGTATAACTAAACCAACCAAAATGCCAACTAACTCTAACAATTATGACTCTGATTCGAGATAGGTTGGATATCAATCACCATCTATTGTAAGCAAAGAATAAAAATGCTAGTGTGAAACCTGAACATGCAAAAGACAGTATTCTAATTGTGTATAAAAGATTGGGCTTCATAATATAGACACTTTATTTGGGAATGTAGATGCTAAGTCTTTTAGCTCCATTAATGGTATATTTTTGAAGTGGCCAGTGAGTTTATATTTTCTCAATGCAGAAATGGCCCAAATGAAATAAATTGGAACCTTGGCTTGGTGGAATTATTTTGGAGTTTAGCCTCAGGGATCGCAGTTTCAAGTGTTTTGGCTCTAGGGAGACAGCTTGAAGTGAGCAAAAAAAAAAAAAAGCTCTCTCTGCCAGGGTTGGCTTTAATTCTTGAGACCATGCCTTTGAATTAATTATCTGCAAAATCTAGGAAGTCTTTTGTCACACGTAAAAGAGGGCATTAAGAGAATTCACCGCCTCATTAACTTCCTTAATGAGAAAGGGTACACTGCTGGTCAAATTCTATTGTCACTGAATGGTGGCAAGTGGTCCCAAGTGCAGAGAAAAATAGACATGAACTTTGTTTCTTAGACAGAACTTTTCATTTTCTGAAAATTACTCAGAAATACTGCGATTCTTTTAAAAATGCCAACCCATAATGAACCAAAGAGTCTATTAATTGTTGGGCTGTTACATCAAATCACAGTGATTCAAATATACAAGCCTATTTACCATGTCAAAACTATACTTTAAATTTTGATGAGACGAGGGTATGCGAATGGGTTTTTTGCTGCATTTTATAATATAGAAAGTGCCAAGTTATGCTTGATAACTATTGAACCTTTGAAAGAATTTTCTTCCAGCATATTTTGCTCCAATCTCCCATTGCACAATTCTGTTGGCATTTAAATTGAGTGATTTCACATTATTTCTTCCCCTGGTTTTGAATGCTAGACCTAGAATGACTAAGAGATTGGCGGAAATGTCATGATCTCATTGCAACATCATCACCTTACCTGACATTCATAGTCTCAAATTTGAGAAAAAGCAAGGGAAATAGTTGAGAAAAAGTAGTAGCTCATTTATTTGAAAGAGACAGAGTACACTCAATTGAGCTTAAATCCTTGGGATGCCATTAAAATTTGGTTCTTTTATTGAAGTGGATCATAAAATGAGCAAAACAACCATTTCAAAAAAATCAATAAATGAAAAGAGACTCATGTAAGGCAATTAGTTTGAATTCTTACCTCTTCCCATTTAGTTCGCTAAAATAGAGTAAAAAATGGTGTAGAGAAAAGTAACAAACAGATAAGAAGTTAGTTTAGTTCAGCTCAAAGAAACCAGTTGAGACAATGATCTCAACATCGTTAAAGCATTCTCATGTTTTGACTATCAAAGAGCCTTGCTTGCTCTACTTGTGCCAGTTACGTCATTTTAAATTGTTATCAGAAATTTCCTTTGGAATCTCACAGTGGGAAACTAATGAGAGCGAAAAAGGAAGACATAGCCTTGTCATGATTTGACCTAAGGCAAGAAGAGATGGATTTTTTTCCACTTGATTTGCAACTAACTTTCCATGAGCAGGTGACATGGCTGGTAATAGAAAATGCATGAAGAGAAGTGCAATTACCATCATTGTCACACTTTGAATTAAAAATCGTAGGGACATAAGAAACATTATTGTTTTGTGTCAATTTCCATCTAATTGGAAGTAAAGGGCTTCTTTTTTTTACACCATCTTTAACAATGTAAAAAAAGTTCCAATACTGAGGTCAGTTCATATTAGATTTCATACTGTTTGTTGACTTGAATCTACCATAATGAAAACAAGGTTCATCATTATGGGAAGGCAAATTTTAGCTCATGTTGAAATTTAAAAAAATAGAAACAGACCCAACATGAAAACCTAATTTAAGCAAAAACAATATCTTTGAGTCATGCATAATCTTTGGGGAACACTGTATATGTTTGACTAAAAATACCAAAAATCTTATTGATTTCATACTGTGCTTTTTTTTTGCAGTACCAGGGGACAACAGGTAATAGTCAAGCAGGATCCTGTAATTCTCTGAAGGTACCGCCTTCTCCATAACCAGAATAACATTTTATGTAACATCTGGACGGACCTTGTGCTGCTGTGGATTACTACATGTACACGATGGCGAGAATAGAGCAGCAGTCCAAGGTATTTCAGGATGGAACAACACAACTGGATCAGTTGCATGTTGAATGATCACATTGATGTATGTTTCCTTTTCTATAATGTCCCATGGGGAAAAAAAAAAAAAAAACAAGTATATGCAGACATTTACTGTCTGATTTACTGGGTTTACACGAGTCACTGTTTCATATTGTCCTGTTACTTGTCTTTATTTGCGGTGAATCTGTAATTGCACAATGTACTTTACAACCAGTCAAACTGCCTTCCTCCTCTTTGATTTGGTGATGATTGGTGCATGGGTCTTGCTTGTTGGGATATCTCTCCCTTGTGTGTTTATCCGTTTGTTTGTGTTTTCCTCTACATTGAGCCTATTGTGTGTTGTTCTGTTCGTTGATGTGCAGTGGAAGTTGACTTCTTGAGAAAGTTATTGTTAGTAGGGAAAAAATGGATAAATATTGTCGGTAAATATGAGTGAAACAAAAATAGCCATCATCCAATTTTGCCAGAAGCATTTCACTTTTTAAAAGTTGATCCTTTTTTTCAATCGAAGGTAAATTGCTTCTACATTTTCTGCTTTTATCAGATCGAAGAAAAAAAATTACTTTGTGTAATTTTGCAAGCAAAAAAAGTATATTACGAGCAAATGTATCACAACAATAGATTAACTAGTGCAGCAGCACATTGTTTGACTGTTTAGCATCAATATAGGTACTCTTCAGGGCCACCGTACATAGGCAATAGCAGAGGCTTTTTTGGATGTGGCAGTTGCGAAGCAGATTGGGAAATTTTTCAGGTTCATTTAACCCAAAATCTGAAAAAAAAACACATTACATATCACACACTAATAAAGCTTTCCCTTGCAGTGCGCCATCAGATAAATTTCACCCTTGACACAGTTGAAGCAATTAATTGTGTTCTTCATAAATTGTGATGTCGTTAAACTCCAAAATGGCTGCTTCATGAAAGACTTGTGATATGATTCTTATTTGCATGCAAACATGAAATGGTTAAAGGTTATCCAGTTTTTGTTCCTATCGAAAATGAAAAGGGATCTTAGTTTTTCGCATTATAGTTACTTCTAGGATGACTGCATATGATTGGACATCAAAGCATTCTTCATTTCGTCCAATTTCTATTCATGTGGCCTAAAAAAATGTTCTTTTATTACTTAAAATGTTCCGAGATTGCAAACTCTCTCTTCCGTGCCTATGTGGATGTTAGTATTAGGCTAGTGCTGTTGTTTTACTTGTTTAACAGTAAGCAGTGACAATAAAGCATTGTGACTGCAATCAGATGACTTTCCTTCCTTTGTATACATAGATACTAGACACTCATATTTTGGGTTGGATGTATTCCATTTATTTTTATAATGTCAAAAATATTGACTGCTCATAAAAAACAACCTGATGCTGAATTTAAAACTTTTAACTAAAATTATTGACAGTGTAAAATATCAACCAGATACAGATGCACATTAAAATTGAGTCCTATGATAAGCCTAAGAATAAAAATATTCTTCCCTTTCAAAACTGCAGAATCCCAGAAAATGTACAAACAATATATATATATATATATATATATATATATATATATATATATATATATATATATATATATATATATATATATATATATATATATATATATATATATATATATATATATATATATATATATATATATATATATATATATATATATATATATATATATATATATATATATATATATATATATATATATATATATATATATATATATATATATATATATATATATATATATATATATATATATATATATATATATATATATATATATATATATATATGATGTTAAGCTGTCATGACTTTTCTCCAATTAAAATTGCATTATTATATTTCCATTCAATTGTGCAGGTAAATCAAAAGTTGTGGTCAGTTAACGCACAACAGAGTTGAGTAAACAACTGTGCTGATTCAGCTTTAAAGACATCTTTCAATAGCTATTAGTATAGATTTTCACATGAATAATGCATTGTCTCGCTTATGAAAGTCAAGACTTCTTATTCCATAGGCACATCTGACCTTTATGCATCGGCATAGGCTTGTTAATGTCCATAACCATATCGGCGTATTCTGCTTACTTAGGCTGCTCTGTCTTTACTTTTTGTAGGTAATGACATGCAAATCAAAGTGCAAAGAAAAAAGTGTGGACGTTTCATTGCTTCTTTTAAACTACATGAGATGTGGACTGCTTGTTAACATCTCATTAGTCGATGCCGCATATAATAACCGTCGTCTTTGACTGGTAGCCGGCTAGGATGAAGGAAACTGGGGTGTACATAATTTCTTTGTTGGTGTGCTAATTTTAACATTTAAAATACATGACAGTGGCAACAAAATAAGTCAGTATGACTTTGCAAAGGTGCAAACTATTAGTTTGCATCCAGTATGTTTGGCAATGGTTATTAGTCCCATTTTATCACAGGAAAAGTTGCATTTCCACCTATGGGGTCATCCTCATATTTTTTATCTTTGGTTTTAAAGTTGATCCTGGAGACAATGCTATTATGTCATGAGGGGAAAAAAAACAAATAACATCTATACTACGAATGTTGTTTATTTTTCTATCATATAAGAAGTTATGACATGTTCAAGGCCAGTCATCACTGTTTGAGCAGTAGAAGTATTGTACAAGTCACAACACAGATGTTTATTGTTACCTTATGTGTGTTCTTTGTTCAAGCCAATGAACATGGAAAATCCTTTAAATGTTGACCAAGATGAAGTCTCTCAAGATATGATGCATTGCTAACGTTTCTTCTGCAGTCTTAAAGGTGTATTCTCCCAAAAAAAAGCTCAATATGTATTGTAGAACTATGCAGTTGCAAAGTATAATAGTGATTAGTACATCTACAGAGAGATGATTTGCGTTAGAAGTCTGTTATCGCAACACTGCCAAACTTAAGAGGAATCCCTGATTGTCTGAACAAGATTGAATGTAAAAAATTTAGTCTGATAAATGCTTTTTCTCCTATTCATGTAAAATTAATAGGATTTCTCCCATTTAACAGAATAGATGGAATACAAAATGACTTTGTGAACTTTTAAAGGGAGGCAATTATTTATGAAGACAAATTTGCACCCCATGATGTAATCAGTGTTGATAAGAAATGGATGTGGTCACAAATGGGCAACCAGATATTTCCAGTCTTGCCTCATTGAAAGGGATCAAACATCCCAGTTAGTGGTTCTCTGCAATTGGCCGGCCACCAATTCGGGCCTGGATTTTGTTGGAATAGGCTGGGATAGCCTCCATCACCCCCATGACCCTAACGAGGATAAAGTGGTTCAGAAAATGAGATGAGATGGGAGATATAGTACATGTCATTGAGGTTTTGATCAATGAAAATTTCATATACTCATTACATCAACACATTTCATACAGTCACACTGCAATGTAATATTTTAGTAAAACTATTCCATCTAAAAGTTTTTTCTTGTACTGGGCTAGCATAGATGGAAATTAACAATCATTAATATTTGTAGTCATTGTAAGCTATGATTTATGTTGCCGAAAAGAGCATTTTTGTGATTTTTTCTAGATGTTTAATATATAATGATGAATTCTACCAAACATGTAAGGTTGACTGCCACTCATTTTGTTTCATAGTGATAAGTGTTGGAATTTGTGTGAGACTCATTTGCATATTCTTGGCTTCCAAAATGCTTTCTCTCGGGTTGGTCAAGCCACACTGCTGCTGTCTCATTATCTCTATTAACTTTTCTTGTGGGCACATTCTGGAGATGCACATTTTGCAAGATTAGAAGTAGCTTTAAGTAAGTAGTATAGTCAAACCTGTAAAGCAATATTAAGAGGCTCATTTGACGACTGGATGCTTTAGACCCTTGGAGACATACCATTACACAGTAACCTTATACTCATACCCATGGTTTTATTAGCGTTTGAATATCACTTCACACCAATTTATGTCCTGCGGGCCACTTTGCTGCATTGTTACCTTAAGCACAAAAGATATTACATGGCTTTGCTGTTTTTGGTGTCTATTACAGTATTTTCCCCCTCTGTGTAGATGGTGCTCTCATCCTTATTTTTGAGCGTACTCTCGACTCTTATTTTTTTATTTTTCATTCCAATGCATGTACATTTTTCTAAACGAACATGAAAATAATTTATGCATTACTGCTTATATATATACGTGCACACAACTATTTGCTTGATATAAGTATATGCTTGTCTATAAAACTATATTCATATAGACAGTAGTAACTCTTTATTGTCATGTTTTGCTGGGTTTGTTGTCTGGTAGCTGGGTGTGTGTGTGTGTGTGTGTGTGATTTTAAATGAGTTTCACCTGCTGTGTCCTTTCTGGCTCAAGTGACCCAGGTGTTCGTTTATGTCTTCAACCCCTGTCTTTGTATTTTACACTTCTGTGCTTGTGTGCATCGGTGTGGATGTGTTTTCTCTCTTTGTTAGACGCCTATTTAGGCTGTTTTTCCTCAATTTTACTATTGTTATTTTAACACATTTGATCATGAAGACTTAAATATAAAGGTTCATCCATTTAGTTGCATTGTTCATTGTACGTCTAAGTCATGGAGTCATAAATCAGCATAATTAAATGCAAACGGTGAGGGTAAAATAACTTTAGAATTCTAACTATGAAAATTGTTTTTCTATTTGAATGAATATAATGACAATGGGTTTACATTTTGTGCCACAAATGAGAGGTGTGTTTAAAGCCAAAGTTGGAGTCAGGGTGTTATTTCAAGTGGGACGTTAGCCAGATACTTTGACAGCTTCTGGAACACCGAGTGAAGTTTTCTGAGGAGAACAGCTTCCTACAGAACACAATGACCTCTTAAAACAAAAATACATGTGGATCTCCTTGGGCCAATTCAACTGACAGCCAATTGCAATGGCGTCAATTTCATGCAACATTTTGGAGTCTACCTTAAAGCAACTGGATATTATTTTTAAGGTAAGAATTTCCATTCCAAGTTTTCTAATCTTGCAACAGTTTATTTACTTTGGAACACATCAAACAACCATTTTTGTCATTTAGAACTGCTCTGTTAAATATGGAAGAAGTCATCTTTAAAAATAAAAAGGAATCAGAATTAAATTAACTATTAAATATCCATCTGAAATCTGAACTGTTACTTTAGACACACTATACTACAGATACATTTTATACATTTTATGTGTGTGTTGTGTTTATGTTACCGATAAGTTAGAATCTTTTGTAATATCCTAAATTATATCCTGCTAAGCAGTTCCTAAAATACTGTCTCTCAAGTGTAACTGAAATAAGTTTATTGAAATTATCAGAAACAGCTCTCAATACTTTCAATACCTCATAAAGTCAAATGATATAAATCTCAAATGATCCTGTTTATGTTAAGATTCTTTTGCTCATTAGATTATTCTAGTGAACCTAATACTGTGGCCTCTTAGTCTTTCACTGTGCATGAACATAGATAGTCCCTTTGCCCTGTTTTCTCAAAGAGGTGATACATTTTTGACATTTTTGCTGCCTGTTAGTTTTAATTCCCTCATAACCAAAAGACACACTTCCATAAATATTTTGCAGCAGCCCTGCTATTTGGATACTTATTTGACCCTAACACGCCTGATGGCAGATTGTCAGTGAAAATTTAAAGGGTTGCAATCATCTTCTTTCCGGTGTTTGACTTAACTTTGGTATCAAAGAAGTGAAAGCAATTTAAACTCTCAGGCTGTTATTATAGAGGCACGCAAATTAAACGTCTAATTTGAGGGTGTATGACCAGGTTGAAGTTACAGGACTCTAAACTGTGTGATGTTGTTTACTGTATGTTACTATTTGTAAAAATCAAGCTGCAGTGCAATAATGCCTCCAAAAGGAAATAACAGGAACTGCCCTTAATAATGGTCTCATTTTCTGAACTGCTTTATCCTCATTAAAGTCGTGGGGGGTGCTGGGGGCATCCCAGCTGACCTGGGGCCAGAGGTGAGGGACACCCTGAATGGCTGGCCAGCCAATCGCAGGGTACAAGAAGACAAACAACCATTCACGCTCACACTCATACCTAGGGTCAATTTAGCCTACCATGCATGTCCTTGGAATGTGGAAGGAAACCAGAGTACACAGAGAAAACCCACACATGCCCGGGAAGAACATGTAAACTCCTCATAGATGGACCAACCTGAATTTGAAAAGTATACTTTTTTAAGATGGCGTGTAAAAATCCTAAAATCAAATGCGCTATGTTTCCATCCAGTTTCAAAATGGATACCTTTCGCATGGTAGGCAAACATGATAATCACTACACTTTGGAAACAAATCTTTCAACCAAGTTTGTTCGCAGGCCCGCCTGTCACCCGACCCAGTGACCCCTTGAAGAACAATTCAAATAATAAAACCCAAAGCGCATTTTGTTTCCACCCAGTTTTGAAATGTGGGCCTTTCGCGTGTGAGGCGATCGTGATAACCACTACACTATGGAAATAACTGGCTTAATTAACTCTGATTGCAGGCCTGACAAACTACATTACTCAGTGTACTGTTTGAACGTGATGTTTAAACAATCCAAATAACAAATCACCCAGAGAAAGCACAGACCATACGAGCATGACGAGACGAATGGGAGTAGTATTTACATAAGCATATGACACATTGTGCATCATCTAGGACAGAAGCAAATAGATATCCAATGAAATCATGAACACCACAGACTACTACTACAAATGTAAGCTTTAAGTCTCATATTATAATTCTGATTAGTAACATCTGGAATAGCATGTCCTGAGGGAGTTAGATGAATGATGGCCTTAATGAGAACCAGAGTTCCTGTTCGAATGCAAGCAATGCCATTTTCCCCCCACTCTGCCTCCCGTCCCCACATCTTTATACCTCAATTTTCTTGCCTTAACTTCCTGCGGCAATTGCTGTTCTCCAACAATTGGCTTCGCTTCACAGTTGTTACCATATTTTCTCCTTTGAACTGCTATGAACTCTACACTCCCAAAGCTTGCTCCTTCCTTCCTCCTCCTCTTTCTTTATGAAGCCTCTGCTCACCACCACATCTGAGGAGCATGTGCTGCAGTTTAGTTTAAGTTTAAGACCAAGAGGTCCTTTGGCCAGAGTGGCAGAGAGTAAGAACAACAGCAAGAACGGAGGAAGATGACAGCAGTAAAAGTGCCAGTATTGTGCATAAAGAGGCAGTTGGAGTCATTTTGAGGAAGACAAAACAATTCCGAGGAGGTAGAAAAGAGGTAGGAACAGGAAAAGGGGTCGGGCCAATTGGCATCACTTGGGTAATTCAGCTCGGCGCAAAAACTCGCTCCAGACTGAAAAAAAACACCAAGGGCCCTTCTACGTGCAGCAAGATTTGTGGACGGGCTGCAAGAGGAGCACACACGTCTACAAGTGTCAGGATTTATCGCTGGAACTGACTTACGACGCTGGACTCTTGTTATCCTTCCTGGCAGCAAGCAAACTTAAATTCTCTCAGTACAATCCAACATTGAGAGCCAGGATTACTACAATGGGCCTGCAGAATGGAGCATGAGATTGACTTCCACAAACACTTTGCATGGCTTAGAAAGGTAAGACCCTATCAACATGCATGTCCTACTCTTGCACTACTACTGTGTCCCCCTTTTTCCCCCTCATTTGTTGCAAAGTTTCACACACATTCACATCCACCAACATAAACAAGAAGAATTTATGTGCATGTGAGTTTCAATCATTTCCAGTAACTCTAGATTTTTTAAAGTCAACACAGAGCCCCATCATGATGCCATTAGGGAGTCATCAGTCATTGAGCTGAATCCATTAGGTTATAATAATGCAAAAACAGTAGGAAACAAAGGAAAACCATAAACCATTTTTTTCAGTTTATATTTATTTACAGTCACAAGAGATACCCTTTCATAAAAATACACTTAACCTAAATGTGATTTTAAAATGTTAGCTAATTATCCACTGAGCCCCAGGTTCAATATAAACCATTCTAAGACAGTTTGGACAACTATTTGCCATTCCTAAAAATAACTTGGCATCATGTGATGATAAAAAATATTTAATTAGAATAGAAGAGAAGAACTCCCTTCCCCTTGGCCTTTGGTACACAGCATTTCCAATGTGCTGTGCCCAGATAACAAATGCTGGAATTCTCGCAATCACAGCATGCCTCACCACATCCCTTGTCTTGCTGCAAGTTTGGTCTTAAATGTAAACAAACAGTTGCAGTTTAGTAACAGCTGACAGTTCTTCTGGCAAGTCGCCAAAATTCTGCAGGAGCAGTTCAAAACAATACAACTGTTAGGTTATGTGATCTGTGACTCATTTTGTACTTGTACGCATCTCTTTAATGGTAAGTATCAAATGATGCAGATATTGCTATATAAAATGACAAACATACTGTAAAAGTAACACGAAATCTGAATCATTTTGAAGCTGTAAACTTGTACTATCAATGCACCGAATATTGATTCTTGCTAAAAGGAGTTACATAAGAAGGTTTTTTTAAGGGGTGCATAAGACTTCAAAGTAAGGAATATAATAATTCAAAAGTAAGCTTTAATGAAAATTGTGGGTACCAAAAGCTTTGCACGTGATACCTACTAATATTATGCAAGTTAGTGTTGAAAAAATGTTTGGAAAAGACCATTTTGGGTTAAAAAAAAAAGGAAAAAGATTACAAACGACTTAGGATTCTTGGCAAGGGCTGAAATACATAGTGTTTCCAAGAATGTGGTTTTGTGAAGATTTCCCAGTAAATGTACCTCATTGGACTGCAATAATGGCTTCCTAGCTCAATAATGGCTCAAAATATCTCGAAACATGCGCGAAGCAACAGAGCTGTATTCAAGTCCACACTAATCAGATGAAGAAAATGGACCAGTAAACCTTTTAGAAGCAGAGGCATGGAGGGGTGCTTCGAATATATATTTGCTAAGAGTTTTTACAGCCTTGAAGAATTCCAGATTTGACCTATTGGGGAACTGTTCTGTGTCAGGAATCTGCAGTGCCACAAGTATGCTTAATAGTTGACCTGTATATTCCTTAGGTAAACCACCAGTCATCAGACAACAGTGAGTCCTATACGGAGCGTTTATCACGTCTGGAAGGAGACAAAGAATCACTCATTTTGCAGGCAAGACAACATTATCTATGCTTCAAAAGAATGACTAGATTTATTGCAGATATAATGAAACTACCCTTGAAATAGTTGGCTCAAAACAGGTCAAAGGGCATAGGTAGATCAGAGTGTTGTCCTATAAATGTTGCATAATCCATTGGCAGTAACAAAGTTTTATTATATAGCATTAGTGCTATTAGTACTCTAGTGTGTTGTGCAAAGATTGCAACATGGCTTTTCAAGGACTTGTGGTTAAGTACATACCTGAGACGCGTTAAGACGAGTACACAAACATGCATTGTAAAAAGGTTGTGTGAGAAAAGTGGCTGGATTGTTTTGTTTATGTAGTTCTTAGATACAATAATATAAAAGACTGTGGGCGAACTAGCCCCAATTGAATGTTACAGCATGAGTTCTACCATTCATGATTTCAAACTACTATATTTTGTGTGCACAAAACAGTAGATCAATATCTAGGCTATAATAAAAGGCTACATTGGTGATCCAATAAGTTGTCCTTTTGCCAACTACAAATATTTGTTTTTTTCATACATGAACAGGTGGGTGTGCTGACAGACCAGGTTGAAGCTCAAGAGGTAAAAATCAGTGACTTACAGAGTTCCGTGGTAGAGCATCGGCTCAAACTCAACGCAACAGAAGAGATGCTGCATCAGGTGAATTTTTGCATTATCTTTCACCTATTTGAACAATAGTCTTAAACAAAAAAAGATTTACAAAAACTTTAATCAGTCTAAAAAATGTTATAGTATAATTGTCCCATTCCATCAGTCATTTGCAACAGATTACTGCTGCAGAGTCAGTCTCGGCTAATATATTTTGCTTCCTGGGAAGACATTCCTTTCTAAATTCCACCCTATTGAGCCACATATTACCTTGGAAACTTGGAACAAAATATTTAGGATGCCCAGACTCATTCCAGGAGGGTGTTTCAGCCTGGTTTATGATGAACTCGATTGGTCTGTCTGGGCAGGTGATTAGAGTTAAAAAGCCACACCCCTTAACCTTTAACCACATTTTCTGTTCATGCTTTCTCGCTCATTTATAAAGAAAAAGAGGTGGGGTAGGCAAGACTGACTAATGGCATAAGAAGGAAAGAAAAGCTTAAAAAGGTAGCGGTATGTGCGTGAGATTGGTTAGAGGTTGTACTTCTGGAACAGAAATAATCTTCCACTTGCAGTTATTTGCTCTTGACCTGAAACTTACTATACACCATTAAACTCACCATGGAAAAGTACATATGACATTTAAAACTTGGGAACTATTCACTGCCATGTGGGAAACAACTTTTGCTTTGCTATAGGCAGGCATTTACAATCCAAGGTAATGCAATATAAAATGTGTCCTATTTGAATGTTCCTCCTGAACTTTAGTATTCAAATAATGATTGTACCATGACAAGACAATTTCCCTGTACAGGTCTCATTGTTAAATACAGAGCTTTATGGGTGCAGCATATGAAAGGGCAGTCAGTACCGGTTTGCTTGAGACATGGTCATTATGAGGCTTTGGACCTGAGCCGTAAATCTTTTCTTAGTGACAAAGCTCTAATATTTTCCACATGATTTCGTAAAAAAAAAGGACAGATATTTTCCAAAGTCATTGTTCCAAAAACGCCGTCCTGCTCCTTAGGCTGATTTTTTTGTAGGTGAATGATTTAGCACCTGCTAGAAATGAACCAAATTAGCTCAGTCTGCCTGCTTGGTTTTATGGAAGTTTCAAGGTGGAAAATTACCTATACAGTCAATCACAGCTTGAGCTTTGATTGGCCGAAATTCAAACTGACAGGCTAATTATACATTTAATTCTTATTATGCTTCTACTTCAGAACATTGCGTGTCTAAGCCCCATTTTCCCCACACTATATTTCCCGCTAAACTTGCAGTGCTCTCAGAGTGAGCAGTGAAATAGGCATTATAAATAGTGGTCATGAGTTGTGTATATTTAGCTCCCTGAACGCAGTGGGTTTGTCCAAGGAGACTGTTATTACAGACCGTGTGGCTTGCTGTACAGCCTCATACCTAATGTCGCCTTTGTTAAGTAAGTGTCGCATACCACTGTGTGCATTTACTGTTTGTATTTAAGTGTTTTTTGCTGTATGACAGGAACTCCTACATAGGACAACACTGGAAACACAGAAGCTGAATCTTAAGGGGGAGGTGTCCTACCTGAAGCTGAAGCTGACTGACATGGAAGAGAAACATGCCAATGGAGGAGAGAGGCAACACAAAGCAGAGGTAGGGCTTTTGGATGTCAACCATACGTTAAAACAATGTCCATAATAAAAGGTACATAAATGCTGCTTTAAAAAAAAAAAAAAAAAAAAAAACATTTTTAGTTTTCATTCTCAAAGAGGTCATTGGGTTTTGGAAACTTTTTGATTGGATTGTTTTTGGGTTTGTTTTTTTTGCAAGTAAAAGTGAGTCCAACTCTTGAACAAAGAACTCTATATTCTATTTTCATTGAGCCGTATTTTCAAGGAAGGAGTGAGTTTAGCTTCAATCCCCTGGGACAATTCTGTCTGGAGAACCTTTGGAAATTTGAATAAAGTCTGCCAAAAATGAAAAGGCAACACACGGAAACCTGTCCCATATAGCGGTCTTGAACTCGGCTGCTGATTTTATTGAAGTCCATAAACACTATTTGGACAGATGTTAAGACAAACGGTCACAAAAAAAAACACGTGTTCAGTTTAAGGAATAAAAGTAACCTACCGGTTTAATTTTTGTTCGCATTTCTAACTGAACTCTACATTTGTTGAAGATTGTTGTCACATTGCTGATGGATTACCTGGCCATTTTAGTGGCTGTTATGAAACCCAGGAGAAGTACAGTTAGAGCCTGACAGATTGCTGTAATGTTACTGTCAAAACATAGCCAGTCAAAGAGCCTTTGTGTCCTCAGTTGAAAAAAAGTTCAAGCATAGTAGTGCTGACTAGATTGGCAGAGAAACACATGTGAGACTTCACAGGCTACAAGGTTTTGTTCCTGCAGGTTGGCAAAGATTAAAAGAGTCATTAGGAAGAATCTAGGCAACTCTTGGGTAGGGATTGTGTGTGTCGAGAATAAGGTGAAATGGTTCAAATGCATGTGAATAAAAGTTTGTTTGACAAGGGAGTAAAGAAAAAATCACAGAGTTGATCATGACTGCAGACGGCAGCGTTTTTTCCAAAGCACTTTCGAACGTTGCACATTTCCTTGCAACATCTGTTTGGATTTAAAAAGAAGGGAAGAAAAAAAATGAAATTCTTTGAACATTTAACAGGGGTCTTGTGTTTTTTACTACACAAACACACATGGCATGTTGAAGACCCTGCCCCTTTCAACCAGTAAGCTGAGGGTTTAAATTTAGCTATGGAGGGGCTTCATATCATCTGTCATATCCTCTGCAATGGACCCCATGTGAGTCTTCTTCTGTCCACAGTCCTAGCATAACTTGGACGTTGTTTACAAAGACTCTGACGGAACATTGGCACCATTTTTTTTGAAAAACTCGTAGTGATTACGAATGTGAACTATTCCTAGCTGGTCAACTGAATTCTCTGAACAACATATTTGTAAAAACAAAATTCCATTGTCAATTGTTAATTGCTTTACAGTTCCTGACTAACTTGTTTTCACACTTGCAGTTAAGTGTTAAAGTTGATTTTTTTTAAATCATGACTGCCCAATCCGAACAAATCGGACATTAGCCATTAGATTAACACATTAAGACAATGTTCATGTCTAAATGATAAAGGTGAGAAAAACAAGTGGATTCAAAGAAAAATGCAAGATAATCATCAAATATTATGCCTCTCTTGAGACAACATGTCACTAAACCCTAAGCATAAGCCTGAACATAGATAAAATCATCCCCTTTACTTCACTTTCCCCCCTCTAAAAGACTTTTCCAATTTTTCTCCCTTCCACATTGCACCCGGCAGAGCGTTGTGAATTTCATTAGTGAGCTGCAGGAGCAGATGTGTAGGTTTCAGAAGGAGATCAATAGCAAGATCCAGGAGAAAAAAGCCTCTGAGAACCCAGCTGACGGCAGCTCACCAAAGCCACGCCCCACCCACTCCACATCCCCAGAGGACTCGCAGGTCGACCCCTCGTGTAACTCGGCCGCAGAGGTGAAGCTCAGACTAGAGCAGGGGGCTGCACATGGGCTTGATAAGAATAGCTCTGATGCAAAGCAGCTGCGACACAATGGAGGAGACAGCGTATGCATAGTCTGATGCATGGCTTGTGACGTTGTGCACGGCATGCTTTGTCTTTCTTTTGCGTGTATAACCTTGCGTTTATACTGAATGAAACATATACAGTAGACATCAGCCAACAGCAATATCCATTATTGGTCACAGAATTCATTGTTCTGTGTTTAAAACAGTCATTGCTCTTCTGATATGCACACGCATGTACAAAGTGTATCAACCAAAAAGATGACATTCTTTTTGGAATCTGGATTGATTGCTTAAAGTGGTATCTGCCATGTAATCCGTCTGATGAATACTATACATTTTATGCTGTAGGGTTTGATGCGGGAGCTCAAGATTCTCAAAGACAAAGTTCAACACTTGGAAGATGAGAAATTAGAGTATGAGAAAAGACTCCAGGCCAACAAGGTAAACATCTGAATTTATAGTGAATCATAACAGTATCAGTGTCCAGATTCCATTGCTAACTGTCCACTCTACTTGCTTCAATGCTTTTGGATGTGCCAGACAATGTGAGTCAGCCTCATTTTATGTGCATCATGATTACTGTTTTTTCCTTTTAAATATGGAGTAACAAGAAAATGAAGATATTATGACTTTCTGTAATTTGCCAAAGCTATATAACTTGTACTTTATACTTTTCCATCACTCCCACTCTCAAGACACTTCTAGATGTTTTCCCTCCCAAACATTATATTTTCCTTTCCTTCTTTTATGATGTGTTTTATGGCCTTAACATCATAAAGTCCAAATAGAAATGACTTTATTTTTAATGACAACATCTAGAATAAATTCTTATTATTACTTTACAAGTAAAGATGGACAATTTTGTAAGTCACCACTTTTCTTGCGTACAGTGATCTTTAAATAGTGAAATTTTGTGTGTGAGTTACATTACAGAACTGCATGAGTTCTTAGTTTCTAATTGAGGTAAACAGTAATGGTGCGTCTGCTGTACTCAAAGGTGGAAATCAGCAGCCTTCAGCAGCTTCTCCTTAATAAGAACACTGAGATCGAAAGCTTGCATACTCAGCTTCCAGCGAGATTTCCTCTAGCCACTGCGAGTGCTGAAAAAGGTAAGGAAGAAAATCTTGCCTACCAATATTAAATATACCGTATTTTCACGACTATAAGGCGCACCCTCAATGAATGACACATTTATTTTTTTTCCATATATGAAGCACACTGGATTTTAAGGCGCCCTGTCTATTATGGAGAAAATTTAAGACTTTTAAGTGCGCCTTATAGTCGTGAAAATACGGTATGTTACCAGCTGGTGGTGTGTCATACACTGAATTGGAATTGCAGAGTAGTTTGGGTTTATTGTAATTAAACCTGCCATTCTTCTTTGAGGCACACTTTTGAAATGGTGAAAATGTTGGTGAAAAATCAAAACAAAAACTGGTTGACCCATCATTAGGTAAATTTGTAAAAAGGAAACGAAAAACTAAGAAAAAAGTAAACTGCATTCAATGATTGAAAATGTACTCTATTTCTTTTAATTATAGAGCAGGAACTGCAAAGACTTAGAAGCAACATTAAATCCTTGGAAGCTGCTAATGATGAAAAGGTAAGAGCATGTCTGTAATTAAATAGATAGCAGCCGGTTTGGGTTCATGCTATATCCAAAGCATCACCACGAACACGATAACTTGCACTTTCAAGATGTCGTCATCGCTCATAGGCACCACCCTCCATCCAATTATAGCACAGCTTTGCTTTTGTATTCTCCCTCATGGGGACTTTAAAGACTTGCAGGCGTGTGTTCACATGTGGGAGCTCTGGTGAAAACACTCATACACGCCCCGAGGCCAACCATTTCAGGCAAAGCCACACTTAAGTAGGCCTCGATCTGCCAGGCCTAATTTGGGAGTAAGCTTGGGCATCACTTCAAAAAATACAAAATAAAGAAAAAAAAGCTGCAGCTGGTCACCACAACTAGATTTTCAAGTCGACCCGAAGTCAATCCCCCTCTGCAGATGCTGTTTTCATGAAGACCATATGGCGAGAGGGATATTGGTGTGGTCTAGTGGTCAAAAGCAACAGGAAACAGCATCTGTGGGTTTCTTAAGCTTAGATAAAAATCTTAATGGGTTTTGCTGACCTTGAACACTCTCTCGATCCTATTTCCGGAGGACCGGCGCATTGAAGAACTCACTCTGCTGTTAAACCAGTGCAAGCAATTCCGAGATCAGACACACAATGCGAGACCAGGTGAGCAAACATTTCTCACCTGCATCTTCTCCGTCATACTCTTAAAATTTTTCCTAGCAGCATAATCAGAGACAACCATTGCATGTAAGGATATATCTTTGCACATGGACAGTTCTCCCTTCCTTCTCTTACAGTAGCGCCACCAGGTGGCCGTTCACTGTTGAACGGTAGGACGACTTCAAGCAGTAGTGAGGAAGATGAGAGAAATTCGAGAAAGAATGTGGATTCTGCCAGTGCAAAATCCGTGGATCTTAAGTCTGATGTGTGTATAAACAAAATTGCTTACTTATCACACATTCATTTGTAGGACCAACTAACTGAGATGGTAATTAATTTGATTTTTATTTATTTGTATTCAGGTTTCCACCAATAGTGCCTCTTCACATCAAACATCATTTTTGTCTCAGAAGGAAAGCAGGGATTGCAGGTATTTCACACCAAATCACCTTGATGACAATAAATCTATGGCAGAATGTGTTTTCCTCTCATAAACCTGCCAATGTTTGTCCAGGCCAGAGACGCAGACATCATCCAGTAGCATGGCTGATTTAACAAGTGGTCAGACACCAAAGGTAATGGTTCATATAGTACTACCTACTGCTTAAGATCACTGAATTGTTAGAGTTCATATTTCAAAAACATGCAGAACCATTCAGCAACTGCTCAGATTCAGAATGCTACTTTCTATACCAGTAAAAGTGTACCTGTCTTAATGCTGATCAAGGAGATTTTTATTTTCTAGACCTTAGTAACAAAATATTCTTGTATCTGTGTGGTCCTAAACCAGAGGGAAACTAGGAGTCCAGAGCTGCCCCTTCGTTCCTCCCCCACAGAGAGCAACACTGAGCTCCAAAGTGAACGGTCTCAAGAGGATAGTGAAGATGGAGACTCCAGCCAAAGTAAATATACAGATATTAACAATCCAACATATTATATTACCAGGAACAACTTATATTTGGAGCAAGCCACTCCCTCGTAACCAAAACGACTTATTTACTTTTGATCATGAGTAATTGCAGGGACGTTACACGAGAATCAGGATATGGATGTTATTTTTTTCTCTCCCCCCAACCAAACACACCCTTTCCTTTTCTGTGATGGTTGCACACAATCCAACTCCACCCACTGCTGACTATTATTACCAACTCCAAATATATTAAAAATAAAACATAAACTATCATATATACTGTCGTAAATATACTAGATACACACACATCTACATATAGTTGAGAGCAATTATATGTCATAATAACTGTCATTGCTTTTCGGCACAGCTTTTTAAGTTATCAAAACATTTACTTTTTTATTGTATGGCTGTGCTTTTCAACAAGCCTGAATACAGTATCAAGGCTCATGTGGTGATGCTGTATAACAACAGTTGTATGTTTTCTAACTTTTCCCAGCCAAGTTGGACAAAGTAAACAACTCCACTGGGACACACAGTCCACCAGGCCAAAGAAATGTGGGATCACCAGAATACATGAAGACCAATCGGAGCCTCAAGAGACTTTGGGGCAAGTAAGTGTGGGAAATTGATTGAATTTGGGTAGCCTAACAATGAATCATGGTTAGTTTCTATTCCACTGCATAGGTAATGAGACAACAATTAAGTATTAATTCAATGATTCATCTTTGTAATTGATTCAGATATGATAACGATTCTATGGCCGAGACTGACAAGGGCCACAAAAATGATATTTTCATTGTACAACAAAATTCTTTTGGTGGAGGCAAAAGATAGTAGTTCATCTTGGATTTTGATTTCATAAAATTGTTGAATTAACACATTCTGGGAATTATGAATACAAGATAAAAATCAGTTGACTAATTTACCTATCGCCTCTTCCACATAGACTTCGAAGAACCAATTCTGGAGGTGTCACTGCAGGTGATCCAGATACTGGGTCTTTTAAAAGAGGAGGGTTTCGTGCAACAGCAGGACCAAGACTGACGCGCACTCCAGAATCACCACAATCTGCACGGTATTAGTTTTTAACATACTGGTCAGGTCAAAGCAAAGCCATTGGTTTCAAACATGTTTGAGTTTAACAGCATCCACAATACAAATAATATGCCAATCTTCTCCTTTTTTTCTGTAGTGACATGAATCTTCCATTCAGCCAGTGGACCAAAGACCAAGTGTGTGGCTGGTTAGAAGACTATGGTCTTGGCCACTATGTCAGCACTGCAAGGCAATGGATTGAATGTGGCCAGACACTACTCTCTGCCACCCCTCTGGAAATTGAAAAGGTGAGACAAAAATATCCAGTACCACAAAAATAAGTGCTCAAGCACATTTGCATTATCCTATAACCAAAATGGTTGTGACTAGGTGTAGGCCTGTAAATAAATACAGATGTGAATGTATGTGAATTGCTAGTTTAAACAGTGTGTACTGTGATTTAGAACATGAATTACATATCAAAGAAATAGAAACAGAGTTTTGTAAGTGTGTTTTGTAACTTCAGGAGGTGGGTATGAAGCACCCTCTTCACAGGAAAAAGTTGGAGTTGGCATTGAAGGCGTTCACCAGTAAAATCACAGAGAAGTCATCAGAATTGGACCACATCTGGGTCACCCGTAAGACACTTTCTTCTATGTATGTATATCAACTCAAATCTATACTCAAAGGATACCTAAACCCTCTAGGGTGGCTGGATGACATTGGTCTACCTCAGTATAAAGATCATTTCCATGAATCTCGTGTGGACGGGCGTATGATACAGTACCTCACAGTGGTAAGTCTTGGCGCATATCCATATTTGCATGTGAGATTTATATTCTCTTTTCCATTTCCTCAGAATGACCTCTTGAGTTTAAAGGTGACCAGTCAACTCCATCATCTCAGTATTAAATGTGCTATACACGTCCTCCACGCTAACAAGTTTAACCCCCACTGCCTCAGACGTAGGCCTGGGGAAGAGGTAAGCAGGTGTGCACAGTGGCTTGGGACTGCTTTGTTTTAATGGGTTATGACGATTGTTTTCATTTCTTACATAATATACTGAAATTTTATTTCAGAATTTTCCCACAAGGGGGCGTCAAATACAAATGTATTTTTAATACTTCAGACAAGCATTTTATTTCATTTTTTTAAATTAGTGAGTTTCTTGGTACCGTTAATTTAAGCAATCATGAGATGGCAAGGTCTTTTGATCTAATTCTATCTTAATTCTTTATGAGTATCTCCTTGCTTTCTGTCAACCTTTTTTGGCAAATATTTATTGTTGTAATTTTCTGAGGTGTCATGGACATTAACAATATAGTAGCCTTGTTTTAAAATCTTAAAACTGTTTTTATAGTGAACCTGTGTACCGTGAATTCATGTTTTAGAAACAGCCATCCCCTTCAGAGGTAGTGCAGTGGTCAAACCATCGTGTAATGGAGTGGCTTCGAGCTGTTGATCTTGCAGAGTACGCACCTAATCTACGAGGCAGTGGTGTCCACGGAGGACTAATTGTGAGTAATTTACATCTTTACTAATGCTTATGACCCTGATGTGAGGGCCCAAACTTGGTGTCATAACCACGACTGTAAAAATGTATCTCTGTAGATCCTGGAGCCTCGCTTCAGCTCAGAGACTTTGGCCCTGCTCCTAAATATTCCACCGCAGAAAACATTACTCCGTCGACATCTAGCCACAGCCTTCTCTACGCTGGTAGGGAGTCAGGCCACGCAGGAGAAGAGAGAGTATGGCAATGCTACAGGCCACGTGCCCCTCACGACCACATCTAAAGTCAAGGTACTCTACAAAGGGTCAGAGGTGGGGAGTGGGTGGGTGTCTTGGTTATCCATTGTTTTTCGTATTGGATTATTTCACATTGTCAAATCAGAATTATAGATTTTTTTTTTTTATAATATCTAGTATAATGCATATGACCTTTGTGTGTGTGTGTGTTACAGCCAAAGAAAATAGGCTTCACTCAGTTTAGTCACCTCAGAAAGAGGAAAACTGACGAATCTGCTGACTACATTTGCCCCATTGAGGGTGGATTGTTGACTGTGAACGGGATTTCGAAAATGCCCTCTACCACGCGCAGGGGTATCAGCCCAAACTTGGACAGACAGCCAAAGAAGCAGGAGCACAGTGACGGCAAGCTGTGGCAGACTAGTCCAAAAAACTGCTAGGAAAAACAGTGCCATGCTTTATACATTAAGCCAACCCAAAAATGTGGATTCCTAAATGGTATGTAATGCATATCATATATTCAAATCGTATAATGCTTGAAATGTTCTTCTGAAATGAATGTTTAAAATATGATGAGAAAGCTGCTCTCTGCATTCCTTTTACCGATGTTCCAAATAATCCATATGCTTTTAAAGCCCTTTTTAGGGTGCAAAAGATTTGGATCTATACCTCCGGATAATGCTTTATTTATACGCTACGGCTGGATTCAATAAACTTTTTTGTATGGGCATTTGTGACCATGGCACATCTTGTTGCCATGTCTTGTATGTGTTTTCCAGCACACTAACTTTAATCTGCTTATTCTCTGTATTGCAAATATTTTTAAAGTTCTCAGAGAAAAGTTAACCCTACTATTTGCTGCAATGCTGATATTTTTTCTTGTGTACCACCATCAAAGTACTGCTGTAAATAATAAATTATTGTTGAATGGTTCCAACTAGTGTGCCTTATGCTTGTGATGTTTAATCATGTTATTTAAGGTTAAAGCCAGTATTATACAATTTAATACTATATTAACCCTTAGGATGCATGGAAACATGCTCAAAACATCCATGTAGATAATTCCCAGCATTACAGATAATAAATAAAAAAGAGACAAAATAATAACCTCATTGTGTTTCTTCAAAAGAGGTTGTCATATGTAAATCATCACATCAGAATGTCAACTGACATCATCTGCTATGCTCTACTAGCCCCTTCCTGTTTAGGAGTCCTTGTCAGTCATAACAAAAGACAGCTATGAGGTCTCTAAGGTGCAGTCAGAGCCCAGTTTCTCCCTCCTTAGACTTACATTAGCATTGTGTGTTTTTGTAAATTGACAGAGTGACATGCAATGCTGCAAACAGATGCTGACTGCAAGATGCTTATTTTGGCACACTCATGCACCACAAACACTGAGACTAAGGTTACAATAGGAATTATGCGCTTTTTGGCTAGATTACCAATGGCAATAGAAGGCAAACATGGAAAAAAGGTGTTAGGCCCCGGACCAGAATGGTGGCTGGTTGTGCCTTCCACCCAGGCCCGAATGACTCAAGCGCTTAGGGGTGTGATTCATCAGCCAGTGAGGAGTATTTAAAGGGAGCAAGAACATGATCACACTGTTTAATCAGTTTACTGTTAAGTATGTTCTTGCACTATCTCTTTGCTGGCCTCTATGGTTCTCCGACCTCTTGATTTGTTCCCAGAATCCTGACCACTTTCAGCCCCGCATTCGAGGACCATGATCATAACAAAAGCTTATTTTGACCTTTACGTTTAACTATTGCTGAACTCTGCTTAGTATTTCAAAATTTGGAACCATACTACAAAAGCAAAAACTCTTCCAAATCAGCAATGTGACCTTTGACAACTTCAGGAATGTAGCTCCAGATTATACTTTTAAACACTTAAGTTACCACATTTTATTGCAATTTTTTTTTAGTACTCTATGGTTTAAAATTAAATTTTTTACATTATTTTAAGTTGAATTAGTGTATTTGTTTAGATTTTGATATATTTCTCACTGTTACAAAAGGAAAACAATCCATACAATTTATATAACCAGCAGATGCCACTGTTGTCCATGAATCCACCTACAGCCATGCAACCATGCTGTGAAAATAACTGTCTATATGTCATGCTTGATGTTTTTATTTGACTTAATATCTATTCCCACTCAACTCATTGGACGCTGAATTGAACAGATATATACATATTTGAATATTACAGTATTAATACTCTGTTCACAAAGGTTGTTTAATCACACAAGATTTGAATTGAACTAAAACATACTTTTTAAAATATGAATTTATATATCCAATTTCTCCTACAGGCTGCATTCATTTTTCACACTTGTATTCTCTGCATGTGTTAAGAGATGCTGGCATTGTTTATAATAGTGTATCTGGGCTAATTTCACTAATGTGATCCAACCCCCACTAGCTGACAGCTTAACAGCTATTATTTGTGTCACCCTTTCTCATAACACTTAGCAGTAAATTACTGCATGCACGAAACACAACTATGAGTGACATTTTACCTTGCAGTATGATATCTATTGTCTTAATTAAGGTAAAGCGATTGTGGCATTTATTGTTTTCTAAGGCACTTGCTAATGGCAGTAAAGGGGAGTAAAGTGCTAAATATATCATCACAGTTTACAATACATAAATATTTTCCAAAGCATTTGCTAATGATTACACATTAGCCTGCGTTGTGGCTGTCAATCTAGAAGAATACATGGGAAATAAATCCCCGTCATCATGACGGCAACTGTTTATTTTTATTTATCACTTTGGTTGGAAGTTAAAATGAAGGTGGAAATATACAGTAATATAACAGCTTCAGTTATGGATGTGTTTAAGCTTTCAGTGAGCTCCCGCCAACATGATCGATGGCCTCACTCAGTTGACTTAAGTGGGGCCTAATCATGCTTTTCTATGATGTCATCACTTGTTCTCGTCATTAACTTGCCACCAGCTTGCCACTTTGAGAAACATATTCCATGGAAGGGCACTGCATGTGTTGCATACTCTGCATCCAGACACTAAAGCTGGATCTCTACCCTAGCACACCAGTTTGTTCTGACAGGCCCGCCAAGGCAATGACGGCCGTCACCCTGATGTGGCCGAGCGGCGTGCGACCCGACCCTGACACGCTGTCAAAAAGAGCAGTCGGATGTCAGCATGAACCTTTTTATGCCTAGTTGAAACCTTAGGAAAGCCAGTTCCAATGTTCTGATGTGTAAAGGCATGTTGATTTGCGACAAATAATCAACAATTAAGGGACTAAAGTCTAATTGAAATAAATTATGTGAGCTTCATTGCATGCCCTTCTTGAATTCTTGAATAATGAGGTTTTATCACACATTTTAGTAGCACTGAAACCTTGTCAAGATTGTGGATTACTTTGATTACTTTAGTTATGCTGTTATTTTATGTGACAGAATTAAGTAAAATATATTATACAGACCTTGCATCATGATGTTTCAACTGAGTCCAGATAGAGATGTTGGCGTGTTTGGCAGAAGTTCAGGAAGGAGCTTGAGGCCACACTGAAAGAAAAAAGATGCAGGAATACTTATTAGTCACAAGGGATGCTGGGGGTGCTGGAGCCTATCCCAATGGCAGCAGGCAGGGGACACCCTGAATTGATTGCCAACCAATCGCGCACAGATGGTCTATATATATATATTTCATGTATCACTAATTTATTGTTTCACTTTGGCCTTCATTGTCAATCTTTAACTCTACTGCTGGTGACACTAAAATATACCCAATAAGGTAGTGTATCACAAGCATTTGGGAATATAAAACATCATCTCTCATCTCAAACAGTCCAAATGGTTGTTCCAGCTGCCAAAACTATCAGAAAAGTGCTGAAATACAAAACAGTTTGGATGTCAAATGAAAGGAAGCTATTTGGTTTCCTGGGGGGCATCATCACCGGTGATCAAGAGTGACATGCATCACCAGAGGCTTTCATGTCCAATGAGAGCACCTGTCCTGCTGTCTGAAAGTGGACAAAGGCATGCCATTGCAGATAACATTTCACATGCACCACAAATCCTTAGTAGACACAGCGGAGATGCAGATTATAGTTGAAAAAAAAATACAGAATATATCAAGGGAATGGGTTTGAAACAGAAATGAATAAAGCATATACTAATGTGTTTTCTACGTAAATGAATGTAAGAAATGACACTGGCTTCAGTGTAATCAATCTTTTCTCCACCTGCAGATAAAACAATTATACATTTACACAATTAAATCTTTTGAAGAATATTGAAAGACTTACGAAAAAACACATGGTATATATTTGAAAAGAAAGACTTAGGAAATGAAACACAGAAAAGGTGTATACAACACTAGAACGCATTTTTAGCAGCTTTATCGTCACTAGGGGAGAGGGGGGTGCTGGATTCTATCCCAGATGACACCAGGCCAGAGGCGGGGGACACCCTGAATTGGTGGCTAGCCAATCGCATGGCCATGGAGACAAACAACTATTCACACTCACACTCATACCTGGGGCAATTTAGAGTGTCCAATCAGCATACCATGCAGTTCTTTGGAATGTGGGAGGAAACGTAGTACCCGTAAAAAAACCCACGCATGGCCAGTTCTTCATTGTATCATCAACTATAGTTTGTTAGCACATCATGTACAATAGCAGTGCGATAGTATGCATTTAACGCTTGATAATCAAACTTAGTATGCATATATTTGTGTGCACCTCAAAAACATCCAGCAACGGCACTGTTTGGTGATATGTGCGCACCTTATCTGGCAAACATTGCATAAAGAAATATGCAGGAAGACAAACCCCAACAGCGATGCTTGATGAAATTAACAGACAAAAAAGGTCTCTAATGAATAGGCACTTAATTACTACTTGATTAGCATAATTATGCATGTTAATAGCTTCTCAAATGAATTGCACTTGTCAGGAGGGAGGAAGCATCTGTAGCGGCGGCAGTCTTGATACATATTTTCTCCTCTCCAACAGCGTTGTCTAACTCTTCCCCTTAAGTGTTCACCATTAATCACCGCACACTCTTTTTTTCCTTTGGAGTAAAATTTGGCATTTTGGGATAATTGGGCTATTATCATGTGCCTGTCACCTTTACACCGTTGAGCTGCCATCCTGCTTACGTGCTGGCATTCTGGGAAGATGGAAGAGCAGAGATCTGGGTAGTAAGGCAGGCAACGGTAAGGCAAAGTAATAGAAATCATTTTTAACCTTGATTTACAGTGCACAAAAACCACTCAAACCCATATAACATTTTGTACAATAGCTTGCTCTAAAGAGAACTATTACAACAAGACTCCCACCCAATATTACGAGAAAACCAACTTGCTCCGCACAGCCTGACTTCCGTAGAGAAAATAACCTTCGAATAGTCAATTTCTATCCTCTATCCCAAAGCAATCGAAACACGGATAAACCAATGCTCAACATAAAACCAAGATGAGACAACCATGTTGAACATTTTCTCTTTCTGGCTGCCACTTAATCGGACTTCTTGCTATTGGCAGTCTCGAGAAGACCCGGGTGAGACAGATCTCAAGGTTGAAGGTGTTAGCCAGAAGCACTTATGGATTGAAGCAAAGGGTATGGGTTTGAGATGAGATCCAACCACATCATTGAGAATTCACCTCAGGAATATACAGCATTTAAAAACATTTCCAATCAGTTTTACTTGGAATAATGTCTCGGAAATCAGAACAATGAATGGAAGATGCTGAAATTGTAAAAAGAAAATGGTGGAAAATTCCCTATTCTGAATTAAAAGGAAAAGAGTGGACTTAAAATCTATAATTGGGTAATTTAATATTACAGTAATGTTTCTGCCAGTAGCCATTGGGGGTGTGGTGTTGATGGCTGTACTGGATATTAACTCACTGACACTGGGTGGTCTGTCATTCTCACAGACAGCCTCTTAAAGGCCTTAATGGCTCATTTACATTATTGATGAGCCAACCCCGTGTCACCTCAAACGAAGACCATTTAAAGGATATAATTTTATGCAAACTACTTATTGATGCACTAATGATCCATTGGCCCTGGCTTTGTGCGTTAATATAACACAACTGTTGCAGTGAGATGAGCACCGTCAATGACTGTTACCCTTAGTGCAGTTGCAATCTAACACAATCAAATACAATTGCAACTGGATTGACTTCCATGATTTATACTAAATTGATTCCATTCAATGGCAGCCTAAAGAAGAAATGTTTCAGCTGATTGTGGAAGCTGTGGACATCATTTTTTTTTTACTGAATTAAACTTTTGTTATACTCCATGTGCAGTATGCCATCATTATAGTCTTTAATAATGTTACATAATGCAAAGGTTTCCTTGTTTGTTTACTGCTTGCATGATAAGATAGAAGGTACAACTATTCATTACTGTTATGAGAACATCTCTATTTTATATTTAATGTTACGGGAAATGCTTTAACAAAAGCTAATGACTGAGTTTACTCCATTTTTTATAAGCTCATAGTGACTGACCCAAGTACAGAAACATTTAAATTGATGAGCTAGCAAGACATTGAAATTGGCAAAAATAAATCTACTTGTAAATTTACAAACATAACAGCTATTCTTTTTCAAACAAAGCATCAAAACTTTCGAGTTCCTTATCCAATCAAATCTATATATTTGTAGTCAAGACCATCCAATAATGACAACACAAAGTGTGGCCATTTTGTGGTGTAGAGGTTTGTTCACCTTACTACCATGTGAGAGGCTGTGGTTCAAGTCCCAGTTGGGATACATTTTCCCTTAGTTGTTTCTATAGATTTTTAGTCAACACATTCCAATAATGACAAATGAAAGTGTAGCCAATTCGTGGCGTAGAGGTTTGTTCACTGGACTACCATGTGAGAGACTGGTTTGAATCCCGGTTGGGAAACATTTTCCCTTAGTTGTTTCTATGTATTTGTAGTCAAGACCTTCCAATGATGACAAAGGAAACTCTAGCCAATTTGTGGCATAGAGGTTTGTTCCCCTGACCCCCATGTGGGAGACTGGGGTTCAATTCCCTGTCTATAAACATTTTCCCTTAGTTGTTTCTATGTATTTGTAGTCAAGACCTTCCAATGATGACAAAGAAAGTTTGAGCCAATTTGTGGTGTAGAAGTTTGTTCACCTGTCTTCCATGTGGGAGACTAGTGTTCGAATCCCATTGTTGTTTGACTGATCACTACACTATGTAGTTCAGTAAATCGAATAACTTTTTTACATTAAAATAAAGACTGAGTCATTTTTTTTCAGCAAAACTGTTATTCCGGTCCCCAGAACATGTAAGTAGGCAGGGTGAACACTTTAAATTGCCCATACAAATGGGAGTGAGCAAAAATGGTTGTCCGTCTACTTGGGTCCTGCAATTGGCTGGACAACAATTTAAGATGTCACCTGCCTGGTGCCCCTAGTTGGCAGCGATAGGCTCCAGCAACCCCCCACCCCTGCAATTCTTGTGAGGATAATAAGTTTGGAAAATTAATGAATGGGGGGGGGGATGTCCCAGTACTTAATCAATGATTGTGTGTACTTAGAAAAATGTATTTCTTTAGTATGACCCCTGTGTTTCTTTTACTTTAAGTATCATTATATAATTATACTTCCTTCCACCTTTATGCCGATGTTTAGAAAAGGTCAGAGAAGATAAATGTATAATCTGATTGTTCTGATGCTCTCCTGAGACACTCCTCTTCCTTCAACAAACAATAATCAATAATTTGATCAATTGCATTTGTTGTTCACACAGTAATGCAAATGGGGCGCTATTGTGAGCCTGACAAATTGGGAAGCTTGTTGGCGTATAGGGAGAATGGCTGTCCCGTACAGAATAGCACAAGAGCTTAAAGCGACACGGAGGATTTGTCTTCCTGATTGACTGGCCTCAGCCTTAAACGCTTATCAATCTTTTGATTTCAGAGGCATTGGCATAAAAATAAAAAATAATAAAAAATAAACACTTTGGGCACACTGAAGAAGCATTGTAGAACCGTAGAATTCCTGTCTTGTCGATCAACTTATTTTCCCCCCAATTTGGTCTAATGAGTAATTTTCATTTGGAGAAATTTTACTGACATTTACTTTTTCTGAGCTACAAGATGCTAAAACATTCCCATCCGTGTCACAACTATGTCACCACAATGAACAAACCAAACCCACAAAAAAAAATATATGGCTCTCTGTCTCAAACAATACTACCGTCAACGGTCCTGAATAGTCTCACGCAAATGTTTTAGCCATTAATTCTCATGTCCATGCACACAAGGGTTGACATTGTTCAACCTGTGGTCAATCATTGTCACCCTTGGAGGTCAGCCCCCTGACATGTCTTCTGTGGCAGACACTGCCTCTCTAAATTAAGAGGCCCATCAAACAGTTTCACATTTAGGATCTCAATCACAGGGTGAAGACCCATCACCACCCCTTAGGGCTCCTGTAGCCCAGCAAGCCCATTTAAAAATGAATTATTACACCCTTCCTGCATGTCTACAGATTCCACACAGATTGATGGCCAGAAATAAAATGTCCCATTTTACTTTTTCTCCTTTCACGTATATTAATCACCAGCTAAGCCACTGTGTAACAGGCCCAAAATGTACTATTAAGTATGTTGAAAGATAACATACTGAATAATATTGTGAAACATTTTGACTCAATAGTTTTATAACAGAAAAATATATAGTCCTCAGGTTACATACATCTCGCCAAACGTACTTTTGTCATTACGAACAGATATGATATTTTACTTTTATGTTTCAACACTGTATCTAGGGAACAGAGTGACGTCGTTACCCGAGGACTTCAAACCCATTTGAGAGTTTTATTATTAATTCCTCATTTCATGTATAACGTCAATGGGTTAGACTTAAATTTGATATTGTTTATTGTAGGGAGATGTTAAATTCCGCGTATACGGGCTGTGCATTGCTGTTTCATGTTCAACGTTTGGATACATTGATCATACAATTTCAAACCCTTACTTGAAGAATCTGCGCACTGTCGGGAAGAGTACAATTTGAAACCATCAATTAGTATCTAAACACACACTTTCTTGGTTTAGACTTGAACAAATAATGGCTTAATATGTACTTAGGAGAAGGGGGAATTATTGTGGTTGCATAGTGGTTGAATAATCACAGAAGCCCTGTATGGCATTCAGACATTAGTCGAAAGCTTGTAATGGAGCTCATTGGAGTTAAAGAAATCGTTTTCAAGGCCAAAAGTGCATGAGGCTATGAACAAACCACAAAACATACCCTTTGAATTTCCTAATATATTCAAACAATTATCACAACTCAGTTTTGGTCACAAGCAAGGATACCTTATGGAGTAATGGATTCAGAAATGTTACCATCCAGAAAATCTATGGCAAAACAAAACTAATGTACTGTATTTTTCAGCCTATTAGCCACACCTTTTTTTATAGTTTGGCAGAGCATACGAAAAATTCATGCTATGTCTAGATGGTTTTTTTTTGTGTATTCTTTGGCCAGGGCGACTTATACCCAGGTGCGACTCACAGTCCAAAAAATACGGTATGTCAAATAAGTTCCCTGAGCATCTGAAAAATACTTGTCCTAAATAGTGTAATGCTATGTACCAAGACAGCATTGAAAAGTATACTTGGCAGATGTCAGAGTAGAAAAGGAACCCCATATAAATAGAAAATTAATGGGGAATGTGGTCAAAAGCAATTAACTCCCTTCTCTTCACTGTCCATTAGCCCTGACACAATGACACTTGAGGAAAGTAACATCCATGTCAGCTATGGCAGCCGCCTGTTCTGATCAGATAAACATTATTTGTTTTGTTTTGACGCCTGATTACAAAATGATTAGCCAGCGTGCCTGTCTCCTCCTTACCCTTCAACTACCCTGTTGTTTGATTGGCAGATGTGGTGATATGCAGTGGGATCTAGCACCCTTTCAGACAGCCACTTATACATGCACAAACTGTACTGACTATTTATTGGTCTGAAAATACATAAAGGTCATACTGTTTTTGTTAAGTTAATATTGAATGGTCTTTTGAATGTTATTTTTCCCTCAGTACAGTAATAATCCATTTTATATAAATACTTTACTATATATTATATGTACTAGTTTTGATTGAAAACTCCACAGCTCAACTGATTTATTTGTAGCTGTAACATATAAATTATAAAATGATGATGTTCAATATATTGTCTAACATTTGAATATATCACTTTATTTTATTTATGCTTTTTTTTTGCTTCAGAGAGATTCTTTCACACTGCTTCTGCATTTTTTCCTTATTTTTTGGTTGCTGCTGTGCAGTGAAGTCCTCTATAACTCATTCAGATGAGAAAATATACGTGATATTTTTACCCTGTGGTGTGATGTAACTTGGCAAAACAATATAATGCTAAGTACTCTGACAATAATGTCCTTGTGGAAACAGGCTGTTTTGACAAGCATTTTAAGCAGGTGTCTCAAACCAATTCCGTAATAACTTGAATATACTTGCAAAAGGTGTTCACTTAGGGTTCACTGTTTTTACGTGGTTGTTCACATAAGTCTAAAGTAGTACATATTATAACATTTACCATCAAAATAATTGTATCATTGTGCAATAAACACAGATATAAGTGTGCTAATTCTATCCACTGTAATGTAATTTAATAAACTGGGAAGGTCAGAATGCATTTGCGATTATCGCCAACAGGGTAAATAAATTTCATAGAAAGGTTTTAGATTGACCAAAAGAAAACCTAATTCGAGTTTGATGTGGGATTGGCTGGATGATTATATGTATCTTTTTGTGAAACATTGTATATTTTTGTATAAAAAAATAAATGAATATAATTAGACAGACTTTTGAATGGGTGTTTACAATCATAATCATGCAGTCACATCCCTGCTGTTAATCATTGACTTGGCTCCTGATGCTTGACACCAACTTTACACTGCTTGAGATAAGAAGAAGTGATAAAATGTCATCAAGCTCGGTCATATTTCACACGTCGTGTGACCCTGGCATTTACAAACCTACAATTGACATCTTTCTCTTGAATCTGGCAAGGGTTTACCCCATATAATTAAACCCTTTTAAAAAAAATATGAAGACAGGTTTTGGCCATGTGATCAGTTGTTTCCGCATCGATTGGTTAAACATACGTTGTCCTTGTGCTTCGTTCAGTAGCAGTAGAAATGTCCGTTCAACCATGGGTTTGTAGGAACTTGCGTTTTGATAAGGAAGTAATAAAACATGATAAGGACACTATCTTTAATCTTTGCATGTATTGATTTTGTGCTTTGTGTAAAAAAATGTCTGGCATCATAACGAAAATGCACATCATCTCCACTTTGGGATGCTGCAATCAAGAATTTCCACAGATAAGAGTTTTTTAAATAAATATACGCGGATGCATATTTGGTAGCTGTCAGGTGCTATTTAGTCAATCAGAAGCAACAATAGTTAGAGTATCTGAGAATGTTTTATATATATATATATATATATATATATATATATATATATATATATATATATATATATATATATATATATATATATATATATATATATATATATATATATATATATATATATATATATATATATATATATATATATATATATATATATATATATATATATATATATATATATATATATATATATATATATATATATATATATATATATATATATATATATACACATACATTAGGTTTTGAAAATCAACATGGACACAAAATTGTATTGCATTGATTGCAGCGTACCCCAATGCAGTAGAGGAGCCATTAAAAAAAGAGGCACATTGTCTTTGCCCACCCACGGTTAGGAGAGCACAGAAACTATTCACCTGTATCATAATCAATATTTTAAGTACCACATAATAGATTATGACGTGGTTAACGCCTCCAAAGTGAAACTTCTGCAGGTGTGGTGTCTGCCTTGTTTTCTTCTACCAAAATCACCTCAGAGCATTGCAGTGGCTGTGATAACGAATGTTGTGCAATCAAACAGATGTTCTAGACGCCCTTTACCGACAGAATCATGTGTTTCCACACATGGTGGTGTGCCTTGGCCTTTGATCACCGAGTGACTCAGTAACAGCAGTCACATTTCACAGCAGCATGCCCCTGGACGTATGAAAAACAATTAACCTGAATCACTAAGACTAAAAATACAAAATGAAGTCAATTTTTCCACCTGAAATGTGTTTTATAAAGTAAGCGATACTCATGAAATGCATTTCCTTTTTTAATCAAAGCCAGCGACACGTGTCTTGACATAAAAGCCAATTGGCTAGCTTTTGGCAACATGTCTTACCCAGATCATTTAATTTTTGTATGGTGGCAGTAACCTTGTATTACTTTAAAAGAAGACTCAGTGGAAATAATTCTTCAAAAATAGGTTTCCAATAGTAAAGATTAAAATGTGTTTATTAACAAAGTTTTTTTGCACATTTTCTTCAGTTAAAACGTGTCAGTTTATTGTTAGACACCTGCTTGACCTCAGTGAATCTTCAACCTCCAATGCCCAAAATATGCCAGTAGACATTGACATGTATTGTCTTTTAAATACAAAAATGGCTAATTAGTTGTAACAGCTGAACCAGGTACCCTTGTTTTATTTTCCGGGCCATCTGTTGTGAGAAAGAATGGTGCTGACCTAAGGTGATTGCTGATGGAAATAGGAATGAGCTAACCCCCTTTCACTGAGAAGGCTTCCTGTGGAATCTTCAATATTCATGTTGAAATGTGATGAAGTCATAGCTAAGTTCAGGACGAGCTAAGTTCGGGACCTTCCATTATGCCACAACAGAGACTGGACGCTTGGCTGATTATAAATCACCTTGGAAACACACGCTGATGCAAAATCCATAATACGAACATCATGCTCGGAACCATATTTAAGTATTCAGGAGCATTGCTGCGATTGCCTGTTAGCATGCGTTTTGCATTTATTTACCAATTAAAAATGCATTTGGTATGGATTTGAGAGTACTATGCAAAGCTGCAGTGCTCCTGTAAACAGATTATGGTCCTGGGGGACAGTGTGGTATTGAATGTCTAAATAGGCCTGCTATGATTTATGATAATGCGCAAGAGAACAGGACCTGTAACTCCAACTGGGAATTGAAATATTAACGTATCACTACTATTATATTTTTCTAGTTCTAAGTAAACTTGGCTTAAATGTAATACATATCTAGATAAGTGTATTACCTCCATTAAATGACTTCTAATGACCATTTTACATACAGAATACGATGCTGTTGATGCGACCTGTCTTCCAAGTGGAGTACAAGTTGATGTTAGCCAGCCAGCAGAGTTCAAGTTTCCTTTCTTCCAAAGGAACATAGGAATTAAGGCCAGCCTGCACTTCAGCGGGCTCTGATCTCCCAGCTTTAGCATACAACTATCACGAGGGGGCTGCAGCCCATCTTAAACAGCGACTCCACGAGTGGGAGCGAGGTGTTCATTAAGGTCTCTTTCATTTCATTTGACGGCTTGAATGTTCAGAGCAAAGGGAGATTTGGGGCATCACTATATGTGACAGAAGAGCTTACAGATGTAATCCAGCCTGCTTATCGGGGAATCATCTACTCTTCAAATTGCTCTTATTAAAGGGTTTGCGCTTGCAGTCGGCGTAATTAAGCACTCTCTTAATTTACACCATTGTGACTTAGTTACTCTATTCAGTAGCACAATTGGACTAAATATCTTTTATTCCGTGGCTCAGCTATGTTTCAGGCTAAGGCTGAGCTATTATCCGTTTAGCTGTGGGTTTGCAAAGACTTTAGAACAAAAAGTCTTGTAGTTTTGTATTACAATGGGCCTCGGCTGCACTACACCTCATTACAAGGGTTCCTGGCAAAGTCAAAGGGTATTTCTTCTTGTTATACCACAAGCATACTTAAAGAGACTCACATAAACTAGTTGTATTATAATTTTAATTTGGCAAATCTAAGGTTATGCTTATGATTTATTTTTTTATTACTTTGGGTTGTCAACCCGCAGGCACTGGGTTACAAGCAAATCACAGTCTTTAGAGGAAAGGCACACTGCACCCGGGATTGGCTGTCAATTCCAGGACAAGGAAGGTTGTGGAATTTACTGGGAATCCATCCATTGACAGTTCCATGAAAGTCCGATGGCTGAACACTTAGACTACAACTGAAATGCTTCGCCATTGTATTTGCCAATCAATTTGTATTGAAAATGTATTCTATGCTCGCAGGCTCAGAAGCCGTAATAACTAAAACGAAGAATGCCAAAACATTTATCCATAATACTGTCATGCTGATATATAACATTGATTGGTATGGTTCTAAAACACAAAGCCATAGTTACATGTTACATATATCAGTATATTTGGCCTCATTGTTCCCCAGGAACTATTCTATAACCACATCCCATCAACCTCTAAACTGTAGTACTTTTCTAATCAAAATAATTCAGTATATGAAACAACCACATTCTTTTCATTGTTATCAACTAAACATTAAAACTCTCGGATTCTTTTGCCCCTCAACCAAGATTTGCCAAATGAACTCTCTCTCTCTTATTTCTCTCCTTACCCACCAAGCTAAACGTCTGTATTCTCTACACTCCTGCTACAATTTCCCTCTGTTATAGAAATATATGACCCAATTAGGAGAGTCAAATCTCCCACTTGTCACCTTGACCCTCTGCCAACTAGTCTGGTTGAAGCTTCCATTAACCGCCTAGCCCAGAGCTTATAACTGCAATTGAACATGCCCAAAAATATAATAAATGGTACAGACACAAATAGCTTATCTCCAATCTATTGATCAGCAATCTACCAATTCTGTCCAAATTCCTTAAAAAAAATCACAATGCATTTCTCCGAAACTAACCTCTAAGAACAAATGCAATGACATTTTTATCCACTTGTACCATCAATAGAGGAAGATAGAAACACGTGTTTTACTATCATGTTGGTAACAAGGGTGTATCCCTTTGTTGGTGCTGCTTTAGGGAACTTTGAAATGTAATTAGATTTTATCAGCCAGTAAAAGAAAGAAGCCTTGTGTCGGGGTCAACTGTATATGTCATGAGATTACAGCATTATATTCTGATAAGAGAAGTATTTCAGTATAAATGAAGATATGGCCTTTGGCCTTCTGTGCTCTTCAATCAATTCTCACCCCTAGCTTGTAAAAATAGTGACGATGGGTCCATGGTATTGAATGTCAAACAGTAACGCTGTAGGAGTGCCAGAAGCATCCACCGAGAGCATTTGCTAGAGACATAAAACTCTGTTGATCCCAATTGTACTAGGCAAGTTAATGCTGGGAGATGGACGATGTGAAATATTTCATTTGGCAATGGCTGTTTTGATGATTGAACTCATGCACTTTGTCACATATTTTAAGTAGTGGTGCACAGATACCAATACTAGTGGACGATACCAATCGCCAGCGAAACAAAAACAACTAAAATTAGTAAACTGACGCAATTAAAAAAAAGAAAACAAACTCACAATTCGATAATCAAATAAGCATTCCAAATCAAGAGTAGGGCATCATAGAAAATGACATAATCCCCCCACATGTTAAAGAAAAAAACATTACATGACTGCACACATTCCAATGTTATAGTTGATTAAGAGTTCTCAACTAACCTCATGTGCATCTGACAATGTCAAGGGAAACATGGGGAAATGCAAAATGGAGACCTCTTGACTCGGTGACAAACATGATATAATCTACTCCGCTATGATACCTCTTTGGTAAGATATCTGACAGTAGTTATCTGCCAAGGGAAATCAAATTTTTGACAGTTTACTCAAAGCTCAAAACTACTCGGATGGTTTTAAGACTGCCACATATCTACACGTCTTTCAACAACTTAAAAGGCCGAATATTTCATTGGAGACAACAGATACGTACAGATGTGTTCTATTTAACACAACACTACAGAACCACATTTAATTTTTATAGTACAGTAATATTGAGGGCAGGTACAATTTTTTTTTCTTTTCCCAGCTGTTCAGTGAGCATTTAAGCCACTGACATTATTTAAATATTACTTATTTAAATGTTTTATATTAAGTGATAACTCCGAAAAAAGATTAAAAAAAATATTTGCAACATATTGTGAAGATGACAAACAACTTCAGTATGTTGCCAAGTACTTTTTAGTATGCAATTAATAGTATTAACAGGTTCAATTTGTTTTTAGTTCTAAACCAATTAATCAGTACATTTTCTGGCAAACATAACTTTTTACACAGGTTTCATTCTTCCCCTCGACATTATTACCCCCCTTATCAGAACTTAATTAAAGCACACTACCCAAGCCTAGTTTCCACCCTAGTTGTGGGACCCCTGTGCAGGAGGATTATGGGATTATATCGGTAGGGTCATGCCTGTGAAAGCCCTTGCTATAGCAGCCAGCATACAACTACAGCAGCACTGTGGCACAGCGGAATCCTGCGTGGAATTCTTACACAGGGCTAATATAGCCATGGCCTTTGTAAGCAACACAGCAAGTGAACAGCTAAGGGTATGTTTTCATATTGGCTCACCTGCAAGTATACACAAATGATTACCTATATATTAAATGAATTTACTCCACTCAAATAGAATGTTAGAAATGCCCTGGATAAGAGTGTGTAGTTTGCCTTCTTGAACATCACTAATACAATTAAAGCTCTTTGTAGGAGCCAGAAATCGCTTCTGTTGAAGTTCGATATGTCTAATTAAAACGGCTGCCGTCACTTTAGTCTTAGTATCTCAGAAGATACATTTCCCATGCTTTTAAAAGGACAATTTTATGAGTAAGAAAATCAAGAGTAATTATTCTGTCTAAAATAAAGCGTTTTTTTATCGAGCGGTAGCCAGGGCTGATCTAATATTACTGCTTAAACTTTCAGCAGGAAAATAAAGAGGAGGGCTAAAATGATTGTGCTTCCTCAAAGGGCTGTAAAACAAAGGGGTGTCGACCTCCTACTGTTACTCAATGTGTGGCCAACAGCTATGTGTGCACATGGTGAACACAGCGAGCATTTTCATGGTGTTCAAACACTGAAATAAACACAATTATTAATGCCAAATATACCATGCACAGGGCAGCCCAGTGACTCAGTGATTAGCGTGTTGCCCTCACAGTGGGAGACCTGGGTTCAAATCCAGCATGCATGTACTCCCTGGGTCTGTGGGTTTTCTCCGGGTACTCCGGTTTCCTCCCACATTCCAAAGACATGGTAGGCTGATTGGACACTCTAAATTGCCCCTAGCTATGAGTAGGAGTATGGTTGGTCGTTTGTCGCTTTGTGCCCTGCGATTGGCTGGCCACCAATTCAGGGTGTCCCCTGCCCCTGCCTCTGGCCCGAAGTCACCCTAGCGTTAAGACTATAGTGAACGGAGCAACAAAGTTTAGCTTAACTGATCAATTTTAAGTGAGGTTCCTGAGTAAAATATGTTGGTTGTTCAACAAGCAGCCCTTTGACTTTCCAATCTGCTGAATCTGCCTCTTAACACCAATTGAATTCAAGATGTATTAAAGTAAAAGAGATTTTGAAATGCCATGAATGCACTCGCGCCACGGATAGTAAACTGTGTGCCACAAACTGTTCAAACAGAGCTGATACAAAGTGACCTTTCACACCAAACATGAGTGGCTGTCAGTGCCAATATACAACGAGACTCCTCTACTTTTCCAGTCAACACAGATTCACCAAGTCTCCCACTAAGTCCAGCAGCATGCCTTCACCATCTATTATATTCTGAATTAATGTGTACTTCCCAATTAATCTAATTTTTGCTAGGCCGACATAATATTTACTCCACCGCTGTGATTGCTTTAAATCTTTAAAATCGGATCATTGGTGAGAACAGAAATCATTGTTAATGTCCAAAAATCTACACTGCACGATGTGTGAATTTAAGATTCCCAAAGAGTGTTCTAGGCTTCCAGTTGAGCTAGTAAAAGGAAAATGGCCTTTTTACTTATGATACAATTTATTGGATTTTTTTTACCAGTCTTTGAGATGGTGGCAATATAAAATGCAATAATGGGGAAACATTTTTCCTTAATGGATTTAGAATACCTGAGGCATCTAGTATTTCATTATCAGTTCAAATATCTATTACATTTATTCAAGTTAAATGTACAATCTCTTGATCAACTAGGGTAAAATTGATGATCTGCTTAAATTTGTAAATGTTTCATTTCAATTGGTTGGTTGGGTGGGCTATGATTCACCCACTTACAAATAAAGAACATGGATGAATAGATATTGAATATCTTAAGCTAGTTAAAAAACAACAATACACTTTCCCTACAGCGTAGCCCTGCAAGCCCAGGGAGAACATGCAAATTCCACACAGTGAGGGCCCACCTGGGAATAAACCCTTGACCCCAGTACTGTGAGACCGATGTGCTAACAACTCATCTCCCAGGCCAGCTGAGAAATTTTAATCAGACATGAAATAATCATTATTTCATTCATTCTTAACACTATTCTATATTTAATGTAATGTTATGCATTTTCTTGGCAACATATGCACATTTTCTAAAGACAATAATTTGACAAGAGCAAATTTAGGCAAATAGGTTTCATGTAAAACAAAGTTGACAGAAAAAAGAACATTGTAAGCTGTGTATTTGACTAAGCCCTGAAGTCTCCTGCACATCTGGCTGTTAAATTACAGCTGCTGCAAACAAGGGGAAATTTATAGTGATTCTGACAGGGTCTCAGACTGGGCACAGCGCCCAGTTGCCCTGCCTCACACAGCCTTGGAGCCGAGAACACACATGGGGGCTATTATTTGTAAAGTAGCTGCGGTGGCACCGGGGGAATGATTGGAAAGGGGTGTGGGGTATACTGTAGTATGTGTGTGGAACATGCTGCCTGGGTATATTTACTCACCGTTATCACATCCACATTCCTCCAATAAATGTTGGGGAGCGAAGTGCCCATGTTGGGGAGAAGGTAGGAAGAGTTTATTATGCTGTTCAAACTCTAAACTCTCTGACACCGCACCTCATCTCTGATTGAACAAGGATTATCGTTTCAGGATTAGGAAGGTACTTGAGTATAATGTCTTATGCACATTTATCCCTCGTTGCATTTCCTAGTGGGACCTTGTTTTTATTTTTGTACAATATATCAAGTGTACATTGACTATATTTATTTCTTAAAAAGTGGTAATAGGTATCACATTTTTTTTTAAATCTGACTATACATTGGGAGAAAAACCAACAACAACAACAAAAACGGGAAAATGGGGTCTCTGGCGTGCAGCCCCACACTAAAGCTACTGACTGGTCATGGCTTTGGGCTGTAGACGGGCCGTCTCCTCACTGTACTGGCTCAATTAGGCTGTGGTTCCACTGCAAACCTCAGCCAGCCTCAGCAATGTGCTAAAAACCACACGTGACTTACGGCTACACATAGATCTGGCCTCCAGAACGAATAGTTACGTGTTAAAAGTGAGATGCATCCGCATGAAGACCACAATGAGTAAGTGTGACAACATATGACAGATATGTACTGGCAAGATAAAATCTAAAGATTGTATCTCTTTGATCCGGACTGAACCTTGGCCTTGCCATTGGGGACAACTCTTTCTGGTTGGCACTAGACTGCAAACACTTTGTACTGGGCATTGGGCCATGGGACAGATATGTTAATGACCACCGTTGACAAACACTCCCTAAGGGGACTGAGGATTGTGTAGGGCAAAGATTTGAACTGTTTAGGAACATGATCTTACGGTTATGTAAATGTTGCCATTACAAGTGTCCCCGCCGTAGCAATACAATTCCGCCAAACCCTTGAGAAGGAATTGGAGCTGAAATGTGAAGGGGCAGTATTGACTACATGAGCGGGAAATCACTTGTTTGTTTTGATGAATAAAAAACAAGAATTATCATTAACAATATTAACACATTTTCTTATTTTGTCTGAGAGCCATAGATTTTCCTCATTTCACCTATTTTCAAAGGTTTCTCACTGAAGAAAAAAATAAGATAGAACATTTTTCTCCTTTGCAAAAAGATTGGAATCCAATCTTTCATAGGATATCTTCTACGTTTACATAGACACAAGATCAATATTTAGTCGGGCCTTGAAAGATGTGTCGAAACGCTCAGAATGGGCCGGCACTCTACTATAACGTATGCAACCGAAAGAGTTAATAATATGTGGCGCCGCTAAGCATTGTGCTTCACTATTTTATATAAAAGATCAGCCCAGTTTGTGACCACACATAACAGTTTATGATCAGAAAATTACTACTTCAAGCTGTTCTCAGATTTACTTGTCTCCAATCAGTAGAGGACTTAAATTGCAAGCCCCCCTAAACACACAAACTGGATTTAACACATCAGCCAGAATGAGATGTGTCACATGTAGAGACCTGTCACATATTTCCTTTAAGAAAACACAAGGCCAGCCCAACTGTACATGCAATAGTTATACTGCCACATGTCGAATGTATCTTTCCTTCATATCACAACCCCCAAACGAAGAGAAAATCAAGTCGCGATTGAGGCTGAATCAGCATCCAGAGTTTAATCTGACACAAGTGAATCACTTTAAGCCACTTAAATAATCCTCGCCGGCTCGTTCATTTTTTCCAAACAGTTCTATATCATTTATAGTGTTTGACGTCAACAATTTCATCAGTCGTCATCAGTCTTTGTTAAAGCTACCAAACATTTTAGACGGGTATCGAGTTTCTTAGTTAGATGATTGAGCCTGCGAGGGACACCGTAGGCAGGCTAGTTAGTGCTGAGTTGGCTCGGGGAAAAGACTCGGTAATTAAACCCTGCAGGCGATTCATTCAAATAGAAGGTAGCAGGGAGAATGTGACAACATAGCAGTAAAGATGAAACTTCAAGAATGCTTGTTCAAATAAATCTTACAAGGATGCAATCCTACTGGTTGTCATGAGAATGAGAGATCTTTGAGATTCAAACATTTCGTGCATTTGCTAAAACAAACAACGTAGTTGTACATTAGGATGAATGAAAATTGATTAAACACATCTGGAGTGTATATACTTCTATTTGAGGTAAATGCTGCTTGCTCAACAACTCAACACATACTCACACAAAAATATTATAAACACTGGAAGCAAAATTCTTATTATTTGTTCCATTAAAATTGTACTACTGTTTCTAACTTTCCATTTGTTTCTTTTTATTGTGTTTTTCACTTGATTAAACTGATAGCAATTTGATGCTGTAGTGCTTTTGTCAGTCTAGTATTAATACCGGGGTGATGCGTTATTTAATGACATAATGATAAGGCCTCCTTGGAGAAATGTGAGATTTATTGAACCTTGAGCGTAAATTGTTAACTATCACCTGACTTCATGCTTTGTTTTTAAACTGGTACAGCCTTGTAGTCAGTAGCTGGAAGACATTTGTAAAAAAAAAAAAAAAAAACTGATTGCTGTAGGGGACTATATACCGCCTACTTGCATGTATATGCATGTTATTTTAGGACACTTAGGATTAAATAGGATATACGTTTTAGTACTGCCTTTCATATGTGCTAGAGTGTAAATTACTTCACTCCCAACTAAAACTGTAAAAGCGTGATGGTTTCTAAAGGAGGAAATTAGAAACAGTAAAATGTGATATTAACTCAAACACAGTCCCATATGAGGTAACGAATTTCATTGCTTTAATCCTATGTCAAACAGAGTGTACAATGAGAATTCACGGGACATTTCCTTTGTTTGGTCAAAGAGGAGCCACAGGGGTGACCTGCTCCATCTCTGCTATATAACCTTGAATAGAACAATTCCCTTATTGGACTGTTGCTAATATTAGTGAAATGAAAATTCACTCTGCACTTGTTTCATAATCATGTAGAGAAATCTGTTATATCTGCTATGTTTAATTAGTTAATTCTTTACTCAGAATTTTCTTTAGAAGCTAGCCGAAGGAGATTGGATTTCCAACTTTGACGTCTTGTTAGTTTAGTGGGCTTACTCTGCTGCTTGTAAAGAATGGCAATGAAACAGTCACAGCAAACAACCAAATTAATAATTAAAAGGGATTTAATTCCATACTTTTGCATGTGTAAGTGGTCAAATATATTCTGGACAAAGACATAAGTGTGGTGTGTTCCCGGAAAAAAAAGGGTAGGGTTTGGATGGTTGCGAGGTGTGCCATTTCTTTTTATCTGTGAATAATTAATTCTAGAAGCTAAGAAAATTTAGCTATTCATGACCTTGATAGTGGGCACATTAAAGAGGGGAGCATTTGCTAAACGTGAAATTATATGCGACTAGAAAGGCGTAGCTACATCACCAGAGTCACCCCAGAGTAAACAAATGAGTTCAGCAAGCAGAGGAGGGATTACCATATCTCCACTTAACTTATTTTATCCTGTGAGAATCATCAATATTAAAGGGTAAGGAGAGGGAGAGAAACTGCTGAGGTTGGCTTTTAGCAGCAGGGTGAACCACTGTTTAAGGAGAGAGATAAATGAGAGATCTCCCTGGAATCTACAAAGAACGTAAACATAGTCTTTTTATCTTTTCTCCGTACATGCCCACTTCATTTTCAAATAGTTCAACAAGCAACCCTTTATCCTTTCCCAACATGTTGCTGAAGTCTTCCAGATTGTTAACTTGTCTGTTCCGTCTTTTTTCTTTCATACAGCACAACATGGGATGTGAATATTGACACAACATATTTTACCTCTTGCTGTTCAAAATGATTCAATATTGGTTTTATGATTTTGATTTTAAAGTGAAGTGCCAAGTGACCAGTATTTGTGTGCCGTTGGGCTAACAGTGAACTGCTGTGTGTGCTTGTCATGCCAAAGTAAAACACGGAGATTGAGTCCACCACAGGGTCCGCAACAATCAGCAGAGTTTTTGAATTAAGGTGAGTGGCCTTGCAAGGAGTCAACGGCTGATATGGGCTTTTTACTTTCTCACCTGTCAGATAGGAAATCTAGAGTATTTAAATTTGTAAAAACTCATATGGAGTCTACCAGATCCTTATAGATATTTTATATAAAATGGTTAAATGCGATACACTGCACGTGACTGAAATCTTCTTTCCACCTAAAAACGACTGACCAGTGCTTTTAAAAAATAATTTTAACTACGGAGATTTTTGCTTAAAACAGAAGCACCTGACTGCATAAAACTGGTTATACATGTAAGACACCAGATAGGTGAAATGGTATTGTCTTGATCTGTTGGAATGAATGGAATCAATCACTATTTGAAAAAATGGCAGTTTATGCATTTATATGGTCTTTGATTTTTTTTCACATGCAGTTTCAGCACTGAGCATTGTTCATGTTTCTGTTTTCAAATAACATACTGTCCTTCTCAGGTCTTTACATAACGTATCGGCAATTGATAAAAAAAAATCCTACAAGGCTGAGATTATTTTTTTTTAAAAACAACTATTGACAAAAAATCTAAAGTGGAAATTGAGATTGTGTCCTTATTCTTTTTACCTTCTAAAATGGCAATTTTTGAGATTATATTTGTATTCATTCAATCTTGATTGAAACTAGTTGGACCCTACCAATTAAATAATGTGGGCACACTCTGCTTCAAAAGGGGGTTGCAATTATCTGCTAACAATCCAGCCCAACCTCCAGGTGAGATCAGTTATCGATATTTAACTGTCTCCTATAAAGTCTTTTAAGAGGCTGTTATAGCACACAAACAAAGAAGGTCCTTCATGCGGTGGGGTCACATGGTGTTGTAAAGAATACTTTAAAAGGCTGTAGTTAATGATAGAAAATTTGCCCTCGTGCATGAAGCTGTGGGGTAGGTAGTCTCCTCTGTGTGGTGGTCCACTAGCAGCCCTCAAGTCTTGCTGTGTGTGCATGTATTTGGGATTCAGGAAAAAAAATAAAAAACACTTCTTTACTGAGTATCAACTATTGTTAAATGTTGCACAAGATGAACATGTCAGTTCTCAGAAAACCATTTTCATTGCAAACATCCTTTGCAATGCAATTCAATTTTTGTTAAGTATGATTAAGTCATATTGTATGTGTTATATATATGTACTTTCTCAGTTGATTTTTGTGTCATTTTGTCAGTACCAGAGAGTGGGGCATTATATAGGCTTTATGAGGGGAAAAAAAAACATTTAGTGGCAGGATCCCTTAATTCCGTGTTTGTATGTGTTTTTTTTAAACATCGTTTTATACCCAACTCCTCACATTGCTTTTGTGTAATGTGTTTAAACGTTGACTTTAAAGTTAACATATTCAACTGGGAGAAAAATAATAATAATTGAGGTAAGAAAATGTAGGTGAAACTTCACACAAGACTCTGCTGTCACATTGGAATTAATTCTGAAATAAAATATGCAGAGAACTATATATTTCTTTACTTCTCTTTTTTAAAGCAGGTCAGCTCTCCCTAGATAACTTCACTGTATGCACTGATTCCATCAGACAGAAGCAAAAGTATGTTTAAGTGGGTTATTACAAGTGTTGGGTTTACGTTCCTTTTTTATTCGAATATGTATCTAGGGACCAATGTTGCTGAATTAGCATACATGTACAGGCAAACGGTACATACATCTCCCAAATGTGACAGAGCTATCAATTAATTTTCTGCATCTATGCAGTGCAACATATAATTTGGTTCTTTTCCCCTCACAAGTCGTATCCTCACATTTAAAAATAATAATTTTAAGCTTGCATTTCTCTCCTAACATTTCATGGTAAAAACCTTGCAAAACATGTTGTTTTTTTCCCCTCAAAATATAAGTGTCCACTATTTCAAAACTGCAGAATTTAGTGCCCATCGTTCAGCATCTTTGTTAATCAGACAGGTTCTAGTTCCTTGAATGAAGTTATCTACATGTATGTATTTCCCCATTACACTTCTTTCCCAGTAATCTTGCTTTCACCACCATTGCTGGTCTTCCATTAATTGCATGGTTTTCAATGTACTGTTACCATTCCTAAGAGAGGTTTTACCATGAATAGCCAGCCTCCAAGGTTAGCTCTCTGGGCTGTCACCATGTCCCATTTGGCAAGGCTATGGTGGAAAAGCAGAGTGGCAACCACATAATAACTGGTGTCTGAGGGGCTGGCTAATTTTTCATGTTCAAACATCGACTTACTCTTTGGCCCAGACAGAGCCTAATACACAGTTTGTCGTGCCCTAAAGGGTTTATAGACATGTCACAGAGAGCAGTTGATCATTTAACATGATCTATGCCAAGAACAGTGTATCTTAGAGATTTGATTTATAGTATATTTTGAAAAATATATACACCACATTGTTTGATAATCATTTCAACAAAAAGAAGACTGGTGTTATCCTTTAAACACCAAATTAGAAATAAAGTTAAATATTCTGTCTGAGCAAAAATGCTGGTTTCTTCTAGGTTACAAATATGACAAGCCTGAAGGCAAATGATTTGCTCAATTCGCTGGTCATTGTATTCTCTTTAGAACAAGACTAGCTGTATTTCAATTGACCAGAGGCTTCCACAAACCCACTCATCACACAGTAGTTCTATCCGTTGAGATCTTTATCATGTATTTTGTCGCCTCATGACTTCATTCTGTGTTGTATTTCCACAAAACTAAATCAAATAGTTGGGAAAAAATAGCAAAGGTTTGGTTAAAGAAGGGGGAAACTTAGATTTGGGAAAGCAGTATGTATATCCCAATTTCTAAACTGAAAGGTTGGCTAGAAAAAAAAAAGTCTTTGGGACATCAGAGAAAAAGTGGGTTATAAGGAAAAGCATAGCTCTCACAGATGTGCGGTCTAGATGCACTAATTATTTTGAGGTATATAAAGAATAACTCTCACAGATGAGTAAGAAAAATAGACTACCTATTTGCTGACCCACATAATCCATTATGCAGATGAAAGCAATACAACTGTCTACTGCCTTTGTGTGTATAAACCTTTTATACGATACGGGTACTGGTATGTATTGAAGTCACCATCCCAATGGGGGAAAAAATCAGTTGGAATAAGGCAATATGAGTTCCAGCATGGCTTATTGAGGAAAATGTGTTAATATGACACGGTGTCAAGTAAAACAAGTAATTATGTGTCAAAGTCCACTACACCTGGAGTTGATATTTGTATGGGTGAATGTCTTGATGACATTTCTATCATGTTACTGAGATGGAAGTGGAAAAATACAGATAGTCAAGAAGCAATACAATTTATATAAAGGTGCCAACAAAATGTCGAACTGCAGACATAAGTTTTGGGAACATGTGGCGCCTGAGATGACAGGCAAATACAAAGAAGATTAAGTCACTTGATTATTTATGAGCAAATTACTAAAAAGCTACTGGAGCTCAGCCTGTTTCCCATCACGGCCAGACTCGTGCATGACCGAGCCAGGTGCTCAAATCATACTGAAAACATGCAAGTGCAACAGACAATTTCCATGAATTGGAGTAAAGACGAACACAAAATGTATATCAACTGTTGAAAGACTGTTGTATGATTGTATCTTTGCATTACTTTTATCGCTACCGTGTAGGAGTATATTCATTAAACTCTGTTATTGTTTTTAGTTATAGCTATTATGAGATAAAAACAAGCATGTAAAAGTAATGGTCTAGGTTTGATATCAGATGATCAATCACTAAACAAAGCAATCTCAATGAGTACATTCGTCTATTTGATATGCATTTCTCAGTTTTCAAAAGCAAAAAAAAACAACTAAAATAATACAATATAATAAAAAATAAAGAATGTAGGAAGCATGGCTGGATATAGGCTAAAATATTTTTTGTTTTGTTGGCAGGGCTTCTACATAGAGACCCAGTAATAGAGCTGTGTTTATGCCAGTGGCTGGAAATCTAATGCAAATGTGACGCAAAAGAGGGCAACTTAACGAAGGGTTGGAAAAAGAAAAGGATAGCAACTCCACTTCTGGGTTTGTGGCTTCTTGGCAGCTGCCAACACTGAGACAAATACAGTAATTCACCCACATTTTAGTCTTTTAATTCATGGTGTCTATAACAGATCGTTGTAGTACACACAAGCAGGACGAAGGAAATTAACACAGACATTTAATGCAAGAAACTGAAAGATGGATAAAAAAAAAGTAGCCAGACTCGTCAACCAAGAAACTGGTTTGTTCACTATTCATTTAATAAATGATCATAATGATCACTGTTTTCTAACTGTGCAAGTGTATCAATGTTTTTAAAAGCGGATTACCTAAAGGTTTGATGACTGTGAATTAACAAGTATGGCTATTTAAAAAGTACAGTATATGCTGTAACTCATGACACACACGTCACTACGTGCAAATTAATTGATTTTGAAGGGATTCATTGAGGTATCGAAATATACAGTATTATACAGTCACCATTTACTTTTCATTGTACACGGGTTGTTTCACATTCAGAGGTAAATATTGGCCTTATGTTGGATTTTCTATTCTATTATTTTTATTTCTTTACTGGGGGGGGGGGGGGGGGGGGTATTTGAGACTATGTCAGTGACTTGTCTCATCAAAAGACAAGCCCTCCATCCGTCAGGGCTTAAGTAGTTTTCCAACAGTACATTGACCTTGAGTGCATGTTATCGATTTCCTGTGGTGTCACACTGAGAGGGGTCGTTACCACACGGCCCCCACTGTGGGCTGTGATCAGGAACAAATTCGTGAAATCCCGATGCGATGCTGATGGATTGCCAGTCTTTGCAAACCATCAATCCTCACCTATCGTAACTGGGGTGTCACCTGCACTGAATTTATCATCATACCAGCATGCATTGTGTAAAATAAACTTTTATACAAATGCATGCTGGATGATGACCTCATGGCCAGTTGGTGTTTTACCTTCAACAACACAATCTTGACAACCGATAGAATTCAATTTAGATTGCGATAAGATGGGATATGGCAAGATGATATTTGATCAATAAACGGTTACCCAGAGTATATGAAAGTCTTCCAATATAACAGTCAACTGCACCATTTTTGTGGTTCAATGAAATAGTACAGTGCAGGTACAATTGTATAAATTGGAAAGGGGTTGCAGTTCTACATTTGGAGATTGATTGTCAATGTGCAGGTCATGATTGCTCAAATTTTGGTAGCATTATCCACCTCACTTGTGTTAATGTTTTTTGGAATATGGGAGAAAACACACAAAAGCCTAGGGAGAACATGCAAACTCCACACACACACAAGAGGACCGATCTGGGATCGAACCCAAGACCTCAGAACCATGTGGGCAATCTGCTCAGCACATTGGGAGTGGAACATTTTTCTTTCTTTGTATGCCCTATCTGATGTAGCAGTCATTTATTTATCACTAAAATACCAGACAGAGATCATCACAAAGATGCCAACTTGTCAAACAGGTGGATGAATAATGGCGCTGCAATCATCATCAAAAGCGTATATTACAAGATTGCACTACAGTATATTTAAACATGTCTGCATTTCCATAATTGACAAGGAATGTTTTCAATGATTATTTGAACTACAGATGAAACTCATCAGTATATTGGACACGAGGGTGTGAGGTTTGGGTCTATAAAAATACTAGGATATCAGCACTTTGAGAGATTATGCATATGTGATGGCAAAAAGAAATATCTTTGCCATGAATGAAACACAATTTTAATGGTCCAAGATTGTCCTCATAAATAGAATGATACCGACATGTTCATACTTTCCTTCATATTTGTGGTTTTGTGATGGCCTAGCGTTTACATAAATGAATGCATGGGATTGGAGACTCTGCAGTGGTTTTTCCTCTTTCCACTTGTGGTGTCGTCTCTGCGGACTATTATAAGAACCAGTACAAAGTATTACGCATTAATAAAGTGACAAGGCCTTACTCATGTCCTCCACTCAAGGAACATTTGTGTTTCTCAAGCATATCGGTCTTGGAGCATTGATATAGGTTATAAATTTAGAAATACTTTCTTGTTTAAACAGAAAAGTAATGGGTCTCTTAAAATATTAGAAGCCACTGATGGTGTTGTATTTCACTCGTCATATTTTGGAGGCGGAAATGTGGCTTCAGTTTCCATTCAGTGAGTAAACGTGCGTAGAAATGTTTATCTGCATGCAATATTTTGGTGAGTCCAGACAGTAGTCTGTCTTCTGACTGAAGTTAGCAAAAAGATAATTGAGTTCACCTGTCCCCCTAAGCAAAAAGACAATTCTGATAATGACTGTTTTGGAAACCAAACGTAGAACCGCTGAAGGCACCATCATCTTAATTTAAAGCATATATGTTTTTGTTTGTCTGATGTCTTCATCTCTGCAAATGGTTGGCCCTTTAAACTCGACTAGCTCTCAGTTTGACATTTGCAGCCATGGTCTCCAGCCACACTTACGACCCAGCTTGGGCACATTGCAGTGTGTGGTTTAAACGGAAATAGCCTGTTAATGTGCACTCAGTGGATGGCGAAAAACTTTCCTCAAGGGACGAAGGGGCCTGGGGTTTTCCTAATTTACTGCTATTGCTGTGATGTTCTCCATTTTTCCACAAAATTAATTATTAAATATGTTCACAATTCATATTATTGTATCTGCCCCAATGCTTTTTGGTCAATCTAAGAATTGTCTTACATTTTTGATATCTTAGCTAGTATTCATATCAGTCACCATCTTAATTGCATTTCATAGGCCCTTACCTCAACTGAAGGTATATAACTTTCTGATCCATTCAAATTATTCAATTAATCTATGGTCACAGATAGTGTCATGGTTCTTTCGCCTGACTTTGTACGAACAGCGTGGGATTGATTCCCACCGAGTGGTGGCTCCATTGTGAGTGTGAATGAATGTCTGTCTCTATGTGTCCCCTTAAACTGACTGGCAAACAGTTTATGTGAGGGTCTGGCTTTCACTTGAGGTTGGCTGGGATTGACTCCAGCACCCCACATCCCTGACTTGGGTAAGCAGTGTTTAAAATCGATAAATAAATACATATGAGTAATCCTATGCTATTCCTTTGTCATGGCAGCAGAAAAGGAACCACAGGTCTGGTTGCATCCATTGGTGTATTGGTTCTTAAGTGAGACTATTTTTAAAGTGTTTGATGATGGGAACTGGCTCTGCCCCAAGATTCATAATGTACAATCCAGACATAGGATAATACTATGTTGATCTGGTGTCATATTAGGAAAAGATGGAGCTACAAATATTTCCTGCTTTTAAAATACAGTACGTCAGGCTGTCTTGTTTCCGTTCACACCTCATATAAACTAGGACCTGGTTTTTACGCACAATTGATTTTAATGTCTATATTTCCTAGACCAGGGTCATTTTAACCACCTACAAGTCTTGAAAATTGTTTTATAATATCCAGTATATTGAATATTTTAGCTGATGAGGCCAGGTAGGTAATGGACCGAATTACAAGCATGAAATTGATCAACCTCCAAACATTGCAAATACTACTTAATCTTAGGGAGGTTTAAATGGAGTGGCAGACTACCAACGACTCGGATAATGGGACACTAAAGAAACCGTTTGGAAAAATGATTTGGCCAAATTTCATACATATTGGAATAAATGGAAGTTACTGTGAATCAAGAAAGGGTCAATTGATTCAGTAAATAAATAAAAAAATAAAACTACATATAATCAGCAATCAGAACAAAGGAGTTAATTTGTTTTTTGAATGAGTCTTACATGAGGCAAACAAAAAGTCTAACTGCTCGACAGAACACATCAAAGTAAATGTGTGCTTGTTCTTTCCTTAATAAACTGATCTTTTCCCCTGCTTAACTAAAGTAGACATGTCATTTGACATTTAATGAACATAAAACACCAGAATTGTACACCAAGGCCCAAGCTACACTGAATCCTAACAAATACCGAAAAATGTACTGACTGAACACGGTCAATTCTCAACTCGGGTGAACAAGGATAACTTGAAATCTAGTGGCGAGTGTAATTTTTTTTTTAATGACTCATGACTTTGCTGACATCATATACTGAGTGTTTCTTGCCACTGTACAGATTATTGTTGAAGTGTAGGTACTAGTGAGTGAAGGATCTGCGCCTGTGGGAGGAAACAAATTTGCAATGGGAGGCAGAAGTGTCCAAATATGACCCCCTCAGCAGAACCCTCTCTAAAGAATATCTAATTGACTGGCTGGTGTTTCCCTGCTTCAGTCTACCTTCGTTCCCTGTAAATGGCAATCCGATGGACTGTGTGAACTCACCCTAAATCAAGACCAATTTACCTTTAGTGAGAATGTGCTTAATGGTCAAGTAATGTGTATGTTTGTGTTTGGATTTAAGAGTTTATGCATGAATGTAGGGGATATGACTGCTGAGATGTAAAATAAATTCATTCATTAATGCTCTGACAGACAGTAGAATATTCTTCCTGTCTGGTTTTATTCAGAAGCCTTCTCTTCAGTTGCCATTAAACATGTACAATATTGTGTTTTTTGAGAATATATACTTAAAAAAGTCCCTTCTGGTTCATACAATTCAATCATTCTTCTGACTAATACAACTAATTAAGATATAGTGACTGACTTTTAGGAACTGCAGAATTTTATTCGAAGACAGTTAATCTTTTTTATCATAATGATCATAAATTCACTGAGCAACATTCCTCCTTAACATGTTTATCATGCATGTGTTCTGGAAAAACAATTAAGTCATACTACAAGCTGCTAGTAGTACATTTTGTAAAAAACAATCATAACCACAACATTAAATGTAGATGACTGACTCACTTCTTCTATCTTTGTACAATCCTTATGTCATAAATTACGTCATTCTCAGAGAATCTCTTAACAACCAAGGATGGAAGACTAGAATTCTGTGTTTGACTTTAAATAGTCAAGGCAGAATCACTATACTTTAATATGTGTGCCCCCATTGGAAGTGAAAAGCTAAAGGCCCATTGAACATACCCTGAATGTCAGACTTGCTTGAATGTTTGAACGTAAAGGATAGTGCTCTAAATGTCATCTATGGAGTGTATTAGAAAACAAGCGGTTGACTCCATGGAGCGGCATAATGCCACAGGAAAAAATGGCCAAGTCATCCATCACTACATTTTTTAAACCCTTCTGCAAGGGGATGAGAGGTTAATGACTGCTTTTCTCTGTCTAGTGATGGTGCTCTGAGGTGAAAGCAGACTTTCTCTTCAACCACACATCTGTCTCTGTATGATTTTGTGTACTAAATAGAACCTGGCTAAATTCAAACACGTTGATGGTGGATAAAGTTTTGTATAATGTGGTTTTAACTAAAGTGTTCTGTTGCAGTACAGTCTCTTTCCTCAGAGGCTACTGTGTGAGGCCAGGGAGGGGGAAGAGAAACATGAGACTTATGTTCGTCTGACGTATGCTGCTCTCAGTTTCATGTTAATGGAAAAGGAGATGTATAAGAATCTGACAGATATATACAGCTCTTTTTATATCTTCTGCTTGGCAGACAGTGTTTTAATAGCATTGCAGTCTACAGCAATAAAAAAAATGTTGAGCATACTGCATACAATACAGTAAGTAACATTTTCACGAGATGCACTACTCTAATATATGGAGTTGTGCATGAAATAAGATTGATAAATGGGCACATCTCGTAAAAATAAATTAAAATCGCAAAACCATGTCCATTAAGTGAATACATCTACTGTAAAACTGAGAATTTGTAACTAATCTCACCAGACAGAAATAATGGCAATGTGCAGCCATTTTTTAACATATCTTCCCACTAAAAACTTACACAGAGACATCTGTCATGGAAATGTAATCACAATGCTTTACCTAAACTCTGTAAGAAAAAGACTCAGGTCCTTCTTGTAAGCTTTCCCAAACAAGGAGGGGGCATTTCATAGTGCAGTCTTTTGTCCATCCAATGTGACGTTCGCATCATTCCCACATGTTTCAGATGCCTCCCTCTTCCTTGTAGCTTCAATTCTGTGACTGTTTACTTTCTAAGGGATTTTTCCCCCTGCCTTCTGTTCTCAGACTCCCTACCCACTGCTCTGTAGGAGAGAAATTGAGACTGTAATAATTTCACAACTATGTGAATGTCCTCATTCACTTTGTGTTTTGGGTTGTTAGCATTCAGCATGGTGAAGTCACTATTGTAATACCATGGAAGGAAAATTGCATTTGTTTAATAACTGTAGTTGCATTTTTGAAATCTTCTCTTATGGAGGTATAAAAAGAGGTGAATTGATTTTAATTAAGGGCATGTCAAATATTTTCACCGTGATGGTGAAGGATGCCTAATGTGTAGGAGGCCTACACTGTCCATTTTAGGGGACATGCTCCTGTCAGAATCAGGTATCAGATTAGTGGTGGCAATTGCATTGGCTCAAGTGACTGAGGTAAACAAGTTAGCGAGTGACCTCAAGTGTCCTGAGTATATAAAATGAACAGAGTTGGCATGGTACTCAACCTGAATAACTGTAATAGGAATCATCCAAAGCTATTCTAAGATGAAAATGGAATTTCCAGGATATATTTCTTAAAGTGAATGTGTTAAGTTGAAAAGGTATCACAAGTCTATATTCCTATATCTGAAATCTAAACAAGTGTATAATCTCATGTTACTGACTTCCAGCTATGTATAGTTTAAAGTAATTGACTTTTAAATGATCTCTGGTGTAGAAATCTCTGATGTGAACATGTAGTGTACACAATTATTAAAAAAGATCAAACTAAAGTTATGTTAACAGCAATGATAGAAATTTAGTCCATCTGTTATGGCCTCCGAATTCATATGCTTATCACTACCGGACATCTCTTCTCATCACTCGAACCCTATAGCTCAGCCTCATCAGCCGACCAATCCCTAAAACAACAGAAGGGGAGATAAAACAGGATTGTGCAAACCGCAACAGCCCTCTTCCTCCTAAGCACAAACACCATTGGCCACCACTTCCCTTTGCATGGATGGCAGCAGGATTTCATCCAGGAAAGGATGAGTATTCGCTTAGCTAATCTTACTTCTGTGGTCTTGGTGGGATTAGCCTGACTATGTGGCTAAAACCACTATGAGACTGCCATACAAAAAGCTGATATTAATGAAATATGTACCGGCAACTTGGAGCACTAAAAATCTGGATTGCAAATTAAATGGAATTAGATGCGCAATTGACAGTGTGTTTTGTTTTTAAATCTGTACTATACTTTGATACTGCTTAAAGTAGGATCTAGTGTTCTTTATGTGTTATCGAGTGGGTAATTTGTCATGTTCTAAGAACCAAATTAGACTCTGTGTACTCGGTACAGTTCAATCCCATCAAACATAACGGCCCAGATCATGTCATCTAAGTCTGACACTCCTCAGAGACGCCAACAGCTTCGTCTACCATGCCCGGACTAGGTTCACAATCCTCAAGCAAAGCCAAATTTGTGTAACAAGATCTGGACCTTGAGATGCATGCCTGCCACAACAAATTGGCCTCATGTGGAGAATGAGAAACAAGGAGAGGTAGGGGGGGGGATGCTGAAAAGTGAGGGTAGATGCGATCTAGCACAGGGAGGTAATCTCAAAGCCTCCATGGCCTGGAGGGACTCTGCCCCCCGATGCTTAGCATTTGGCTCAGGCCCAAATTGTGAAGACAAACATGGTGTCTCCTTCAATTAGATACACTTCTTTCTGGGTGGATTACACATGCTGCTCGGCCGAGCAGGAAACCTACAAGGTGCTAACTCATATCTGGATAACGATAATGTCTTCTCTTGCGAATGTTAATGGATATGCTATTTTCAAGTCTGCAAGATTTGACAATTTTTGGATTAAAGTGGCTAGGAGTTGTGAATCATACTGCAGTACCATGTCACTTGTATATTTAACAGTTCAGTTTTTGAGCTTCATATTTCAGATTGGAACTCAGCTGGGTTTTACAAGAATTATCTTCCATGTTCTTGTAAAGATGTCCTTTAGTCTAGGGTCTGAATCTTATGTGTGACTTCTGTATAATTTGCACCATTCCCAGACACTTAAATCATTATCTTTTCATACAACATCACTTCCAAGCAGACAAAACCATAATCTAATTGCACTTATTTAGTTTTTGTACCAACATTTTTTCAATAATTCTTTTGCCAATATTGTTAATGGGTCAATGATGTTCACTTGTCCTTGGGTAAGACATAACCTCAAAGTTTGTCCCAGGTGGTATGGCAGCACATTGCATGGCAGCTACACTGTATGATGTGTATGATTGTGTGGTTGAATGTAAAACAATATAAAGTACTTTGAAGACCTTAAGTTTGGAAATAAAAGTATTAATAGTATTAATAGGACAATAGTTTAAAATATTGTATTTAACAACCCTGCCCAGATCAGTCCCTCCTGAACAATTGCAATATGAGCTTATTGAGCATAATCCCAAATCCACAAAATAAAGGGTTAAAGCAACAACATCCTGTTTTGGCAGCAGTCCCATTGTAGAGCATGCCTCTGCAAGTACAATTGCAGATGCTGAGTACAAACACATACAACCTCTACATGTGCAGTGACAATAGATCATGAGCAAAAACACAAGACACCTTCATTGTTTTGGCTTCCATTTTGCTAAAAAATTACAACAAATTATCAAGTCAAAAGAGAGTAAAGGCTGTAAAAAAGAGATACTTACTAGGTAAAAATCATGTATCTTGGTGTATAAATTAGATCTTTTTAAAATGTAACACTTCATTAAAACATTAGAATCCGCGATCAACGTTACAGATGATAAAACTACGAGAGGACACAATTTAATTACAGTGTATTAGGACTACACTGTGCAGCAGACCACAAAGCCAAAGTGCAGTTCCCAGTAGCAGACAGAAAGGCAGTTCCCTGTGCAACAATGTAACTGAAAATTATAAAGCACCACTAAAGTTTGAATGATTTACACTGAGATCCTATTTTACTTCTATGATATACTGAATGTTAAACACATTGCCTCCCCCTACAATCCACAAGTAGTAGTTTCCTGGTGAAATTACTACCCTGACTGTGCCACTTGCCTTGCTCACCTTCTTCCACAGGTGTGTTGCCTGTCAGGTTTATTCTTTGTTCTGATCCCCCATTATGTGGTGACTGTTCCTGGAAAGGTACGCCTTATGCTTCCAGTAAAGGGTCATGGAAGGGGCGTAAAACTGCCATCCATCTACACTTGTCATGACACTCCACAAAACTGTTGTCATGTATAAATACACAGCCAATAAATGTTTTTAGTCTTTACCACGCACCTAAGGAAGGATATGATCATAAGTTGAAACTATCTTGTGGGGACTTGTCCCAAATGTTTTTTTCTTTATCATTGTCCTTATTTGTTGTTCTTGCAATTTATATTCCAAAAATATGCGTAGTGTTTAGCTGTTCATGTTTGTTCCCTAATTGCATGACTTTATATGACTTAATATTAGGGAATTAAGGAATTCAAGATGACGGTAACCCTAGAGAGAGATCGTTGTTGCGCTTCTCTGACTCAGTGCCCAGTGTGCAATAAGACAAAAGTAAATCGCACAGCAGAGGGATAAGCTCTCAGACCCTCCATACACTCCTCTTCACTCTAATTGACAAGTGTAATTTGATGGCACTGGTAACGGAGTTAGAATGCAATTAGCGTCATGGCCCATCGGCACAAAAAGTGCAGCAAGCCCACCTGTGGGTTACTTTTTAATTTGGTTAAGTGCATAGTGCTTAGCGCAGGACTCTGCCTTTGATATACTCAGTAGATGGTAAATCCTGTTAGCCCTAACTCCACAAACTATCCTACTGACTGATATCCATCCAATCCACTGGTTAGAGGCTCACCAGACCCTACAACAAATTATTAGTTTGTCATCTGTTTGTTGAACAGAGGGGAAATCAAACAAACATGAACAAAACAAAAACACAATTGAATGGTGATAAAGACAGAACAGAAAAGTAGATGATCAAGAGGACAAGGAATGGCAGGGAAGATTCAGTGAAGGGGGAGGGCGTTTAATTAAAGCAACTGATCCGTGCTGTTTGCCGAAGGACTAATTGTCTTTCCCCTGATGAGGCTGTTTCCTCCAAATTACACTGCAAACGGTAAATCCTTGTTGGCTTTTTAGGACAATTGCACATACTTCAATAAGTGAAGGAATGATGATCAAAACCAGTTTCGGGTCAAAAAAAGTAGAAGTGTAGAGTGTTTTTGTTCTATTGTTTGTGGCTTCCTTTGTTCTAATTAGGCCATTGTTGTTGATCTAGTCAAAACCCATAATGTCCCCTTTTCCCCCTGGGCAGTGTGTTTAACATGTTGTCCCCAGGGTTGCTACTTGACCGCAGATGACCTTTGACCCTCTCATTAAACTACCTTTCCTGCCCATGCTTCTCTCTAAGATAAATTAATACTTGGCTACTTTTAAATGCAATGCGGTGTGGCTCTGCATCAAATTTATCTAAATGATGACATTAAACAAAAATAGTCCAGTTTCTCTGTATCTCAATATTCCCGTTTAACCTCTGAAATTTTGTTTTGAGATAAATGGTGAGGAGATTACACTGATTGAACCTTGTTTTACTTAAACAAATACACACAAACAATTCACCAGCGTAATCAAATAATCAATATCATGGAGGATGACTGAACTTTGTTTGTTTGCGTAGCTTATTCAAATATAAGCCTAACTCACTGATACAACTTTTGAAATGAAAACTGTAATCATTAAACAATGCAGACAAATAGATTCTTCCCTCTGTTTTCTTATCAAGCGATTGATCCAGTATCAGAGCTTGCTTTCTCACATGCAAGCACATCTACTCTCTTGAAAAGTTACAAACACCTGATTAGTTGATTATGAACAGTCATTCCCCCTCTGCACAAACAAAATTCAAAAATGTGAGCCCTCCTAAAGCAAAAACAAGTGGAAAGCTACAAACCAAATGACATCTCCCACCACATGGGACAATGACATACTAACCTCAACTAGACGTGTGAATCGGCTGAAAATGGAGGGAGGGGGTCAGTATATTCGCTCTTTGTATTCATGCTAGAATAACATCACTAATCACATTCTTAAAATAAACAAACTTTTACTTATGTCTTACTCTGACTGCAACACTGTACCACAACGTGCTTGGTGATTTTTATTGCGGCAATGTTTTACATGAGGTTTTATATTGAAGAATAAAATGCATATTGAGGTAAAAGCTCCTATGTCTTTTGTATTTATTGCTCTTATAGGTTAAGATAATATTCCAAATCAATCAAGTTTTAGGGCGCTATTCAAGCAACCTAAAGTGCACGGCCTATATAAATAGATGTGGCTTTTTATTTTTTTTATACATCAATAATGGACCCATTTATACTTTAGACGAAGGGCACACTCAGCCTGGGATGGTTCTATTGTGCTGTGTTATTGCCTCCTATACTCAAACTGAGCAGCACTCAATTTCTTCAAAATATAACACTACATAATGACAAGTTCTCTAAGTTTCTGTCATTCTTGTCCGCATACTGTTTTGTTATTAGCATGACGAGTGGTGCTTTGGTGCACAGATGTGCATTTGCTATTTAAAAAGTGAGTGTTAGTCAGAAATATAACAACAAGGCTCAACAGAAACCATGGACGTCACCTGCACTGCACCTCCTGTGCGGTTAAAAATCCAACCCTAAATCATAAAATCTAATTATATCAGATGCAACATTTTTTAATGCATCCATCCTCCTCCCTGGTAGTCTGTAGCTGTCATTTGTCAGCAGGTTTGTGCACAGACTTGTGAGACTACCTGTCATCCTTGTAATATTTCCAGCCTGGAATAATGCCTCTAATAGCCAGTTGCGGTTTGAATAGGACGCAACAGGAAACACACAGCTGTCATCTAAAACTCTCTACCAGCCGGGGTTCTTAGTGATGACAAAAGAGTTCAATGTATGCTGTAATTATTTTTTGATTTATAGTTTTTGTTTTATATTGGTTTGGAAGAGGTTGGCGGTAGGGCAAAAACAAGCTCCTCTCTCAACAAACTATTCTGCTCTTTCTTGCTAAAGTTGATGATCTTTATTTAAAGTTTATCAACTCTAAGCATATTTTAATTCTCCTCTTTTGGGGTTGCAGAGGAGAAGTCCATTCATTCATTTTCTGAACCACTTAGCCTCACAAGGGCTGCTGGGGTGCTGGAGCCTATCCCAAATAGGGTACACCCTGATTCAGTTATTTGTTACAGAAAACAAACATTTTCTAATGCCTGCCGACAATCCTTTTACATTAACGTGAGAGTTTGCAAATGAGTGACTGACAATTCCTATAATAATCTAGTTAAGTTTGTTATGAAGAGTGGAGGAGAACAACAATATAGAAAGTTTTGTCTTGTATAGAAACAATGTTACCTTTTGTCTTGGTGAGGAGGTGTATTGGTCTGGATTGGATTGAGCTGGTGCTCTAATTGCCAACTGGAATGCCAGACTTGTCCAAGGATGTTCTCCGACTACTGGGTCTCATTGTCCATGAGAACTCTGACGCCATAGCTCTGCAGGCACAGATCACAATTTGGATGATGAGCATTTATTAGTCAATTTAATTGTAAATGCATTGGAAAACATGTGATGTGTGGTAAAATAATGTGATTCCCAAAATGAGTGCATGCAGAAGGCATTGTGACTTTTCAGATTCAAATGAGTACGAAAACACAAAAGCAGGGGTTAGGAATCCGAAGCTTGTGAGTCATATTTGACGGAAAATATAAAAATGTAACATCTTTCTCAAAGTTTATCATAAGACGATAACATTATCAAACAATGTTTGAGATAAGGTGGGGGGGAGGGGTGGTTAACGTGTCGGCCTCACAGTTCTGGGGTCGAGGGTTTGATCCCAAGTTAGCCTTCACTGTGTAGAATTTGCCTATTCTACCTGTGCTTGGGTCGGTTGTCTCCGGGTACTCCATTTTCACCCCATACCCCAAAAACATCCAGGGGAGGCTGGTTGAACACTCTAAATTGCCACTCGGTATGAGTGTGAGCATGAATGGTTGGCTGTCTCCTTGTGCCCTGCGGCCATTGCCTGACCCCCAATTTAGGGTGCCCCCCAACCCTTGTGTGGATAAGTGATTCAGAAAAGAATGAATGGATGAATGTTTCAGATCACACATTAATTAATGAACATGTTATACGTATTGTATATTTAAATTCAAGTAATCTGTTGCGATCCGGCAGTGCATATCAACACACTGGCTATGTCACAGAAGCTTGGACACTCATTGTGCTACAGGAAATTCTCTCACCATACAAACTGTAGGTTTGTATGCTTTAGATTTAGCCATTGATGTCACAGTATTTAACCATACAACATCCGTTTGCTTTACATTGAAGCCATTACAAACACAACATAGAATGGGCTAAGGTCTGTGGGACTCGCATGACACTCCAAGCGAAATGAACCTTCAAGAACTTAAAGAAACATTTTAAGTATCTTTGTTTTGACACTTTTGCTTCAGACTAACAAACTGAATTATACAATCCTTTTCATCCTTGAGGTCAATAGTTTTCCTGACATCAGCGATTCAGCAGCTGATTTTTGCACTCATAGACTGATATAGATTCACTCTCCAGTATGACTTTGTCTCCAAAAAATTGTTTAAAGGTAAGAATCCATGCAATACTCCCATTACTGCCAGTGGTGCAGGTGTGTGGAAGTAGATATTGTAAATTTGGCCACTCTGAAAGAACTACAGTACTGTCCTCTTGACTGTATATGGAAAATGTGTCTGCAAAAAAAGCCAGATTTTTTTCTAAATCTTTGCAGCTCAATATGGCTAACTTAAATGCTACACGTATGCCATGTGAAACACTCACCAAAAAACTAAGCAAGACTGCATTGACTCGTTGAGATTGCAGAGATTAGCTAACAGTTAGCTACAGATAAGCAGTACATACTTGATTGCTCAGTAGAGTCGACACAGTGGGGCTGTTGAATTCCCTTCTTACCTCTTCTCATTCCATTAAGAATCTCTCACCACTTACAGAGATGTATTCAATTATCCTCAGTGTGATTAAATGTTTTCCAAACAAATTAATTAAAAACATCTTTGCTAATTGAGTCTGATTTTACTGCTCACTGTGGCGCACAATGTTTGACCTATAGGGAGGTTTAAAAGGGCCAAGCTCACACTCACAATCAGATGACATTTCACCATCTTAGCCATGTAACAATTGAAATGATATCATTAACAGGAAAAGATACAGACTGCAGAAGTGAAAGAGATGATGGCCTTTATAAAGCTAATTATAGTGGCAGCACAGGGATGGAAGCAATGAACATTTGCGGGTCAGGCTCCTCTGGTTAAGATAATTCCCTAACCCTGCTGTTTCGTCGTGGTGGTTACTCCTTGTGCCACTGGAACAAATATGGCATTAGATGTAATTACTTAAATCACCATCTTAGATTAAGTGTGATTAAGCAAAGATAATCACAATGATCTGAGAAGGAACAAAAAACTATCTACTCACCTTTCATCAGGGCAAAGGTTTACCTAATAAAAGTTTTACTTGTGCCACAATATAAGTCTAAAATGTCATTGCAAGTCCTGCAATTAGAAATGGATAGCATTTTTATGATAGAAACATGAAGCAGAGAGTTGATTAGACCTAAATGCTAAGACCTCTAAGCCTTTAAGGCAATAGTAACTTCATAATATAATGTAAATTATATTTTTGCAATGGTTCTGTGGATTGGAAAAATTAACTTTTACTCACACTAGTGTGCTGCATTAGGTCCGGTCCTAACCCTGTACACTCCCAGGATAATAAATGCAATAATTATGTGTTTGTGAAATAACTGTAAATCATTTAATGACCCTACAAGGCAAGAGTTATTTTTAAAAGGGGATTCATCAATATTCTCCAGGGGTACACTGAGAAAGGTCAGAAAATCTCTCATTAGGCCATGGGCATGCGCTTTTGCTTCCCAGAGTGAATATTTACGCAAGTGTGGATGCCATCAGCAGCAGATTTGCGTCATTTGCGTGGGGATTGGCGTATCTTTCAGCCAGTAAGAGGTGGAAGTTCTAAAGGATAAATGACATGCAGGTAACTAATAGGCCGTTGAATATTCTCATTCATCCATATCATTTCATTTTCAAAGCGTCAAATGAATCATAACTGGGCTTTTCTGGTGGTTTTGGAGGGGGGAAATCTCTTATCCAAGGCAGTCTCATCAATTCAAAACTGGCACTCAATTTTAAATCAACAAGATCCAATCAATGATGCATGGCATTCTGAAGTACATCAGGGGTTCTTAACTTTTTTTGTCTTTAGGGTCCAACTTTTCCTTTTCACAGTTGCAGTTGACCCTTTCAGACATACCCATAGAAAACCCACACAAGTCCGGAGAGAACATCCAAACCCCACAAAGTGAGGACCCAGTTGGGATGGAACCCTCAACCCCAGAACTGTTAGGCCGACGCCCCTAACTTCTTGACTAGCGTGCCGCCTGTAAGCTAAGCAGCGATTAATTAATTCAGAGAATAAAAAACAAAGATAATGCGCCTGTGAGTTAATCATTCAACAGATGATTATACAGTAGACCTCAGGTTCACCATAATGAGACAATGGTTTATCTACAATTTGTTTGGGTAAAATCATTTTCTCCTTATAAATTACAACAAACAGGGTGTACATGATGACATGAGCATTAGGGTATTTTATTACTGTTAAAACCAAACCTTGTTGTTGTGTTTGTTCGCATCAGAGGGTTGCACGTGTACAATAAGCAATGGGCAGTCTTGTACATTTGCCAAATTGTAGTGTGAATTTTATATCCTCAACTATTTGCTCTCTTCTATGTACATGGAAATTCTAGTGGGTTACTATCTATATTCTAGAACTACAGTGGAAGTCATCATAATTTCTAGTACCCTAATTTTACAATTGAGTAATCATTTCATTGTATTTTCACCGAAAGGAGATAGGTACTCTATATGTGGTAAGATAAATGAGTCATTAAACTGAGACAATCGCCACTCACACATGTGCAAAGACACGCACACGTGCATGAACGTGGCATATAGTACACACACACACACACACACACACAAACACACACACACACACACACACACACACACACACATACACACCTCTGTTGCAAAGTCTAAGTCATGTGAGAGCACATAGGACATGAGATAACCTTGAACATTTTTCAAACAGTTCACATGCAGTAGAATTTAATGTGCTACATAAAAAAACAATTTGTTATGTTTGTTTTAATGTAATTATGGGTACATTTCCAGTATTGTGCTTGAATTCCCTACATCTGATAGGCCTGGCCAGTTTACCTGTTTTTGTCAACTGAAAAAAATGTGAAATTTACTACATATTCCTTTGGTAATAAGAGAAGGGATGAATGTGGAAAGTCAAAATGTTTTGACATTTTAGGTTAGTTTCCCTGTCCTGAAGACAGAAAGGGAAAAAAATCCCCTTGCCACACTGTGAAAATAGTATGAGAGACCATCACAAAATTCATTTCAGAACTGTGATCTGTTCTTTTTGTGACCTTTTGTTGTCTACTCTATCATCTGCTGCACCCTTCTCAGCCTCGCCCTACCTCTAACTCATGGATCAGAGTCATTATGACATGGCTGTGCCCACATTCTATTGCTAGAGTGAAAATTAATATTGCAGCTTTGTTGTTCTCACTCAACTGTTGATGATATTGTACTGACAGATGCTACACATTGTGCAGGCAGACATGCGAGTTATGTCTTAGCTACACACAGGGACTTTTATTTTTGTTTAAATGGTTTAGTAGGCAGTCATTTCACAGTATACATTTGCTATGGAAATGTCAGCTCACAAGTTGTCTTCATAATTGACATTGTAATTGGTTAAGGCTTGAATGCAAAAGTGAAGGAATGCAGAGGAGCTGATTAGATAGCTGTCTGGACACACACGTGCGCACAGAGACTAACAGTCCTATAACAAACACCTCGGTGACCTATGATCTCTCGACTTACTCACTCACGTCTTTCATCAAACGAGTTTGAGGAGAGCAGGCCTCAATGTCACATTTCAGTGACAGTAAATAGGGGTTATTATAGTGCCTAATTTATTGTTTTCACAAATAACAGGCAAACACTCATTACATAATTTTCATTGTGTTTTTAAGGATGGGAATTTGACTGGATTTCCTGAATTGCTAATATATTTTTTTTCTTAATTTCTGGTATTGCTTATATGTAAATTCTGAAGAAGTGGGCTCTCACCTCTAAATAATATCTTGTTAAGGTTCCTAAGAGACCATACTAGCTAAGCGTCAATTCCATTCAAATCCAACACAGCCTCCAGTAATATGTTGCAACACAAAGCATTGTTGGTATGTCACTGTTAGGAAGAATGTGTCATGCAATATCTGTAATGTACAGCCTGACAGGCAAACATGACGCACGCGAAGTGAGAAGGTGATGCCACGTAAAAGCATTTGATTGAGGTTGACATATTTGGCGTATTCTGTGGACACACCTACATAGTTCAAAAGCAGAAAATACAACTTGACTTTTTGCAATTTGCCAAATATTCTTACCATCTTTTGCATTGTATAAAACACCCATCCTTATGATGGGGGAACATATTTCAGAGCCTGTGATGATTAAGCAGTGATCGGAATAATTGCTACTGTCACACTAAAAAAACAGGGCATAAAACCTATATTAAAAACAAATAACAAACTTGACTTCACATGTTTTTCATTAAAAAATATTTACCACTGAATTCATCTAGAGTAGCACTGCAAATGTTTGAATATGTTAAAATATGTATACTATACATTGTAGATATTTCAATGTGGAGCAGTTTTTTTCCCCCTGAGAAGTAATTGACAAATGGTTGTAGTAACAATGACAGAGTGCATTAACGCGGCTATTCGCGGAATGAAATGAATGTTGAATGACTGCATTGAATTTAGTTGTTCTGGTTTAAGAGGTACTTCTATATTATATCTAATAATAAAATACATTGCTGAAACTGTATAAAATATTACATACAATTTTAAACCTCGTCTATTTTCACATTGTATGTGTTTGTTGGTTTGATATCTTCCCTCTCCTTTCCCATGCATATCGCTGGCCGCATCATCAATAACTTGAGCCACACAAAAGCAGCTAATTTAGGTCCGCCACTTTCTCCTGTCATGACTAATGAGGTTTCCCTTCGTTTGTGTATTAGTCTCGCTCTGCTGTGGCCGTACCCCCGGGAACGGACCACTGCTGTGCAGGTAAGCCCAAACAGATGACAGGGCAACTGAGTGGAAATAGAAACAATAGACTTCTATTGGAAGATGTGTTCAAATTCAAAACTCAGAGGTTGTTAAAACCAACTGATATATTTAACATTAACACATGAAAATGTAGTTGATTAACTTTAGTGCTTACCCCCTACTAAAAGGCAATCTGTAAAATATCAGATAAGCACTGAGCCCCAGACTTGACATGGATAAAATAAATAAATAAAAATTGACCTCGCTGCAACAATTCTGTGCACATACTTTGCACGGATGATTTTATGTTTCTTACTCAAAAAGTATTTGCATATACGGATGAAGTATAAACTTATTCACACAATCTAGTTTACAGTTAATTTCTCCCAATATTTAAGTATTTGAGAGAGTGACAAATAAGGTTTCTCCTCAACTGCTAAGGAATAGCAATTTGAGAGCACCATGTCTGTTTCCTTCTATTGCAGCATTATTACTAAATGCACCTTGTGCCCTCAGTTTATTGCATTTTTTGGCGCACACAATAGGGAACTCATGCAAAAGGCACTCAATTCCACATGAATGCAATGACTTTCTGGTACTGTTGCTGCATGAGAAAGAGCATTATGGAGGAGGAACTTTATGAGACGCACTCAAATTCAAGGCACAAGATAGAGCACCAGGCCAGTATAGTTGTGTTTTCGTCAAGTTTCATTAATTTTAGTTTTTTTTTCTTTTTCTGTAAAAAAAAAAAAACCTGACACTTCATTTATAAAGATTGGACTATAACTCCTGCAAATTGTGCACCACGAAGATTTAAATACATAAATGAGAGTGATTCACTTTGATAGCACTGATGCAAAGCCAAGTCTTTTTTTTATTATCTCTAAGCCAATTTGGAAGATTGTAACAAGTGGATGGAATGTCTGCCTTTCAAATATAACCCAAATCAACTTCTAGGAGCCTGTCCTTTCAGGAATTACATATATGCCATGCAAGCCTTCTAAATATGACATACGGATATGGTAATGTGATCCCAGAACAAGCTATACTAAGAAATCTGCAAACAGTGTTCTTGGAAGAAGAAAAAAAAACAACTAAAGAAAGCACACATTTCTGGGGATGAGTGAAGTTTCCAAGGGGCGAAACATAATTTGTCCATGTTAACACCTCTCTGACTTTTGGAAAGGAGCTGCTCCAAAACATTTCGACTACAGTGAGAAGCAAAGAGTCTGAGGGAAAAAAAACACACCTGATACCAAAAATTAACATGTTATTGGTGTTGTTGTGTAATTCCTCTTGTCAGCTGTTTATTTAATGTATGAAGACAGTGATCTTGGAATATTGTGTAAATGTCAAGTGCAATGTTGGGATAACTTTGTTTGTACAAAACTAAAATATCAATGATGCCTTTTGAACGGGAATACAACAGGTTATGCTCTGTGTGATTGTGCAAAACTGAGATAATTCCTAACGATATGCTATTGATAAATCTTACCCAAAGAGTACACTAAATGTCATATTATAAGTAATCATAATAAACCTTATTGCCCAAAAATGCCTTTTAGAACGTCTCTTTAAATGTATGCGATCAGATGCATGATGCACATAAGCATATATTTAAAAAGTTCAATACTTGCATAATTCAGTATAATTTGTCAAAATAAACAAGAACATTTGACACAACAAGTCATAACGACAATGTATAAATACTTTTCCTATAAGTAGAAGTGCAAATCCCCTCAGTCATAAATGAAAATAACTTAACATTTCAAGGATTAATTTACAGTACTAAAAGAAATGAACTGACAGTAACATCAGCTTTCATTGACCATAGTGACTTTTTCTTTCATTATTAGAAAGCCACTAATAATTGTGTTCATGCGTATGCAAGAAGAACTAAATGGCACAAGGTGTAGGGGTGAAAAGGTAACCAGGGTCACCTCGTGTACTACACTTGTGTGTATCGTACACAAGTCAAATCAAAGGAGGAGAACTCTGAACTGAGATAAGGTGCAATGGAAGTGATCGGACTATACGACTCCTCTGCAACATGACGAGCCAGTGCTTAGATAAAGTCATTTTATGGCAGTGGGACATGATTATCAGGTGGATGGAACATTGAGTTCATGTAATGTTCACGTTTATGCAAAACAACTTCACCTTAGACAGACCAATCAACAGCATTCTAACATTTAATATCCGTAATATCAAATGCATTGCATTGAATCAGGACAGGCAATATTGAATGTTTCATTATAAATGTTTTTTTCTTTCTTTTGTATTGTAATTTGATGCATGTATATAGGTTTTAATCCCATGTATGTCCAAAAGGTGGCAGTGTTGAGTTTTACACTGAGGCAAAAGCGCGTGAGAGCGTGCCTTTTTGGTTGCTTTTTGAATCATATTCTCCCAAAGAAGTTGAATAAAATCAAAAGTCCATAGCAAGTGGCTCAAATACACATTAAAAGTGAGACAAGTTTGATTATATATTCAAAACAATATGAAAGTAGGGTTGCAAAGGTTTTTCTTAGCCTAAAAATAGCCAAATAAGGCGAAACAACATTGCAACTGGAATAAAAGTAACCTGAGATTTTCTAAAGAGAACTCACAAACGTAAATGAACCAACAGCGTGTCTGTTTATGTCCTTTAAGGGGACAAACATGAAGTAATTTGAATGTCCCGATGCAAAGGCGAGGCGATTTAAGAGTAGGGCGAGTTTACTTCCCAGCTGGGTGTCAGCTGACTACTTTTGACAGTTGACACGGTATAGAAGCGAAAGGGGGGAGAAAAAAACACAAAGTTTGGTTTCTGTAGTCGCCTAATATGCTAATTAGCTCTCGGAGCGTGAGACCCCATTGGCTGGTCGTCCGAGACAATTTCCCACTTGCAGCCTGACGTCACGTGCGCACTAAAGCTCTTAAACTCAAGTGCTGTGTGATGCCCGCTTCAAAAAAAAAAGCGCTCCCTCGTCCGTCATCCCTCGTTCGCTCGCTCGCTCGCTCTTTCGCTCGTGGCCGGTTGCTCCGGCTTTTGGCGATGTCTCCGTGAGAAAAAGGCTGGTGGAAAAAAGTTGTGTTAAATGTTTGAAATACACTCCGCGCGCCGAGAAGGGACTCTGCTCCTCGTGTGCGCCACATCGGGCCGGCGTGCGTGCGCGTCAGCCTCCGCCGAGCGACGGCCAAAGTAGTCCTAGGCGGGCGAACTTCTTGGCTCTCTTTTTGTGACGCCGGCTCCCCCCACAAACTCCCCTCAAAGTGGCTCACGTCGTGGCCAACCAGCCCGGCGCGGCTGCTGCTCTTCAGCCCGCCTGGAGGACTGTGAACGGCGGCAGCAAGAGGATGGCATCAGAGCTGGCAATGAGCAACTCCGACCTGCCCACCAGTCCCCTGGCCATGGAATATGTTAATGACTTCGATCTGATGAAGTTTGAAGTGAAAAAGGAGCCGGTGGAGCCCGATCGCACCATCAGCCAGTGCGGCCGCCTCATCGCCGGCGGATCCTTGTCTTCCACGCCGATGAGCACGCCCTGCAGCTCTGTGCCCCCCTCCCCGAGCTTCTCGGCGCCCAGTCCGGGCTCGGGGAGCGAGCAGAAGACACACATAGAGGACTTCTACTGGATGTCCGGTTACCAACAGCAGCTCAATCCAGAAGCGCTGGGCTTCAGCCCCGAGGACGCGGTCGAGGCGCTCATCAACAGTAGCCACCAGCTCCAGTCGTTCGATGGCTACGCCAGGGGCCAGCAGTTCCCCGGCGCGGCCGGCCCGGGAGGCACCATGGGCGGGGAGGAGATGGGCTCCGCCGCGGCGGTGGTGTCGGCGGTCATCGCGGCGGCCGCCGCTCAGAATGGGGCTCAGCACCACCACCACCATCACCACCACAGCAACAACAACCACCACAACGGGTCCAGCGGAGGAGGGGGCGGCGGCGGAGGTGGTGGTGGCGGCGGCGGCGGTGGCACCGGCCACCACCACCACCATCATCATCCGGGCCCCGGTGTCCAGTCCAACGGCGTCTCCGGGACCGGCCACCACCCGCACATGCGCCTGGACGATCGCTTCTCTGACGACCAGCTGGTCACCATGTCCGTCCGCGAGCTCAACCGGCAGCTGCGGGGGGTCAGCAAGGAAGAGGTGATCCGGCTGAAGCAGAAAAGGAGGACCCTCAAGAACCGAGGCTACGCACAGTCGTGTCGCTTCAAGCGCGTCCAACAACGCCACGTCCTGGAGGGCGAGAAGACGCAACTGGTGCAGCAAGTGGAGCACCTCAAGCAGGAGATCTCCAGGCTGGTCCGGGAGAGGGACGCGTACAAAGAAAAGTATGAGAAGCTCATCGGCAACGGCTTCCGAGAAAGTGGCTCCAGCAGTGACAACAACCCGTCGTCTCCAGAGTTTTTCATGTGAGTCTCCACAATTTCACAAGAAAGAAATCATTGATGAGTTACTTTACTCACAACCACTTTCAACGTTTTTACTTTTTTTTTCATTTTCACTTTCTTTTATTATCATTATTATTATTTTTGTTATTATATTATATTATTATAATTATTATTATTTGGGGATTTCCCCACAAATGCCCTATAGAAACATTTTGTCCTCTTTTCATTTGTTCACACATTTTAAACAGATTGTTGATTCTGATGTGGAGAGATTTTTCAGTTGACAGAACTTTCATCTACTTTTCTATATGAGAACCACCTGTCACTATAATTCTAAACCCTCATTAGATTTGCAGTGTGATATGGACACAACTTAGTTCAGCAAGTGCATGCGTGCACTTCACTTGCCCTTTGACATGTTTTATTTTTAAGTTTGAAATCAGTGTGCAGATACTTGTTAAACTGCATTCATGGAACTCTTTCCAAACTTAAAGGACTGCCAGCCATGTCATGCATTTGCTTCTTCTTCTTAAAAAAAGACTATGTATTCATTGTTTTTTCAAAGAGTTATTGAACTACTCTGCATGCTGGACATGTATGTTCTTTTTTTATGCCGTTTTGTTTCTCTGTGCTGTCTTTTTTTTATTATTATTTTATGAGATGATCTCCAGCATGGCATTCATATTTCATTTATGCCTCCTCACTTTTTTGGGACAGCTATACAAAAAAGTGACAGGACTCCCCACCTTTGTACAGTGCGATGGCGTTTCAGCTGTGTTGAAGTGCACCTCCACCCAGCGTCTTTATAGTCTTGAATGAATAGATTAGGAGTGGATCAGCAGGGAACCTGGTTTGAAGAGGGGGAGAAAAGAAAAATAAACTTTTTTTGTACCGTTATTTAAATATTCTTCTGCATTTGACTAAAGATGAAAGTGTAATATAAGTACAAATATGTATAAATTCAATTTGAATGACAAAGCAAAGTTCTAATGTTTGAAGCATTTTAGACGATTAATAGTATCGCTCAAAAGCAAAAAAAAAATATCTGGACGTTATTTGACTAATTTGGGTCAAGTGGATGCAGTGAACAGAATTGTACAGTGCACTTACAGCATACGAGCAAAATGTCCCTTTGCCACAATTATTGAAAAGCAACTTTGTTTGGCATTTAAGATTCTCATGCTTTGGAATTTTTGTAAAGAAGCTGAAGTTCTGTGAGTGTAGCGCACAAAACATTCTGGCCTGTCATCATGATGTAGGGAGTTACGAACAAGTATTTTCCACAGTTATTTGGCCCATGTTTGGTATTTGTAACACATCATACGTTCACCATCACTTCAGGAGTGAAGATGTGTTGACTTCAACAAACTCAATATTTGCAAAGCAATAACACTGCTCATAATTGATAATGTCTGGACATTGTTAGATGGTCAGGGATTGATACCCTGCATGTACAAATAATATAAAAAAACAGGGAATTCCTTTTGACTATATGTGAAATAATCGTACATCATACATACATATAAATATATATAAATATATATTTTGCTGTGCAAAATTATTTCACTCACTAACCATATGTGATGTTCATATGTGCTTGTTTTGTCATTTCATACAATTAAACGATATGCAATAAATGTACAATTGCCTTCAATAAGTTTCTACTTTTTCTTTAACTTGTCCTTGGACTTTTCATCAAGATTCAAACATAACAAAGCAAGCAGAGAATTCCATCATGAAAAGTTTTATAGCACAACAACACAATTGTTTTTTTTTCCATTTCATTTTGTTTTTTTCCTCATGTATTGTTTACCCTCTAGCCCACCCAAGAATATGATTCTCGCTGTTGGAATTTGCCCCAAATTATTTGGCGAGGGAGGAAAAAACAGTTCATATTGAAATTATTAGAAGCAGAGATGTCCTCCATGCAAACCCTTCAAGACAGGACCACATATCACATAATTATCTAAGCAGTCACTTGTATTGTTTTGTTAATTATACAGCCAGCAATTTGCTACAAATGTTTTCTTCTAAAGATAAACTTAAGAGCATTAAATCAATAAACTTTTTTTAATATAAATTGCAGTAAAACATGCAGCAAATATATATATATATATATATATATATATATATATATATATATATATATATATATATATATATATATATATATATATATATATATATATATATATATATATATATATATATATATATATATATATATATATATATATATATATATATATATATATATATATATATATATATATATATATATATATATATATATATATATATATATATATATATATATATATATATATATATATATATATATATATATATATATATACATACACATACACATACACATACACATACATACACACACATACATACACACACATACACACACATATATACATATCCACATATCCACATATATATGTATATATATGTATATATGTTTTGACTATACATTTGGTATGTGCATGTATCCTATGACTTTTTCATTTCATGCATTGTGCTGCTTGATGTGTTTTTTGGACAGAGTTTATGCATTCACACTCGGTCATTTCAATTCCACCCCACCACTTCATCCTGTTTGTCTAAAGGCCTGAATGTTGGTTCAGCTAGCAGTGTCCGAGTGTAAAGGGGGGGTACACGAAGTGGACAGTCACGTCATATGAGGGGGTGCTGAATAAGGTGCCAATACCAAGGGGGAGAAGAAACTCTATCCTGTAATCTGGTCGCTTGTTGGACACCTCTTTCAGAGCATTCTAAATTATAAATATATACTTATATATAAAACTCGGCTAAACGTTTACCCTTATAAGGACTTCTTTTAAAAATGTAAGCAATGTAAGCAAGAAAAAAGTGTCTATTGTGCATCTTATCCTCCATTGTTCTAAGACAATTACCTTGATGTACCAGGAATGACTGACATTATTGTGAAAACCTTTTGGGTGCATTTTCCGAAAGGGGGAAAAAAAAAACTATAATAGGACTACTCGTACAAAGCATCAAATGATAGACGCAGTCTGCATTGATCAATTTTCATACAAAACTCGTCTCACTCAAAGCAATTTGTGACACATTGGGTCATTTTGCTCACCAACGTATGCATGTCTGCTTTTATTCCAGTGATTTCCTCAGAGATGTATGCTGTTTTGCGCAGCCGAGAGAGAAGAGGGACTGAGACAATAGTTGGGCTTGTGCTGAATTAAATGGTTTTGCTGATGATTAATAGTGGTGTGGCCCACTGACTCCTGCGATGTAGGGATGATAAATCGAGAGCGTAGCTCCGTGCAGCTGTGCCGCTGTCGGGTCTTTGCATGCGTGCACATGCTAAGCAAGTCACGGCCAAGCCGTCCTCTTTCCTCACTGTATCTAATTACATCTATTTGATCTGGGATACAGTATTGCTATTTTCATAAAAGAGGAAAATATTGAAAGGCTTGAGAATAGATGATGTCCGTTTGATTTTTACACCCACTCTGACAACGTATTCAAAAGGAATCTTTTATATAACGGAGGCCTTTTTTCATTGATTTTATAGCCAAGTGTTGTGTTATATTTTTGGGGGGATGTAAAAATGGTTTTGATCCACTTTTAAACTCTTTTTGCATGCCTGTTTTGATTGTTGCTCTGTTGGTCTTCAACAATTTGAGGTAAACTATCAGCAAACTTGCTTCCCTTTGCTATTGTAAACAAAGTTCGGCTAACTTCAAATTGATGGGCATCGTTCTGCCCTGAGTGTGTGATATTTTGGTGGCTGAAGTTTGAGCTAGTTAACAAAAACACCACGCATACCCACACAGAGCAAAATATGTGGCATGATGCAGCTTGCAGTTAACATGGGTGCAAAGTTTTAAACACTTCAGAAAGAAGAACAGAAAAATCTGAATCTGTTGTGTTGTCGCTCGAGTTGTGTGTATTCATGTTGTTTTTCTTGTCTAACACGCATGTCACGTGTACAGTAGGTGTGAATATGTGCGTGTTTGTCTTCCCATGTCCACGTACATGTACAGTATCACCTTGTCATCTACACAAGCAAAGGATGAGTAGAGGTCAAAAGGGACAACACACAAGGCTGCTTTCAAAGTCATTAGAGTAATCTCTGCCCCGGGGAGTCCACGCTCATTTCCTCAGCCCAGAAACCACCAAATGAGATGGACAAGCACATCCGGCACACCACAAAACTCAGTCAAATCTGAATTATCTATTGTTTCTGCCCATTTCCTGCATTTTCCCCAATATCTCAGAGATATTATTTAAAGTAAAACTCATATTGTTATTAAAAAAATAACACTTTATATCTCTGATATATTGATTAAAAAATGAATGGTCAAAATGCCAGGATATAGTACTTTAAAATAACATGCTTATAGTAGTTTGCACACACTCTAAATTGATTTATGCTTGATGGTATTTGCACATCAAAATATTGAGAACCATTCACATTCTATTATGTCTTACTAAGTGGCTGGTCACTGCGCCAAAAAACATGGACAAGCAAGAGCTCCCACCGCAGCCAGTACCTGCTTTATATACTTTTATAGGTGGTGTAGTGTTGTTCGTATGCCTTGGTTGCTTTACACTGTACCCCTATTTTTGTGATGAATATTGTCTGACAGAGCCCAAGATGCACTGATGTTAAAGTGCTGCAAATGTTGTGTCAGCCTGATTCTACACATAATACACACGCATCAAGCATACTATGAACCAAGCTTTGTTGTATACTTGAAGATGTGGCCATGTATAGAATTAACCAATCACATTCACAAATATGCTATAGGACTGTCAGCACAGACCTGTGACAATTTAAAGTACCACTGATTAAGCCCAAATACGGTTCAGTGGTTTCAGTAGACTTTTTAATACTTGCTATCAAACCCTGAAGGTTTTGTGCAAGATGCTACCACCTACAGGCCTAAATGACATCAAGTTTTTTTTTTAGCATTTGCGCTTGTACCAAACAAGTCATTTGGAATAATTGCCATGTGGAACCAATCTTTCTGCACTATCACCAGAAATATGACTATGGATATTGGTCTCCACTGTGTGAAACAGCTTTTACATGCAGGGAATCCCCTCAAATAATTATAATTAGTTTTAATATTTCTGGTTCAATGAAACTCTTGGTAATCATAATGATTGTTTCTCTTCATATATTTTTCATTCATTTTGGATGATGATGACTGCCTTCACTGTGTTCCACGGTGTCTTTCAGGGGTGCCCAATCAGGGGTTAACGGGTTGGTACAGGTTTGGTAGCCATTTGGTGCTGGTCAGCCAGAGAAATAAATATTAATGTAATTTAGAAACCTTTTCAAAGTGTATTTTGGTCGGATAATTAAATATTTTCGGTTTATTGGTCTTTTCTGAAGTTCGGGACGCTTTGGAAGTGGCTGTCATACATTGTTTTACTCAAACTAGTACAGCGGTTCAGGGAAGAGTTTTACTGGTCTGTGGTGAGAAAAAGGTTGAGGACCACTGGTGTATTTAATACGGTACCTTGACATTTTTATCTTTTTATGCTACCCTAGACTAACACGCTTTAAAAAATGAGATTGTTTTGAAACCGCGCTAGCTCTGTGATTCACAGAAAGAACTTACGAGAAAAGCTGAACTTTCTTTGGGGTTAATTGGAGGATGTTTAAATTTTAGCAGGCATGTGCTGAGTCCATATAGAATGAGAGTGGTTAATTCTGAAACGAGCCACACCATTTTTCAACAGGTTTTTCTCTTGATGTGTTTTACTTCTATCAAAAATATGGATTTGGTTAAAAAAAAAACTAAAAGGGCATTGTGGAGGATCTTTTTCCTCCAAATTATTTATCTCATTTTATTAATTCTATTTTTGACAAATATCATTTGACATTTTGCGTGTTGTTTTGTGTTGTCTTTGTATATCCAGCTGATGAATTGTTTCTCATCTTTAAAGCACACTGAGGAACATTTTTTTCAGAGAATCCATTTCAATCAAATTCATTTTCATCCACATGAAACAAATAGAATCCTTACTTGCTTAGCGTCCCCATTTATTTGTTTTTTAGAATCACATAAACTGACTACATTGAAGTATGAATCACAACATTGAAATGTGTTCACTGTCCCAAATGGCTTTTATATTTGAAGATGGTATTTACAGATTTCCACTAGAAGAAGATAATGAAAATCCAGTCTCCTGTCATTCTATATGAGTGAGATCAAGTGTGGAAATGCTAAACTCCTTCAGAATTAAACTGACATCAGGGAGTCATTATGGTACTTATATTCAATCTGAGAACGCTTTTGCTATTTCTATAAATTTCCCCCCCTTTTTGAAGGGGTAAGGGACTGTGCTTCAAATAGACATTAAGAGGATACGTGTGGTGTCATTAGAGAGTTGTCCTTGAGAGACTGGCTGCAGGTTATGTTGGTAATGAGGTGCTCGGAACCTGCTGTGGTAATTTTATATGTCTGTAAATGGACCCAGACCAAGAGACTTAAATAAATGCAACATCATATCAGTAGCCGCTTTACAACTAACTTTTTTTTAAACAAATTTAGCAAAAAAATATTGAGCAAAAACTCAAATCAAACACTTGTATACATCCCAAGTTGCTCTATAATAAATACATAAGAAGTTGTGAAGCAGAGCTCTGATCAAGATTAGTAAGAAACAAAAATAAAAGCCACACACACACACAAACACAATTAAGGCTGTTAAGCTGTTTGTATACAATCAGTAAAGAAAGATTTATACAGCACTTATATTAAAATGCTATGATTTTATATTTCCTTTAGTGCAGTTTAGTTTCCTCAGTGGAACTGTTTGGCATCCCAGCACAGGGAGCTGAGATCTAAGCTAACATTTCCACGTAACATTTACTGTTCGACTCAGTAGCCCCGCACACCTGCTCTCCTTCTTGAAAATGAAAGTGTCTCTTATGAAGTGTCAGTGGCGAAGGCCAAAAATGCCAAGCGTCACAGTTCATTCCTCTTTGTGATAAATGTAGTCCCTTTTTGAACAATTACTATACATGTAGTTTATTGAGCTCAGCAGCTAAAAAGTATTTGTCTTCCCATTGCAGCGACACACTGCACACTTAGATATTTCGTCTCGAGTGGTTACAGTGTTTTGATGCATGGAGCTCTGCCTGTAAAGTCTATTTGCATGCAAATTTTTACATTTCCCTCTGCATCCAACACTTATAGTGATCCATGTACTGTATTCAAGCAGACAGACAAGGTGAGAAAGAATCTTGCTCAGACTGGAACTACTTGTTTCCCTATGATTGTGGGTGGCATTTTTTATGTGTTTGTGTTTGACATGTTAGCAGAGAATGACACATGCTAGAGAACACAGACAAATGACAGAAAAAGGCATAGTGTGTAATTTACCTTGATAGTCATTTATCCTCTCCTGTGTTTTTTCCCAATCTTATCTGTTTCTCTAGGTCATCCAGAAAATTCCTCCATCTGTGATTTCAAGCCCCATTCCTCTGCGCCCTTGGCTCTCTGAGGTAAAACTGAAAAGAAAAAGACAGAAAAACATTCAGTCAGCTTTTTTGGTTCTTTTTCTTTTACGCAACTAAAGTCCGGAATCTTTAAAAAGCCAACATAATACCAGATTTTGTGACAAACACATTACTTTTAAACTTTTGCATTTATTAAGTTGTCGCTAGAATATTTTTGGCCATCACAAGTCCAATGTCTTTATTTGATTTTCAATCAATCAATTATTATTGTAATTTCCTATCTGTACACTTTTTAATACAAAAAAAGTCCATCACATTTGAAAAGAATGCAAGCAGTCTCTGCAGGAATTTCTGATTACAAGCCAATGTAAATATGTTATTTAAGAAGGAAGAGTTTGATTAGAGAAATTTCTCATTCCTGTTCAAAATGGTTAACAAGTGTTCTAATAAGGGAATTGAGCACTATGCTCTAAGTAGAGCATGTCATACTATAACTTGCCTTTGCCTTTTAGTGAGTTTGCATTGTGTGGGAGATCACATCCACCATGCAAAAACACTCCAAATCTGAATATAGGAAAGGCTGAAAAGATGAGGAATGGGGCAAACAATTCTGGAGAAAGATGCTACAAAGCGGCAGTGTTTTTTTTCCTTCAAAATTGTGCCACATTTGTAAGTGTCTCAAAGTGATGCATTGTGCATCTTTACCAAGAATTGAAATGACAAATGTAACTGATCTGGATTGGACAATTTCAAGCTGGAGCCCTTCCATCTCTAAACTGGAGGCCAGATTTTACATTAAGGGAAAAAAATAGATCAGAATTTGATCCTACAGGAAAAATCCTCACCACAGAGTTGGGTTTATCACAGACTATGGCAAGAATGTGTTAGTGGAAAGCATGGAATGGCCCACCAGTATTGGTGACCTCCACCCAATTGAACATTTGTGCGATCAGCTCCTGCAGGCTGTTTGTGCCAGAGGTGCCAAACACAACCATGTCATCTGGCTGGTGACAAAAGCTGGTTGAATAATGGGATGCTATTCCAGAGCAGTATGTGACCAGCATGAGGAGGACGCACCAGGCCGCCGTGGTTGTGGATGGCTCATCCACAAAATATGGTGGCTTTCTTATTGTAAAAAAAATAATTGTTAAATTAAATTTATATCTTCTTTCTATACATCTTACTCCTCCAATAGAACCCAAAAACTAAGCAACAAACATTGTAAAAAAATATTTATTTTCAGCACCAAATAACCAAGTAATTTTTTAATTGTTATTTCCACAACATGATTACTTATACCTACTCCTCAACCTGCAGATACATGTTCCTTCCAAATGTGTCATTCCAGAATCAAATAAAGTCTTCCCAAGGGTACATGATTTACTGCCAAGAAGCACTGGCACAGAAAAACAATTAACATGGCACCAAACACAATCTGACTCCTTCCAAAAGATGACTACCAACCAGTCAAATAACTTTCTGTCGCGTGTGAGTAAAAAACATTGTGGATCCTCAAGCCCCCTTCCCAGCTGGATATATTCACCCGTGTGAACACAATTGTACTTGTTCAAAGCAACCATGGCTGATTGTCCTTGTGATTCTCAATTGTGGAGTCAGCACATAAGCATCAAGACACTAAATTGGACTTGAATTAGACGAGAATTTAGTCTTTCTGTAGCTATCTGTATTTTGCACATGCAAATTAAAGCAAATTTCATCAACCTTCTGTCTAATGCACAAATTTCAATCAAGTTTGCACAATTTACCACACAAATAACGCTTATTTAGGCATTCACCACATATATATTTTAGTGAGAATGTTTGGTTCACTTGCAGTATGTACTAGATCCAATCAAAATGAAGTACAATAAATAAAAGCAACAGCGTTTAGAGGCCATAGTCTTAGTTTTTCGGATTTGCGAAAACTCTGTAAACAAATGATCCTGCAGAAAATAAAAAAGGTAAAATATTTTTCAAAGACAAACTTTCAGAATTTAAATGATGGGAGAAGCATTGATTTTCAAAGCACATATTTGTTTTATATATGAATATGTTGTATGCAAGGTTATTAACTTGATTGGGTTTAAGTGGTCCATGTGGTATGTGATCAGAAGCTGGCCTTTCTCCAGCTCCACTTCACTTCTAGAAAGAGATAGGACAAAAGCCATCAGGAAAGACAAGGACATATCTCGTGTAGATGAAGTGTTTTAAGTGATCCCTTCCTTCTACACGTCACCACTGTGAATTAGGCGCCCTCTACTCGCGGCTGAGGGGTGGGGAGTATAAACAATGCCAAAGGAATGGATGTTAAACAAATTAAAGTGGAAAACTATGAGGATGACTATCTCAGACGGCCTCATAAATCTCTGGTCCAGCGCTCGTTGCCGATGCGGCGGCGGCTCACAGCCTGCCAGCAGAGCACAGAAGGGCCGCATGCAGTGTGGTCTGTTCTTCCTGGTCTAAACCATATTGAAGGCGCATTTTTGTTTTATGCAAATTAAAGTGTATGAGGAGAGGAGAGGGCCTATGAGCAATCTGTCCACGTAACTCAAGAGGGAGAAGCTCGATGATGGAGATGGAAAGCCAGGGTTGGTGTGTTTGCTTGTGGCAGGTGGATCTCACAAGTCAGATACGCATAGATGCAACCAAATTCACGGTTCCTCCAAAGATGCCATTCAGGACTATAAATGAGTTAGGTTTTAGGAGTCCACCTTAAATAACCCCACCAAATAGCCAGTAGGCGTTATGAAAGAAGAAACCGTAGACAAAAAAATGCAAGAGTTGAGAGTCCCAGGAGAGCTTGCAAAGATATGCTGACACGGATAAAACAGCAGGTGTGCCATGTGTATATATGTATTATTCTGTGAAAAAAGTGAGATGAATGTGTATAAATATAGACTGCAGTCGAGTGGTGTGTGTGATCACATAAGCATTCTGCGAGGGGCAAACCCAGGTTGAACTGACGTCAATGAAAAAGGTGCAGGAGTCCGATTGCTACTTTGCCTCAAATCATCTGTGTTGCCCTTCAACATGACACAGAAGCCAGTTCACATTAAATGCTAAATACACTTGTGAAACTCACAAATAACAAATACAATATCTAATCAGCATTAAATACAAATGCTATTAATTCTTCAAAATATCTAACAGGACATGTTGATGAATTATGCTTTCAATTTTCCAAGGAAGTGTATGAATTCATAGTGTAAAAGGTTGAAAGCCGAGGATAAACCACAGTACGTTCCAAACAAAATTGCACCATGTTTGTGAACAAAGATCGGGGCAAAATAGTCTTAAATCTGGTGGTCTTAGATGAAAAAAAAAAGTCTACAAAGTGAACACAATCTGTACCTTAAGTTCATTTTACCGTCTAGATGTTAAATGAATCTGTACCTTAAGTTCATTTTACCGTCTAGATGTTAAATGAACCTAAAGTGAAATGTAGTTAAAATAAAAGTAACCATCGTTTGTGTGATATGACTCTTGGCATTGGCTTCAGAAGCGGAAAGTTCAATAAATTCATAAAACCAGATTGCTCCACATTCTTCAATGTGTGTACATAAAACAAAATTAAGTAATAGAAAAAAATACAATCTAAGAAACACAACCTGTCAGTAGCCCCAGTGATGGTCAAAGACCAAATATGTAATGAATAATATTAAGAGAGAGCTGGAATGGATGTGCCTGGGAGGTGAGTGTCTTCTCATTTACTTAACGTATAACTTAACCACATGATGGACATTTTTTTCTCCTTGTGTTTAATACTACATGTTTTGATGAAGCACTGCAGAATATGGTGATGTCTCAGAGAACAAACAAACATTCTAATAGAACAAATATCACAACGTTTGTTTCACTTTCTCATTTCCCCAGCCAATTAGACCAATGCTGGAAAATCAACTAGCCCAACCGGCTGGAAAACCATACCACTCAGACCTCTAATCGATGCGCAATGACCAAACCCTAGGCCCAATGTGAAAAGGCGCTTGCCCAGATTTCACCAATATCCACCTGGCTGCAAGAGTCAATTTACATGTCACATTTAGACAAAATGATCCAGTTACCCATCCAAAAGTATCATTAACATCCTCACGTCAGTGTTTTGCACATCGTAGCAGTTTGTTCACGTCAGTCACACATCCTCAGAGCTGCATGTATTTACAGACTAGCTCTTCTACAGTATCACAGTGGGGTCTATTTCTGAGTCCCAGGATGTTGCTCTCCACAATCGAGGGCAGGTGACATCGATCCAGATTGACCTCTTGTGTGGAGGGGAAAATTAATGAGACAGACTAAAGTGCAGAGGCCTGAGAGAGATGGTAGGGAGGGGTAGGTATATAAACAACCTTCTGGATGATTAATCAAAGAATCGTTCAGAAAGGGTAGCACGGTGGAGAGTGTTTAGTACGTCACATTTTTTTAAATCAAGGGTTCCGTCCATGCTCTTGCCTTCCTGTGTGCCGTTTGGGTGGTCTTTCATGTACACGAATATTCTGCTTTCCTCCCACATCCTAATTACATGCTTGATAGGCTGATGGACCACTCAGTGTCCCTAGATTGAGGATGGCAGGGATAGGCTTCAGCACCCCCACGACCTTCGTGAGGATAAACGGCTGGGTTGAATATGAATGAATCATTCAACAAGCATTCCCTCTTTAACCCTTTTCACCTCCCTCACTGTGAGGGTGGGAGAAACTGGACACTTCTAAGGAGCCTTTCACTATTTTTAGGCCTGGTGACCAAAAGATACTTGAACGTTAAAAATAAAGACAGTCATGTACAGTGAGATGGGAGCAGCGTGCGTCACTAACAAGTATCAAGCACAGATATAAGTTTGAGCTCCTAACGAGCCAAGAGAGGCTATGCAAGGCTTCGTCTGTATGTGGAGTGGTGCTAGATTTAGTGTAATGTGCTTGGACAGTGCTCCACTCTGCTAATTATTTCCTTGAGTTTTCAGCAAAGAACACCTCTTTCGCTAAAACAAGGGAGGATCGGGAGTAAGTGCTTAGTCAGCCTTGTTTTAAGATAGTTTTGGGTCTCGGGTGGACTGTCAGGGAAGTGGAATAGCCTGGGACTTTAGGGAGAGGACATCATCACCTATCAGCAAAGGGGAGGAGTGTAGAATGCTGCAATTTGGGACATTTGTGTATGTACTGCCCTGATTTGGTCAGTTCATTTCAGAAAGGTTTTTGCTTTGAACAGCACAGACACATGCAAAACATCATTTGATCAATAAATACAGGGGTGTGAGATAGAAGCTAGAAAGATACCAAAATGTTTCAATTAGAAAAATGGAGATTCTAGGACTCTACCTTGGAAGTGAACTGAACTCACTGCAAACAAAAACAAAAAAACACAAACTGTGTGTCCTAAAGTTTAATGGAAAAAATAAATGTCCCTAGTCAGCTAATTTAATGATAAAACATCATAAACATACACAATGAATATTTAAGTGGTGGTGCTATAGCACTGAAATGATATTTTAAAACCAGCGTCACAGCAAAACACTAATACCACAAAGCAATAGTTTGCAGCCTCTTTTTCATTTTTAAAATCTTATCTATTTGAACAAATATTTCATAAGGTATATTAGAAAAAGCTTTGTTGTCACCATTTAAAATATTCAATAAGAAAATATACTTTGTACCAAGAGTGATTTGAGCAACCAGCAAGATAACAAGACAAATTAAACATGTCACTCACGTGACCTAAATACAACAACCAAGCAGAAAATGTGAACACAGTTCCATGAAGTCCCACTTTCACACAAGGGATCAAATAACCAAATCGACAATTTAACAATAAAAATGTATGTTAATTCTTTCCTGCCTTGAACTTAAACCTGCATCTAATTCCATCAAACAAATGTCTCCATCTCAACCTTATTCTGTCTTACCGCCTTTTAGCACCTCCTGTTAAACTTCCAACAAATTACTTCTCTCCTCAAAATCAAGTTTTCCACACTTCTTACCCCTCCCCACTACATTGCACCTGCTTGCTTTTACTCCCTCTCCCATTACACACACACACACGCACACACACCTCCACTTCCATTCTCCCCCTCGTTAGCTTGATGAATGGCTTCACTGCAGGGAAAGTGCTGATTTTCATCCCTCTGTCTGATTTCTGCTGGCTGTTATTAATTTCAAACACTCAGAGAAAAGCAAGCGAGTCGATAAATAAGGAAATGAACACACTTCATCCTGCCATGCCGTAGCACTCGCAGTCAGTCACCCTCTGCAGATGCTAGGCCTGGATTTAGTGTGTTCAGATCCACACTTGAATCACTGGGGGCTTCAATATTTCTACTTCTTAAAAAAAAAAACGACAGTAAACAAAAAATATTTTTGCAACTTCTGCATTATTTCTCATGACTGAAGAAAAAAAAATCTAATCAAAACGAGCAGCAAATAAATAAGCCTGACATTGAGTGTAAAATAATAACAGTTTAGAGGTATGAGTTAATATTCATCCATTTTCTGAACCGCTTTATCCACACAAGGGGTCGTGTGGGGTGCTAGAGCCTATCCCATTGCAAGAAATTAGTTATAGCCACAACAAGTTGAGTTCAGGGGAAAAAAATAAAATGTAAATATTAAAAAAATATAAACATTTTCGTGCCCAGTTTTACACAAATTAATACATGACAATGATTATTATTCCCTTGGCAAGCAAACAATCATAATAATAACAGAACATGCTTCAGGAAAGGGAAACAAAACATCAATATTAAATAAGATAAACACAGAAAGGTGAAAAATGAAAATGGGGGCATGGAAAAGAACAAAATGGTGCAAGCAGATTGAGGTAGAGATAAGTAAAGTAGATGGGTCTGAAATAAGCATTAAGAATTGAAATAAAAAAGGCAGTGAGGAAAAGCTTGTTGTGCAGTGGAGCCTGCAAGTCTGCCGCAATGCTCTACAATTCTCGAAAGAACAAATGTATGCACAAGGCCGATTTTTGTTAACTTCTAATGTGGGGGGCCATGTCAGACGAGTACAAATCAAAAGAACGGGTGGGAGAGTAAATATTTTTATTGCACAATTCCACTCATACTTCTGCCTAACCAGGCAACAAATGTTCTCAGTCTGGACAGTATCAGCCTGAAGAGAAAAGGCTTATAAAGCCTAATGAGGAGTCATGCAAGTTATGAAATATGTATGGGAGTAACACTGCTATGTTACTTAAGGTATAAAGTCATCATTTTTTAGGTGTTGTTTTTAATAGTATTTTCATGTAAAACTCTGTAGACAATAGTCCGCCTTTACTGACTTTCTTTTGCACAATCTCAGTATGTAACAAACTATTTTCCTGGTAAATTTTTTTAAGAGTTGAACCGTAATTTTAACAATTGCATATGCAATTTGGTCATGATAAATGGGGGGTAGTAGAAGGAATGAGTTCCCAGCTGATGGTGTCTGGTTGCAAGTAGCTGACAACAGTGTAGGATGACATTATCGGAAGAAACTGCCCATTGAAACCAAGACCCAATAAATGAAAGAAATAAATAAATTAAAAATGGAAAGAAAACAGGAGAATGCGTAGTCTCAATAATGAGATCCAATAAATTATCTGCTGCATGTTTTACTTCCAAGACATTTGGAGAATAATTTACTGTATTTAAGCAAAGCATGAGATAGCGCCAGATTCTTGTTAACAAATGTTTGGTAGCATTTTTTGTTGTTGTTATTTGGGACATGGAACTGTTTATAATTTCCAGTTATTTTACAGAAGATGATTTGGGATAGGAGACTTTTGAAGTAAAAGTGAAACGTAATAAATAGTTAATTAAAGCTTCATCGAAATCGCCAACTTAGTTAGATCCAATGTGTGAATATTAGCTAATTTACCGGGACATCATTCATTGGTTATTCATTGGTTGACTTGACTAAGTAATACAAAAGATACAGCACTTGGAATTGAGTTCCGACATTTCAAAGCACAACAAGGGATTATCCATATTGAAAACAATGAATTATGCATGGTTACATGGTTACACTAAATTTGGTCTGTGTAAGAATACTCTTAAATGCGTTCAAAAACAGTCTAAACTGCAATCAAATGTCCTCAATTCAACAGGAAAAACCTCAAAATAAAATAACACAGTAGACATAACCGGTGAATTGATGAATGACTTGGTCCCAACCCTATCATAATGTGTCAGCCAATAAATAGTCATACTTGTGACACAATCTCTTGGGTGTCGACTAGAAAGATATCAAACATAAATGCATTTATAAGATCTGATGCACACAGTAGCGGCATAAAAACTCTCATTTCCCTTCCATGTCTCTTGATAGTAGCCCTAATAGACCTCCTTCCCAGTGGCACACTGCAGTTGCAAACATTCACCTACGATGGCTTTAATGAGATGTCTTTGCAGTTTGTGCGCGTGTGTGTGGGTGACTTTTTGCCTGCCTAAGAAAGATGTTAGCGATCCTTGTGGCCCTGTTTATCTCTAGCCTTGTGTTGGAGTAGAGAAAGGTCAGAGGCAAGGCTGCTTGGATCCTTCCCCATTCCCACGGCTGCTGTCTCACCAGCACAGTAGCCACAGGAGGATGAAAAGACTATGGATTTTTTTTACCCCGCCTTTTCCCTTTACTCACTGAGAAGACAAGAAGAGCACATTCTGGCCCATTCAAAGCAGCTTTAAGCCTGACATTACATGTAACTGACCTGAGCGCAATGGTTCCTGGAGCAAGTGCGCACACGATAACGATTAAAAGGACCAAATAGTTCAATTTTCTGGTTTACTATCATATTATTTCCAGTAAAACATTGGTATATTACGTGATGTGCTGTTATCACAATGTAGTACAATTGGGAATGCATACAGTTTGTAATGCTTGAAGTTTTACAGCACTAACAGTAGTGAAGTAGTCTACGTCTAGTACCGGACAGTTTTTCATTGCATTCCAGGTTATTGCAACCCCGCCCCCGATTACTGTTAAATAATAAATGCTACTGCTTATGGTCTTGGATTGCATGTCAAAGGCAGATGATTCATACTGCAGCTGCAAATAATGATTATTTCTGGAATACATTTATCTGAGTTTTTTTCGCCATAAAATATGACTCATGCCTTGGTTTGCTTAATATATGGTCAAAAAATAAGGAACTGTTGATCATAGATTTTCAAAGTGAAGGCAGATGGTTACAAATGTGAGATTTTGGATAAACACGATAAATAATGTCCGCGTTATTGGAATTAGAGCAGTGACAAAACTGAAATTCGAAGATTTAGACAAAGTAACGTTACACTTTGGCCCTAAATGGAGAATTGATTATTTTGACACATTTATATTAGTTGTTATTGACACCTGAGAAAGAGAGGACAACTTTCCAGTATTCAGGAGGCATGCATCATGAAACGAGAAGGACACAGCGCCTTCACTCTGTCATCTACCCTATGGGGCGGTCAAGGTCATCCACCTACAGTACCTACAGATTTAATTGGCATCAATATAACCTGATTGTATTACATTTTTTTTTGTATTCAGATACATCTCATTTGTCTTTTCCAAATGTAACTTTAAGAGTAAGTTCGAAGAATACCAATCACAACCTTCTCTGCGATGGGACACCTTGGCAGCATCTTGCACTTGCACCGCGTGTGCTGTAAATAACTAGAGTGCACCGAGCATCTCTGCTGTGTTTGGACCTATTTTAGAGCTGACACAGGAAACAGGACCTTCCTGACAGTCACCCTGCCAACCAATACCGCACACAGCAGCCTCGGAACCTTCTGTCGCGAGCACATACAGACACTTTCACACAATTGTCTGCTATTTTTCCATCTATCATGTCATTTTAACTCTCCAGTGCATCATCTGAATAGTAGAAGTCCATAGACTGTTTCTTTTGGTGCCTGTTCTCGAGTTTCACAGTTCTCCTTCGTTATTGTGAAAACATTCAATGGGATCAGCATTCGCCTAAACATAGCGCAGTGCCAATTGGTACACACCACACACATCCCTCTTCTTATCCTCTCCATCCAAACATCGCCTTGCCAGGGAGTTGTTACACACGAGATAGCTAAATGGAATTATACTATTTGTGTCTGAAATATCTGCATGGTAAGCAAAAGGTAAGCAAAGGTTCATTTGAGCAGAGAGCTCAATTACTCACAACACTGATTTCTGCTTTTAGCTCTTCAGTACAGCTGGAGGCCTTGTGCTGAATGGACAGTTAATTTGGATCTAATTGAATGACTGTTTCTTTAGTGGCCTGTATTTTTGGTGGAAGTCGATTATTCATTAGCCCGCTAAACATTTTGATAACATTAAGTAAAGAGGCACGAGCGGGCTTACTTAGGCATAAAGACATAAACACTGCTTCAAACACCTCCTCGGCAGCCTCTCAAATTTGAGCTGGAAGATAAATGTAGCAGGCTTCTTCTGCCTCCCTTTGTAATTATGTGCATGGTGATGTGCTTTTACAGCCTGCCTAACCGTCGGAAATGATCTCCTGGAAATGAACTCCAATTAATTGTGACACGATGCAAGCGTACCAGTGTGCAAAAAACTCTGTAATGACACTTAACGGGAAATTGGCTGCAGTTGAAATATTTAACAAATAGTATTGTGCGTTCAAACTACAATACCTTGTAGGATTCTGACAGCTGGTTCCTTTAATAAAATGACTCGGGGGGAAAAAGCAATACTATGACACAACTCTTGGAATGTCGCTTTGGAACTCTCGACTTGTGCACTTTCAAGTGTTTTTGGTCTTCTATCTTTGACTACAAATGTACCAAAAGTCGAAGTGAAACAAAGTTCATCTGTGATCAAGTCCTTGAAAATGAAAATGTGCGAAGATGCATTATATTTGAGTTCAGGTGTGTTTGATTAAGGGGATCTGTAAAAGGAAACAAATCTTTAGGTCTTGTAGGGTCAGTGACATACTGTGTGTCATGCCACAGCTGATAGCTTTTGTCCCACACATTCTGATGAGCTCGCACTTTTAATGAATAGCACCTTTTGTTTTGGGGGGCTGAGCGTTATGGTCAAATCTATGACAGCCAAATATATTGTCCGGACACAGTCCCCTTCATGGATTACACTTCATTTTTTTTCTTAATTGGCTATGTTGTGGCAAAATCTTAAGTATTCAAAATGACTGCTTAGGGTTTTTGGGAGATTATTTGGAAATTACTTACATTTTTTAGAATATGTTTGGGAATATTTATTTTTCTTTATACTATACTAATTTAGACACACCTGTTACCTGAATAGGATTTCATTCTGCAAGTAGTAACTGCATCATCCGTAAATGCAAGCAGACAATCTTACACTACTAAAAATAACTTAAAGTTAGAAGAAAAAAGAAAGTAAAAACCTGATTACTATTTATAGCTTATTCTTCGATTCTTCATTTTCAAACCTTTTAAGTACAATTTTTGCCAAATCCCAATTCCATGTTTGTTTTATTTACATGATCACACAGATTTACAATACTTTATTTAAACTGATAAGCAGCTACTAGAAGCCCCCAGCATCCCCAAAACCAGCCCCTCGTCTTGCCTTCTAGTCTTTCAAAATAGAGAAATGTGGGGGGAAATAGCAAAGGAAACTCCTCCAGAAATGAACAATAAATTCTGCAGACATTGCAGAATACAATCACCCAGCAGGGATTGACTCCTAAAATTCTAAAATACTTTCCTCCAGTAAAACAACTGGAAAGGGGGGGGGGGGGGGGATCCCGTGCGCTCGAGCTAATCTGCATGAATTCCTCCACGCACCATCCTTGTATTTGGGGACGTTGCTACCTAACAGCGTGAAGGACTGTGAATGGCAAAGGAATCTATTTCACATACAGATGCACAAGGCTTGCCATACAGAAATAGGATAAAACAAGGAACTTGTGTTTTCAATTTCCATCTCTCACATTGTTTTGCAGTTCACCACATTTTTGCACTGTTGGTCAATTTGACTGTTTTCTAATTGCCTCATTCGAAAAATATGCTATTTAGTTTCTTTTCATTTTCTAAAGGGCTTAGGTCCAGACAATCAAAAATTATTTTCCCTGAAAAGAAATGGACGTCTAAAAGAAGAATAATATTGTCCGTTTTAATATCTTATGGTGTGACCAAATATAATCAAATTAATTTCCAAATTTTTGTCCCCTAGTCTAAGTCTAAAGGTTTACTTAAGATACATTCAATTAAAATGAATAGCCTGAGGAAAAACATTGACATTTTGAATCCCTGTACGATTTCATATTACGAGACACTGTTTTGTGTGTGTGTGTGTGTGTGTGTGTGTGTGTGTGTGTGCATGTGTTAAATACCAATGGGTTAGATAAATCTAACCTAATCCTGGTAACAAAACCTTGGTTAATATCATTGGCAAAAAAAAACAACCTTTTAGTAATTTCAGAGTGTTACAATAAAAAAAATAGTTAACTAACAAATGGTTGAAGATAATCTGATTTATGAAACCAAATAAGTCATTTGGATGTTGGATGTATAACTTCTAATTGAAAACAAACTATACTGCATTGAGGTCATATCATGATACTCCAGATTACGCAGACAACTGAGGAAAGACACGGAAGAGAGGTTCAATCAATTATGGGTTAACATCTCACCTCAAACTTTTTGTTTTACATCCACTTCATATCACATCTATTCCCATGTGTCTCACAATCTCATTGTCTAATTCATCACAGGTACTCAGGTTCCATCTATAGAAGCTGTGCTTTAGCGTACCCTTTTAATTACAAAGAGCTTTAGAGCAGCAATCCTTTCCTACTGACACCCCAATTGTTCTCAGAGACAAACGACTTTAAGGGCACGTAGTTTCCCATTAAAAAAATACACATTCAATGTATTTTCTACCTTGAATGTATCATTCAAAAACAAATGATCTGATAAGCCACTTCTAAACTGGCTGTGCAACTGTGCCCTGTTGGAAAGAGTCAATGCTGCACTGAGAAAATGTTATTACATAAATGGACTATACAAGACAAAGATGATATTATCATAATTAAAAGTGAACAGTGCCATATGGCGAGGGAGAGGAAGCGCTCATAAACAATCAAAGTGAAAGCCTCTCAGTGAACGCAAGTACATGAAACCCTCATTTTTCAGCCACGACAAGTGTGAGAGTGGAATGATATGTCTCGAATAAGTGCATCACAGGTGTTGGGTGGTTGCTTGTTGGGATAGCAAGTGCACAGGCTCCCATTAAAAAAATCTGGCTGAGTTTTTCACTGACCCACTCTGAACTTGATGTGAACTGAAATGAAGCCTAACAGCTACATTTAAAATAGTAGGATAAAATAAATTATGAAGATACACTCATTTGATAAGTATTATTATTCAATGAACTTTGTCACCTAAAAAAAGCATCTCCGCTGCCAAAGATGCTCCCTTCGCACGGTTTTAATCTGAGTCTAAGAGCTGTCAAATGTATTGTTTTAGTTTCCGAAAACAATGACGTGATCGATTATGATCCAAGGCTACTTTGTTATTGTGTATCATTTTTTTTTAGGACGAAACATTTATCCTCTGAAACATTACTTTAAAAAGACACGTCCGGTGATTGCACAGCCACCCAAAAATACCGCGGCTCCCATTATATGCATCATTTACATTTCACTGCACCATATGTTGTAGATAATGGAAATCAGGCAAGCCCACATCTATATGCCTCTATAAACCAGTTTTGTCCCATCCCTTATAGTAGAAGTGTATACTGGGCGCATATCTTGGGCCGGCTATGGTTCTGCAGGTCCAGAAATAGTTGAGTCACGTGGCTGCTCAGTGGGATCTGTTCCCCTGGCAGGAAGCTGTTATATGGTTACAGTTATTTCTGTTGTCTGTCTGGGGATAGTTTTTACTGCGCTCTAGAGGATCAATACATGTCATAAAAAGACTGCATCACCCGGTGCCCTCTTTATGCAAGGATGAGCATGTGTATGTGTGTAGGTTAAGGACATGTACGTGTGTGAACATTTCTCACTACTTGCATGCATAAGTAAGTGAACTCGGTCAGGGGATAGCAGAGACCCATGTGTAAGTACATAAAGTATATACATATATGTTAATATTGGTGTGTGCGTGTGTGTGTGTGTGTGTGTGTGTGTGTGTGTGTGTGTGTGTCTGTGCATGCATGCTTGTGGGTAGATGAGATTGCATATGTATTCATACGGCTGAGGTTTATGCTATGGAATCTATGACAGTTATTTTACGTGAAAGGAAATGACTCACTTAATGTGATATTTAAGTTGATTTCAGAGGTGTTAAAACATCCAATATAAGGAGTCGCATGATATGAGTTATTTACTGTAAATCAGATATTGAAATAACCTGACAGCATCTGGCTTAAAACGTGTCTGTTGATGGTATGGTGCGATGTAACCATTTTGACATTTATATGTCAGATGACGAGCAGAGAAATGTTTTGTCATATCTTTGCACTTTCATTGATATCTTCAAGTATACAAACTTGGATACTTTTGAAATCAATTCAAGTCAAATTTATATATTGCCCTTAATCATAGAACAGGTTGTTTTGAACATGTTAGATGATTGATCAGTGAACATACAGTATATCTGTCTAAACCCCTCGCATAGCCACATGCCGTCTGCCAAAGTAACCCAAAATACAATATATTTCAACATGCCAGTAAACAACCATCCATTCATTTTCAACACTGCATATTCTTATCTGCTGACTTCGGGCAAAAGGCGGGTAACACCAGTCAGTCGTACGGCACATGCAGAAACAGACAACCATTTGCACTTACAATTACACCACCACTGAATGGGAATCGATCCCACGCTTCCCCCATCAAACTTGGGCCAAAGAACCACTACACTATCAGTGAGTTCCTGGTAAACAGTACAAGCGATACATACTAGAGCCTTACATGTCTTAGACAGTCTTATTTTACTAAACAACAATGCATTCCCCTTAATCAGAAAGGGAAATGTTGTACCCCTAACTTAACTCACTTTACCCTGTCACAGAAACAATTGAACACATTTAACCATGTGCTGATTAATACAATGAACTTTGTATGCCACAGTTGCTTCAGCACAACGACCTCACTGATATCCATTTTCATCTCATTTCTAAATGAATCAATTTAACATGAACTCATGACTTCATAGCAGATTTCCGTGGTATCGTCACTGTATGTGCCAACAAAGTTGTATAGTCAAGGCCTGGGGACTCCCAGCTGAGGTGCTGTAGCAGCACAGGCAACGGAAGCTGGCTTCCAGCTAATTGGTTCCTGTGTTAGCATCACAGGGATGGTGGCAGAGTCAGCACTTTCCCTCTCTTTCCTTTTCCCGCTCAGTCTTCCCACCTCATCTGCCAACTACATTTGCTCTAAGTCTGACATCCTTTTATGACGCATGAGCAAAGCTCATATGTTCTTAGCTGCAACTTTATGTGTTGACAAAGAACAGAGTGTTACCTCCTAGGTCAAACACAATCTAGGGAAGTAGGTTCAGATTTTGAAGCATTTCTTTTGTAAAGCGACATTGCAATGAAAATAATAGCTTCCGGTGTCCTGCTGTCACCAGAAAATAAATGGTTTAATTTCAATAGCCATACGAGTGTCCAAATAAGGCATGTGTACATTTCTCAGAAAATATATTTTTACACCTTTTTAAGGCACAAGCTAGTAAAATCCTTTCAAAATCAAATGGGGAATTCTGGAGTTGGCATTTTTGATTGTGGGTTCATTTATTTTGTGTGTGCTTTCTAAAAAATATTAAACAAAGTCTGAATTATACAAAATTAGGGTCATTTATCTTCAGACATTCCACTGTAGTTTTTCCTCACAGCTGCACATGTCTGCACTATGCACTTTGTAAAATCTCAACCCTCTAACAAAATACTCAGGCACTGGTATTGAAGTTGAAGGTCACAATCAAAGTGTGTTTAAAATGTCCCTTCCTCTTCAAATACACACCACCTGATGTCCAAAATGACAATGCGGTCAGGTCGTTGCTCATAATGACTGGTTGTGTCGGTAAGAGTGTGCAGTCAGCTGAGCAATACACTGTCATTGCAGGTTTGCTGTGTGTTTGTCTTTTCCAACTGTGGCAGAGGAGAATGTGAAGTGTATCCCACTGGGACGAGAGTTGACTTAAAAAAAAGCAGACTTTTCCTGCAATGATCACAATGTGGACGGACGTCTGTCAGACCACAGGCTGCTGTTGTGTGTTTATCATGGCAGGATGTCCTTTCACAAACAGCCTCAAATTTATGAGGCTTGAGCACACCCATAAACTTTATCAACACTCGCTTGGCTTTGACAGAAGACACACGGCTGGCCAGTATTTTCTTGACAGTTTTGGATGCCGTGGTGATTTGTTAACATTGGATTCAGTTTAGTGTGGTCAAGGATCAAAGCCATATCCCTTTTAATTTCTCATGTGATTTTAAAAGAAAGGTCAGAAAAGCACAAGGTCTATTTCTAATTTAAGGTGGTTTATTGTTATTTTAACTGTTGTCTGTATAGGATTGATTGATGGTAGAATAGAGAAGAAATATGATTAGTGTTTTTGTCATTTTAAAATTTAGGAGGAAAAAAAATACAAATTTGACCGGCATCAGACTATATCCTATATACAGGAGCATTGTTTAAAAAAAGAGGATAGATCAAGTCAAAACCTATAGAAAACATCCAACGTATTTTTGTTTGGTGCTCGGCGAGTCTGCTGTCAATCTATAACAAGATCTGTGCTCACGATCCGGCCCGGAGACTCCACTCCTGGCCTCCTCAGTGAGGATGACAGCTCAGGCTTGGCCCCCGGATGCCCCACTACATTAAACATTGATGGACCTTAAAGTGAAGGTTGGAGCCTGTCTCACACTGTGGTCTGGCTATGGCCGACAGTAGCCAAGCGTCTAATCGGGTTGAAAGCGAGCTCTTTAAAAATTCAATTCCATGTTGACGTGAATTTGGCCGTAGCTGTGCCTCGTTCTGTAGTTATTTACAGATGGTCAGTGAAATCTACCTGCAGTTTCATGTTTTATTTATCTTTTATCTCCCAGTAATCATGGAGAAAAAAAATCTAAAAAACATATAGTAGTGATAAGCAGTTAGACATGGCTTCCTGGAAACAACTCTGTGTTCAATTCCTGTATTTGCATCTGTCGGAGTGAGGTGCAGTTACATTCTGCATTATGACACAAACCACACGGCTATATGAAAGGAAGTGGTAGGAGACACCAATACTTTCCTTCCTTTATCAGTGAGTATGTCTGTGTAAGGGCGTGTGTGTGTGTGTATGTTCCTGTATTGCTGTATAGCACCCAAGTACGAGGTTGAAACCAAGGTGTTGCTTCATGATCTCAGAACATTGAAACAATCATCAATGTGTGAGCCGGAATCGATAATAAATACATTGTTTTGTTTTCTTTTAATGTACAAAAATCCATAAATATTGCTGTATGTTACACTGAATTATTAATATCCCAAATTACAACAGAGAATGTTGGACATTTTTGTGGAGGGGGAAATATTCTATCTTAATTCTAATAATATCACATTGACAAGGTTGAAAATCATTTGTCATCAGGTTGTGGCAGTGGAGTAAAAACCCTAGATATGCAGCGCTCATTTGTGTTGTACACATAGGAGCAATGTGTGTATTTATAGTAGAGTGAAACATGAACTCTGTGGGATCGGCCACGTGTAAATCAGGAGTCAGATATTAGTATGTGAGTGTATGCATGTGTGCCTGCGTGACTATCAATATGAAAAGTCAAATTGTTAGTATGGCTGTGTTTACTTGCGCGCAGTAGGTCAAATGCGTGCTTGGAAATAGAGCAGATTAAAGATATAGTGCATATATAGTACACACTTATAATAACAGATGATAAAACCTCCCAGGTCAAACAATGCACTTATATTCAAAGGAGATAAAAGTCTCAGGTCAAACAATCTGGGATTGAACTCTGGTTAGCCTCTGTTTAGGAGTTCAATTTGCCAGAAAAGATTCAAGAGGAAATTGGTGGATGAAACATATGTGAATCGGTTGATTATTCAGTTCTTTTATACTATTGATGTTGTCTTACTGTACCAAGCACCCTGGACAGAGATATTTTTTCCTGTTACTACACCACCGCAAAACTTCCCCTTCCCATAATTTGGCATTTTTTCTATCTATTGGTATTACTACAAAGGTTTGCAAGTACTAAAATTGTAGATTTTTCCCCAGAAACACTTTGTGAAATTACAAACTGTCCCACTTTCGAGTCTATTGCCTTATCCAAATTGATTTTTTCTTTCAACGTGGAATAGTCCAATTGATAAAATCATATATATTGGCAATTAAAGCTGCAGGATTTGTATTCATTTGAGGAGCTGTTTTTTTCCCCTTAAGGTATGTTGGTAGAAACCACATGAGAATAATCCTTGGTGAGAAAATCACAGCTCTAAGCAACAGCAAACGGTGATGAATAAATAAGTCTGTTTAAATAAATGATCAGTGATTGTTGGGCTCTAAGTGGAGTTGCTGTAGTGTGGCATCCTGATTTAGTCGAAGCCCTCAGCCATACCTCAGTGGAGTCATGGTCTTAGCGGAAGAGAAACAGCTAAAAAGCCTCATTCTTCTCCCTACCTTCAATATTCATTGAGAGCACTAATTGCACCTCACAGACAGAAAGAAAGGAGAGGTGGGAGGTATCTACCAGTTTATAGTCTGTAGGGGGAAAAATAAGGAAGAGGAAAATAAAAGGGAGACATTTGGGAAAAATATCCTCAGGAGGTTCTTTTTTTGTCTCTTTACCTGGGCAACTCATAGCTGTAATGTTAATGCTCATTAGGCAGTCTGTGTGATATTGCACGAACGTGAAACCACGTTATGGATACATATTCAGTGCCCTCAATATCCCTCCCTTTTTTTTCAAAACTTGAAAGTTACTTGAAAAGATATTTGGGAATATTCGCTTAAGGTCCATTTGATAGTATGGTGCTTTGTCTTTATGAACCACAAGCACAGCAGTTTTTCTTTTCCCACATTTGGCATGTCTTATTTTACTCCTTTTTAATCTTTCTTCGACTTGATACAATTAGTCTTTATTGTCATTGGATCTTACTTAGGATGAAGTCATTGGCTACAATGGCTTGGGAAGAAAATAAAATTAAAATGAAACAATTTGAAGGGTAAGAAATGTCCACAAATTGAGACAGATATAAGTCTTTGACCACTAGAGGCAGCGTATATTGGCACTCATGCATCCCTCCTCCTATGAACCTGCTCATTGCCCTGCTTTTGAAGGCAACTAAAACACTGCTGATAGGGAGATTTTATAGAAATGTGGCTGTGTCCTAAACAGAGTAATAAATAAGTTATGTTTTAATTCCCTAAATGTTTGTCTAAGGTCAGCTAAAGCTCATTGTTTGAATGTGCATGTTTCAATCCTGCACCACATTTTTAAATGACACCTTTGTTTTAGACATGTGTTAGTGATAACATTTTAGAAGTTCGAGCTAATCGGCAAATAGCAGTTAAGTGTGTGTGACAATTCTAACATGTTCTTTATATGGGTCATCTTCTCCTCCTGCTGTGATTTTTTTTAAATACACATTTGAAGTATGCAATTTGCAGATTTATGCCCTAGGATGATCAGATCAATTCTCTTTGTTTGTATTGATTTAAAAAATGCTGCGCTAACAATTTTGTAAGATTTCCAAATTGTATCACTACGGGAACTTTCAAGGCCATAAGACATTTGTAAATTTGCACGCAAGGAAAATAAGTGCCTAATACCACTATATAATTAATATGATTGAATAAACAGACAATTTCCAACATAAAAGAAGACAACACATTGTCAGAACAACACAAATGCAAAGCAAATGAATTGATAACATTCCCTGCCCTTACCAAACATATTTGTATTTGGCATTATTGTGTCAAGTTCAACTATTCAAACATTGTTTTTTTTTTCTCCCATGGAAAAAAAATACTGAAATGCAGAAAGCAAATGTGGCAGCTAAAAGAACACCCCATTAAAGTCCTGGAACATAAACTTGCAGAGAAATTAGACTGGCTCTATTCCACAATTGACCCCATCTACATTCACACTGATGTTCTACAGCAATTGAAAATATTGTCGAAGGCATGCCAGATCAGTCATTAAGAAAGAATAATCAGATAAGGCGAGAAGGTGACCAATGCATGGCCAAGGCATACACCACGTTGGAGAGGCAATAACTCCAGCTAAAATTATTCTTGCTCTCCGGCTGTGGAGTCTGCTACTTTTGCTGAGCTTACCCAGTTTCAGATCTCCCGCTGTGTTTGATTTGAATCATTAAAACTTGGATCCGATTTACATGGCATCCACCTACTTGCGGGGCGCACCATAAAAGGGTGGAGGCTGCCAGATGCCCATGCTGGTTTAGAGTTTCTGTTATAATTCTCAAATTGAAGATGATAAGTCGAATGAAAAAGCCTATAAATGTGCTTTTACCACAAGGCATATTTGTATATGGTCGTGTAATGTTGTATTCACACAATGTTCTCAAGCCATTTTCAACTCAACTTAATTTAATTAAAAAATACTGTAGTACTACTTAAGCTAGTAGTACTACAATAAGTATGGAAGTTGAACAAAAGTAACACTTTATCATAACACAATGTAATGTAGAAACAATTTTTGAACTGTCCAAACATCTACCATGTTCATCATCATGTGCATATGAGAAACATTTTCATTTGTTAAGTTTAGGGAGTTGATGCTACAAAAACTGACAGAACATCAGAAGCAGGAAGCACCTGTATTCCTGGCATTTCATGTTCTTTTCAAAAGCAGTTTTTGTCCTGCCTTTCCATATTTTGTCACCAATCAAATCTGAAAAACTGGCTTTTTGCCGAATCAAGATTATTTCTAAAGCCCTAAATCACCAAAAAATCTTCAAGGGCTTCCTTCACACACAAGCACAGATTGATAAACATTTAACAGTATTAGTTATTAACTTAAAAATAATATAACATGACCAAATGCGCGTCTGTCAGATGTGCTCTGGTGCTGACTGCAGTTTCTTGCCCACCAGGGAAGCATACTCAAGTCAGCAAAAGCCACAAATAATCAGTTTGAAGGCCATGTTTCATTAGGAGAACGATTTGAAACAACGTGTGGAAAATGTGGGAAGCCCTAATCAAAATGTGCAAGTAAAATGGATGAGGAGTCCGTCAAAATATGATAGACTGGGAGGGAAAGTATTGGCATCAATGGAAGACTGCCGAACTATTTTCATTACACCTCATGGCCAATCACATTTTGGTATCCTGCTTATTCAATTTCTTCCACTTGTTTCATTCTCCTTGAAAAAAAAGATTAACAGTTATAGTGAATCACGGGGAAAGCAACAAGGTACACCACTACCCTTTGTTGTTATCTTAACGCACAGCCCCATGACACGAGCACCAAACATTTGGCATCCTCACTTGAGACGAGGAACCCTAAAAGAGGGGAGGGAAAGAGCCCCTGGTGAGACGATCAGTAGAGTAAGCGTGTCCTGCATCGTGGGCCTGGCAGCTTTATTTGCCCTGGGGGACCATTAAGATACAGGCTTCCAGGCCTTGAGCTGCTCCCGGAGTTGGGGTTAGAAAAGCACGAGGGACAGGATGCCTGTTTGTTTGGACTTTGTTCTTATCTGAGATGTACCTTATCAAACTATGTAAGGCATTATGAAATCAATCCACCGTTTGATACTAATGACTTGCAATATATAACCAGTTCACGGGCAAAGAAAAAAAGAGGTAAATTTGTTCTAAATGGTAATAGTTAATACAATTAGGAGTTCACTTGAAGGATGGATTACTTCCTTCTCTGCATGCACCTGTGGCATGTCACTGACAGATGCATTGGTCATTGTTTGTATTATCATTGAGGTCACTGGATGACACGAAGGAAACTTAGGAATCACTTTATCAGTGTTTAGACAGATACTATTTGGCCTAAAAGTCACTCATGCTGAAAAGTCAAAAGGACATGGATCATTACCTGTGCCAAAAGCAATGATAAGGGCAAACACACTTTCTAGGAATTTCAATAAAAGAGGAAAGTGTCAGTAATAAGGCAGCACAGCTGTTTGAGTGGTTAGCACATACACCTTACGGTCCTGAGATCAAGGATCCCCATGCTTCCTACATGTGTGGAGTTTGCATGTTTTCCTCGTTCCTGCATGGGTTTTTCTGGGTACTAAATTTTCCATCCCCCCAAAAATAATAAAAGGGTGATTGAAAACTCTAAATTATCTGGAGCTGTTTGTTTGTATGTGCCCTGCGATTGGCGGGAAACAAGTTCAAGGCGTAGCCTATTCCTGAATGAAAAGAGATGTAATAAATCAAAGTTTTCTTCAAATGGTTGTAGTTTTATCTGTGTATTTTGGTATGACCTTGTTTTTTTTACCTTGGTTTTTTTTTCTTGTTTGGTGGCCTATTTGGCACAAAATTAAGAATTCCTCAAAGAGACCCCATCACATTAAGGAGGTAATGAGACCATGTGTTGGAGGAAAGAGAGACAAGTTTAGGAGCTTAGGCAGATTTGGACACAATGGGAACACTTGGAGATTTGTTTCTACCAAGATGGCACAGAAGCAGTTCAGGGACTTCGCCATCTGTGTTATTGTTGAGAATTACAGGCATAATGTAAAAACGGCATGTTTATGTCACTGTGGAGGTTTGTGTGGATAAAGTCAATAGTAAGTTCAGGCTAGTTATTTGAGCTAGTAAATATAGCTTATGATCACATATTTTCAGCACAACTACGGACATATGACTTCATCCATTAAGGACACAACTGACAGTTTCAGAATGCCCAGAAATCAAATAATTCAACTATATTACACCCTTGCTCAGCCAAATATTAGTTCCAGATGCCATTGATAACAGTAAACGCAGATGTTTTTGTTGTAGGTACAGGCTAAAATATATATTTTTTAGTCCTACATCCTTACCATTGGAAGCAATATTCCAGATTGTTGACCCTAAGTCTTGAAAATCTTTTCATCCCTGCCAGCTCTGCTTCCTTTTCCTCCTCGACCCCTCTCAGTCATGCACATATATATTCTCTGTTCAGCTAATCTTCCTAGCTATCCTCTCCAGCACGCCTCCAACTTTCTAGATGCTACTTCACCTGCTCACTGATTTCACTGCAGATCCCGATTTGAGCTCCGAACTTCACTATGGAGTAAGTGGCACAAAACTGATCCCCAGAACCATGCTCAACATTTCCTGCCATTCAGGCTATCAATCCATTCGTAAACTTGACCAATAACTAAAGAAAATGACCACATTCAATGTGTGAAATAAGAATGTAAAGTTTTGAAAGGTGTGGATTGACGGAATGAAAACATAGCCACATGATGAACCGTCAAGACTTCAGTAACTGCCAAAGCGACACTAGGGAGGAGATGTGAGTCAATGAAGGCCTCTGTGTTTGAGACGCACATTGTTTTCTTTGAGGCGTGAGCAAGCGTTCCCTCTAAAATCTATGACAGTAAAATGTGAATCACCCCGCATTTCAACATCATCACACTCCACCTCCCTCAAGAAAACAGCGTGAGGACTGTGACCGCTAGATCCAGGTTTCTATTAAGGTGTGACCAATTTGTTATTTTGCCTCTTTATTGCAATGCATCACGTTTGCATCTGCAACTGCTCAATTCTACAGAGAAAGTTTTAATTAATGTTATAAGATCATAAAGATGTGTTTGCTTGGTTTAATCAGATTAAAGAAGAGAGAAAAATGAAAGAGTACAACTCCAAATTCAGAGGTGAAGAAACCTTTTAACGGACAACTGTGGTTTTGGTGGTCGCATTGAGGTTCACAGTTGTGAGTGAGTGTGTGTCTGATTGTGTGTAGCATGTGTCATATCTTGTGCAACATTTAATGAGGACAGAATAAAACTCGTGAGGTTATATGTTCAATTTCTGTTACCACAAACACTGACTATCTTTATCTTCACCATAATCCTCAACTGAAGAAAACTGAAAAGCAACTCAGAAAACTGTTCAGAACATAAATATAGTGGGTTTATTGTACTATTAAAATCCAACACACTGGGCTGTACTGTATGGATAGTTGAGTTAACCTACGTGTGTAGTCAGATATTTCATATTTTGGTAGCCTAAACCTTGTAATAAATGAAGGACAGTGTATTGAATTGCCCTGAATATACTGTTTTAAAGTCTAAAAAGAGATGCTGATAGATGAGAAGCATCCACACGAATGCTGTCACGGTACAACTAAGAGAAAGAGAAAATATTAAATAATATATACCCAAGTGTAGTTAGGCCTACCTTTAGAAAATAGTCTAGCAAAATAAAACTCCCCTAAAAGTTATAGTTTGAAAAAATCTGACTCAAACTTTTCAGTATTTCACATAACAACATATGGTCAATAATGTGCAGAATCGTAGCTTGTGGCATTGAGTGGTTGGTGATTGCAGAAGAAACACAAAAATGTATGCTGCTTTTTTTTCTGACTGAGAGGATGGCATATTTACTCTAATCTGAGTTCTAGTTTACAATTGTGTTTGTTTTCCTTTTCAAAAATGATTGCATGATATGATCTGCACCTTCCCAGCATTGCAGATAGGATAGTATCTATTTCTGCTCCTTCCTGCAATGGCCTCTCCATCTCACCATAACCCCATCACAGTTTTCAAGAATCATATATCTGTCAGCCACACGTGTGAAATAAGGTTTCCTGTTTAGTCTTTCTGACCGCTGCCACTGCTTAAGTGATCTCCTTTGGTTTACTAACATGGAGACACAAATGCAGCCAGCCCACACTTAGGCCATTAAACAAAATTGCAATATTTGTTCAGTCTTTAAAATGACTTCAAAATCACCTAGAAGAAAGACCTGAATAAAAAAAGCAAAACATATCTTCTGTTTGCATATCTGTTTGGTGGAATATGAGTCAATTGTTGAGATACAAAAGAAATCAAGTTTGAGGATGTAAAGGGGAGACTAAAAGCAGACCAGTGTGTCTAAACACTATTGTCATTCGAGTTAACAGAAGCACTGCTTAGTCCATTAAGGTGAGGTGTTGGGAGAATAAATCATCTAACCTCCTCCTGTTCAAAGCCTTACCTTGTCAAAGCTAATCTAACGCACCTCTCTCTGCTCCCTCCCAAGCCACTCGCTCCTCCTTCCCCAAGTGAGCAAAGCCATTCACAGCCTCAGGCAAGGGCTGGGGAACATAACAGCAAAGTCACAGCAGAGCAAGAGACACTACCATTGTTTCCGTGCAAAATATACTATTTGCCTCACAGGAAAGGTCCCTCAATGTGACCTAAATAACTTTTCCGTTAGCTCATTGTCACTCATCAAATAGAGTTGTCCATTTTTTCTCTCTTTTGTGATTCAAGAAAAATAAATGTGAACAAATGTTCCCCGATATGGTAGGGTGAACAAGGCTGAAATGGAGAAGATTAAGAAAATAGTTCTTTAGGTGTTCTTTGTGTCTGTCAAACAATGTTTTTATTCATGTATTCTTTTTTTCTTAGTCATCAATTCTAACCATAAAACACATTCTCTATTCTTCAATGAATGATAAGGCCAATTTCTCAGGCTAAACAGCTCTACAACAAAACAATAAAGACAGTGACCACAATAGTGGTTTTGGAGAAAAATGTCCACACAAAACTGGTCATGGTCCCAGAGCACATTTGGATGGTCTTGGTTTGGTCTGGTGTCTCGACCCCTGAAATATTCAATGTTGATCTTGATTTATATTCTGGTAGATTTAAGCCTTGACTCTTGAAAGTCCTCAATTTTGACCTTATTAATTTTGGGCAATTCTCAGTATGCTGCTTGTAACAGTCTTAAGCACAGCTCCAGAAAAACACTGAACTAAACAATTCTGTCAAAGCAATTTTTTTTCACGATTGACTTTTGCTTTTGCTGTCAACTGTACTTCCATCACAAATGTAATCTGCATCTGTTTGCCACCTCTTCTTTATGGATGCGTTCAGTCCCTATTAATCCAAAAGCTACCACTATTCAAAATTCTTATTGGACCAAGAGAACCTTGGCATTCTTTATGTTGTAAAATATTTATGGAAAGTTTATTTTTATCGGTACTTTATTGCTACTCTTGTGCAAATAGGACGCCAATGGAAGGCCTAGCTCCTGCCCTTGCAGTAATGGCAATGTAAACATGGGAAAGTAATTTGAATTCTAACAAAGTGGAGATTAGCGGGTGACAGTTTGTGGCATGGATGATTATTTCTAAAATAATCCTGCTTTGATATGCATCTGCGGCCAGGCAGGAATTTTCAATTTGTTTTCCCATTGCTGCATGTAAACAAGCTCTAGTGTCTCCTTATCGTAGCGTCGCACCGACGTGGAAAATTCTCGAGTCCTGAACACCCGCACCCCTCCAACTTCCTCCTTTCGTTTCCCGCAAAACTCGTATCTCCAGCTTGCTTCAGGCAGAAGGAGTCCGAGCAGCAGTGCTTGTTTGGGTTTCAACAAGTCACTTTATCACGAGCATGTAGAAGGTTTTATGTGCGTGGTTGCAACTCATTTGCAAACATGAAGTTCTCACAACGGGCCTCCCTAAATGTGTTCTGCTTGAGGAATTTGGGCCATTCCCCTGTCTGAATGGACAAATACGCAGCATGGCAGAAAGAACTCCTGTGTGCCAAAGGAGCAATCCTAACCACAGACCTGAGTCTTCTGATAAATATTAACACTTTTGATTGTCAACTTAAGAATTATGGAAAGAGCTGGATGTGTATTCAAACAATTTCTATAAGCAATTTGCTTCAATTTAAAGTTACAAACTTCATCCAAAATACAGAGCAAAATCCTACATTTTAAATGTATTTGGCATCACCACCACACAAGCAATTTTACCCTCGTTAAAAGAAGTCGGAATGTATTTCACAAGGTACCAAAGATGTTAATGAAAAACACAAGGTAAAATGGATGTTATTCTTTCATGTTTGTGGAAAACCAGAGGGCTATTTATCACTCTCTGATTGACTGCTTTTGCCTGAAGCTAATCAGCATGTAGCTCGCTGTGTCTTAATGTTTATGGGGATTATAGGAGGATAAACACGGTAATCCCTGATGCTGTGCAGGACTTCCAATTATCACACTGCTTCACCAAAAATAAGGTCACCATAGATTTAACCTATTAATGCAATATAAGCCAACCTACATCCCTCTGCTCTTAATTTTCACCAAAGTTACACCTGACTTTAGACAATAACTTGGCTTCCATGGGAGTCAAAGCTGATTCATCTCGACAATGGTAGGTTGTGACTGGAGTTGACGAGCTCGGGAAGGCTGCGGTCGCTGCCGTGACCGAGGCAAGCTTCATTACAGATAACTGGCAGAGGTGAATGGCTGGTCCATGCTGACAGGCTGGATCGATTCAGGGTGGATCGTTTACACAGTATGGTCATTCCAGCCACACCCTAGTGCTCAGGTGAAGTCAAGGAGTGACTCATGCCATCACAGGGCTTTGACAGCACTGACTTCTTAGGCGTCCTTGTCACGGCAACTACCTGAAGTGGTTTGAACTCGGATGGCACATCGATCAATTCATCAATATACTTGTGATATCTTCCCAAAAATGGAACTTGAAATTCTGCAACGTGACTTTCTAGTTCTAACTGGGGTTTCACCATTCATTAACAACACAAGAGACTAAAAAAATAAAATTAAATATGAACCATGTGATGGTTGTTACTCCAAACTCCAATTAAATTTACTATTGTTAATACTGTCCTATGATAATGCTTGTGGTTTAACAAGCGTGCTCTTCTATACTAAATCAATGCGTATTGATAGAAATATAAAATGTCTTTCTGGTGCAGACTGAGAGGAAGAATGATTATTCTTATGTGTGTTACGTCTTCAAATTTGAATTCTGACTGGGATTGTTCAAACTTCCATAGTGGTGTTGACAGAGGAAACATTCTAAATGAAATAATGTTCACGCTACTGGTAGGTTCATTGATAGTCAGGACAGGCAGGGCTTTTAGCACAATTATTGGCCACATTTACAACATCTCAGAAATAACAGAGGCCAAGCCTTTTTTATCTCCTATTTTATTTTATCTTTTAAGCATTTGTTACTAATCATTATTTCACCACGCAAACAAGGTTTTAATTTTTGCTTCAACTGAAAAGTATGTTTAGGAAAATATTTTTCCACCATGTGAAAATTTAACTTGAACAAACCTTAAACACCAAACTCATTCTTTTGGTTTCATAGTCAATGTTAATAATAACAGGTGTTTGGTGATTGTTTAACCAAAGTGATACGTGATTCAACTGTTGAACTGGCTAACTTGGAAAACCAACATTTTTATTTTACTTCAAATCATGCTGCTTTTATCCATTTTCAACAGTCTAATTTCTATATAAAAAAAAGTTACATTTGAGAGGTATATACACTTCAAAAGGCATAAATTCAATAGAAATCTATTGTTTAGTGTCAAGTACTAAAGCTTGATTATTCAGTAGCTATGTTCAATTTGGTATACTTAACATTCCTAAAATCTCTATGGTGCCGCTCAATGGAAAAGAACAAATGGGAACAAAAATCTAAGGCAGGAATGGATAATGAGAGAAAGTTTTTTTTCCTCTGTGTGGGTTGACTCTGTTCATATGGGAGTTCGATGAGGTTTGCACTTCACCTTAATATTTTATAGTTTTCCTCAAAGAGATCCTGCTGCACTTACTCAGGTCTCACTGTGGGTTTAAGATTTCAACTTCCTAACTGGTATCTTGGACCTGTCAAGTGGTATGCTTAACTGGCTCACTGATCTACTTCCGCACAGTTTATCTCCATGGAACAGTGACTGCACAATGAACCAGCCGACACAAGAAGCATCTAAACCTCAGCAAAACAAGCAGGCTTTGTCATGTTTGTGTGGTCCTTTAAAAAAAAGAGAATATTGCATGTGACGTATCAAAACTTGATAAATGGTTGCAGTTTTGCAATTGCTATACATCAGTTATTTTTTACCCTCACAATGGGCCACTTCACACATTATGACCACCCAACAAAAACAATATATATATTTAAAGTGCGTTTACTGTATCAATTTATATGAAATCAATATTGCAGATACTATTTTAATACGTTCATGAAGATAACCACAATTTGTAGGCTACATTTAGTGGCCAGTGACCAACAATGGGACTGTATTATTATTCACAAAGATAATTATGAAATGACTTGAACTTAAAAGCCAGTATAGGGTATAGAGTTCTTGACCACACCACAAAACTGCAAAGGTATACTCTTTCTAATCTGCAGAACAAACTTTATGAAGAGGCCCAGCCTGCCTCAACCAGCTGGCCAACATTCAGTAGAGGAATACTGTATATGACCGATCCATTAACAATTGAGGTGCACACAGAGATAAAAGCATTGGTGGGCAGCATTTTGATGAAAAATGGCAAGAGGAATGGCTCCTGGTGGGAAAATGCATGTTCTTATTAGCACACTTTTAATCCGTTTCAGGCGTCTCTAATTTATCTTTGCATTTCATTGCACTCAATTGCCCTTAAATGTTTGTGCCGCCTAAAATTAAGCATATACCATATCTATCAAGTAAGAAAAATGCTACAAAGTCTTTATACTGTAGGTCTGAGTCAACACCAAATTGTCCTTTCCCCTGAGGGTGTTCCTGTCAATCCTGCGTTCATTTTTGGGGATAGGGCTAATGAGAAGCACTGCTTATTTGAAGTCGGAGAAGCGCTCTCAAAAAGTCAGCTCTGAGTGCCTGTCTAGGGACACTCTACCTTTGGGATGACAGATGGAAGAGTTGGAATATATTGCAACTTCAGTCAGTGTTGGCACCAAAAATAGGGGTTGTGGGCTAAGTAGATACATGTGTAAGGATTGCTAAAATAGTCACAGCAAAGCCTCGTATCTTGATACCATATGTGGCAAAAATGTAGAGCATACGTTCTGGATCATGTTTTTGGCAATAACTCTTCGCAGTATTCTGTGGACAAAGCCTCTTATTTTATAAAGCAAAAAATTAAACACACAAAATGCTAAAGAAAATGTGTTAGACATATGTAATGATTAGGAGATGAGAGCGTATTTAAAGAAAAGGAAGGGGGCACATTCTGACACTTAATACATATTTAATAATGTTAGTTTATTTTCAAATAATATAAGAATGCACATGCTGTTGTTGTATTACATTCTGTATTTTAGACACACTTCAACTTTAAAAATGAACTGTTCTTAGCAAATAAACCACTTAATAATAGTTGTAGGCAGGTGATGTTGACACTTTTATACGCGATGGTTTACTTAAATTTTTCTTTTTTTTTTTTTTTCTTAAGTTGCTCTGAAACACTAGAGGAACCAACAAGGCTTTCTACTTTATAGAGCACCCGTGAATATCAGCAATGTGGTATTTTTCATGCTTGTTATTTAGATTTTCTTTATAGATGAGATTATATAACTTTAGTCATCTCGTATTTGGGAAATTCACTGTCGCAGTAGCAAGAGGGTGAGAATACAGACACATGAAAATACATTTTAGACAAAATTAAATAGGTAATAAAAAAGTATTTATATCACTTCAACTTCATATCAATGCCAATTGATCCAGTTGAATGGTTGATTTTATTTGAAAGATAAATATACACACTAGTGTATTTTGATAGAGGAATCTATTTTTGAAAATGAATGCATTTTTAGCATAATTTCCAAATTTCATTTTTTTAATTGATGTGAGATTCATCTATAGCAATATATGGAAAATAATACTTATATGTCCATTGCATAAATTATTTTTAGTTTTGCCTTTATGTGATGTGAGTAACTTACATAAAAAATGCAAAGCTTGAAGACCATGCTACACAGGCAAAGGTCACCCGTTGTAATTTGCATGCATAGACTAAGACTAATTAACCTGCAAATCTAAAGACAATGACCGTGATGTTCAAAGTCAATTGGATAATGTAGTTGGCCTTGCCAACTGTAAGTGTTGAAGATCTTTTGAATAATTATAACATGCTTTCAGAAAGTATCACAAGATTTACTGAACATTTTGAACCTCATGGTCATATAGAAGTATTCTCTAGTATTGTTAAATACTTATATGTTAAGTCTGTTCCTTGACCCTTGCTGACTTAAGCTGACATTGGATAGTCAATGCACATAAGTTGAAGTTAATTTCCATGGCACAATGTCAGAGTAAGCAATGACTTGCAAATGACAACTATGTCTGGGGTCATTTGTAAGAGGATTACAGAGACCATGAGCGTCTGAGTATTTTAGTGTTTGGCTTTAGCTCAACAGGTTCAGTCCCAATTGGCTTTTAAATGATGTGAATGAAGCCTTGAAAAGATGCTTCATAGTCAGGTGTATCGGTGCGACGTATGGGGTGATGAGGACTCTGCGTTTGTCTGTCATAGTGAAGACCTAACTGCGCTGGAGCTCTCTATTTAATGGTCGATCAGTGTTCCGAAAATGTTATTTTTGATCTAGATTTCAAGGGGCATTTCGGCTTCCTTTTACTATATTTTATTATCTACACTGAATTACTCAGGTAAAAAAAAGAGAAGAAAAAAAAAAACATCCAAAACCAATGGTTACCTTACAATTCGCAAATGATTTGAAGAAGCCTCATTAGCACAAGAGCAGTCGAGGTATAAGAAAAAGACAGATGTTAACAGATGTCCAACTTAGAACTCCCAAACCTCATAATGTCAGCTTTTAAAATCCATCAAAAAGCCACAAATGCCCTGCATATGATGTGCTTGGGGCTTAGCTGACCCAAAGATGGATATTCCCAAGGATTTGCCAAAATTAATGTACCCAGGGCAACCGTCCACTGGTTGTAGTACAATCACCAGCTCTTTTCACTGCTGGCATATGTGTACTTAAGCACACACGGGACTCTATTACCTCTATGTGCATGGTAGCAATGTCAAGACCTCCCCTGTGGAGGGGGGAACAGAACTTGAGCCGTCACATCATATTGATGGATAAGGGTGCGACCTGGCTGACTTTAACTCTTGTCACCCATACATTTAAATATGGGCATATGTGGCATTGTGCAAAATCTGTCTGAGTTCAGGTTGCAACAGAAAAAAAATTTGTTTGACATACACAAATACATTCAAATATGTTTTCACTAGATTAATAGCATGGTTCAGACTGGTATATGAATCTCAGAATACAACGTCCTTAGACCGTTAACGAAAACCATAAAGTTCAGTGAGTTAGATTGCCCAGAAGAATTTGGTTGGCATTGGAGCTGACCTTCTGTCAGTAGAGGAAGAGCTTTGAACCTGAGGGCAACTCTCTCCAACAAAGGCTAAGCACCACTTCAGATCAGGGGGGCTTCCCATAAACAAACATTTACAGCAGTAAAGACAAGGTCGAGCCCTAACGATGTAGGTCAGTGGGGCTTTTTAAAGCGAGACCCTTTATGGAGACAGAGGCCAGAGATGGGCAAATACCAGGACATTAGCTGTCAGCAGCATCAGCAGGAGCCAGATCTGGATGCTCTTTAATCGCTGTTTGTTTGTGCAAAGGAAGAGGGCCATAAAAGTGGAGACTCTTATCTTCTATAGACCTCACATGTTTGTTTCACGGTTCCGTCTGATCACGGTGAGCCTTTGTGGGCCAGTCTAGACCAGTGATGGTCTGCAGGCCATTTACTAATAGCAATGCAGCCTCTATTTCCAATCCTTTGATAACTTTAAGTGTGTTGTGATCATAATAGCAAACATGATGACTAAAAGTGGTAAACACAGATGATGGTTAAGGTCTAATAACACAGTGATTTTTTCCCCCCCGACATCACAATCAGTTCATCCAACAAGGTTTTATTTGGCGACTGTGCTCAGGGTCTTTCTATGCCTAAGGAACTCTCCTCCCCATGCTGACACCTTTAACGACTTCTTAAATGTCAGAAAATGTCAGGCGGGGGGGGATAAAAGTAGAGGACCACCTCTTCGTTGCCATTGAACCTGTGTGGTTTTTTTTTTACTACGCTACAGTGCTGCTGGCCAGGACACATGCACTCAGGTGTGGCACACATTTTCTCACGAGTGACATGATTTAATGTACTCGCTACTAAGCAGGCGAACGATAAGAGCTTCTTGTCAGTAAAAGAGCACTGATTGAACACAGCATGCCCTTACAAATGTGTGCTTTGAGCAAGTTTCTTATGAGACAATCATCTATCACATAGAGTTTCATACGTAAGCTTACATGATAAAGCTTTCTCTGTAGTACTCCATCTATTCTCTACACACACTGCATTTTCCTTCTTCCTTTCAAGAGCTTTAAAATCAGTTGTATTCCCAGGGGAGCGGACTGCCGCTGGGATGAAATGAGCATCAACTCTGCTCAATTTTCCATTGCGCTAACCAGGCAGCTCATCTCCATTAGTGTCCGCCTAACCAGCCCCACTCTGGATCTCCTTGGCTGTGATCTCACCACAAGCCGGGTGGATATGTGTGTCTACATGTACGTGTGCGATTTCTTGGGAGCTCCGAACGTACAGCTGTGTGAGATCTGAGCGTTAGGCCACAGTGAGGCTCCGTTAAGCTAAACAGCATGAGACTCTATCAATTACGCTGCAACAGCGATACAGACACAGCGTGCAGCCTTCAAAGACAAAGACTATGATCGCACAACATCTCAGTTTCTTTAGCCAGTCAGCTAGATAACCTTCATGCAAGTCTCGCATCCTGGAAGGAGGATTAAAAATGGACAACTTTAGTGTTTCCAGGCAGAAAAATTGAAAAGAAACTGAGACTGGGTTCATAAAAGTATGAAGCATTAGCCTGAGGAAGTATTAATATCCATTCATAGGAGCCAATATTAGGAAGTGTACTAGTTTCACTTGTTGTACAAGTGAACCTTGGTGCATATAAGTGTTGAAATAATGTAGGCTACATCAAGCAGTAATACCGTGCTTAAATAAGTAAATCTATTCATTAAACAATGCATTGGAACTTGCATTGTACCATTTTGTCTCTTAATGATATCCGGCAGTAATTTAGCTTTGCTGAGGCAAAGTTCCTTGGTCTATCCCCTACTACAATCTAGGATACATCACTCCTTTGAAAATCCTAAACATCTTGTTCCCAGGCTGAAAAGTATTGCTATAGAGATATATAACATGGCTGTAATCCATATAGTATTGCTGTGTTTCTATTCAGTCAGATTCCAAAGGCTAACTCATGCCAATGAAACTGGTAGAAAAAAAAGTACATTAATCTCCATGAATAATTTGCCAAACCTACCTTTGACAGAAGTTACAATATATTTCGGATCATAAGTCATATCTGAGTATAAATTGCAGCAGGCCAAAAATTACAGCTGAGAGGGAAAATATATTTCACTATTCCTGGGAATGTTTAATTCATTAGAGACCAATAACATTATGCCCTACATTAATACCAACGAAATTGAAAACCATAGGTCAAAGGCTGAGCCTTTAAGATAGTAAAAGTGATTTAGATATTGATTGGCTACAACACAACAAACTATGCAATTACTTAAGAGTTTAAATGGTCACACAAAAATTAAAGTTGAAATAAAAATGGAGTGTAATCACTGATTGGACTAATAATGAAAAAATAATACATTATAATAAATTAACCCTTCCCCAACCAACCTCCCCTGAAATGTCATGTGACAAGAACGTACTGTAACCATATGACAAGCTGCATATGCTTTGTGTGAAAAAAAACTGCACCTCCTTCATTCATTGAATAGCTGAGAAATATACAGAACATATTTCTCTCAGTAAAAGTTTGATTAATGTATTGTTTTATGAGGTAATATATCTTCAATACAAACACAATTACTCTCGGCACACATTACAGCCTCAGTCTGTATGAAAACGAAAGATGGACAAATTGACTTATTTCACTTGGCTCGCCACCAAACAACAGAGTTGTAAAGAAGGCTGTATAATCATGAACATAGAAAACAAGTACCGTAGAACACAAGAGAAACATACAATACTCCGTCTGACTCAAAACAATGATAGAACCGTCACGTGCCATGAGTGATCTGCACATCAAGTTGAATCTATTTGAAATGTTCAGTGAGCATGAGTAAGAAGGAAAACAAAAGCGAGAAGAGGTGGGACATGAGCGTCTTCTCGGGGGACCTTAAACAAACTGATTGGGCACAGGGAGAACACTTAGCACTGCTAGAAACACTCTAAACAGCCACCAAGGAATTGGGCTGTTACTGGGAAAGTTCATCTCTCTTCCAAACCAGACATCCATTTATCCTCTGTATGTGTGTATTCGCACATATAGGCATGTTTGTCTGCCAGTAAGTGCCAGTAAGAACATAATTCACAATATTGCTGTCACATAAATAGATGCAAAAGCTATCACACACACACACACACACGCAATTATTTCTCTGATGCGAAGAGGAACACAATGCAATAAACATTGGCTTGTGTTTTCCAAAACCATGTCTCAGGTGAGTTAAGACAAAGCAAAAAATGTTTTCCACTTGTGAGACGTGCTGACCTTATTCCTTCTTCATGTTCATGTAAAAATATTTTGCCTACCCAGCCAAATTTGGCTAAATAAGACAAGCTTAAATTTAGGCTGTGGGATGTCAACACAAACATATCATAGAAAGTTCATGTTTAATTAGGTCCCCCCCCCACCCCCACCCCTCCTCCAATCCCTAAAGTTCATTTCAATTAGTCCCACCTCGGCCCCATTTTCAAGTCTTAGTGATTTGTCAATGCCTTAACTTATTTGTAGTGCGGCAGGCCACAATGCCACATGCAAATGTTGTGTACGTTTGTGCATGTGTGCTCTGTTTGTTTTGTGTGACCTCGACATGCAGGAGAAAAAAAAAGAACTCCTGTGCCCTTGACATTTCCTTTGCGTTCTTAAGATGAATTGCCCGTGTTATTTACGTTTTCAGGAGATATTCATATATCCCGGCTCTGTACCCAAACACTCACATATAATACACGACAGCCATAAAAATAGCCACCATGTTCACTGATTTAGTTGCATGCAAAAGATTTGTGTGCTACAGGTTTGTCAAGAATTCAACAATAACTTTATGCGCTAATAACAGTTGACAAATTATACACTTGCACGGCATAAAAACATATCATGAAAGTGTTAGGAGCTGACTACAAACATGTCCTTGATTAATTCTTTCAGTGGCATTCACAAAAATAGAAATTGGATTGGGTGTCTACCACTGCAGTCAATGAGTTAACATGCATTTCAAAAACTTGAATTTGTGTAACTCAAAATAACAGCTTTATGTGTGGCAGTCCGTGTAGCATAAATTCAAGCTGTAGACTCCACATTGTATAGTGTGCAGTGGTCAGGCAGCATATACGTCCTTCCAAGGATCTCAGGTGTTCTATGTCTGCCCTGTCCATTTTGTGCCACCCTCACAAACATAAGCCGATCAATCAGCTGTAAGTGAAGCCATGAGGTCACCTTTGAAATTTATCATTTTTTTGTGTGCGTGTAAAATGAAACGCCCCTGTGATGGTATGTCTGCTAAATTTAGATTACTTATATGCCAACTTCCTCTACCCTTTGTTCTTCAAAAAAAAAAAAAAAAAACCTTATAAAAAGGTGCTAAGGTAACAATTTCTAAAAGACACACAAATGCATTATTTAATCATCATTAGTGCCACGAAGGCAGCAAAGACTGATTGTGGCATAATACTTTTAAATAGTAGTGTCTTATGAAAGTGTAATGTAAAAAGGTAATTTGAAAAAAAAAATGAATCTGGATTAGAATCATTACTGTTTTATCAGAAAGACCTCCAAAAGAGTAAAGAAAAATTATCTACCTGAAAATGTTTTTCATGTTGCTGCGGCTGTGGGTTCTCCCCTCCTACTCGATTTCAGGGGTGCTTAGCAGCACTTGTTTATACACAATCCAGCAGTGATTATTTCTTGCTTCGGGCTCCATGAGCACTGATGTGTCTTTTCACAAAGCAGTCTCATTTGCATAAATTTGACCACGTAGCTCACAAATCCAGAGAAAATTCACTAAAAGGACATAAAAAAAGACCAATCATGAGTTTCTTGTTTGCGTTAAAGGTCGGCGATATGCCTATCAGCTTGCGCTAGATCAGCTTATAAAGTTTAGTTTTCTACAAAGTTATCAATCACATTGTCCATTTGGCGGCAACTATTTGGAAATAACGAGTTTGAAGTCACTAAGTTTGCACAATTTGCATCCATGAACAAATGTATACGCTTTGAGTTGGGATATTTATGTTTCTTTATCATGTGCTGCCATTTTTTTTCTGCTGAACGCAGCTGCTGGGGTTCTGCCATGCAGAAAGGCCCAATATGGCTCTGTCTGTTCATCAGTGTCCGGAAGCCAAAAGACAGAAAACAGCGGAGAACCACCCGGCGAAATTTAGCACACGATGGCTCCCAGCGGGCATCATTTGGGGACTTGGGAGAGTTTTTCCCCTCCTTCTCCCATTCCTTTTTCCTGCATGGTTAGCAGGTTGGAAAGCTCAAGTCCAACATTGCTGCTGACACAACCACTCAGGGACGGCTGTAACAGCTCTCTTAGCATGGCACCTGTTATTGAGCCGTCAGAAAAAGAGAGAGCAATGTTGGAGGAGGAGGAAGAACGTTAGGGGAAGTCGGCGCAGACGCCCCCTAACAAAAGTAAAACCAACTTTTAATTATGAGGCTTTCTCAGAAGTGCACGGCAGTAAAACGGACGCTGAATCATTTGGTGGTACAAACTCCACATCAACAATGAATATTCTTGTTACATTCCACAATGTGAGCTTTCATCCAGCATCTGAATAAAGTACCATATTATAATTGTATTAACCACAGGGTATTTTGGAAAAAGAACATTGAATGTGCATAAATAATGGTTGCTGAAGAAAGCTCACAGTGATGGTATGTTATGAATGGTCAGTCTAATGACTGATGAACTTATATCTTGAGAGAAACCTATTTTGAATTTGGATAGTTATGCCTCTTATTTTTTCTTCTGTGTTAAAGTGAAAAAAACTGTTAAACACCAAGTGGGCACGATTTATTCCAAATATGAGGTACATTTTTTCACAAACTTTAAGAGCTATTTAAGATAAAACATTTGGGGAATACGATCAAAGGACGCATTCCCACAAAGGTCAACAATCAACCTTTAACATACATTAGATATGTTTGTGATGACAGCACTGGATGATGAATGAATGCAACAACACACTTGCTGTGTTGCGGCCAGTCATATATTAAAATAAATATGCACTGAAATGATTTATAGATTTAAAGAAAAAAGTAGAGCTATCAAGCGTCTATACACCCTCTTCTGGAAGCCAGCCAATTATACCATTAACATCATTCTTCCTACTCATTATATGATGGGAAATACAATGATAATTGCAGGGTTACAAATTGATAATTTCTATTGACCTAATGAGTTTAGTGAGTAATATTCGTTAGTCATATTATTTCACCCCAATTGTTCTTAATTTGTCTTAAATCTGCCAACTGCAATTCCCTGATGCAGACTCACGGCAATACTTTCGGCTATAGGGCTTAGGAAGCACAGACAGACCTTGGCATTGTAGATTTTAGGGGAAACGTTGGGTTTTAGGTGGTTCCAGACTTATTTAGTTCATCAAAAAATAAATAAATACATGTAAAAAATGATTCACTTCATTTTGTTTTATTTTTAGGTGTGACCACAGATAAAATATTTACTGACTTTTTTGTATGGGGGAGAGAAAGAGAAATGTCCATTCTGGAATGACCCGTGAACGCATATATATTTTATACTAAAGGGCCTGGCCTGAGTGACTCTTAAATATATAGTGTATAAATTACAACACATGCATTGGTTTTCATTTGATTCTTATATTGTGGTTTTGAGAGTGTTAAAAAAAACTCCAATAAAGTGTATTAGTCAGGACTACAGGCTGCCATTTCTGATGGAGAGCCTTTAGACTTTCACATGTGATATGAAAAGCTCTCACAACGCACATATGGCCCACTGACAAACTTGACAGATGAAACACTGCATTTGCTTTTGTTTAAGCACCGGCTCTTCTCCTAATACAAGCCTTTTAAGTGATCAAAAAGGCCTGGCGATATTTGATGTTGTCTACGGGGTGACTGAGGGTGGTACTGGCATTAGGAGGGGGAGTTTTAGAGGCAGTGAGGTGTCATCGTGATATAATGCTCCATTTTTCTGTCACACTGTGCAGTGTCTGCTGGGAAATAATCTGACAACTTGCGCTCCACGCATTGAAGGGACGAGAGGAGAAACAGAGAAGGAAATAGATGGGGGAGGAAATATATATAAGGCTGAGAGTGATTGGACAAAGAGAGGTAGGGGAAGAGAAGGGGAAGTAAAAGGCAGGAGACACAATCAATTTTGCAGCTCCGTCTCCATCATGTCTTCAACTGTCAGAATAGATTTAAAGAATATGGTTTCAAGAGACCTACCAGAAACATTCGAGGACTTTGTATCATAAGTAGCACCTCTTCTTAATAACAAGGACAATTTATTCTGGCCCTCAACATGGAGAATTAATTCAGTTAGGCAATCACTTGCAAGTACCGTGTTTCTTTCCTAAGAAAACAATGTACATATTGTATTGAGGTATACTAAACAACATATTCCTTATTAAATAGCAGAAATATTTCCCATCATAATTGGATGATTCCCATAGTTGCAGGTTGAAAAATAAAATGTTTCTAGTCAATAATAGAATATTCTTTCCACTGTAAGATTCTCTGTGTAATAGAAAACGGAAAAACTGCAGGACAATAAATTAGCAAGCTGTGACAAGATGTTGTGCTCGATTTGGTTGGTCTTGGTCTTGTATTTCTTTTTCTCTGTAATTGTAGTCCGCGATTACATTAAGTGTCGCCAATGGAACGGAACAAACTGTTCACTGGGCAGTGGAAAGACAAGACTGATGATTCCACCTCCACAGCGGGAAATGTTAGTCAAAACACTGACAATGATGAAAAATCTGAGATAAAATTTAAAAAAAACAGATACACATAAACTGAACTCTTCAGCTTTGCCTCTATGTTTTCAGTTGTTACAAAATATATATTTTTCTCTATTTACTCCTTTACTTTTTCTTATTTAGGTTTCAGTGCAGAACTCAATCGTTACTGAGTGATGGTACCATCAGTATAGTGCATGTGTTGTAAAACTGTCAGCTGCTGACAGATTGACAGACACGGTCAAGCCTTCGATCGCAGCAAGTGGGTGAGAGAGGACAAGAAAGAGGGAAGATGTAGGGAACCATAGAATTTTCATATTGGATTGCTATCAGTGCCAGATAGGTTAAGGTTTTAAGCATAATTAGTTTGTTTGCGTTATTTTACAAAAAACAGCTTCACTAATTAGTGTGAAACTTTTACTGTTAACTCTGAATTTCCTGTAATTAAATCTTGATCAGTGCTTAGAGAAAAAATAAAAATTAAATTACAAAATTGAATCCCAAAAACATAGCAAACAAAACCAAAGTGTACTATAGACAGGAGCGGGGAACGAAACATGACTTGACATAAACCAGATGTTGACAGAAACAATGGACCGACAAAACTGAACAGAAAGTGTCATCTTAAATACACATACAGGGGTACCGTGACAAGATACAGCTGGTGAGCAAGAGAGGAAGATGATTGGCCAGTTACAGAGGGAAATGGGAACAACAGATGCCATTAATTGATAATCTCAAAGACCAGACACGATGAGGAACAAACAGGAATGACACCACACAAGCATAACAAGGAAATAGCCGTGAACTCAACCTAACAAAACACAAAAGAAAGACAAAAACTGTTGGTCAGAAAAACCTCCGATTGAAAATATTCCAATAATTATGACTACATTTCTGAACATAAACCCAAATCATAACTGAATCCACGATGGATATTTCTTCTGTGTCTATGAGTACTGCGTAATCAGTGCAAGTTAACGTGGTATATGTTGTATGACGCTATTGAGAAGGTTTACGAGTCAAATACTAAGGTAGCAACACAATTTGCCCGTCGGACATTACCAATACTCCGGAATTTAAACTGCCACCATGTGCGATTTATCTAATTTTGTATTCCCTTTGTTTTATTGACTATTTGTTTCAAGTTTTCATCGTTGCAAAATCACACTCATCTTCATGACTCATGAAAATAAGTTTGGCTATCTTAACTGCCATCACTTGGATGTGCACTGTGAATTACACGTAAATCGTTCTGTGCAGTGAAAGAGTGAATGTCGGCAAATTTTATTGTATGTCATAAGGCTATATAGTACAAGTATATAATACTTTTGGGATGTTATATATTTAATTAAGGTTGGGTTTTACGTTTCTATTTTTGACCTGCCTACGGCTATTGGACAATTGATAATGTTGAGGCTTGCCCCTATATTTTCTGTGATCAAATCTGGCGTAAAAATTAAACTGCATGACAAATGCAGTTGATTGTAGAGCAAGTGCAAGAATAAAAGGAGGAATATATAAAGATTAAGTGTTGCTGTGAAATTCCTCAACAGCTGTTGATTCAAAGGGGAAAAAACTTTATTCCATCCAGATGGTCGCCGTCAGAGGCAGAATGCGAAGGTTGACTTCATTGGCTGCGGCAATGTGTTTTGCCTCCTGATAGGAATTAAAATGGTCGTTCGTTTGTCACTGCTCACTACACAGTTTAAAATGCGGCAATGAAATGTTCCTTGGCGATAATGCACCATAATTACTCAAACGCCTGTTCTTTATCTGCAGCAGAGGGTGGACATAAGGGACATTTCCCTCTGATGAAATTTTAAATGCCACAGAGCTTGCTTGATTGAGAACACAGGCAGCCAGAGTCATAATGCCTGTCATCATCTTGCTCAAAAACAACGTTGCGTGTTATGCGACTAGTTTAAGTGAAACGCACAAGCACAGCCTGGCAGGAGCGTCTCCAGCTGCTGGATGCTGTTCAGTAGTATCTGGGCCTGAAATCAGATGTAACACGCTGTAGCAATGAGGTGTAGAACACACCTATCAGGCTTTGATAAATGTATTTGTTTTAGCAGGCTGATGGGTATTGATCTCCAGAGGCGAACATTATGGTGCCCTGGAAGAGGAGAGGACAGGCGGCTCTGTTCGCTAGCGTGTATACCCACTCGTGACAAAACCCTCACTTTGAAGTAGCGGGGAAGTTTAGAAGTGGCCTGTGAATGCCACTTGTTTATTTTGGGTGGAAAAGCAAAAGTGCTAATCTGTTAATGAATGAACTAAATTAAATGTGGATATTTGACTCCAAAAATATGTAGAAGCATCCACCTGTTTCCGTTTGAATTGCTAAAGTATTAAAGTGTACTTGTCAGTGCATCACATAAGATATTCTCAATATCTGATTTTGTCCAGCCACAGCCTCTGAGCAGTCACAATGCTTCATGGGATACTGTATATCATAGGCACTCTCCTTTCATCTCTCTATTTTTCTTTTGAACACCTTGTCTTTGCCTGTCTCGCTCAACCTGTTCTTGTTTAAAGCTGACAGATGATCCATTGAGCTTTTTTAATGCCTGTTTAAAATGTCATCTCGCTTCTCGCAGGTACATTTGACTATTTTCTCCCTGACAGACACCACAATGTTCTTAAATAAAGAATGTTGCAAATGGTTATGAATATATGTATGAATACCCCTTTCAAAACATTACAACACAATATAGAAAATGAACAAAGTAATTTGCAAAATGTTTAAAATAAATGAATTGAACAATAATAATAATATTAATAAGAAAAGTATCAAAACTACTTGAATTTCCCCCAAATTTGCTTGAATGATTTCCCCCAGTCAAACCTTTAGACAAGATAAGGAATTTTGTTTGCATAAATCATCAAGTATACATTTAATTTTTATCTATATTTGATGAATAACGATGAATGCAGTGTATCTGATTAGTGTTTCCTCCACAGTGTTTTTTTTCCTCATAGATAAAATATGCGTTAAATAATGACGACTGCTTTCCGCAGTGTTTCACTGAGTCACACTTCACTAGACACAGTGGCCTGGAAACAAAAAAGGTATCCGATAATGATCAGCTACACAAAAAATGTAAATATGAAATATGAATATTCTCGTCTTTGCTGAGAAATAATTCCTGTACATACATTTTACCTTTCCTTAATAAACATAACTTTAATTAATTGAAAAACATGAACGCACTTGCATTTCAAAATTCAAGATTTTATGTTTTATATTATTATTATTATTATTCTGGCATGCCTTAATCCTTATTCACTTTGTTTCGACGACAAAAAGTGTATAAATCATCCTGACAAACATATTTCCTTTGTTTTCATATCCCCATTATGAATGTCAATGAAATCATAGAGCTTCCACTTCCCCTATTATTGTATTAGATTTCCAATACTCCTGATGTGTTTTTCCATCTTTCACAGATCAAGATTTTGCAGGCTTATCAGATTGAAAAAGATTATCAATACTAGACAAAGCATCAGCAAAAGAGTAAAAACGTACTGCCAGCATGCTCTTGTGCCCAGCATCAATAATTAACCCACTAGAGCAGAACTACATTTTGAAAGCATGAATGAGGTCGACCAAAGTTTGATATAGCTATGTATTTGATGAGTACAATTTAAACAATAAAAAGGCCATTAAAGCTTTTTAACATCCCCTCGTTTTCTTCCTCTAGTAAATGCTGGGTAAGAGGGAGGGTGGAGCTTTGTGTGAGAGGCTGTTGCTGTTAAATTCAGGAGTCTCTGGTCTTTTTAAGCAAGGAAAACAATAGGTAATTCAAATTTACGGTAAACACGTATTTTGCTAGAGAAACTTTATGTTACCTATTGAAAAAGAAAAACATGTGCAGGACGCGAGGTTAATGCCCTACGAGGAAATTATTATTAGTATTTCATCCTACTGTTTAGTAGATATTAACTTGCCATCTTAATTACATGTTAATCTCTAAACACAAAGGTAACAGGGTTATGACTCTCTCAAGCCAGCCTGCAAATTTCCTGTTTTCACCAATGGCATCCGGAGAGAGCAATAAAAGTGGAGAGCAACCATTAAAAAGACAAGTGTCCATATCAGCAATACAGACTGACCCAGCTTGGTATGAATGATGTGCACCAGGTTTTCTAAGTAATTCATCAATTGCAACATACAACAAAAGTGACTGCAAATTAAGATATTATTTTTAAGGTTTCATTCCATCTTTGCCGGTCTTGAATCACCCGATAGAACATACTTTTTGAAATTGTAGCTAATGGTATTTGATTGACAGTTGATCAAATTCATTAGATGTGCTGAGTGATTTCATTTTTTTTTTTAATCATTCAAATTTTGGCCTAATATCCAACAATTGTAAAACTAGGCAAAGGAAGCTTACATCTGATTTGTAAATATTCCTTCAACATTTTGCTTTTGTAGAACTTGTTCCTGAGATCAAGGTTGCTGGTTTAATTGAGCCTGTACTAGAAAGCATACGGAGGAGCATTGATAAACTATAAAATGGTTCCAATATAGCCAATCCATGAAGCTTTGTGCGGAGTTCCCTGGGTGCTTTGATTTTCCTCTCAAACAGCAATCTTGGATCTCTATTCTTCAAAGGCAAACGCCATCTTTGCTGTTATTGTTGTTTCCCCCACACTCACGTTTGAGTGATGTCACTGAGGTCGATTTTATCTATGTCCATAAAGGCTCTCCCACACTTGAATCACCCAGGAGACAGCATCTGTTGGCCTGTGCAATGGTAACAACCGCCAATAAAGGTCAATCTCCCATGGTAATAGCCAATTGGGTTGGTTCCCATTATTGGCGCTCTGAGCTGTGGTCAACAGATGGAGAACTGGCATCACCGCAAGTTACGTTGCAGTCTAAGGTGGTTTGGCCCCATCTTGAAGAAATCTTGTCTCTCTTTAATTGCTTCAGCTTGCATTGGCTAGCCCATCAGTCCATCATCTGCAGTGCCAATACGAAGAGACTTGTTGCAATTGCGTCACAAGAACGTTGCCAGTGAGGGCAAACTGCCTAACCATTTCTGCTAATTGCCTCATTAATGATTCACCAGTGTTAGGCTGCTGTAGCACTTCGCTGTGGGGAGCAAATTGTTCTGATTGGTTTGCCTCTGTCAATTATTGATGAGGCGGTGAGCTGAAGTGCTAACACCTGGGTTTGCAGGTCCAAATGGCCTCGCATTCCCATCACATACTCTGTTATCACACACCCTGGGACCACATTGAGTCTTGAAGAGCCGTGGAGTCCTGACTGCTGCTTTTTCTTTCAGAGTGGATCTAGCGTGCCCCAGGCAATGGCTGTGATGATCTCTGCGGTGAGGTTATTGGCTCACATGGCTCTCTGCTGTGCACAAGGTGGACAATGCAGTGGTGGAGAGCAGTAGCAATTTGTGGTTTAAGTGGTAGAGTCACATTGAGAGTGACAACTGACATGAGTGTATCGATAACACAACAACAACGACGACGACTAAAATGGCAAAAGAGCGAAGGGCAGTGCCAAGTTGGAAAGACTGAAAAACAGATTATGGCGCAAAACAAGATCAAACTAAGTTGAAGCTACGTATTAAGTCAGTCATTACAGTAGTCCCTTCATGATGCTGCAAGAAGAGTTTGGATTCCTCAGAGAATGATCCTTATTATAAGAAGCAATCCATGAATCAGTGGCTGGAAAAATATATTCCGTCACAATAATAAAATAATGATGTATTTTTAAAGACATTCTTTGCAATTTGAAAACAATATGAACATCTATATTGTCTCTATATATTATTATGTAGATTTATTTCAATTACTCATAAAATGCAAAGCAACTCACCAATAAAATTATGATTAAAATAAAAATATATTTGTTTAGATGTATGCAATGCTGTCATTATTTACTGTGACCCCAATGAGAGTGCCGCAAAAGATTATTGCTTACCCTTAAATATTCACAATTAAACACATCTTTTTTTGTTCCAATAAACGTAGTGTATGCGTAACCTCCATCATTAGGTTAACAAAGTTGATACAAAGACACTTTGGAGTAGGCTCAACGTACAGTACGCTTGTCTACCTTTGGCCTTAATTGAATCTGATTGAAGAGTCAGCCCCCATGCAGACGACACTGTCAGTCTGAATCTCTGCCAAGTAGGCTCGCCATGAAGACTCACATGGTGGTCACTCTGACTTTGTTTTTACATTGGCATCAGTGACAGCAGAGCCCTCCCCTCTCCTTATATAATGTGACCGTGACTCACTGTGTGTCACTATAAGCTCTGCATGTGGAGACAAAAGTACCATTCAGCTCATATTGTGGTCTTCTGTTCCTCATGATTCACATTATAGCCGTTGTATGGAAGCACCACACACGTGTGAGAGTGCGGTTGTCTGAGTCAATCTTCAATAACTACAGTGTTTTTTCTGGCTTTTCCCCTCCTCTTCTTTTTTTTCTTTTCTCAGACAACTCCACAACTGAGCAGTAAGGACATATGAGCAACAGGCCAATCGTATGAAGACAACAACAAAGCACAACATTGAAAAATGTCTTCACTGGAGGAACGAAAGACAGAGCTGCTGAAATCCCTTGGAGTTTCTACTTAATGACACCTTCCCTAATATTTTACCTCCAGCTTTTTTCTACAAAATTCAAAAGAAAAATGAAAGAAAAAGAATAAAGTCAAGAGACAGCAGCAGCATCGGGAGGACTATTTTCCCTTCGACACTAACTTGACAAATGCATGCTTCTGTTAATAGCTCATAATAAAAATGTACCCACACTCCTAATGCGGGCCACATACCAAGTCATTCTCACCATCCCATAAACCTTCATGACTGTGTATAGTCCTCATGGCCTCCCATTTTCCACATGAAGCCACTTTCCTTCTTGTTCCATACACCATGTAATTATCATTTCCAGTATCGTTTCTTGTCATCTTATTGGGACTGTAAAAAAGCAAAAGTGCTTCCAATTATTACTTGGCCGGGTTTTCTCCCTCCAGCATCCACTTTAATACATGTAAATAGAGGCGGAGAAAAGCATGAAAAACTATACAGAACACATTGTATTACTGCAGCTCTTCAGTTGTATTGATCTCAATATCAAGCGTGAATATTTTAGTAATGGTTTCTAACAAAACTTTAAGTTATTTTCTATATAAACTTGCTAAAATGAAGGTGTTTCTGCTAGACTGCATTCAAGAGCTTAGCCAGAGGTAAAGGTACTGCATTTGTAGGGAAAGAAACATCGCAAAACATTTTACCTGTAAAAAAATTAAGCCACAGATGAAAGCATAGTATGTGTTTCATGAGTTAAATGAGGCTTATAAAAAAAGTTACATTTCTGTCTATAGAAATATTATTTGGATGTTTTGTCCAACCATTTTACCCTTGTATTTTCTGAAGCGGCCCACGTCCCATTTCAGAAGCAACGTGTATCGTCTTGCATGGTTGTTAGTGAGCTCATCCACATTAAATAAAAATACACCTCATAGATTGCATACTAACCAGGACAACATTGTACTATGTGGATCATCCTGATAACCAAACGTATGGACAAATAAGATGCCAAGACCGGTGGAGAGACAACCTTACATGGTCAATTGGGAACTGAACACCAGTTTTCCATCATTTTAATCCCTCTACCTCTCAAAAAGTGATTTGCACAGAGGCTTCTGTCACTTTTTTCCAAGAGAGTCAGACTGCTTGCCTGTTGCATGACATGAGAACCGTTTTCATTGGCACAATTTAGAGGCACGAGAGAACATATAACAATGATTCACTTTGGTGTTCAGTGAAATAAGCTAAGACATGATCATGGGTTCCCACCCAAAACACAGCATAGCTCAACTATACCACTGTATATATCTGTACAGTATTGTATTTATATATTGTATAGCCAGAGATGCTGCATGTTGAGTTGGAACTAGATCACTAGATAAGCGTCATAACTTTTTCTCACAAGTACTATTACAACTCATGTACTTTTAGGTGAGCAAATCCAATAGTGAGTATCACAACTCTGCCAAACAGGCAGTAGCAGTGTTAAGGGGTCTTCAACTTTTTATTTTTTCATTAATTTATTTATTTTATATATATTGGACACATAACTTCACATTTGATGTCCTATAGAACCTGGACACAGTGAGCGTGGGTGGGGGAAGAGAAAAAGGAAGGCAAACTGGGGCGCGCCAATTAAATGGCAGCTTACAAAGTGGTACAGGGCATTCTGCCAGCAGCTGTCCATTCATTCAACATGAAAGGGATTTGTACATCTCAGTGAGTCGACACGTTGCCAGAGAAGTCCAAAACCAAAGTAGGGTTCTGAAAGTATACAGTGTCCATCTTTTGTCAAGTACAACGTTGGTCCGTTTACTCTGAAAAGTGTCCTTTGTGATCAAAAGCAATTTCAATGAGCTTGACAACCCCCATTGACTTATAATTATAAGTATGTTATGCTGCTATGCTCTTATGAACTGTCGTCTTGTGTGACATTTACATTGTGCTCTGCTTGAAACTGAGGTTACATTCATGACTCATTATGTACTACAAAATGCTTCCTGCTACCGTGCAAAACACAAATATCAAATGAGGTTTTTCAACATAAATGCTGGAGAGGAAATTTTGGCCAAGACCAGGTACACAATGTATTTAAACATGCAAAGGGAAAAGCAAGCAACACGGGTTAATACCAAGTCGAATATCTACTGAAACGAGCTTCCTTTCGCTGTCAAAGACTTAAGACCAATGCAGCATATATGCAGGTAGTCAGTATGATGGGTTTGTTCACTGTGCAAACAATAAGCTGTTAGCGTAATCACAGGTCAAAGATATATTACCCGTTGGCCATGTTTAATGGATATTAACCTGATATGTGGGTGGACTGTTGGGATACAAATGGTATGAATCCAGTCCTCTACTGTGGTAAATTCCCTTCTGTGAGTTCGCATTTCTACAATCTCTAACTCCCCACGATTGACTAAATTCCCAACATCAGTTAATCAATGTATCGATCTGTCTTCCAATTTGGCCATCCTGCGTATAATCACATTTAGATGAAGATACTGAATGTTGTATCTGCTCTTTTCCATACTTGGAGTACATACAGTGCGCGTCAGTCAGAATGGAGGATAATGCCGAGCCCAGCGCACTTTCAGCTAATTGACTTATGGGGCCTGTATCTGATTATACCTTTTTACCCATTCTTTCAACTACTTCAGAAGTCCATGTCCATCTGACTTAACACCCAATCAATGTCACCACAGGCTACATGGGATAACCTTTAAGAACATTTGAGTTTTAAACAAAAAACTTTCAAACTAACATCATCACTGAAATGTGTTTGCTGTCATACTGACGCAAAGTGTTTGATCACTGGCCAGGTGTAAGAATTAACAGTGACCCTCAAGTCAGACATATTTGGACTAGTTAAATCAAAGGTGAAGGATTACCGTGAGACAGCTTGCGGCAATTGCTCTACTCTTAATCCCCACCCACAGGCATAAAAACTACTATTTAGAAGCTTTATTTGTGTTCGGCATACATTGAAATGCTTAAAGACATGCTGGCTTGTTCATGACATAAAGACAGAAGTTGCGAGTCCAGAAGATGAGGTGTTTAGGCTAAAGACTGAGGTACAGATAATGCCGAGGATGAATGATAGAGACTTTAAAGCCCACCATCCCTCCATATTCTGGCGGGATATACACTTGGCTTTTGGGTGAACAATTAGCCAATACAGCACTTCCTCGGATGAAATTTCCCCCAAAGATTTCAGAATGAAAACAGACAGACGTGAGAGTAATGCTATTGCAATTTGGTCAAAGCTCGCAAGAAATATCGTTTTTAATGAGTGGAATCATGATGTCTAAATGAATATAGTAAAAGCAAGGTGTAGGCACGTAAAGTCCCACTGTGGTTGAGGTTTAGCTGTACAGTCTGGTTTCCGACATATTTGATTTGCTATCCAGTTTTCACACTTTGAATCACAATTGATGAAGCTAATGTATTATAAAAATCATCCAATTGACTTCCTGCTATCTGCGACTGACTTAAGACCATGTAAAAATGGCTTGCTCCTGTTTAGAGTAATCAGAACAATGTAGAGTCAATTGGTTAAAGAGGATAAGGGGGATGCATACTGTCCTCCCTGCTGTGCACAAAGCATAATCCTTCAGTTTAACAGAAGTGAAATATTTGTAGCATTTAATACATGCCAACCTACCTAAGAAAATTGTTTCATCTCATTTATTAATGTATTGCTTTAGTTTAACACATACTTATTAAAATATAAACACCACTTACATTAGCATGAAATTGTTCGGACAGCCGATATGTCTTCATCACATTTAAAGACAATGGCTGAGAATGCAAAAATGACGATCAAAATCTACAATGAATTTAGCGGGATTGGGCCCAATAATATTTTAATTCAGGTCAAAGTCCTCTGTTTTTAATTTCATGAAAGCCCTTACCGGCAATCTCAATGAAGAGAATCATTTATGTTGAGGACTGGATTTATGGATTTGTAAAAAGTGCTGCAGGTCAACAATTATGCCTCCTGGTATCACAATAGGCCCTCATCTCAGTTAGAAAAGGTTAATTTGAGCACGCCCTATACTGTTGTAAAGGTGTGCATTATTTCCCACATGGGCTTGAATAAACACTTTGATTATTCAAAAAAGAGGGCCCTGGGCTGGCTCTGTTGTCGTCAGAGGGGTCGTAAGCTGCACTAACCGCTTCTAGGGTCTTATTGCAATGGCGATCAGCCCCTTGCCACTTGGCCCCTGTGACCCCAGTCTGAGATAAGCTTCTCGGGAAAGCACATTAACATGCTCCTGGAGTCACGTGCCTCCTTTATCAAGCTCAGTAATGTGAAATCGAGTGTTTATGGACCCCCTGTGAGGACGCACCACTGCCTATATGAGAGGCTGAGTGTGGACAATGGACCTGTGCTTGTGGGGAGAACTGAGGATATGATGCTAATGATTTTCTTACTTACTGAGCAATATATATTTCCTGACTGCAATACACTATGAGGAGGTTACCTAACCATGAATCATAAATCATGTCTGCAGGCTAACTATATCCACGTCTTCCTTTTTTTTTTTTTTTACTAATATGGTAACTGATATTTAAATGTACATAAATATAAAAGACACTGTGTTATTATTTAAATGAACATTTTTGTTTTTGTAAAAAAAAACAGAGAAAGGAAAAAAAAAGTTTCCAAACGATGCCTTTTTTTCCTTGTATTGCATTTTCCATAGACTAAAACCAATCTGGTTTCAAAGGTGTGTACCTGCTGATAGCCGGATCTCCAATGAAAGATCCTCTCAGTTTGTCCGCAATGATGGATGGTGATGTGTCTTCTTACATGATGTTTTCACTGGACAGACAGAGAGAGAAAGATATGGCCTCAGCTTAATGTCCTTCCCCGGTGCTGTGCATGCTCTTTCCTGTTTGCTTTTCCCTTCACGGCACAGTTAACATCATAAATTAACTTTTCCAAGTACCCTGTGTAGAGACTGGCGTTATAAAAGAGACAAACTCTGTTATGCAATGTTGTGACACTGATCAAATTCACAGCCGTTCATAGACTGAAGCTATCCATTTGTAACACTCGATGGGTTAAAGATCATTGCTAATGCAGTGAAGTATTTTATTTTCATGTATGTGCATGTGTGGTGTAAAATGCAAGCCACATTTGTTCATTATTCTAAAATCATAAATGAAACAAGCAGTGGGAAGGAAAACTAAACTTTTGCTTCATCTTTCACATACGTGTGTAAATAGGATGTAAATATGAAATACCTATGCATGCTAATATCCAAGCAATTTGTTCAGGTACTTTTGTAATCCGGAATTCTCATTGGCATGGAAGGTGAAAAAGAAAAAAAAAAAAAAAAACGTGAAAATTTGAAAATCATATGGTTTGTAAATGATTAAAACAACAAGATATGTCTTTACTGTTAATCTTTCTTTCTTACTGATGCATCGGTCTGACATTTACAGTCCTGTGCTTGTATTATTAGTCCATGTTTGTATGTTTCATAAAGGTAAGGCTGAGGCAAGACAAGACCATAAATCATTTTAGTGTTCAAAGTGTGCAAGAGGAAAACAAAAATCACATATTTACCTACATGTGCATACAAATGATGTAAAATTAAGGGGTTCTTAGAGTCTTATACAGTTGATTAAATGCCATGGGACCCAGTTTAGATCAAAAGTTGAAAATAATGGCCAAGCATCGGGGGAAAGAAAAAAAAATCACCAGCAGTTAATTGTTCTGCTATTTTGACGAGGCAAATGAAACAAGGTTGCAATATTGCCCAAAAAAATAAAATACATATAAATATATATGCATATATTAAAAAAAAACCTGAAGCTGGAGTAAATGGCAATTAAAATGTCATAATTTCAATTTTTGTTCCTAAAACATTGCCTCTGCCCTAGGATGTGACATTTTCTGATTATTGAAATGGAGGATGTTGGATGAAAATGTGTGATTTCACAGAGTGTTTATTTTGAACATTGTTACAACATTAAAGCAAAGGCGCTTATGGTAGAAGGAAGTGTCTAATTTTTAACCAGTGCTACAGATATTTTAACTTTAATAAATAATTATTGTAACAATAATCATTGTGTTGTTCTTTATTGTTTCATCTTTCACATGTCTTGTGTGGAGAAAAGATATGAATATAGGAAAACGGTCAGGAAAGTACCTGGATTAGGTAATGCATTGCCTTTAGTTTGTTAGTTAGTAGTGTTATAACAAAAACAACAAATGGAGCATTGAATATGATTTTATCATAGAGTATTATTAGGTTAAATCCAATTTTAAAATTGTATCAAAATATTCTATCTGTTCATTTTGTCTAATTAGATGTTTTCACCATTTGATTTCACCGAAAAAAGAAAAGAAAAACACATCCATCCCATTCATTGCCGTCCTGCTCACTTTCATAAACCAACGTTGATAAACAACGCAGTGACAGTCTCTCATCACTCAAGAGGATAAATCTCTGGACCAGATAACATCAAGTGTACTGTGTCACCTGTCAAGTGGAGTGTGTCACAGTTCAATGGGAACGCAAAAAAATAATTAAAAAAAACAAGACTGTGTGTGTAGATGTTGGGTGGAGGCTGTTGTGGATTTAAAAGTGCCTCTTGGCATGCAAGTGCAGGCCTCTCCAGGCAACAGTCAAGTGGAAAGTGGTGAGGGGGGGGGGGGTGCCTATGAAGGTGTATCGGGAAATAGAAAAAGAAAGCGAGAGGCGTAACGAAGCAAATGAGAAGTACTTGTTCAGACACTGTGAAACTATACCATTTTGTGTGCTCTGCTAGTCTCATTCACATGCTAAGAATAGGCAGGTGATCTAAGAACACAATTATTTTCACCGATAAAAAGCAACATATGCTGCCATCATAAAAGTTCTTATTAGACAGTAATTTATTAAAGCAAGTCATATAAAAAAGAGAGAGGTAGGGGAGTTCATTTTAAGGTGTCGTTTTTCTTCTCATTAAGGGCCAGAGAACGGCATTACTGTTGGAAGAAGAGTGACAGATGAGTGCTTTTCAACTTTATAGGCTAATTCTTTCATTTTTGATCTCTCCTTCATAATTAGTCCTTTAAAAGGAGAGTTTGCAGTTTTAAAACTGCAAGCAAAATTATAAATGTAGCCTCGTTTCAAATATCTCTTAGTATAAAACTCACCTCTCCATGTATGAGGTCCATGGCTACAATATTTTAATAACTTAATCATGATAGTGTTACACTCAAATTTATCAGGATTTTGGGGGATTGGTATTTATGTTTGGTTATTTGAAATCATCTCATGTGCCTGTGGCTCTTTCACCCGTGGAAGGCAGCTTTGTTTTGTTGTTAGGGTAAAAACAAAAAACCCTTACAGAACACTTTAACTAGTGTATAGTATTAAAGTACAATCCTTTTCTGGACATGAACTCCAGTGATTTTGATTGTAAAATTAAATTATGAATGTCTCTCTTGATTTACTGTTAGCAGCCATGTAATATATTTGAAATCTTGTTTGTCTAAATAATCATCTCAATCATCTGCAATAACTGTCTTTCAGCTGCATATTCAGACAACACATTCTAGTTGCCTGAGATATTTAGTAACCACAAGCAGAGCTATCATCCTCCTGAATTCCAAGGTATTTTCACTTCTGAATGCTCACTGTTAAAACATTGTTGTAATATGAATGAGAAATAATACTCCTCAATTGTCAATGTTACAACATTATAGAAATAGGATTAGCAAAAGAAAGGATTAGTTTATTGTGGGACTTATCTGCATCTTCACATTATCTATGACACAAAGTGCAGAAGGAGATGGTGATTCATACGGCGCATTTTCTCAGAACATAGGAAGCACACGCATTCTATTCACTTGCTGCATTGTGAATGAACAAGGATATATGCTATTGTCCGCGCTTATTGTAATGGTAAAATACGGTCTAGTTAATAGTGATGATTGTAAATGACTCTTCATTCACGCAAGAGCAAGGTATTTGCATCCTTTACAGAGATGGATTCCACCGCAAATAAGCCCACACGAAACAAAGGCACAACTGGGAAAAACAGCGGGTTTTGTAGGCGCCCATTGTGTTAAATTTGGCAATATGTTTGCATGTTTGTTTTTGTCTCATTCAACAATGAGGTTAAGAGGGAACAAAAACATAGGTTTTGTTTATAGATTAAAAAATACCTTTAATTTTCAACGGTAGTAAGGATGACTATAGAAAACTTTTGAATATTGATGGCATAATATTGTTAATTAATTACAACAAATCAAGTCATTATGTATGAACCTAATATTTACAACACAATGAACCAAGACAATGACTAAAAATAATTCAAATCACTTTTGTATTGCAAATGATGCCATATTTAGTGTTTACAAACTGAAACACGCAGATGTTCATATCTGCTTTTGTTCCACAAGATACGACACTGAGTCACTGTTGTGTAAACATCGACTCTGATCGTTGATGTCTCTTTGCATGGCAATCGAGAGTCAGCGGAGCATGAAGGAGTCACTGTTCATGGATGTAACAATCACTCTCTAGGGCACAACACTCGGGTACATCAGAGAAAATAAGAGGATAAACCTTATGAGCAACTACCGATGTGTTGCATATCGTAAGGCAGGTGGATCTCAAAAACTCTGAAACTGAATTCAGATGTTGAGACATCATACAAGTGTTATCAATTTTCTCTCGCTCAAAATTAATCAGTAACGAATGAAATGTTCCTTATGAACTGAGATGAGTTGATTGAGTCACCTCCAATTTTATAGTGGTAGCCTAATGGTGTAATCCTGAACTCTTCAAAGACAACTGAGGTGATCTAAAATTTAATCAGAAAGATTGCCCATGAACTGCTCATTGATGTAGAGTTGAGACAGGCTTTTGAAATACAAGTACATTGGTATCCATCTCGACAATAAGCTGGACTAGCCTATGCAGGCTAAGGTTTTAGAAGCAAGGGCAGAGCAGACTCAATTTTGTGAGGAGGCTCATGAGTAATTTGAAAACTGTTGCAATGCTTCTGTGTTTAAGTTTTGTATTTTCTCACAACCCTTTAGTTCTTGAAAATCATATATTGATGAAAACTTGGTCAAGGTTGCACAGGTCATTTGGTCAGCTTGTCGAACACTTCAAGATCATGAATGTTGAAGTGCCCAGGGAGAAGACAAAGCTCTAATCCCTTGTTTGAATAGCAATCAATAACATATTGATCCTAGACTAATTATTTAATCATATTTGTATTAGAACCATATACAATTGATTATTATAAAGCACACATACCAGTGTAAATTACTATTTGAAATAACAAGAGTAGCGCTTCAGTGTTTTTTTCATGTTTAGCCGCAAACACCAGATGAGAAAAACGGTATAGGAAGTTCATGAAAAGTACAAAATGAGATGTATGGTTCTTACAGAAGTTCACTACTGTTAGTCATTTCTACCTATTGTCACGAAAATGCTGACATTGATTATCTGTCTTTTTAGAGAAGCTGAGTTGGTCATTTTAAATTGGGGTAATTCCTTGATAATTTCAGCATTCTTGGTCAAAATGGCAGAGCGTTGGAACTGGAAATTCAAAATGTCTTCGAAGCATTTCTTTTTTTCTCGCTCTTCTGGTATATTTTAACCAATGCTTTTATATAGGAAAATGGCCAACCATATTAGAATTGTTTGGTTTGTTTGGCCTACTGCCACTCTCGTCACTCGGAGAATAGCTCCTGAGGGGTGACATGCATAGAATTTGATGAAGTAATGAAGGAAAAGTCCTCACATCCCACTGACCTTCACCTGTTGTAGACACAAATTGTATTAGAGGACGCCATGCCATTCATCTGAGCTAGCAATTGAAGGCTCATTTAGTTAATTTAATGATTAATAAGTTTTACACCTCCTAATAATTTCATTTAGCCCAGTGATTGAAATCCTGGTGTGCTGGGCAGAGCACAGCGGGGGGCAGATGAGGATGAAGACCGCCTGACTGGGACGTGTCAGAAGAAGAGGGGCATGGAAAAGAAAGGAAGGGAAAGAGAGAATCTCCCTGAGGACTACAGATCAGTCTATTACCACCGTGACCTTTTCTCTCCATTGCATATGCCATTACAAGGGGGGGATGTGGAAGTAAAAGCCTTGATTAACACAGCGATCTAACATGTTGAAAGACAAATGGAAAAGAAAAAATATGTTCCTTCATTAGGAAAATGTTCTGCATTATTAATGTTAGAAAAGCTGGGCTGAGGCCACCTTGGCATATTAAGGATTCTTGGTTTAACCAGGGGTGATCAGTGTCGAGCCTCAAAGTCTGCATTGTACAACACATTTACACTGACACCTGATTTATGGACTCACAGGTATTACGTATTTCTATACTAAATATTTTGTATAAAATTATAAATATGTCATGAAACAAAAGTATTTAAACCAATAAAGACCGATTTGACTGATTAAAAACTGATTTTTTGCAATTTAACTAAGAAACTCTGCTCCTATACTTCATGATCCTGTTTTGATATGCTGACGTAACAATATAGTTTATCCATTTGTTTTGAATACATATATTCTAGTGTGGATGAAGCTAAAGAAAAAAGGGGTCAAAGAGTAACCCATTTACTCTTGCTCGGTTAAATCTTGACTCCCTAAATTGGATAATCGCTTAATTTTCATGTCATAAATCAAAGCAGAACAAGTTAAAAGTTCAAGCGTTGTTTTCAACAGTAATGCGAAAATAATGCATGCCAACATCTTGCTATGAGGTGCTCTCATTGGTCTGATAAATTGGAAATATTTAAATGGAACATGCGAGGATAAAATAAGATGTTCATCACAGCATTGCTTTTGAGTTTTTTTACACAAAGACCACATTATATATGCTTTTCAAAATCTGACCTGACAGTCTTCTTCATAAAACACAGTGACCTTGCTGTTTTCCGACCACTGGCTTTACCCAGTGACCTAATGTCATACAAGGTCACAGCAGATCCAAGCACTGTGGTTTCTAAGCGAGTGCCACAGTGTTTGTTTGAAAGCAGAGCTAAACACAGAAAGACCTCCAGACAACCTTTGAGGGCCCGTTCCAATCTATACACCGAGCAGCTGATTCTTATCTGAGCTATGGCAGGAAGGACTCCTTTTAAATTGTGTGAAGCCACGTATTGTTACGGAGGACAAAGAGCCTTCATTAAGTTTGTGATATGAGAGAGGAGGCAATTTGGAAACCAAAAGTCCCTTTCGGACGTGTGAAGTCCGTTAATGTACCAGATTGTACACAGTATGCTCTATATGTAAACAGATCAGGTAATGTATCACTTTAGAGCATAGAAGTTGGAGACGTAGCTACACTACACCAAATTGCTTGTTTTCTTGACCAAGAACTATAACTATTGAAATGGTAAATAGACCTGACAACTCGAAGGAAGAAACAGTTAATTTATGAATGGGCCAGCATGGAAAAGTCACTAAGCAAAAACAACACAAGTGGTAATTTTCTTCATATTTCTATTCTTTCTAAAATATAAACCAGATTGAATACGTGCAGTTCAGTCTTGTTCCCAACTAAATAATGGGTCAGATTGGTACAATAAAGTAACTTAAAGTCATGAATTGAAATCTTCAATACAACTGTTTTGGCAGGTTCATCATTGTTATCCAGTAGAAAGATTTTGACTGAGGTCATGTAAATCTAATGTCAACTGAAAATTAAGGGAAGATGTGCCCCAAAAGCCACAAAACTTCAAAGCACTATTCACTATCATGAATTATGTCAAATAAGACCCCAGCCAAAATAATTGTGCTAAAAAGATTGAGCATGAGTATACTTAATCTCTTATTGAATCAACATGTGTGGTTTTTAAAGTTCCAGTGTGTGTGACTTTTAGTTTGTCCCATCAAGGGTCGCTGCAGCTAGTCATGATTTTGTATGGCAGTTTTTGTATACGCGAGATGTGTGATGCAACTGATTAATGTGGACTCAGAGAAAAGTGCACAGTTGGGTATTGGGACACTACGGCACAGCAAATATTACACTTGTGTAACAGTCGGGAATATTTTGTCTTCAAACATTGCCTGTAAAGGCAATGTTTAAATGTTGGATATTGCTTAGAGAAATGAATGGAATACATTTACTAAATGACTTTTTCAGAAGAGACGACTTGAAGGAATCTGACTTCAAAGTTTTGAACTGGTTATTTGAGGCAGAGAACCAACAGCCACAAAAATCTGACAGCTGCAGACTTCCTCGACAGGGTGCACCTGGACAACACTAGGCCTAGTGTTGGGGCTAAAGAAGTCTGTACTTTTCCTTTCAGTACCTTTGTCTCTCAATGGCCAGGGTCGGAAGTCAAAAGGACGGGAATGCAAGAACTTGATTTTTTGGCAAAGGTGACTTTTTTTCTGGCCTTTGATTAGCTAATGAACCCTCACTGGAACCCAGAAAGTGGCACCCATAGCAAATCAGTGGGTTAGGGTGTTGTTGAGTGCCGATTTTCAGCATGTTCTTACGAATGTTTAAGATTTGCTTACTTGCCAGGAACTCAACATAGAAGTTTATATATATATCTATGGAATACTGCTTATTATCTGCATTAGTCTACTCAGAAGTAGCTATCCAGAAGAAATCGTAGTATGATGTTGGCAGCTATCGCACACACACCAGCCACCCCTGCTGTTAATTACTATTTTGCCAAAAGTAATTATTGCTTTTGTTGAAGTCATGCCAAGAGGTTAACATTTATTTTATCTAGCAATTGTTTTTTCTATCAGCAGGTTTTCCTTGAATGTGTGGTTTTTATTGGCATGGCTACCTTGGGTGTTTTTAGTTCCTCAGTCACGTTTTAATTGCCTGTTTCCACCTGTAGAAAGAGGAGCAGGAAGGTCCCCCTCTCACCGACAAGCGCAGCAGGCTTTGAGATGTCATCTGCTCTCTTTAACAGGCCAATGACTGCTTCCTCCTGTCACAACTTTGACTTCCTGCACAAACATAACCTCATTAAAACTGCCACCACTGGTTAGTGGGCGGTCCTCCTGGCCCTCCCCTCCAATTAAGAGTAGCAAGCTCTGTTGCTGTGACAATTCCCACATTGAGTTAAAATCTGAGTGCTCTAGGGGGTAACGCCATGTGTCAAAATATAATTATGATCTCAGCCATGCCTCTGTCCAAAACAGAACGGGGAATAGAAGCAAGCTACAGCTTGAAGATTGAGAGAAGAGAGTCTGTTGAATGAAGTTACTGAAGGGAAGAAATAAAAGAGAGGGATAATGAGGGTATTTGCCCATAGTACATTATCACACTTAGAATCTTGTCTTTAAAATTAAGTACTATGAAGATGTGTACCAAGGAAAGACAAGTCGATGGTTTCTATTGAAACATGATTCCACATAGATCAATACAATCAGATAATCTGGATTATTAATTCATTTTCTGGCCTGCTAATCCTTCCTCACAAGGCTCACGGAGGTTGCAGGAGATTATCCCAGCTGTCTACGGGCACGAGGTAGGGGACACCGTGAATTGGTGACCAAAAAATCGAAGGGAATGGGAAGATGAACAACAATTCTTGCTCACAATCATGCCTAGGGGCAATTTAGAGTGTTCAACCAGCCTACCATGTATGTTTTTGGAACGTGAAAGAAACCCAGGAACCCAGAACTCTGAGGCCGACGTGCTAACCACTCAGCCGCCAGAATATCTTTAGCAAATATTTTAGAAGAACCTTCAATCCCCGCTCTTCCAGGCAAATATTAAAACAGAGACTGATGACATGATGACAAGGATGAAGATAAAGGAGGTTTGGAGTACACACAGGGCAGCAATGTGAAGCACAAACACTCGACTGCCTGCAGCAGCCATGCTGCGCCCTTTGTTACAGCTGCCAGTCAACCACATCTGATTGATACTTGAAATGTCAAATGTTACTAATTTCAGCTCCCATGTGAACCCCTTGCTGATAAAGACATTATAATTAAACTTCAATTCTGGATAATTAACAATGCAATTACAGTGAGGTGTAATCTGCAGCCTGCTATGATCCAAATGCAGCCACAATGTTTTGTTACAGGAACAAGATTTTTTTTTTAAATATTTTATATTGCAATGACCCGCTCCCACAGTCGGTGTCCTGTAAGAGGGAGTGAGGTAACCAGACAGCTGTTCAGGTGTGTGATGTCTGACATGCTCACACAGCGTGCGTATATTGCAGCGAGAAGGCTTGCTTGACAGCAGCAACTCCCCAAACATGAATAGATTATCTACTTCTGAAGGACACTCTCTGCAGTTAAAACATGCCAAATATTAAGAGGACAGAAGTAGAAAATGATTGATGGAAAAAAATGATATAACAATGATCGATTGGATTTTTGTTTGTCTACTAATTCACTAATGTGTGAGGTACATAAATTGTCTCAACATTACTCTCACTTGTTTAAGACAAGGCTGTCAAACTCATTTTTGTCTGTAGATATTCAGTGATCAAAACCAAAAGAGTTCATATGCATGTACAATATTCATATTTCAGAACAAACTGGAACAAATAATAGTACGTTAACCAATTTTAACCATGAATCTACTGATGTTTGAATATTGTGTTATCTATCACAAATACTGTGCAATGTTAAGATTGGGCTTAGAACGAAGTGATCAAGTGCTACTACAGGCTAAAGCTTGCCTATTCCTGCCAAACTCGTAACCTATTAACAACACAGTCACCAACATGTACTCTATGCGCATGACCTCTACTGGCCAATGCCTTCTTGCCCAACTCCTAACTGTGATCCCACAACTCAGCCTTGGTACAAAAAAAATAAACTTAAATTGGTCTCAGTTAATAAATAGATACCAGCTCATTCTAAATAGCTACAGAGTTTGAAGATGACCAGTTCACAAATGAAGGAGAAGCAGGACTTCAACATCAGTGTCCAGTAGAAGAACAACAACCCAAATGGTGCCATGACTGACCATCAACTTGAAAAAAAAAATGCCGTTCCAAAATCATAGTAAAGCCATTCAGGGATAAACAACAGAACATATTACTTCCTACATTATGTCCCAACAAAAGAGCTGCTCAGATCAAAATACAAAAATGTCTGATAATTTGATACGATATTTTTTCTTTGCCTTTATGTGTCTTGCGATTTGATATCATCCATTAATTGATTAATCTTCCATCCTGCTTACCCTGCAAGAGCCGTGAAGGTGCTCAAGACTACTCTTGAATATATCAAAAAGAATGAAGTAATACTCTTTATTGGAACAGATATAGCCATACAGTACAGCTACAGACTTATTTTGTGGTGGAGAGAGGGGAGGCAGTGCATCTGACGAGGGGAGCACTGGAATAAATGGCCCTAGTGTTTGTAATGGAGAGGAGTGTGGCTCCAAGCCAGGGATTTGAGTTAGCGGGCCTTGGTCTTGGAGAGGAACACTTCCCACACTGCCAACTGGAGCTGCCCAAGCAGGGAATGGCATTGAGTTGCGGCGGGGGTTTTCTTTCAATCCCCTTATATGTCTGTGTTTGGATGTTTGAGGGCGATTAAGGGAAGTCCTCTGGAGCATGCTCGCCCGCCTCCCTGATGTAGGCTGACAAAGAAAGCCATGCCCTGGCTCATTCCCAGCATTTGTAGCTCGAGCTGTGGAGTAGTCATGGTGAACATGCTCTGAAAGGCCACATAATGGGACTATAGATTTGTCTTCTTGGACAGTTGATTGTGGCCATTGTTGTTTTTAAAAGCAGGCAAACTCATTGGACTTTACATATGCACGCAAGTAACAGTGAAACACAAACATGTACACACACTAATTGCTGTAAGTGAGCGAGCGTTTGGAGCGGGTGGACAGGTCTGGCTGAGCGAACGGTTTCACGCGTTCATGCACTGCTGCTCCAGCAGCATAATGGGGTGTGACGCATCGGACTAAGTAGCTAATGGGGTGTGAAGTCATTAGAACACTGCTTGTCTCTAACTTCATTTCACCAAGCAACTATATCATTTGTTTGCATCATCCTACTCAACCCTTACATTTACTGCCCATTTCGCTTGTTCATGTAAACGTTATTATCTATGGTTATTATTTTGGCCATCAATGATAGCAACTCTCTCTTCAATGTTTCCCCAAGTGTACATTATCCATCAAGTCTATTCACTGACCTGCTTTTAGTTTCCACTATGGAATAAAAAACACATTTCCGACTTGCATGGGATTGTTTGAATAAGAATTGCAAGAATGTGTCAAATATAGTCAAAATGTCATAGATGTGAAATAACAAAAATAAAACAAAGAAATGAGGAAGGACATCTGTTTTCCGGATTCAAGAACAACAAAACAACTCAATGGGGAAAGACAAATACCATCATCTTGTGATTCTATTGTTTCAGACCCATCTAAGCTCTGCAAATTTGTGATATTTCTTGTTACACTGTGCATGAACCAATTACATCTTTAGTGGGTAAGAGGTTCAAATTTTGGATTATCTTGCATTAACACCTACATTGTTTAAGGGAGACCATTTCACTACCGGTATATATTTTTTTCTAATAATCAAAGCTTAAATAGAATATCTGTTGTCAGGTAAGGAAAATGTTTGGAAGGTAGTTATTAATAGTGGTTCTGTTGGCCTTTTGCCACCTTCAAAGCGGCTGTTCACCTGTGAACGGCCACTGCTGTGGAGCAGGTGTGACACCATATGCACATGGCGAAAGCAGTGTGGCCTGGGAAGAGGAAGGACAGAGCAGTTGTTTTTCCATTGATCAGTGCTAAAGGTAAGCAGCAGTGCTCAATAGACAACCATTGAGGGCCACAAGCATTTTAAAGAGTAGGAAAATGTTCAAATTTGACAGTGAATGAAATAGTTGACATCACGCAGTACTCAAGTACAAACTATGGACAAGAGCAGTGATGGCAAATGGCTTGTTCTTGTGGAACTATCAGAGCGACAACTTCCTTTTCAATTGCATGTCATTCCGGGAAGTTCATGGCCACCGCATGCAGAGTGATATTCACTTATCATGACTATTCAACTGTATTCCATGTGTCAGAGAAAGGCTCTATTGCCCAGCCGTCGAGAAAGGGGCATTCTCTCAACCATAAGTGCTCTCTTCGGGTCATGTGACTGCCAAGTACTCTGGAACACTCGTTACAGAATATAGGAGCAGGAAATGATTATCAGGGGGTCAATTTATGTGAGGGGGAGGTAGTATGACAGAGTGAGAGGTCAGCTGCCGTCCATATCTCTCCGCATTAAAGATTGACATGGTGAATCTAAGAGAGCTCTTCCACTGCCTCAGTCCTTACCACACACATGCACTTCCCCATTTAAATATCTGACAGACGATGAAAGTGCAGCCATTAAAACGTCCACAGAGCGCTTCAGGAATGAAATGGGGGAGATAAAAGAATTCCCCTGGGTAATCAACGGGGCTATGAATTAGCCCTGAGTTTAAGATGGGGGAGAGGGTATGGTTTAAAGGACGGCATGCATGTTTAACACATTTGTGGTTCATTTTCTCAGTCAGTCCAGATAAGACACCGATAACATACTCATATACTGTAAGCACCAAACTGCTCTTTCACTACCCACAACAGTCTGGATTCCCAAGTTGATCTAATAATGCCACATACATTTTTTATGATTATAGTATGGACTGACTGATGTCAAGGGTGAATGTTTCCTAAAAATAGGGTCCAAAACATAACATGATGGCAACATTAGATATTATTTATCAATTCATTAAATTTACTCATTATCCACATGATGTTTAAAGGAATGCAAGAGCTTCTCCCAGTTAACTTTATGGGCATAAATTCTAAGTGCTCAATATTTATGACTGAAAATCTTCATGTGAGCATGAAAGCTCGAATCTCCCTTTCTCCCAATCAACACCTTTGTAAACTGTGAGGAAGATTAGAATGGAGCCAATCTAAGAAACTTCCTCAGTAAGGAGCAAAGAAACAAAAACTTTTCCAAAGTATTTTTTTTTTTATGAAAACGGCATTACCCTTCGAAATTACACAATGCCGGAAACCAATGTCCAATTAATTTCTATTTCTTAATTTATTATAATAATGATAAAAATAATAATGGTACGTCAAAGATTGTTGAAATCAACATACATTGGCACCATCTGTCATCTTGGATTCAACAATTAAAAAGATTGAATAAACTATAGGTAATATTACTTTGCAATTACTATATAGGAAAAACAAATTTCAACAAATATGCTGAGAAGCACATGTTTTAGATTCCACAGAATGTAAAATAACGAGACAAAGATTGGTGGATGACATACCGTTGTGGGATGCCTTATATTACTAGACCATTGTATGCAGCCGTGCATTGAGAATAATTGTCCCACCATCAGATAAAATTCACTCCGAGGCAATTTGGACTAGACGTGATATCATTCAGCTGTTTAAGAATGAACACATTGTGTGCCATGAGCAATAGTTGCACCATTTTGTAATGGGGACTTGGAGAACACATTTTTGTCCCGTTGCTATACCATTAAGACAACATAACATTTTTACTTATAAAAAACGGGTGGCTTGAGGAAATGTATTTTCTAGGTGTATATCAACTGCTTGAATATCAATCTATGCAATCTAAATCCCCTTTAAATCGTTAAGAGCAAAGTAATATTGTTCTATTCAAATTATTACACATTGATAATATATTTGAATATATTTTGTCAAAATATTGTACATTTAAGTCATTTGCATGGTTACGTAGACCAATATTTCTGACTCAGTTTCACATTTTGGAGCACATTAGCAGCAGTGGGGAACAGTGTGTCACATTTTCCATATACATATATAGAATTGTGTTTTTTGTGTGTGTTTTTTTTAAAGGACACCCAACTATAAGCCACAGTCACCATATTTTCAAAGAAAACAGTATTCTTCCATAAATAAGCCGCAGGCCTTCACATTTTATTTTGTGATATTTACACCTAAAGCCATCCAGCTGACTAGGGACAAGCCAGTGGGTTTAAGGCTGGGGGGAAAATGTAGCTACTTATAGTTTGAAAATTATGCAACAGTGCCTGGAGAATCTACCGCCTGTTTTGGGCATCATCGGGCCCCCGCGTCAACTTTCAAGTCTTCCGGATTTAAAAAAAAACACAGTGCAAAAGCTGATTTGGCCTCTATGCAATAAAAATCAGATATGCTCAAAATCATGACACACATTCTTTCTAGGGTGATGCAAAAGGACCAAATTACTTACTGGAAAAGGTCAAATAACAAAGCAGTGCCTGTGCATAAAACAAACACAATAACAATTTTAACCTAAACTTTGAATTTACATCATCTTCAATAGCATAAACTCTTTGAAATACCAACATGAGAAAAGCCAAACAGTTATTAATAAATAATAAAAAACACAAACGACAACAATGAATTGCAATTTTTGCAATTTAGGATCTTCAATACTGGTAGTTATTAAAAGTCAAGGCGCCAAGAAATTCAGGCTGAATTCAACAAGCATTTTCAGAGCCACGCGCTATGATGTTAAAAGGTAGCGCTGGAGTCGGGGGTGGGCTGGAGTGATGTCGGGTGTTGAGGTGAAAGGGTGAGGAGGGGAACGAGCACAGCAACAAGGGCCTCTGTCCCGGGCCAGGCTGTGAGCTGCAGCCGTGTGCTGATAAGACTGTAATAGTCCTCCTTAGAGGACCCAGGGCTCTGCTCCCCTTATTAGTCATTTATCACACCTGGCAGCCTCACTGAACCATAATTACTCTTCCCTTATCCCCCCGCACTGTCATGTCCGTGAGAGCGAGCGGACGAGAGGGGGAGGGAAAGAAATAGCTGTGAGAAAGAGAGACTGGACGGAGAGAAGGCAAGAGGCCTTTATGGGAGGTCATGTAGAAAGAGAATGTGCGGGTGAAGCACACTTGTGAGTGGACACAGTCCAAAGTAGACATACTGTAACATGTACTCCATACAGCAATGCAGCACCACATGGCAGAAATGAACAAATGGCAGCCACAGTTTGTTTCTTTTCATTTTTATAGAGTGCAGCGAGAGAAAATCCTAAAAGCAGTCATTTTAATTGAGTGTATGTAAAAGATGGAAAGGAATGTAATCTCACCAAATACACCCCTTGAAAACAGAGCCATCATTGTTCCAGAAATAAGAAACATTTGTTTCAAACCACAGTGCACCCACTTAATGTTTGACAAGACAGGAATTGAGGGGTGGGGAAAAATTAAAGTAATCTAATCCACTTGGGCAAAAATATTTGTTTGTCAAAGTCAAATGCTGCACATCCAAAGCGTTAAAAGTAAAGACGGAATTGGTGGATGTTAGGTCTATCTTGAATGCAATATTTAAAAAAAAAAAAATCATCATCAGATTTTGAAGCTGTCTGTAAATGACGGAATATGAAATTTGGCCAAGACTTGTTCATTTGAATCACGAAAAGAAAAGAGCACATTTTAAATTTCAAAATATCTTCTGTGGCGTATGTGACATAAAATTGAATATTCTGGACAGGTACAGGTGTCAAAAAAACAAGTTATTAAGTTACATAAACTTGACCTTTACTACCAAAAAGTGTGGTGAAAATTATGTTTAAGAGCAGTGAGGAAATAGAAAATATTTATTTTATGCTAACACCAGAGATGTTCTTTCTCCTTCGCATCTATCGTGGTTAAACCTTGCATGACCTCATCAGCATTTTTACGCTTGGCATACAATTATATGCTTGCCAAAAGTACTTTCCAGACTAACATTTCTTTTACCATTGAGTTAGAAAAAAAGTTTTACTCCGCAGGTTTAATGTTTTTGCCACGTGCCTAGCTATCACGAACGCAGTAGCCTTGACTTTGCAAACAGAACCAGATGTGAGTCGTATGCCCCTAATCCCGTCGTGTTTTTTGCACCCCATAGCGCCCTATTCCCAACTGTTGGAATCAGGTCGCACACACTAAAGTCAGTGTGGCATCACTATCAAAGTTTTACTAAGAGAAAAAAAGAAAATTAAGCATGTTCTCATGCATGTAGTTGTAATAATGTCGATGTACAGTACAAGCTCTATTGATGCACAGTGGTCATGGAGGAGCAGGAGTGCATTCAAAGTATGAATGCGACAATGAATTATGCCTAGGGTTGTGTCCCTTACAGATGGGGACAACACCAGAGCTCCCCCAGTCAGGTCCAGATGCGTGATGCGCTTAAAAACAGAGTAAGCATCGAAAAAGGGAGGGATGGGACTCCGTGAATTTCACAGCTATTAAAAAATGCAACAGATGTGTGAATCCCAGTGGAAAGACATCTGGGATATACATACTTTTTCATCACCACACTAGGTGCTCTTGGATTTTTAAGATCCGTATTGCTGCCTTCCTCCATTTTAACAAGCATTTTATGGAGCAGCTTCCTTAATAGCCACTCACTTATAAAACAAAGCTGTAATGACATGCAAATGACTCATGGAAACACTGTAAAGAGGATGTGATGGATGGGCCGTCTGTGCACTAAAAAGACATACACACCGTAACAGAGATAAACAAAAGAATTTTTATCTCGTGAAACAATTTTACTCCTACAGGAATGCCCATTCATTATTTTGTAAATCAAGAGGAAATGACTTGGTATTTTTTACAGTTACAAAATTGCCTACTCCCTATTGGCTGTTGGCAAGCAAGACAGAAAAATCGTTGACGTAACTTTATACACACACACACACACACACACACACGCACCCACGCACACCTATTTTGGAGAAGATCCAGGATATACAACATTGTTTGCTAAGAAAAAATTGTGTTGATATAACTTTTGTATTGTAGGAGTGTCTGTGAATGAAATTGAGTTGATCCAACATGGGATTGTTTGACCATGGCAGATCTATAATAATGGGAAATATAGTATAACTAGCCAAAAAATATACAATGGCAGGGGGAAAAATATATATTTCACACTTAAGCGTAAGTTGCATTTCGTGACGGCAGGTTTTTTTTCTTTTTAAAACTTATCAGAAAGCAGGAATAAACATTATATGGTAAAGTAACAGTGAAACGGGGAACAGCAGATATAGAAACAGAAATAGGCACCTCTAAATATAACGTTAGGTTTTTTGGATGACTATAGCCTAAGAGACACAACACACTTAGCTTTTAGGGGGTCACAAAAAAAATAAAAATAAATACACAAGTTGCACATGAATATAATTCGCAGGCCCAGCCAAACTACAAAAAAGTGTGACTTATAGTCTGGAAAATGCTGTATATGCTCTACCAAATGTCCTTCTTATTCATACACATACATATTAAGTTGCAATTATGTTTCACAAATTTAAAAAAATACAAGATGTGGTTCCCCTGTTGTATGAGATTGGCTTTATACAAAAATACTGGAAACATAGTTTTTGAAAATGATTAAATAAGAGCCACCAAATGAGTGAGTTTACTATAAGTGTACTCTATTTGCTTTAGTATCTTTCTACCACTTCAACTGACCTGCCTTTGTTCATCACTGTGTTAGTGCTGCTACAACAACAAAGTGTGCATACAATATATGGACCTGCAAGTTGCAGGAGCATCTGCACACTGACTCCAATTAGGAGAACAAACCACAGGGAGGCATCCCCACTATCAGCAGTTCAAAGGTCACCTGACAGGATGGCAGATAAAGGGGAAGCAAGTACACGAGAAGTGCAGCAGAAGGCCTTCCCTCTATAGAAAAAAAATGACTATAGTAATCAGTCACAAGAATTCTCGCACATGCTCTCCCTCGCTGCATTTACCCTTTCGAGCTGTTTCCCCTTCCCTCCTGCCTTCTCATGTTTGGTTCTATTTATGACTTCCTCTAAAATCACAAAACTTGTGTGGGCCATAAATCAGCTTCTGAAAAGGACAGTGGTCAAGAGAGGGGGGGGGGGGTGTCCCTTTGAGAGAGCACGCTCGCGAGACACCTTAGCCGATGTCTGAGCAACTTTTTAAAAGTCTAGCGGAGCTCTAAAAATCAAACGCAAAGGACATATTACCCGTCTGGAGTTGGGAACTGGGTGTGGCAGCAACATGCTATGTTAGTCAAAGAGATTATCAATCTAGGTTAGACACACTGGTGATGGCAAAGGGCAGCTTGTTCATCGGCAACAGCTTGCTCCAAGCAATACTGAAACGAGTTGAAGGGCACTTGCATAAATTAGATGAGATGCTGACCTGATTGTTAAAGTATGGAGACAAACTTCCTGGACAACGACAGACACAACACAGCTCACAAAGTGCTGTCACATCACATCCTTCTATAAAATGTGGGGGAAATAAAACACATTCACTTTGTGATTTGTCTACTGAAGGTGGTTTTTGAAACTGGACTAGTAATTGGCAACTTCATTGGGTTTTTAACTTTTTACTTGAACATTTCATAGGATATTATTTAATTTGATGTCTTTTAATTGAGGCAATACTTTTATAACTAAGGAAGCAACACTGACTCGTTCACTAATGGAGAGTGTCAGTGTTCTTTGTACAACATTAGTGGTGTTATTGTGATTCGGGTTTGTGCAAATGTGCAACTCTTGCTTGGCCTCCTTCATTTTCATAAGCATCAATTAAATTACCATTCATAATAGATGGCCATTTATTGGTTAGTTGCCTCAAAGATTATATTATTTACTACAAAAGCACCAACATGGAGTTCAAACGTCAGATATCACACACATTCGATCACGGGACAATGTCAAGGAATGTTTTCTTTTCATTTTAAGAAAAAAAAAATAAGTTGGATATCTGATGTTACCAGACCATTACCAGATGATTTGCACCAATTGAACAATGCCATTCTGAAAAAAAGGCAGCACAGTCCATTCCAAAAATAAGGCAATATGGGCTGCGAGCTTTTGCAGCTGATAGTGATTAGTTGCTTACAATGGTAAAGTTTGACCCAAAAAGGAGTTGAGGGAGTACGAAAATGGTCCATTGATTTGACTTTGACAAAATTCCCCGAAAGTTGGAAGTGAAGTGCTGACAAAGAAGCTTTGGCAAGTTAGTGAACCGCCATCATCTCATATGTGGTCCAGTGTAATCCAATATGAGTTTGTCTAGACATCAGGTGTGCTCCTGCCCAACAGGAGACCTTAAATTTCTCTTAAAAAATGCTCATTGTGGCGTGCATTAGTGACACCTCTGGAGAGCCATCAGCTGCTCAGCACTGAAACTTCAAAAACTGATGACGATTCACAACAATGACACACACAAGTGACAACAAAAGGCTTAGAAACAAGCACATCCCATACACTACAACAATATGTAAACAAAGAGCGGTATGTGTTTGTCCCAAATTTGAGCTGTGAGCAGGAGAGCAGAGGACCAGTGCACAGCTGTTCTCACTGTGCTGTCAGTAGGCTTCACCAGGCTGGGCTAGTCCCAAAGGCCTGGACCGGGAAGCCTGCACGCAGTCTGACATCTGGACTACATTGGAGAGAGGGATCAGTCCCATTATGATATATTTTTTTCACACTCCATCTCTGTCTCGGCTTCCCTCTCTGTTTCACTCTACTAAAGGGTCCACAGGTTGTTGTCACGCATGGAAGAGGATGATGAACTGCTCACCGACAAGGCCAGCTGACTCTTCAGCAAGAGGACAGTCGAAATGTTCCCTCTTCTTCTTTATCTGATAGTTTTTAACTAGTTGCTTCATTTTTCAGCCTCTGTAGTAGACTGGCAGGGCCATTGAATGAGCGCAATAAGAACCAATCCAGTACTAGGTTATAGGATACAATAAAAGCTTTGGTTCATGCAGCTGGTTTGGTTTAGATTACCGCCTAATACCCACTTCAAAAATGTAATGCGAGTGGTTTACTTCTCTTTGCGCCCCAAGTCAGCTGGGATATGCTGCAGCCCCTTTGGCGACTCTGCCCAGGATAAGTGGTATAGAAAAAAGAATGGCTGGATGACATAATAAAAGCATGAGCCACTCTCTTCAAAAGCAGTGTTTTTATTCGTCTCTTCTGCTGCGAGCAGTCCGGGTCTTATATGAAAATGAGCACACTCCCCCAGCTGAACTTAAGAGCTACATTAAAGCGTGGAGACCTTCTGAGGGTGCATGGGAGTGATTAATGATATTCAGATCTGTGTCCTTTACTGACCTCTCTGTAAAGGTGCACAATCCTCAGTCTACATCTTGGCATCACCTAATGAGCTCAGCATCACTGGATGCACTGACTTTGTATTCACTCTTATAAGAAGACAGAACTTATGCTTGAGCCGGTGAAACGCTTTAAAGAGCTGCCATAACCTTCTGTTATTCTCCTCATTCTTTGTTCTTGTCTCTTGCTTGATAAGGCATGCCAGACGCCAAGGTCATAAAGACATGGAGAGTGTAGAAGAAAGGGGGTTGGGGTTTCCTCTGGTGTAAATTAATAGTTCTCTCTCTGATGTTGAGGAAGAAGCTCATCAAAATGTTGTCTCGTCCCTTCACAAAACGAGCCAGATAGATGAATGAGATTTGTCACACGTAAAATCATAATTACAAGCGCAAATATTCCCTCCAGTACTGCCGAGTTACTTAATCAGGCACCCGATGGCCGCTTCTTGTGCGCTAGCGAGAGAAACCTCCTCTAAGCCCTTCTCTTGTCTGCAATCTGCGATTGTTGTATTCCGAGGGGGGCACTGGGGCTGAAAGGACCGAATTTAACAAACCTAATTATCATGCTTTAATTAGCATCAGGGGTAAACCTCACTGGGACACCTGCAGACTTAATTTATATCCTGACAAGGCTGGAACAAGTGTTAATGTGCTGTATTTATGATAATGCCCCAAAGTGTGCAGAAGGAGCAGGCGGAGGTTCACCTCAACTCCTCCAGAACAATGTGAGGGGAGGGTAATTACAGGGGAAGGGTCCGCCTTGCCCTGGGATCAGCCCGGTCTAAATGTTGATGCATGGCAATAAAATGCTGACATGATGCCAGAGAGGCCACTTCATAAATGTGTTTTAAGTTCTTTCTATATGTATCTCCATAAAGTCTCTGTCGGCAGTGAATGCATAGGGTAAATGTATTAGACACACCTTAGATACATTTTGAAAAGGTACTGCCTTATTTAAATTCACAGATGAGAAAAAAATGTTCCACCACCACTAATAAATAGGCCAGGTTTTACCATAGTACTCAAAAGTTGACGTGCCGTTTGTCTGTTGGGCAACCACAAGTGTACTTTCAAGAAATAGGTTAACAGAACAAATGTTGGAATATGAAAATTAGTGTGCAGTGCTTTTTTTTTTAATACTATTGAAAACCCACCAAGAACTTCCTCTTGGACTTTAACCACTATAGAGTAACTAGGCATGCACTATATACTCAAATTCCATTGATTGATTAAAAGTCTGTGAGTCCAACTGTACTTGTTAAAATCTATTAGTTGGTTAAGAGGTCTAAAACTGAATACTATGAAGGACTAAAACAGAATCCTATGAAGTAATATTCTTGGAATTTAAAGACAGAATTTAGCTCAGCATTAAATACTGGTGTTATTTGGATTTTGGTTATGTTTTATATTGTACTTTCTATTCCTACTATGATTAATCATACTAAGCAACTGAGGATACATGTTTTGTTTTTTAGAGTAAACAAGTATGGATTACTAAACTCAATGAAAACATTTTATCAGCCTTAATTGAGGAAAACACATTTCATACACATTTTTGGCAAGCTGTGAAATAGTAATAAATTGCAGAGGTGCTCTTGCATAAAATTCAAAATGCACCTTGAAAATACAAGATAAATACTCATTTTTTACATTATACAAACTACTTTGAATTCAACTGAACTTTGAAGTCAGTCATGTGTGGGACATGGTGATACATGAATAATACTCAGGAGTAGTAGGAGGTAGGGATGAAACACTTTTTTGGGAAACAGATAACTGCTCAAAATGTAATTAGTGTTATTGCTGCATTTAGTTCAATGTGTTGTGCTATGTGTGTGGACCTTAAAGCTGGTAAGAAAAGAGAGGGGAGAGAGAGGGGGGGAAGAGAGAGGGGAGAGAGAGGGGAGAGAGAGAGAGAGAGAGAGAGAGAGAGAGAGAGAGAGAGAGAGAGAGAGAGAGAGAGAGAGAGAGAGAGAGAGAGACATTGTGGTAGCATTTTACTTTTTGTTGGAATATTCTTGAAGCCTCCCCAAAAATGGTGCGCAGTACAAAAGGTTGATATCCAATGCAGTTGTTGAACAAGATTAATTGGCGTACCAAGGAAGAGCTTCTATGCTTCTAGGTCTATTTTATATATTTTCCCATATATGAAAATGAAAACACACATTTCAAGGTTGACGGACAATCAATTTCATGTAATCCTGCTTTGTATATTGAGCTGCTCTTGCAAATGAGCATGAAGGTAAGACAAACGATTTCAGTACAGATATAGATTGCAAGAAAAAAAAAAAACATTCCTCAGAGATTAGCCGTCTTAGATATTCTGAGCATCCTTTTAAAAGGTTTTGTAGGTAGAATACAAACATGGTCATAATCACTAGTTATCCTATCTACAAAAGAGCTATGGAAATGAATCAATAAAATCAATGGTTTGTGCAATGAATTACATTATCAATAAAATGTGTCACCGATTGATTGTCACTCATCTTTTGCTGTCCCTGTTGTGCAATCATTTATGTTTAAGCAATTCAGGTCCTTCATATGTGTGTTTACAGAACCATGCCTTTCACCTACTTGTGGTTGAGCCGTATTAATACCCTTGTATCAGGTATTGACAGGTAGCCATGAGGCCGAGGCCTGGGAGCTGTTAGGGCAGATTGTAAGCAGCCGAAATGCTGGATTGAGTAATCAGACTGTTGGCAGGCAGACAGAAGCCCTCCAGTCAAGCTGAACTGCTTTAAAAGCCCTATCTGCTGTTGTTACCATCTGCACTGGCAGCTTATCACCCAGACAGATTTCGGGGGGCCTTGAATGATGCAGAGAATCCAACAACGTGTGAGAAAGCGCAGGCACTCTATCAGACTGTATGACCCCACGCCGCTGAGAGAAGGAAATAACTCTTCAGCCCATGTGTTGGGTTTATTCTGTTTTACTATTATAATAGTTATATTAATTCATTTCTTTATTAAATCATTCTCTTTCTTTTCTCTGTATTAATTCATTACTTTGTTAAATCATTCTCTTTCTGTTTTTCAAAAGTGTTAAGGTCACACCAAGTCATCTTTAACCTAGACAGCCTGTTCCAGGATGGTTATACAAACAATCCACCCAATCTGGGTCCTTGAGATTTGGTGGGCCCTTGGTGACGAGGACAGGGCTATTCGGACAATAACAAGAATATTGTTATCGTTATGTAACCGTACACTTCGGGTTTTTCTGTATGTAACGATTATATGATTATGATTATATTATATGATTCTTAGGTCAAGGAGGTTGTATAATTACTCTAATCTAAATGTTGTTAGGTCTAGTCCCTGTTTTTGTTATTAGTAAAATACTTTGATTGTTATTGTAGTCCCAGATGTTGTTTTTACTCATACGTGATGGAATGATCAACAACTCTGTAACTTGTGACCATAAGAATGGGACGAAAACGTCTATTCGAGGAGACGTTCGGAAGTTGTAAGGGACACTTGCTGTAACTCTCCCTTCCGGAGGCTTTTACCTGTTGAATCCATTTCTATTTAATTAAATGTCAATAATTGAATAAGATGTCTTCCTGCAGTTATTGATAATTACGGACGAAGGTAATTATTAATGAACCTGACATTTTGGTCCTTCTGAGCCATGGAGGTCAATATACCGGAGCGAGAACCCAGGCGCTGCTGTTCGACATCTGGTAAGTGACCGTGCGCACGGCGTCTTCAAAACCCTTGGTGGGCCGGAGTTTTTCGACGGGGGCGCCTGGATTCTCGGCGGTTGAAGACTTTTCCTGCTGGAGGGAGACATCTGATGGATCTCGGGTAAGTCCACATTAATGTCTGCATGTTGTGAAGGTGTTTACAAATGCGTTAAAGGGACATTGTATGTGAGGCCCATTGTTGGGCTGGTTTCGCGTCCTGGGTGACGGCGATAAAACCCTGTGTTTATACTAGTCAATGGCAGGTACGGTGGGGCACTTTGCTGGAAAGTGTCCTGTGTCTCAGGGGTAGGCACGAATGTATTGTACTAGAGGTACAATATTGGGGCCGGGGAGTGTCCTGTGTCTAAAGGGTAGGCACGAATATACGTTGTATGTTGTTTGTGTGGTTTCTGCAGTAAAATTAAGATAAGCCTAGGAAATACAGTCGAAGGAGTGATAATAATAAAAATAGATATAATAGAGTTAACTCTGTGAGGCACACGAACTCACTACAAAAAAGTAAAATATGGGAAACACGTGTTGTAAGGCGGGTTTGGATGACGATCAAAAAAAAAAAAATAATACGTCTAACTTGTAAGGATTGGAAAAAATTGGAAAGACAAAGCGCTTTAAAAATATTACACAGCTATATTTATGGATAAATAAATATGGGTTTGCTGGCCAGCTTAAAATGCATAAAATGCAGGATAATATATGCACTAATGCATAGAGGTAATATACATATATAAATAATATGTGAGTGGATAAAAGTGTAACAGCTTGTTCCACAGACACTAATGGAGGTAATATATATATATAAATAATATGTGAGTGGATAAAAGTGTAACAGCTTGTTCCACAGACACTAATGGCAAAATAAGGCCGGGGAGAAGTTAAAAATACTATTTTGGGAAAATAGTGGGGGCTCCCTCGGATAACGGGGATATATTTAAGACCGTGGCGGCGGGAAAGTACTGTTTGGTAAGGAAAAAATAGCGGGGCCTCCTCGGCTGACGGGGAAAATATTTACCGAGATAGGTGACGGGCGCGGAGGAAGTTTAACAAAAATAAAGGGAGCTAGAAAATTAATGGGGACACTGGTATTTGATTTGGTTAATCCAGGTATGACGTTTTGTGATTACAATTAAATTGGGTTTTTTTGTGATGCTTGGGCTTGTATAACAACAATTAGAATGGTTATTTCCAAGTGCTGGTGGTGCTTTGTTAATATAACCTATATGTACTGTCAATTTACAGCAATGTGATGGCTTATTGCAGCTTGGTTTTTGATCCCGTCCGCTAGCGGGAAGATGGTGTTTAAAAAGACAAAAGAATATATACAAAATGATCATTTAAATTTTAGCAGGGAATGTCACCTGTGTTTTTATTATGCTCTAGACTTGCCAAAAAATGTGTCAACTGCGGGGGAAGCGTTTCTGGTGCAGCGGCTGCTGATTAGATGGGAGTGAAACATGTGGGCCGCGGGGCAGACGATTTAACTGTGTTGGGCTTTCGGGAGCGTTCGGACCGTGTAAACAACTAAAATTTTGTGATCCCTTCCGTGAAGACATTATAATAATAATAATTGGCCTTGGGGGTGCTGAAGCAAACTTGAGGGCAGAAAATGGGTTTTGCCATATTGTTGTGCTTGCAGCATACATATTCTGGATATATGGGGTCTTGGAAAAATATTGTGATGTAGTTGAATATCGGAAGAGGGGTTAATTTGACGTTTTAATGGTTGTCTTCTCTAAAAAGCGTTGTATTTGGGCACAGGGAAAAAGCTGGTTTGTAAACATAAGATAACAATGCTGTTTTCGCAGCAAGAGTGGAGGTCATAGTTAACGGCTAATTGCGTTTTCTGTTTGGACTTTTCAGAATAAGAACAATACATGGGCTGCAAGAAATGCAAGGTTATGCGAATGCTTTCGCATTGATATTTTGGGTTTTAAAATGAAATGTATTAAAAGGATAGAAAATCTGTTTAGTAAAAGGTTGATTTGGTAAAAAGCTTTGGATTTGGGAAATAGACCAAAATAGTCATTTTTGAGCAATTGTGGATTTCAAAGGGCTCTTAGTTAAAGGAAACTAGCTTTTGGAGGATAAAATAATATTAATACTATTTCAGAATTTTTTGATTATATTCAAAATACTTTAATCCAGGAGGTTGGCTGTTTAAAAGAAAAAAAGGCCAGGATGACAAAATTTACAATATTATGGTATATTGGGGACGATAAGGTTTTTAAAACATTAAAGTTTGTAATTAGGAATTGTCTAACAAAAGGTTGATTTGTCTCATTTAATTGTTGTAGATTTTTGTTTTGGTAACAGGCTATGGGAAATGACTCGTGTCTTAAGTAAACATCATATGAGGTGATTTACAAAGTATAGTAGGTATTGAATTATTTGGCTGTTAACGACATCAGATGGGAAATTTACAATGCAATAGTGGCATGATAAAATTCATGGCATTCATCCAAATAATTAGGTGAATTGTAAATAAAATAATTGGTTTAGGATGAGCATATTTTCCCTAAGAATGGAGTAACATGGAATGTTTTTCAAAGTGCACTTGAAAGAACATTGTCTGTTGTCCTGGCAGGAGGAAATATGCTTTGTCACAGGTCATATTGATGACTTTAAGGATATTACGGATTGGATAAGCATTGGTCAATTGATACAACCAAATAACGTTGCTTTTACGGCTTTAAGGGCATGCAAATTGGTTAGAACTTTAGCAACGATGGGGTTAATACGCCTGAATGTTACAGTGATAACGAGTGACAATAACAAGCTTAGATAAGGGAGGGAAAGGAGAAATTCTCCAAATTCCAGAATCTGGCTTAGAAACAGGTTATGTTAGTCGTTTTGGGTTTTTGACAGGATGTGGTAGTACATTAATTCTGGGAAATTTTGGGAAATTGGGGACCCCATATCTAAAACAAGTTTGAGACAAATGTGTAAATAGGCTCTATTTGGCGCTGGATGCACGAATTCTAGTGGGGCCTTTCATGTTTTGAAACAAGTGACGCTTTAGGTAGATGGGTTGTCTATGAACAAAATGGGATGGGGGAAATTCGCTTACAAATTCGGCGTGTTATCTTGGTTCATAGAATTTGGAGTCAAGGCGACGTAATAAAGGCCATAGGCGTCATGTTGTATAAATTAGGCGTGGATGAATTTGTTTTACAAATGGGGGAGATTATCTTATCACCTGAAACAAGTAGAAACAAAATTGGATGGCCGCATTAAAAGGTGATTGGCATGCTATTAGAGGGAATTGGGATTTTCCAAAAACATGATAGGGGGCCATTAGGTCATGGCGGCTGTAAAAAATAAAAACTTTAGATGTGAAACGATTCCCACCTCAATTCGGGGAACAAACAGGTAAACTGATAGCATTAAAAAGGATATAACTTTGTGTGAAACTTGAAGGTAATTTTTTACAAACGGTTAAAATGCTAGAGTGGGGGTGTGTATATTAAAGGATCTACTAATGAATGCGGGGTGGATCCAGACCTTCCGGAATGTGGGGTATTCATGGCGTCCTCGAGAATTTGTGGATTTTCTCCGGGTACTCCAGTTTACTCCCACAAAATGAAATTATGGATGCTAGACTGGTTGAACACACTAAATTCTTCTGTTTATGAGTGTGAGCGTGAATGATAGTTTGTCTTTTTGTGTTTTTTGATTGGCAGACCACCGAGACATAATCTATCAATAAAAGATCAATAAAGAAAATAATTTGGGCTTGAGTCAAGGGAAGACCTATGTCTCGACAAGGGGGAGGTGGCCTTGCTACAACGGCACTACAAGGCTTAGGGTTTAAATCTATATGCATACCCACATATCCATTTCAAAAAATACATATAGATTTTATTTTATTTTTATTAGATCATATGGATATCATTCCACGATATGGAATTCCAGAAACTATTTATAGTGATAATGGCTCCCATTTTGTTAATATAATAGTTGTCTACCATCCACAATTGGCGGACCTTATATGAAGTCCTGTTTGGTAGACCTTACAAATTGTTATTATTCACTACACAATGACAATTGGATGATGAGGCGAATCTATCAGAGAAAAAAAAAAAAAACGCACACACCAAATTTAGACTATCAGAGGGAGATTTTGCTTCTCAACAGGAAACGGACGAAGCGACGGTGATTCTTGAAGACTGGATGCTGATAAGCAGCATAAAAGAAGAAACATCGGAGCAACGCAAAGTGGGAGGGTCCTTGTTACTGAAAGGGGACACGGATGCACCTTTCCCACAGTAAGAAGGTTGTCTAAATTGAAACGTTTCAAGAGGAAAACTCCTTAAACAAAGACAAAAAGTCATGTTGAAAACAATTATTGCTTTTGGGGCAATGAGATTAATGATGATTGTGATTCTATTCCTTTCCACAGTAGGGTTGTTTTCTCCAGTTGGAGAAAAAGGCGGAGGCGTTTCAATTGAGGATACACCTTCTTACGGGAGGGTAAACCGAGAAACATACACATTTACATTTAATTAACATTACCTACTAAATCAAATTTCCACATTGAAAATATATATTTGGACTCGGCGACGTCCCGGTTGCCATACAAAAAGAGATGGTGGGAAATATGTGTGGTACATTAACAGCAAAAAATTAAAGATTGGGAAAAGCCTTGTTGCAGAAATTGGTCAAGATTGGAAAGCTTGGACTGACATATTAACCTGTGAAATTTATTTCTGAAACAGGGATTTCCCAAACGGGGGATAATTGGGCGCTGTTAATGGAGTGTAAAGAAGGCAAGCACTATGTGGAGCTACTTTGGTTAAAGGGTGGTCTCAATTGAAACATTGAGGGGACGGGTAAGATAAACTTTCTGACTTAATAAAATACGGGAAACACCAATATTAATTGAAAAGATTATTGCTCAGCAAGCAATACCATAAAACTATAGGGAACTCTTTTATATTGGGTTTGACGTCTCCATATGGTTTCAATTGAGACTAAACCATCTTACAAAAGATTAGGATAAACTACCAGACAAGGGAAAATACGATGGGATCTAACAACTCCCTCAATCACCATTCATTTGGGGAAAAGTGTTTTTACAAATGAAAAAACGTGTCCTACTTGGCAAGAAAAAATATTGAAGCAGTGTTTATCCTGTTACGCGGTAAATAGGAAGTCAATTTTTCCACTGTTTAATCATTTTACCTGCTTAAACCTTACAGGGCATGGTCTGAAGCTGGGGGCGATAAATGAGACGTGGTGTACCGGCGTTCTAAAACAAACTACACCCCTGATACCACGTTCTGGCCTATGGTAGCGGGGTGGTAGATAAATTATACGACTCCTGCCGAAACGCGGCAGGACTAGGTACTTTGGTCTCACTGCTCTTACCGATGTCTGTTTTTCCATCCACAGTGGAGGAGATACAATTGGCGGCTCATAATTCGGAGGTGAAGGGTCGACCCTCCCGACATCGTCGAGAGGCATGGAGGGAAGGAGATCCAACATACATTGATGCGATTGGCATCCCCCGGGGCGTACCAGATGAGTATAAGCTGGCTAATCAAATCGCAGCAGGTTGGGAGTCTATCTTCCTTCTAATCACCCCAAACAAAAATGTGGATAGAATAAATTACTTACATTACAATGTCCAAAAACTTGGAAATTATACTGAACAGGGATTTGTGGCCATAAAGGAGCAACTGGCAGCTACCAGTCTGATGGCGTTCCAGGATCGCATAGCGCTGGATATGATCCTTGCTGAAACAGGGGGCGTGTGTGCAATGTTTGGAAAAGAATGTTGCACCTTCATACCGAACAACACGTCACCCAGTGGATCTCTCACCAGGGCCATTACTGGCCTGCAAACACTGAACCGCAATATGCAAGAGCACTCTGGAGTAGATACGTCCGCATTGTCAGATTGGTGGGATAAGACCTTTGGAAAATCTAAAGATTTGGACTATAGGCACAATTACCGCTATCCCAACATTGTGTGGGTGATGTAGTATCCCCTGTTTGCGCTACTTGCTAAGCCGACTTATAACTACTGAAATTGCCCCTACAAATTCTAAAGTACATGAGTTGTATCTTATGGGACGGTTTGGGGAAAGCAGTGAGGTCCAGGAGTACGGTAAATCCGAGGACCAATTGGACGAATATAATTATGTTTTTTCTCTTTCAGACCAGCCATGGGAGTAAGGAGTAGGCGGATAAAATCGCAGTCACCGACATTTCCATTTAGTGATTACTAAGAAATGACTAATAACATACATATTATAAAAACGGGGGAATGTTGGGTTTATTCTGTTTTACTATTATAATAGTTATATTAATTCATTTCTTTATTAAATCATTCTCTTTCTTTTCTCTGTATTAATTCATTACTTTGTTAAATCATTCTCTTTCTGTTTTTCAAAAGTGTTAAGGTCACACCAAGTCATCTTTAACCTAGACAGCCTGTTCCAGGATGGTTATACAAACAATCCACCCAATCTGGGTCCTTGAGATTTGGTGGGCCCTTGGTGACGAGGACAGGGCTATTCGGACAATAACAAGAATATTGTTATCGTTATGTAACCGTACACTTCGGGTTTTTCTGTATGTAACGATTATATGATTATGATTATATTATATGATTCTTAGGTCAAGGAGGTTGTATAATTACTCTAATCTAAATGTTGTTAGGTCTAGTCCCTGTTTTTGTTATTAGTAAAATACTTTGATTGTTATTGTAGTCCCAGATGTTGTTTTTACTCATACGTGATGGAATGATCAACAACTCTGTAACTTGTGACCATAAGAATGGGACGAAAACGTCTATTCGAGGAGACGTTCGGAAGTTGTAAGGGACACTTGCTGTAACTCTCCCTTCCGGAGGCTTTTACCTGTTGAATCCATTTCTATTTAATTAAATGTCAATAATTGAATAAGATGTCTTCCTGCAGTTATTGATAATTACGGACGAAGGTAATTATTAATGAACCTGACACCATGTCACCGTGAGAAAAACAAAACCTCACCATCTTTGTGGCTTCTTTTGCTATCATCCCAAAGTCTGTGAGAGAGAAGGAGGGAGCAAAGAGTGCCTCTATAAACATGGAGGTCCTGAAATGGGAAAGGTTTGCAATTCCTGCCAGTGGCTCAAAAATGACCACTCAAGCAAACATTGCCAATATCACGATCACACCGCATGACTAGTTCCATATCAGTAATATAGTCACATGGCCATGTCAAAAGCTCTTCTAATATCGCATACATGTGCTCTCAACACCACCTCAGAAGGTGAGCGCAGTTAATCTCAACATTAATTATTGACTCAGAGTTTGAATTAAAGGCTGACACAAAGTAAGCCAGGGGACACTGCTTTAAATAATACATGCAGCCATTCAAGAGGTAATCATATTGTCATTGATTAATATACATCGGTGTTGTGAAGCATACGAGATGCATGTGGGAGTTTGCTGCCGTGTATGATAAAATAGATATCTCTGGGCCCCTTCCTTTTTGTGATGTTTCAATCAGTTTAGGTGTGAGGCTTTGGGATGAAGACTTTGACTCAACTAAATAACATGAAGAGTCTCAGATAACCTTTAAAGGCAGAGCAAGATAAACAATCGCCTTACTTCTATTTGGGGATTTAAAACTAAATAACATTGATGACATTGCAAAATAAAATGTATAGGTTCTTCTTGCGTAAAATGAAAATTTGAAATAGTAGATCTGAACAAAAAATGCCGCCCAAATCGCACTGGAATTTAAGTTTCAGGCCGAGCAAAACAATTAAAAATGAGCAGAATATGATAATAAGATTGATATCTAATGTGTACATCACGCACAAATAAAGTCAATATTAACTATGAAGGTCATTTGAAGCTCAGCTCCCATTGAAGGTCATTGACATTTAAATTATTGGAACTTAAATATCTGTCAGTGACCATTCATTGGCAGGTAAAGAGTTAATAGTATTTGATACTCTGTTGTGGCTCATGTGTTAACTCTACAGGATATCAGTAAAACCGTCTTATATTTTAAGATTAATCTTTCACTTAGTGATTTTTCTATTAACACTCCAAATAATAAATGTGAAATAATGGAACTCATTATCAACATTGAGCTAAGGCAAGGGTGGCATACTCGGGTTGGTTCGCGGGCCTAAAACAGAAGGTCAGAGTGAGTTAAGGTATATGACTGTTAAAACCTCATAAGTTTGTGCAACTTTACAGACACATACAGAACATCTATCATACGTTGTTTGACTTCAAGGGCAGCACACTTGAGGTTTGCTTTTTCGTTTCAGATGATCCCCTCCATCCCCCATTGGGCAGACAACACCAGTTATTCAGAGTAACAGCAACGCCTTGGCTTCTGTTCATACAAGCTGCATCAAGTATCCAAAGTTGACATTGTGGATGAGAATTTGTGTTGAAATGAACCGCCAAACATTCACACAAATGTTGACTCCCAGTCGCAGATGCCATATTCTAAATTATTAAGTTTAGACACATACAAATATTCCTCAAAAGTAGAATAACTCATGGGCTGCTTCTTGAAATCAGAGATTCATATACTGTGACAAAAAACACAAACAAATTAAGTCAAAGTTTACACCCACTAAGTGAACAAAGCACCTTCATTCAGATCTATATATACGTATCCAGACACACTAATAGAGGATATGGTATATTCCCACACCTAAACCCATGCATAGATACACAATACGTACATGCAAGTGGATAGATAAACAAATCCTATCCAAAGCTCTCCTCCTTCAGGAGGTTGTGAAAGCTTTGGCAAGCTTGAGAGAATATGTTGTTTTTGTTAATACATAAAGATTAGGGAAATAGTCTCAAGGCTCCTCTCGCTCTGATGCTTTCATCCTCTCCCACCTTCTACTCCAAGTCTGGCAGGAGAGGTGGTCTCGTCAGACAGCTTCTCTCCCACATAACCGCAGAGCTCTGAGAGGTGTGGAACGAACAGGCTGAGCGCTGGGAGGCTTCTGTCTGTTTTCCTAAAAACCTTCAGGCTGGGGGAGAATGCTGTCTGACAGCAGGACGATGTGTTCTGCACTATGTTTGACAGGAGAGGTAGAACAGACTCTGGCAGATACAAAACAGCCCAACGGGAAGATTCTGAGCCAAAGTCTCATGGGTTGAGCAAGAAACCAAATTCTCCAACAGATGAGGGTGGTCCCGTAGGTCTTTTTTTTTGGGATTCCCCACACGTGACATAGTCCATGCAAGTTTTAGAGTACTGTTAATTAAACGGTAAGGAGTCTTCTAAAGTGTACTTTTTTAAGAAGAACCACGTGAATTTGGACAACAAGTGACAAAGCTATTATTCACTCCATGCCACAGCAACAGTAGTAGCAAATCTATTCTGAGCCACTGGAAACAACATTGGCATTAGTTTTGACGGCATAAAACAACACGGCAAGTTTTGAATTAGTCCAAGCAGTTGTTATAAACATTGTTGTGTCAGGCTCCGTGGAGCGCATCGGCTTGAGCAACCCAACCCGCGTCTTTCGACCACAATCTTTGCTCTAAATCTCCCAACAGACCTATGCGTCACTTGAGGCCACCCCACACGGAAACCTTTTTATCAACCAAAGTGAGGATGGGAGAAAGGCCAAATCACATCAGAGGCAACACCAGCTGCACGTCAAGTTCTCTACTGAACAAAGAGGCTGCCATGAACACCACCTCTGTCTCCCAGCTGAGCCACACCGCCAGATCTTAACCAATCATTTGGGTCACAAGAGTCGCATGGATGACCAAAGTGCAGCCAGCATAATCTAATTGTCATTGTATTGCCTTCCAATGTAAAAGGCATCTCTTTTCTGTATTGTGAAAGGAGTCGAGTGTAGATGAATAGGTCTGGGGTGCGTGTAGGCAACTCTAAACTGATTTGAAGCAGTCTTGTATAGTATTAAGACACACTTTGGTGTAGTGGTGTTATTCAGGCTTCACAATAGAATGTTGTTGGTATGATGCACCATAGTGATTAAAGTCTAGCATCATAATTCCAATAAAAGATGATCAACCAAATATAGTAGGAAATAACAGATAATGTCGAGAAAATGTGTTGACTGTTAAAGACCATGGAAAACTTGTGAAAACAAGAATAGGGAGATTATGTTCACAGAAGTGGAAGTCAAAACAATGAGTTCAGATTCAATGTCAAAGACAGGTCAAGACTTCAACTTTCAATTATAGAATATTACAAATGGTGTCTTCCTGGTTGCAAATGGCTATACACAGACAAAATGTTATGCTCTGCTGGCCCTCATTTAAATAAATTCAGTAAATGCCATTAATTTCTCGTACACCACGCCTTCATATAGTTTCTTGTAATTTAGTCAAGATACTAAATAAAGTAAGATTATGGCCTTTTCTATGGGAACATTTTTATATGAACAAATATTTCATATAATTACTTAAATGATGTAAAAACTGCATCATATTTTTGCTGACATATAACATTATCACAACACACATCATCTCACATACATTTTGGGTGTTTATCATCCGAGTATAGAGAACAGCAGAAATCAGTGTTTCAGGAGCCAGGTAATTGAATGTACAGTATACAGTAGCATCTAAAAGAGTTCTGGTTAACACTTCGGGAAATCTCTTAGCGGTGAGTATTTTTATTTCCTCTTATGCCAAACTGTGTAATGTATCCGTAATGCATTTTTGTCTTTCATTGTTTTTTTTCTCGCATCTTATCTATTCAGAAATAACGTATTTTATGTACAAGACAGTAAAGTGCAGCCCATCTTGCAGTAAAAGCAACAGCGAGTTCACGTATATTTTTCAAAATATGCTTACACACCGTATTTATAGCACATTACACTTGAGATGCCAGAATCCTTCTACACGTAGACTCCTTCATTAGCCGATGGCACCTTTAGCTAGTGGACAGAGCTGCAGCGATGTCTATAGAGTAATGAAATTTACAAAGACCGGCCACTTGGTATGCCAGCAATGCTGCAGCCGATCCCGCACTCACTAAAACCACATGCTCGCTTTTATGGATTGCATAACGGCTTGCATGAAAATGGTTTCACACAAACATAAATCAAATGTCAAAATACAAGTGGAGCAAGACAATTCCCATTGTGCAAATGCACACCCACACAACAACACGAGGCATCGACACACACTATAAGGGAAGATGCGTGTGTCAAAGATAACACATATCCAGATACCTGGGGTGCTTCAGTACGTGATAAATCATTAAGAAATTTAAAATATGCATCAATGGTAAATAAATCATTCATAGTAAATCTTTAAATTAAAGGACACCCCTGAAGTTTAAGATGAAAGGTGTTTTTTGAGTAAGACATTCTTCCGGTGATTTTTTTGTTGTTGTTGTTGTTTTTTTTTATTTATATATGGCTGCTGTGCCTGACAACACATCAATTCTATGAGTTGATGGCTAGTCACTGTGATACTATCATTGATGAAAGTGGGAAAGTTGGGGGAGGATATTAATAGATGGTGGTTGATATTGGATTGGAGTTTCATTCAACTGGCAAAGGATCAATTTCCACTCACTTCCTCATTTAGTTTCAGTGTGACTGACAGTAAAGTTGTTGTTTTTTTCTCTCTTTAGTGCTGACTGTGCCGGAGAAAGTTAAAGCACCTTTGCTGGTTGCAGCCAATTGGTGCAGTCAGTCTTTTTTTTATTTTTTTTTTAACGCCATGCACTCGTACCATTGTTCATTTCTAAGCAGCTGCTTCATCACTTAATGGATTGTGATATCGCTCCCGCATGCATAAAACTGCTTCAAACTCCTGTAACATGTTTCACTTTCTTTGATATGAAGTGTGAACTAATCATTTTAATTGTCGGGAGGCTTCTCACGTTTTATTTTAACACTCATACTCCACTTTTAGTGTGTGTGGCACACTTTAAGATTGAGGTAGAGTATTTTTTCCCACCCAGATCAATAATATTATGAGATCATGTTTAATTACATACAGACGGCGAGAAATTAAGTCATCACACTTTATGTGGCCACAAAGGCAGGCAGGAGAGGGGAAGGACACGGCTCCATGCCAGGGCACACCGGCTGGTGAGACTGCATGAGACACGCTGTTACACAGCAAAGCGATGCCAGCCACACCTGTGCCTGCATGGGTTTCACACTCTCCAGGGCATGCCGAGGTCACCTGAGAACCTCGCTGGGCAAATCTGTCCCTCCTCCTCCTCCTCGAGTCCTTGGGAGAAGCCCCCAGATGGAGCATCAGCCAGTATATCTACTGTGAAGAGTTGCTTCGTCAAGGGCAACCGATTTTTAAAGAAAATGCAATCCTCTCAAAGTCACCAGCAGAGAATGATTTCTCACTTTGAACTGTCCTCATGTACAGAAATCACATTCTTCACATTGTCCTTATCAATTCAATCGATGCCTGCAAGGAATGAGAGCAGCGACGCAAGTCCTCCCATCACTGCTTGTTAAGCAAAGGTTTTGGCAACCAGCGAGGCAAGAGGCGGCTTATGAAAGATTAGGAGACCATGATAACATATAATCAGGAGCTAATTCATTGTGTGGCTCTCTTTCATTGCTTGCTAAGCCCCCTTATTAGCCAGGCTTACGTCTACATTTTCAGCTGATGAGGAAGCTTCGCCACTCTTGAACTCAAACAGCACAAACTAGACAGAGATGGCACACAAATATTAGATTTGACCACCGCATTTCAACAATTTATAATTGTAAAGAAAAATAGAGCCACGCACTTAATACAACTCCCTGCGGATTAAATGGTCTATATGTGAAATGTACAGGGATCAGGGTGTTTCATCTCCATCTGATTATTTTATTGATGACAGAGAGTGGGTGGCAGGTCCATCGGATAAGGGGCTTAGCCGTGATTCATCCCCCTCGTGCAAATCCTTCCTCTCAGCATGGGTCATTTCAAGTTTCTCCATTTATCTTAAGAACGAAGAGAAACTAAACACTTTTTTTTCTCCCCTGTAAAAGTGCTTAATATATTATAAAATGATAGAGACTAATGGATGGAGGTGCATTTTTTACAAATCACAAAACTCCATATGTGTCTAGCTCTAATTAGTTCCTTTATCATGTCAAGGAACAATTCAGAATGGTATGCCAAACAATTTGTTCATAGCCATACATGCATGTATCATATCAGCAGGAAAAGCCTCATCTGGCTGCATGGGCTTTACCATAAATCACACTAAATTCCCTAGAAAGAAGAATGTAGGAGGACACTAAAATAGTATCACCCAGGGCTACCTCTGATTGAATGTTTTATCACAGACGATCCTGAGTGGTGTAAAAAAAGAAACTAATTCATTTCTCCGCTCAAGTAAAGAACAGTAACAACCATGTCGTTCCTCTGGGAATATGCCATTTCAGAGCACTTTGATTTGTCATGTTATTCATGCCTTTCATCCCTCTCTCTTCTGGCTGTTGGCTTTAACGTGTGGTGGGTATTGTGCCTTGTGCTCATTCAGCTATTGAGTATCTGCCTGTGCTGTTGCAGGGCCGCCTAAGTTCAGCACTGCACCTCAGTAAGAGGATACAATAAGTATGTGTCCAGAGCAGCTTCAGAAGGGCACGGATATCCATCAGCAGTGCATAAGATGGATCACGGTGGTGTCGTACATGAATAGACACGCACAAAATACAGTGACCAAAACAGAAAGGAATATACATTACAGCCATTTAATCATCTGCACATGTTAGAGGGGCGGGCAGGTCGAGCCTTTCTACATTCCGGCTGCCTTCAAAAGCTTCGAGCAGATTGATTATGTACAAAGACACACGGAGCATTGCTGTAAAGCACCTGCCAAGAAGAGGAGACCTGAAGCTTTTTCACTCATACACAAAATGAATGCAAGGAGACAATGAGAAAAAGGGAGAATTGATGAATGAATGCAGTTAAAATGGTAGATAAATAGCTTGGAGTATGCATATGGAAATTTAACTTCCGTGCACAGCAGCACTGAACACATTTCTCTAGCTGCCACTTGTTGATCTCGGGTTGATGAAATTAGCTGCAATCTTGATAAACAATCTTTTTGAAAGGGTGATTGGAAGCAAAGGTCGGTAAGAGAATTAAGGTGAAATGTTGCAGGGAATAACAGTTTTCACAGCTGGCTAAGTGGCTAACTAAAGGAGAGGTCCTCATGGAAGCATACAAAAAAAAAGAAACATGGGAAACTTATAAACTGTTCATTGGTTTCCCATCTAATTATTTGGCTCTGTCTTCAAAGCTTTATTGTAATTATACTGCAATTAGAGGTGACTCTAAGTTCATTTATTCATCAAATATTCACTTGTATTTACTCCTAAGCACAACATCTATATCGCTTTTAAGGTAATCTTATTTAAATGGATTCATCAACTGTGATCTGCATGAACAGAAAAAAAGTGGTGCGACAACGTTGCTTGCTGTAGACGTCACATAATATGATTGATGATGATTAGAGATCTTAAATCGATTTTACAAGACGTATCAATGCACTTCATTTTGGGAGCGAGGTGCTGCACTCACCACTAAGGGCATACGTGATTTAGAGACCTCATTCACATTTGTAGTTTAGTAATATGACGTAGACATTAAATGATATTTTGAGGGTCCTGAAAGCCTACTGGTCGGGTTTTATCGGACTGAAGGCAGCATTTTTAAAATAAGTAAATAAAAATTAACTTTCGAAAATTCACAGAGGGAGGTAAGGGAATTTGTGCTGTCAGGATTTAATTGTTCATTTTTGGTGGGTATTGTTGATTTTTTTTTTTTCCATCGGATACATCCAATTAAAAAGTAGTTAACATTTGCTCAATCATGTCCTGCTGATAAAAAAATGGTTTCAATAAAAATCATTGTCAGCATAGCCGGCCCAATAATTTTTGATTGGCAAGGGAGCGAAAATTCTCTCACAGTCAGGACTGCAAGTCTGTCTCACCTCTGTATCAGCCGGGCAGGCCCGGGGTTAGGCTGAGTGGAGTAAAAGGACTGACGGCAAGGCCAGATGAAAAACGAGGGTGTCACAGCATTGTTGCAAGGTTAGCACACGCGTTAATGGAGCCCTGCTGGGGTAGGGCACCCTGAGAATTGACCCTGCCAAAGGGGGCATGTACAAGCCTAAGATAAACTACTACAGGGGGCATGGCACTGCCCCAAGCCCCTCTATTGCCCACTAAGCAATCACATACACTCAGACTTAAACACCTCCACGGGCACCCAATCAACATTTATAGCTGACCATCAAATTCAATGCTTAGCGATCCCCACCGCTTCTCATAAAGCATCATCTTTCTCCTAGCACCATTCAGTGTTCAGAACTGCTGAGCAACACTGCATTTTTGCTCTTAAAGTAAGTCATTTTAATGCTTTGGTAGAGTCTAACCATTATTGTGACCAAATGTTGCCTCTAAAAAGTTTAAAATAGTCAAATACAATAACCGTTTGAAAGCTTGAGCTGCCTCTTAGATACAAAGCATTTGTCTGCTTTACTTTGCCCAAAATGTTGATTCAGGTTTTTTTTTACTTCTTCATCACCCAAGCAAGAGTTATTTGACCCTTTCAAATACATTGGCATTATTCCAAAGATCAGATAGCAAATAAGAAATAGAGGGTGAAAATACAGAAATAGCCATATGGCTGAATGGACTCCATAATGGAGAGGTCAGGGTTTAAGCTTCAAACAGAGGAGGATGCGAAGAATGACATGTCTTGGAAGAAGTCTCTTCAACTAGTTGACAAAGTCAGTTTTGTTTCAGTGTGGAGTTGTCATATTAATGTATTAATATATTAATTTATTATCATCATTGGTCTGAGAGAACACAACAAAAAAAATGGAAAGGAGGAAAACATTTCACAGCAGGGCATTAAGGAGACTTCCTGCCAGGAGAGGAAAGGAATGCTGATGTTTTCCTGTTTCCTGATCACCAGCACATTTGATTGGTATAGAAGGAATACAGAAATCATAGAGCAATGTTTTTTTCCTTTCTTTTTTTTTGGTTAGTGGAAATAAAGTTGGTGTTTCTGGGAAAACATTAAAAACAATGGGGAAATAAAAGTAATCATGGTAATACTGTCAACCAAACTAAATCATGGTTACCAGTGTGAATCCCCTTTTGAAGTATAATTTCAACATTAACTCATGCAATTTTTTTTTAAAAATAGATGTTAATTGTTAATAATAAAACACTCACCAACTGTGTGATAGAATATGCCTTTGTTTTATGGTTAGTACCCCTTGACCTGTGTCATCATGGCTGTTAATCATGGTAAAATTAACATGATAACATCTCAAAAGAGACTTCATTCCTCTCTCTCTCTCTTCTGTCACAGTCAGTCAAGAGGTGAAGTGGGCTAGTTAGAGGCTGGATTGAGATCTATGTAGAAGTCAACAGAGAGGGATCTGGCCAACATGCCGCACCAAAGCCTGTCGCCTCTCGAACAAAGCTCCTCTTATTCAGGACAGCAGACAGAGGCCCACTGGGAGAAAACCTCAAAGACTTAAACAACACCTCAAACACCGGCCTCCATGACAGGGTGTTACTTTCATTACAGTGCTCAAACGGGGCCTCGGTGTGTGTGCCAGTGCGGGCATGCCCATTTTAAAGTGAAAATAAGCCTCTGCCCACACATTATCGCTTACATGGCACAGACACCAACAGGCATTATTGCATGGAATTTTCCAAGACCAGCATCTCATCACCCAACATAATATTGCATGTTTCCATGTGTGGTGGCAATTTAAGCACCCAAATGAAAATAAATAGTAACTGAAGCCTCACTTGTGTCTATGAGCAAATGTTTCTCTACTAAAGTTCCTAAATGAGAACAAAAACATGCCTCGCAACTCTCATCCAATCCGCGATGAGTGAACTTTCGCATCAGTGCCAAAATATATCGTCACAAGGGGCATTTAGTTCAATGTAGTGTAGTAAACTGTAGTATCTTGTTGACAAAAACAGGTAAAAGTAAAATGGAGGTTGCATTCAAACTACAGTGTCAAATGCAATTAATCAAAGACGTTTTGTCATTGTAGCACAGCTTGTTACAAGTACCTTACCATTATGTATCTGGTTTCACATTCTAATACCAAATTTAAAACAAAATAGCTCATAAATATTCATTAAAAGACATGCATAAAATTATTTCTAATATCAATAAAATCAAAAACTGTTGAACCTGATTCCAAAAAGACCTTGCTACAATTCTGAAACAGAGCATATTTAACTGTCTTCGATCAAAAATGTTGCTATTCCATTAATCGAGCGCCCACTTGCTCTGTCATGAACAATGAGCCATACCAATACTGAAAATGAAAAGTAATATATCATCAGTAAAAAGATGAAGTTGAAAGCATAACACACCTACTACTCTATCGATGTGATAACTTGGAGTTCCTGGCACTACTTATGGTAAAGTGGTATTTCATCTTTGTGAAAATGACATTAACATGAAATGGTCAAATGCATCCATTTTTTTACAAGAATTTCGAACAATGTGAAATATTTTTTCCCCCGAATAAAAAGTCATGTATCAAATAAATGTTACATTTTAGCGACTCATTTTATTTAAAATGTTGTTATTGGTGTTTTAGGCTTTAAATGGTTAAATAAACCCAGTCTACTCAGCAGAGTATTATACAATAAGTTGTCCGAGGCCTGAGAAAAGTCTTATCAATATTTTTACAGCAGGCCACAGGGAGGTTAAAAGTGCCAGAATATAGTGGGATGAAGCTGGAAGACGATCTGGTGTTATGGTTTTGGGATCTAGCAAGAAGGTGCTTTGGGGACAGTGGGGTTAATAGTCCAGGGAGGACAGACCTGGCACCAGCATGTTATAATAATACACTTGGCAGCTAGGACGGTGTCAACCCCTTTATTCCCCTGGGAGGGAAGGACACAGCCTAATCTGTATTCAGTCCTGACATTGTCCACATCTGATATGGAACATTAGCCCCCAACTCTCTCTATACACTAGTGTCCTTCAGTTTATATTACTTTATGTTAATAGAGAGAGGGAAAATTCCACGTGCTGTCGTTTGTCATTGTTAGCAGGGTGCTCCCTGAGCTGGTTTGAAATCCATTTGTTTAGAAGAGAAAATGTAGGGGTAAAGCCGACTTCTTGGGGTAACCCATCCCCTCCCCCTCCCACACCCCCTCTCTTGGTTGAACTCTGAGCAAACTTCACTGTCTATTCTTCAACTGGACACAAGAAAAAGATAAAAGTGCCTTTTTTTACAGTCGTATTGCCCAAACTGACTAAGAGCATTTTTCTGCTGCCAGGATAAGTTAGTCTTATTATTGTGATGTCTCAAGTGAATTTGCAATTCAGGCTTAACGTTAAGAATGAATATTATTAATATGGCTAAAAACATAGAATAGACTAATTCAAATATTTGGTGTTCCTTAACCTGGTGTCATTGTCACTGTGTGAGTGAATGTAATGTGACTGCAGTCTCTCTCATTTGGAAGTACACCAGCTCTTTTCTTCAAATTGTCCTAGTCTACCTGGTCAATACATAACATGGTTTAGGCCATTTTATTACCATACACATCAATAAACTGCACTAGAATAACACTACTGATTTATAAACTAATTTTACCTGATACATGTTAACACAATCTCATTTACAAATCAAAGAGGGAATCAAAGAGTGAAAAGATTAATGGAATTCATAAATTCAAAACCAAAGGGCTATCCCAAAAATTAAATTATAATTTAGCTTTAACAAATATAAGTCATTAATATGAAAATGCTTCACATTGATGTACAAAGCTGCAAATATGAATTATGTGAAGTTGTGCAAGAAAGATGGGCCTATGTCAAGTTTCTGCCTAATGTGCCATCTTATGTGAATTAGAAAGCTAACATCTAATTGCTTCGGCAAAAGGAAAATTGTTCAAATCTGACAATATTCTCCCTCGTGTCATCACTGAATTAATTTTGCTAATTGTCTCAAGTCCAATTAGAGTATATTGCGTATGCATTGTGGTGAAACAGTGATGGGCTAATTGGATTAAGTCTTTATCATTTCCAGGGAAACGACAGTGAAAGAGGAAAATGAACATGGGGTAGTCCTTTTTTAATTAAATCCGACCTAATGACTGCACTTTTATTAACATCGGGTGTTTTCATGCTTCCATACTGTAAATAGGGATGAAAATTAGAAAGTAGAAGCTTACCAATATATTCACTATCACTAAAATACCTCTGGGCGATATTCCTTTTCAGTTTAACTCACCGAAAATTTGTCTCTGTGGGCCACTGGCGGGGGGTTGCTCTTTTAAAACTGTTGAGTGCATAGTACAGTAAAAAAAAAAAGCATGTCCCTGCGTACACTCAGCAGCCCTGCTCATCCTCTTAAATGCCAATAATTATTAATGGTATTACAGCAAGATACTTCTGAGCCTTTTAAAATCTTCTTTATTATTGGCCTTTAGACAGTATTGGTGGAGCTGGAGCACATTGCCATTCTTTACTGAGCTATAAAAGGGCACTGATATACACAACGACGTATGCATTGTGCTGTATACACTATCAACTAATTCAATAATATAATATAATATTAAATATATATAATGTATGCATAATCCAACATAAGTGAAATGGTATTTTTACACTTTTGAGTGGTATTTTCTTGCATCTCTTGACTATTTGCATTAATTGAATGACAAAGGAGCATCAAGTGTTCAACAAATTAAATCTATTAAAATGTTTTTTTTATGATTTAAAATAACTAAAGTAAGATATTTCCATTAACTGGTGAGGATAATAACTTGATGTATGTTTTTAGTGTTGCCTAAGCAACTATGTCAAAAATAATCCAGATTCCAGTAAATAGTAGTTTAAAATGAAGTTAGTATACTTTGATTATGTGCATTTTGTCAATATGGACTGCATGTATTCACTTAATGTCCAAACATAACCATATATGCAACAATCTTGTGATCACTCAGCCACTTTCCAGCAGATTGAAAAGCTCATGTATTGATTAAGACAAGCATAGCCACTTCCCTCTCCTTATCAAAAAGCTTAGCCCAGTCTTCTCTCAGAATTGTTTCCTTATAGTCTCAGTGGGAGAGCGAGAACGAAGAGCTTCTGGAAAAACAAACAGGAAACCTACAGAGAGGAAGGTTGGGGTGATATAAAGCCTGTAGGGAGTACTGTAGCTCACCGTGAGAGTGAATTGGACAGGAGTGGCAATTGCAAACATGGAGAAGAAATTAAGCACTACATACTGTATGCCTTGAGAAAATTTAAATAAATAAATACTCTGTGCAAAATATCTTAGCATTACTGACTACCATTCCAAGTGATAACTACATACATATTCGCATTCTTACGGATTAATCAATGATTCAAGCAAGAACATGTTTAAAAGCAAAGAAGCAGAGTAGATATTGTCATGGAGCTTTGGAATATGTATGTCTGTTCTTTAAACATCAAATAATACATTACACAATACATGATGCAAAGGAGAAGCAATCAATACAAATGATAAACAAAATACAATAAAGTAACCCAATGCCATTATAGGCAAATGGACATTTGGTTTTCCTAGCAAGACATGCGTTACTACCTCACTTTGCAAGGAAATACAGCGGAAGGCGCACCATATGCCTCAATTGTCCAACAAAAAGATGTGTATTATGGAATTTTTAATTGAAAGAGCATGAATTCACACTTCATTTACTGTAAATTTTCTAGGCAACTCTATATAAAACAAACATGTCCACACATGCAGTGCATAGTGCAGCTCTGCATGCAATGCTTCATTACGCATCTATGAAATATGAGTCAACCATCGCACTCCCAACATCTGGCTGTGTTAAGAAAAGTAACAGCCTCTCTATTCCACTGTCATTTAAGATACAAGAAACTGAGCCTGTGATGAAAATACGTGTTGGAGGCTCAGAAGCCTGCTTGGAAAAGTGCCTCTCATCATAGGTCACCCAACACGACAACAACGATGTAAAGAAGTCTTACTTAAAAGGTTGTCTACAAAGTTCTGATAATGCAGCGATCAGTGTGTCAGATCAGCCATCGTGATGCAAAGCAAATGCTGTTAAGAGGCTAGGGAATATTTAGAGTGGGTAACGACTATTGAGAAGAGTTAAGCTAAAGGTCAGATGACAACATGACTATCGATGAACCATGCTTTGGATGTTCTTGAAAAATCCTCTTGTGGAGTATAATGTAAGTCTACCATTTATCAAAATAAATCAAATATCTAGTATTGAGAAAATTCTCTCGACCTTAAAAAAAAAGAAAGTGCAGTTATCAGTTCTATTTGGAATCCTATTCAATAATTCAACAAAACAAGCAAAGAAGAGGTGATATAGCGATGGCCTAAAGTAACTCAATCAAAACAAGCCAACTGACGTTTCCACTCTTGGCCCTTCAACTCACTCAATAGATTCGCCAGCCATTCTGTGAGGTCAAAGGCTGTTTGTTGACCACAAACCACATCAAATTGGTTGCTCTCTAGCCACGGATAGTGAGTGACCACATGCTGGTCAGTGCAGAAATTGGCTGTATAATCAAATCGGCTGTACCTTAACATATGGCTACATTTCTTGCGTGAAGAAGTAGTCTAGTGCAAAAATAAAAGACCCCATATTTTTTGTAGTTATGTTATGTTGGAAGAACAAAGAAATTATCTTAAAACACTGTGCAGATTCTCAAAATTATGGAAAAGTGATTTTTTTAGTTTTAGCAACCTCCTTGGGATTAATTGGTTTAGAGGATTAATGAAATAAATGAAGAACAGAAGCAAAACAGAAAATTCTGTCTGGCCACTCTTTGGTCCTTTTACTGAAGTCTAAGTTTAAGATGAGCTGAGCCGTTGTATCGGTCAGCAAGTGAACACTATGGCAGCCGTTACCTCTGTTCCCTGATGATTGAGGCATCTGCTCTACGTAGCAATTACCCAGGCCAGTTAAAGCAGTGTGGATGCTCATACACTGGGGAGCAATTCGCACACTAGAGTGCCCAGTTCTGGTCAATGTTGTTGGTGCGCACACAGTACTAGAATCTTCAGCCGGGTGTGCAACAATAGTTTAACCTCCGTAAAGAGAAAGCGTAAATAATTCTTTGCTATCTATTCTTGTTCAATACTGCATTTTTTTAAGTGTGAATAAATGTAAAAAGTAATTGAAAATTAGAAGTGTGTGAGAGATGACTAAAGTATCACCCGCAGTGCGTCTCAGAAACAGACCTCGATCAATTAGACAAGCTCTATAATAGCTGGAAATCACATATTGAGGTCAAGCATCCCTTATCAGCAAGTGAATTTTCATGCGCCTGATAGTACTCTAATGATTAATGACATGCAATGAATAATGGTCACCAATAAAAGAGTGTTATATTTACATTACCCAAATGCGCTTAACCTAAAATTTGAAAATCACTTCAGAGCACTTCCTAAAGTCTTCCTGCACATGTCAAGCGATAAAAAGGCCTTGTCTTGTCGCTACAATTAATCTATTTTGCTACAGCTGGAAATTGAAGTAGTTGTACCCTACTGTGAGTGAACAAAACCCACAAAGAAGAGGAATTTCAAAGTTAGAAAGTAGGTTCACATTAGCAGAACATATTTAGTTTTACTCTTTATAGAATTGCAGTTTAACGCCGGCTGTTATTTAGTTACCTTTGTTGACTGCCAATCACCTAGATACATTACTTTGGGTCATTTTTTTGTTAAAGATCATTTAATCTGTCTTAAAATTGGATGAAAACATGTTTCTGTAGAGGTCAGATTTCCTTTTTCTCCTGTTACATTTGACATCACATATATTCCTAAACATATTTCATATAAGATACTGTGTGTAATGTCAATCATTGATGCATTAGGAGACCTAAAATTAATATCCTAACAATCTGTGCTGTTCACTTGTTTTTGTGCAGGGCATTTTGGACAGAAGGGTTGGGCAAATATTTACCCCCTGGTCCCAGTCACCGAGCAGGTGTCCAGGGGCCCTGGCGAACATGCCACTTTAATTTCACTGACATGTTTATGATTATGTATGTGTCCCAGCTGCCATGTTTATGATGGACTGACTGCGTGTTCATGTTCAACAACATTAAACATGCATAAGCTAAAGGCCGAGGTCCAGCATATCAAAAGAATGCTCTGTCAGAGGCCTGAAGAATTAAAAGATCTGTAGAGGAAGATGAATTTTGACCACCACAATAAAAATATAATATGTGAGCAGTAATGAATAAAGAACACATTGAAATTGGACAATGCACCGAACTGAAAAATTATAATATTTAAAGTATACCAAGTTTAAAGGGATTTGGAGGGGAATTGTATATTTAAAACTGAGCATCTATGTTTCCCCTAGTAGGAGGCACATATTAATCTCTTCAGGCATAGATGTTAAAATGACACTTGGTCAAGCGCTGACCTTGTAGAGCTGAATTATTAGAGATTTGTGTTTTATGGCCAGTCATTAAGCTTTGCTACCATGCTCCTGCCACATGCAGTGAAAACATGCATTTTTTTAAATTTAGCATCAACACCCATCAATCTGTTCAGTGTACACAATTGGAATTAGGAGACTTTGCAAATTGTTCTAATGATTGGCAGAAATAACGGCAAAATGCCCATTTTAAAAGAAAGCTGCAGACAGTATTTCTTTTCATGAAGGTGGGTTCAATGATTTTACAGTATGAATGAGATACAAAGAATATTTTAGGGAAAACAAACCAGAACCCATAGCAGGCCGGAAGTTTTAACCCCTGTTTTACAGGTAGAAATGATAGTCCAGCTAGTTGGGGGACAGAAAAGCAGGGATAACAACTAATCCTGAAGATTGCTTCACTATCCTATGTGCATGCTTAAAACAAGGTTAAGGGAGACATGGCTGTTGGACACAACAGGAAGGCTGGTAATTAATAGTACCTCTGGGAAGTTTTCCTCAAAATTGGGAGCTGTACTTGCTCCTGGAGTACAGAAGAAAATCCCCTAGAGGGAGGAGCGAGAGGAAAAAGGGGTGGAGAGGACACAGCCAATGATTTATAGACCATTGTTGTGGGTTTTTGGAGGCTGTTTGGTAAGCATTTCTGTGCTTATCCAGCATATCAGGTTTGGTCTTCACCAGTGATTCCTAACCTTTCCACCCTGAAATATTTGTTCTTTTACTTTGATGGACAACAGACCATGAATTCAGGAGAAATTATTTGAAAGTGCAGATCTATGAGGATTATTAATCAAATGACATACCCTTGTATATTTTCAGGGGTTGAATATGTAGCTATTATATATTACATACATTGCGTATGTTGCAGAATCAATGTCTGCTTCTTAAAAAAATTAAAATAAAAGGAAACATATAATACTGGTACTAACCCAAGAAAAAAGGAGAAAGGGGCTTTTGTGTGGCAGGCCATAACAAAACATGTCAGGATCATTATCAGACTAAAGATATGATTAGAGCCACATCATGCCATGCCCTGCACTCCTCTCAGGAGGAAGATTTTGTTCCAGTCCCCTTGTTTTCTCTCTCTTTTAAGTGGCGATTATAATTTGGTTGTCTGGAGGGGTGCCAGGATATAAAGTGTTTAGTGTCACAGCCATGCCTGAGCGAGCACGCCCAGGCCTTGCCTAGGGACAGGTGCCAGCACAATGCTCCATTTACCACAGCCACCATGCAAGATATGTGTACTTTTGCTGTGGAAGAGATGCTGTTCTTAGACATTTCTGAAGAATGGGTATTTTGAAAGCTGGCATGGACACTACGGGTAATTAAGTAGGCTTCACTTGTACATTAATCTCTCTATTGGATGAAATGCTGTTTTCTGTTCACGAGTACAAACGGATGCATTGAAATAAAGAAAAATGTAAGTGAGTGTAAGCAAAACCTGCATCAACTCTCCAAGTCTCTGAAGAGTCTAGCCTTCATTAGGAATGAACACAGGGTTATCAGTGTTGACAGGGAAGTGTGGAGACAAGACACTTAAGTGTTTTTTTTTGCTAACTACAGAGAAAAGTGATTATGTGGAAAAGGTGTAATCTGTACTCGAGAGCGAGTCATGTGTAGTAAAATGAGAGTATCTGTGTGGAAATTGGTGTAAATTAATGCTGTGAATAAAACTCCTGTAAGTCCTTTGAGATCATGTATTTCAAGACCATATCATCAAGACAACTTGGAAGTGGTTTGATTCCACTGAGGCCCTATTTCGTGACAAAAGGGTTATTATATTTAAACACAAAAATCTCTATGTAGAAGCCAAGATTATAATTTGCCAAATGAGAAGCAGAGAGATGAGAAGACGTGAAATTGAGACAGTCCTTAGAAGAAAAAGAGGTGGAGCAGGAGGTGGAGAGATGCTTTAAGCTGATTTATATCAAACAGTAATAACTGTGCCCCCCCCCTCTCACACACACACACACCCACACATGCACACGTACACACACTGTGACTGTTTAATATGCGAAAATGCAGAGCAGCCCCTGTCTTGACAGCTCCCCATTAATAAAGGCATGGCTGGAAGCGCAAGTAGCCATAGCTCATCTATATGAAAATACATGATGATGGTTTTACACAGAGTCATCTTTTAGGATGAAGTTCGTGTGCCAGCATAGGGATAATGCTGAGAGGCAACCGCAGTCATAATTCTACGTGTGTACTTCATTTCCACTCTAGACTCTTTCAGAGATGCAGTACAGCCAAAGCAAATCACAGTGTGACTTGTGTGAATGAGATGATATTCTCTCAGATGGCTGGACATCAGTTTCTAAGTGCCCAAGACTGTGCCGGACCATATGGTGCACTCCCATTTAACCCTTCTAGCTGATGAAACCCTTCTCTTATTTTCAACAACAATGTGTGCCTTTGTTAGAAAGTGTCGGACACTCATTGGCCCGAACATTTATGCAATCAGTCAAACTTAATAGCCGTGGAACTAAAATGCCCATGGAAGAATGAGAGAGAAAAAAATTGTGTACACAACGTTAAGTTGAGTGTTCATGGGTGTCGTGTCCCTGCTGGCCAAACCAAGCTAGAGAAAGATTGTTTAGGGGAAAGAGAGGGGAAACACAAGGAGGCAATGGACTTGGTTTGTCCAACCCTGGAGGCTTTGGTAATAACCACTCTTAGTCCATGTATTTTACATGAACAATCCTCACAGGGCACAAAGAATAGGAATCTTACACTATTTAAATACAGGATTTGGGACATCAAAGCCCAGCTGATATTGGAATAACAGAAATAATTAGGGATATGGAAGTTGCAGAAATAGCCACATTTCCATAAGACGATAATTAGTCCCAGGGCTAGCTGGGTCAGAAGGAATCCTGTATGTTGAGGCTTTGTATTAGCACGAGGCCTACAGCTGCCGTTTCAATTAATTAAAAGGGAGTCTGGAATATTACAGCTGAAAACACTGATTGAGAATCAGGTTTAATTTAATTTCACTCCATGTATACTGAATTGAGAATAGAAAAAGTTGTTTTCTATTAAGGAAGAGATCAAAGCGCACAAGCAGCCCTGGCTTCGGTTACCGGTAAGTAGGTTAACACACTTCCATAATGTGTCTTTGTGTGTGTGTGTGTCTGTGTGTGTGTTAGATGTACAGAAAACATGACATGCACTCAAATTTAAAGCAACATTTCATGAGATAACACAACTTCAGATGGTGATGCTGATTGACGACAAAGATATATCGTAACAGCGTAAATGACTCATAAGATTCCTCAAGATGAAGCCCCCGCAATGTTTCATCTCGGATCAGAGGCCATAGGTCTGCTGCTAAACTTGTCTGTGTACTCATTTCCTTTGTCTTATTCCATTTCCACTCATGACGGGAGGAGAGGGAGGGAGTAAAATCATTTCATTTTCTCCTGCTGAGAAGGATGTTAAAGAGGGGCCAGAGAGTCTGACTCCTTTATCTAATAACCCTGCCACAAGCTTGCCAACATGGGAGCATTGAGGCAATGCACAGTGAGGGAGTCACACAGACATTTGCAGTCCAAGCTTGGGTGTGCAAGACAATTCCACACCGTTAATGCATGACTGATGTTGATACCTAAACATTTCCTTTCTAGTCCTCCCAAAAGAGCAAGAAGCGCCAAGAGTCGGAAACAAATCACTTCCACAATTATGCTTTACATTAAAGTTCTTCTAATTTCAAAAAAAAAATTCCCATTAAACTCAATCACCCCGTAATTGGAAGATGAGTCATTTGCTTTAACCTATGCCAAAACATGGTGGCCATTTTTGGCAAAATCATTGCTTCATCATAATGGTATGTGTCCTTTCAAGCTTCAAATACAAAAGAAACATGGACATACAAAAGGATTCTAAAACACAGGACACTTGAACACATGAAAGGTTAATCACCACGTTAGATACAAAGGAAATGAGAAAGTAGAAGATGATGGTGGCACATGATAAAGGAGAAGGAACCCAACCATTCCCAGGTGTATCACAATGTCTACAACAACTGTACTCTGCATCATTGCCAAGTTCAAGATAATAAATTATGTAAGAAACAAACCCGTCTGTGGTGGTTTAATGTTACATTCTTCTTTCCGTCTTCTTTTAAGGGGGAGGGGGCAATGTTTTTCAGATGAAATGTCACAAAAACATTCAAAACAGTCTACTTTCAGGACATCAGTCACAACTCAGAAGACGAGAAACTAATGTTGTGCAATCATAGAAGCTCTTCTGGTGACCCCACCAGCTGGTGAGACAGTGTCCCCTGGTGTCTATAACGTTTCATCTATACTGGACCTCCAGGATCAACAACTATACCTTGCTCCTTCAAATCCCTCTAATTTATATGCAGGTGACTGCTTGTCAACGGATTTACTGTGGCTCCTGTCACAATGCTTTACAATACTCTTGAATGGTGCCTGTGTCTTCAAGCCAAACATCTTGGAGCAATTAGAGATTCGGGGGGATTGGTTCCGTACATTTTTGCCAGAAAGAGAGTCATTTATTTAATTGGGTAGTAAAATTTCTTCTCAACTGTGGGCAACCTGGTAGCGCACACTCTTATCTTATAACGCGAGTCATTATAAAACTTATAATTTGAAGGTAACGCCCATGAATACCATGGATATCATAAAACATTAACAAATGTTCAAATAAAATTCAGTGATCTTGTCACAGCCACCTATTGTCCAGAAAGAGACTTGAATATCAACAAAGAACTTTCTAGTTATTTGGGGCTCCAGGAGAAGGCCTGGATACAACACAAAGTGCCGATAAAGCACAATCATTGTTGCGAAGTGTGTGCACGTGACATCAAATCATCCCCCGGGGCAATGCAGGATCTAGGAGAGGCCCAGTGGCTTTTTGTACGCACAGCCGCAGCACCCTGCACACGCATCCTAGATCATCCGCCCATGTCATCACCTATTGTCCAGAGGTCTGGACACCCTGCTATGACATTCTTTAACTATGAGATTGAAGTGGGGAATCCTTCTCCCACTTTCCATGGTTCGGGTTGAATGAACGAGTTGGAAAGTGCATTCGAATGAGACACTTCAAATGCAGTGGAAGCCACATTAGTCACATCGAGGTAGAGCCACAATTTTCTGGAAAATTTTACCTCAAAAGTCAAATAAAACTTGACACTTGAGCGATCATCATGTGTGGCATTGTGTGAGAGTTAAAGGATTGATTCCACATGTAATGTTTCTGTCACATAAGACCTGTGAGGGCAAATACAAAAAAATATTGTAATGAGAATGGAACTTGGCAGTGACTTTGGAAGGTGTCTGAATGTTCAATATAGTATGACTAATAATTCAATATGAGGAGATACTTAAAGGTTCTAATGCTAACCCTCTACCTCTAACTAAGAAGGGATTATTCTAACTGGACATAAAAAAAAAAAATATCATAAAAATTAAATGCTATTGGTGACGTCAAAGATTACTTGCAGTGTCAATGTTATTATTTATACTGTACAATTTCAAGTACCCGTGTGCCACATCACTTTGCTCAAACCGACACTTGCCCAAAGAATGATCTCATCCACAGCTTTTCGGCAAGTAAAATAAAAAAATCCATAGCCAGTTCCATCACTTGGTGCGTCCTGTGCGTAATCACACTAAATCCTGAAAGCGTTTATGTAGTCTGATTCTGTGGTAAATCCACAGTGGCCCTAAAGAGTATAATGGGTGTTAATCTTTGAAACATGTTTTATTAGCCAGAGGCTCAGCCTTGCCATCAACCTCCATTCTGGCAATCCTCCGCCTGTCATATTCTTTTAGTGTGATGTCAGAATTACCGCACACTACATGCCCATGAAGAATATATTAAACTTCCTCTTGGATCTTTGTGAATAAGGTTCATAAAGTGACACTGAACATGGAGACCACAGGTAGCGCCCTGTTTTAGTGGTGGGCAGGAATGTTCTAAATGGGCCAAACCGCCTGACATAGGTTCTCTCTGATGCAACAACTTCAAGCTCCAATCTCTTACAAGGATGAAAACAGCCAGATCCCACACCGTCAAATGCACTTACAAAGATCTCTGGAGACCAATATTTTCCACATGGACAACCTATCAGTATCCTATTTCCGTGACTCTGTTATTTGCATAACCTGGCGGGTGCTACAGCCTGGCAAAGATGGATTTACTGTCCTGTATCATATGGCAAGGTTTTGTAAACCCGGGGAAAAAAGGATGCAATCTCATGAATGACATTTAGGATGTAAGAACGTCACTTCTCCCATTATCTAAGCCTTGGCCCGAGCTCCGCCTTGTTGGACCGTGACTTTTAGCTATTTGCCTGATGCCTGACGCAGTCACTCCCAGTTAGGCTTTAATAAGTGGATATTTATCTTAGCTGGCTTCGGAAGAATTTAGGAAGCCAGCAATAAAAGGCAGCTGGAAATGACTAGCAGAAGCCCCAAATTGGGATGTCCTACAGCAACACTCGCTAACCACCACACCACGGACTAGCATTTTTATCAGAACATCAAATAGAATGAAATAAGCAGATACATTTATATTTTGTACTTTGGGATTGACCAACCTTCTATTAAATAACATTGAGCACTAATGAACAAGAGCACTCAGAAAGTGCAGACCTGGGCCAAGATTGAAACATTTGTCACCTGTTAAATCAATATGAATTTCAATGGCTATGATCAAGTAAAATAACTGATAAAAGGGGAAACATTTCATCCAAATACAGATCAAATATATTGTATTAAATCATCAATGTAGGCTTATCTCATCTACAACAATATTAATGAATTGACAGGAGACACTAAAGATAAATAAAAACGTTTCACATTTGTTGAATGCTATATTTGCTGACAGCAATATGTATAATTATGTATGTGATAATATAAAACATTAAAGTTCAAACATCTAGAGCTTCTATACAAAGACTCACTATATGAAGTGGCCCGATTTTAGTGAAGCAAATCGGTAGAAAGACTCAACTATAGCAAGTAAGACTTATTTTTAATGAGAAAACTCAGAATTTGGCAATGATTGTATCAGATCGCTTTGTTTTGTGGGATATCTACATTTTGGTTGGATTTCTGGTCATCAGACAATTGCATTTCCTATGATCAGCATGGCAGTCTAAATTACTCTAAGTAGTTGCCTTGCACAGTAATATTTTATTAATATATATACCATTTTAATCCTGTTCATTTTCTGTAAACAATCTGGAGTCAGAGTCTCTCTCTCACCCGTTTCAAAATAGAGTACCGCTCAATATGCCGCGCATCATTGCATACAGCATACACGTCACACCCAAGGGATCACTCAGGAAAATGTGACATTTGACTTACAACAATGTCAATATAGGATGACAGCTAAGAGTATAAGTTTATGTTGGTCGTTGAAAATTTCCATTCCAATCAGTTTACGTGTCAGACTGAAGACAGACTCACAGGTGAATCACTTCTAAGAGCTGTGCATTTGTAAACAGTCACAAAATCAAGACCTACTTCAACTTTGACAAAGATCCAAATTGCAATAAGCATTATTATTTCATGTAGGAGTATCACAGGATACTGTGGAAATGTATTCAAACTGCCACATGGGAAAAGTTTGAAGTTAATTGCAGTGCATCTTTATTTCAAATCAAATGAACATTATTAGAAACAGAGCAGATCGGGATTTCTTATTGCCATTATTTTCACTTTCCTCCACTCATTTTCTCTCCCCTGTAGGACAGACTGAGAGTCCTGTTGTTTTATTTTAATTGGAGCAGTGATGTAATTGGCCGACTCCATGCTGCTATATTCAATTAAGATAGAGGCGTGTGTGCGTGTGTTCGCATGTACAATTGATATGCTTTCAAAATTAATGTAGGAAAAAAAAAAACATCAACTCCAAATTAAAAAAAAATAATCTGAAAGAATGCCTCATCTACTTTATTTCTTTTTAGTATGTCAGAAGTTTGTACAGGAAATCGGGTCTTGATAACTCTGTAAGTGTTTTGTTGGTTGAATGTTTAGTTCGGTACCTGCCAAATTGTTTGATTTATAAATGATTTTTTCCTAACCTTTCTCCATTACATTTAAATAAAGACCGCATATAGCAGGACTCTAACCTTCAGTGAGCAACACAGGACATAACACAATGTATAGAACATTTAATGTGTACGTAGTAAAAATGATATATGGAAAGCTGTATAGAAAATGGATGGATGTACTGTCATATTAACTCACGAGGGATATGGCGGTTGAGTGGTTACCACAGCCATTTCATGGGATTGGTATCCAAACTCTTGCCTTTCTGTAGGGAATTTTCATTTCTTCCCTTTATTCAGATGGTCATTCGCTAGTCAACATGATACATAGTGCATGTAACACCTGGCTTAGTTACAAAAGAATTGTAGGTCCATCGTGGGAAATGTTAGGGAATAAAAAGTCTCCAATGTTACTTTCCATCACCAAGTTGCCAAACCCTAATATAAAGGCATACTGTCTGGGTCAGTAAAAACATGACACTGACTAGGTTTTCAAGTGTAATGTGACTAGAGTTTTCATTTTCACAAATTAATAATTTGACCGCGATTGAAGATAATGAACTCAAAGGGGATGACAGGAAAAACAGGGGTATGAGAGGGAAGGATGAATACAGAAATGTGTTGTTAATGTCAGCACATGAATAACATTTGTTCATTCTTTTCCATACAGCTGATCATCACATGGGTTGTGGGTCTGCTGTAGCCTATCCCAGCCCACTAATAGCACCTGACAGGGGACCCCCACAGGAATCAAAATGAACCACGGGGCTAATCACTAAAATATGTTACCATACAAGTTACTCACTCAGGCTAAACACAAAATAAAATATTTGCAAGGGGGTGCTTGTTCAACAGTGCATTCATATCATTTTTGATATGTAGTATGCTGGTTAACATACCATGCCGTAAGTCAAGGGGGAGGACTATAAACTCAAGGGAGAGGTTGTATGACAAGATTGTTTCCATCTTTAATTCAAGGCAAGAGATGGATCTGGAGATTTTCTCACCTTGTAAAGCGACCCTAGAACAGAGATCGGGTGGACTTGTGCTGCACCGCTTGCAGCTAACTTTTGCTATGCTTGGGCACACAGGTGGCATGCCTTTTTTTGTACGTGAGCAGTGTTTAGCACCTCTTTTACAGTCATTAAAGTTCAAAAGTGCAAACAGTATTGTGCGCCAGTGCTTTTACACGGGCCATTTATTTAAACATGTGTCACACGCCATAAATATAAAAAGATTAGATGGAGAAAAAAATGAACTCTGCTTTCTTTTTTAGGTTGTCAAAAATGCATTTTAAACAGTTCTCCTTTGTTAAAAATCACACGCACTGTGATTGTTGCTTACATTTTTTCTTAATGTTTCAGCTCATGCTTGAATCCGATGGTAGGGATAGGTAAATGTTGCATTCACTCAGAGTTCAGGCACAATGTTTTCCTGACAGAAAAGGAAATTTAAAGTAATAGACAATACCTAGTATGAATGATGTTGTGATTATTTACATTTGCACAAAGTATTAGTGTGCAGTGTTCATTTCTTGGAGTTCTTTATGAAGAAAATGTTTAAAACAAAAAAATATATATTACATCCCAGCACAGCCATTGTGTGATGAATGCGGCCTCAATCATGGCATTCCCTTACGCCTCTTAAAAGCTAATATAAACTCGAAACAGGAAAAAAGTAGTTAACTAAATCGACGCTTAATCTCTATATTTAACTATTCAATCTGTCTATGCATTTCTGCGTCCTAAGATCATGCGGTTCACTTCGAAAAGACAAAGGCAACTGCGCTACTACAGGTAAAGATCAGGCAAATTATCCCTAAAGATGAAACTTAAGAATTAGGTGATGTTGATAAGCTCCAGACTCCAGACACTCTGCCTTGGCTATTCATGCTTTAGTGTACTGTGCAGGCACAAAATGAATACAATTTATATTGAGCAATGTGACATTTTTATTTCTTTATATTTATCATTTTAACTGATCTTCATTGGACTAGGAAGAAAAAAGGCCAAGTCTAATTACTGTAGCCACCTACACAAAACTGGTGATTAAAGTCCCATTCGCATTTTCAACCTTTTTTTTTATATTGCAACAGGACATAAGGATAACTTTACTTTATTCTCCCTTTTATTGTTAATAATGAAGCAAAAGATCAAACATAGTAGAGAGAGATGAAGATGAGGTCCCTATATATAAAGTTGGACGTGGTTTTAGATACTTAAAGTGAAAAAAGTTGTAGGGAACACATTACTCATGCAGTCTGCCTATAGATGGTGCTCTGCCTAAGATAGTTTACTATTTTAAGTCTATTCTAGCTCAAAAAGAAAGAGGAAGACCCCTTGGGAGCCTATTGTAAACAAGTGGGTATGATGCACTGAATACAATCCCACTTTTTGTTTTATGAAAAATGATGCTCCTTTCATCTGTGGAAAACAAGTAGACAAACTAGCACCTACGCACAATCGTACAACTCTGGCGTTAATTACCACGTTCATTTACAATGTTTAATCTGTGTGCCTACTGAAAATACAACAAACAAACAAAAGGCACAGCAAAAATTTCCTGTTGCTTTGTGTTTTTGTTTGTTGCTGCATTTTGTCGTAAACACTTTTATGCTCTGTATTGGAATGTCCTGGTTTTGCCTTCTTTATCTGTACAACAAAAGATATTGCTGGCTTCATTATCTGGGTTACATGAAATAATGTATTCATACAATTGGGTTAGATTTTGAACATATATGTAAAAATAATAAGAAACCCCTTTTTTGTTGTATTTGTTATTGTAGATTTTAGGTCAAGTAATATTCATGCCCAGCAAGTGATCAAACATTTAAAACTGTAGACTGGTCAGTGGTCCTTGGGAGAATTTAGGAAAGTGGAGTCCTGAATAATTCCCTTTATACAAGACTTTTGATTTGATGTACTAAAATACGACAACAACGTCAACTGTTCCAACTTTTCAGGCCTTCAAGCCAGTTTGCAAGCCTGACTTCAAATATAGCACACATTTAAACTACATAGCAAAATGATGCTAGACATCTGCAACAAGCCCCACGCATAAAAAAAACTAGCTGAGGATTCACAATTATTGGCGACAAAGCAAACTAAAAAAATTGAATAAATAATTATAAATTCTCGCCTATCAAAGCACAACTCGACACCTTGTACACATTATTGATCGGCTTGTGGTCAGCAGGGTATTTGAAAGTAAGGCAGTCCCTGACCCTCACACTGAAATTATTCATTGCAGTCATTTACACATGTAAGCATGTTGTGTTTTACAGGTCCACTCGTGAACCTTTCATGCTACAAGATTTGCATTTGTTAGTGATTTTTTTTCTTTCAACAAGAAAATAATTGAATGCTGTTTTTTAATCTCTTGTCTAGTTTAACACGTTTTCTGCTATTTTTCTTTACATTTTGTCTCTTATGGTTGAAGTTTACCCATGTTGATAATTACAGGCCTCTCTAATCTTTTCAAGTAGGAAGACTTGCACAATTGGTGGTTGACTAAAAACGTGTTTGTCCCACTGGAAGTGTGTGGAAAATGCACATGTGACAAGACATATTTACCAGAGACTTGACAAGGCCATGGCTACACAGGTTCACTGTCTTCAATTTGAATATTTGATCACAACACCCCTTGACACATGAAAAGGATGCCCATGTACATTTGGAAGGAAGTCCCCTTATATGCCACTTCTAGCACAGGAAAAAGCAAAGAAACAAAAAAGGAGAGACCACACATGAATGACACAACATGTCAATCCAAGTGCCACAAACATGACATTTCCTTAAAAACAGGGCAGCTGGATTAAAATAGACCAAACGTTCTTTTTTGTCAGAAGTGTCGATCAGAACATCACAACGTGGATGTATGGGGAAAGTGTTGTCAAATAATGGTGTCACTAGGTCAAAAACTAGACGATGACTAAGTTTCATTTGAAATGCTGAAACAGGCTGTGTCCAGATGTTCACATCTCAGGGAAAATCTGACTCATCATTCAGCAGCACTTTACAATGTATCAAAAACAAGCATGTTTTACAGTTAGTTCTTAAAAGAATATGGTTGGCAATGATTGCATTGCAATTGTCTGGGTAAGAGTGTAACATCCCTCATCTCATCTCATTTTCTGAACCGCTTTATCCTCATTTGGTTTGCGGGGGTGCCAGAGCCCATCCCAGCTGACTCAGAACCGGTGCACCCAAAGGTATATTATCATCACAGAACATTCTAAGCTAAAACTATGAACACTTTCGTTATATTGTGTGAATTTTGAATGGGAATGAGAACTTGCTGTTAAATATGGAGCTGTGAGCTCTCATAATGTTGGTGTCTTTTATGACCTCTTCATTAAACTAGATACAGGAAGAAATGTTCTCCCAACAGTGTGCACGTTGGCATATACTCACAGGGGGTTCATTATCATAACTAACCTCCTCCTGAGTTCGTTTAGACAGGAAGGAGAGAATCTCTGACACATCTGACAGCTGCACTGAATTGAACAGATATTGGAGATGACCTCTAACCAATCTTATTTGCGATGATTTTTATGGAATCTTTTTTTTTTTTTTTGCAGGCAAAAAGAGGTGGTGAAAAGGAAATGATTTCCATCCTAATATGTACAACTCTTCCATCTTATTCACTTGACACTTGAATGGCAATTAAATTAATTTTCATTTTTTTTCTGGTCAAAGCCGAAACGAACTTTTGTGTAAAGTGGAATTGAGGGAGGAATGACACACTTAATCTTGCACAGCTTTGTATCTAGTGGGAGACGAGTGAAATGAGAGGAAGAGGGATCTTTATCAGTAAAGAAATGTCGCTTCTTCGTATTGCAACCAGAAGGTGTGCGGAGTGATTCCATTATAGAAGGAAATGGGGCTGGGGGGGATGTTCAAAGAGGCTTGTGCAGCCAGAGGACACCTTGGGAGGAAACAGAGGACCATGCTGAGGAACAGGAGGGAACCTTGCTGAAGCAGCACTTTGTTGAGAGAGAGATCACAATCAGGAGTTCGTACAAATTACCTACCAAATAAAGGTCATTTCAAAATTAACCCCAACACTTGTATGGGACAAAAATGAATTGTAGTTATTGTAAAAGTCATGTACCTATTTGCTTAGACCTTCAAGTCACTAGCAAACATAGGAATATGAGACTAATGAAAGAAAATTCAATGTAGAATTGCTAGAATGAGAATAAAACGTTCTCAAGTGAAGATGGGAAACATGTAAAGGTTTATCAGCACTACAAATAAACATAAGATGGAGATTGAAAAAAAATGATTTGGTATGGTAAATATAATACTGAAATCAAGAGCTAAGAAAAACACACACCTGACAGTAAGCACAACTTTTTGGTTGGGTTCAGTGCAAATTCAGGTGACGAATGAAAAGAGTATATAATACACTGCAATTATAGGCTCACGTAAGCCCTCCAGATAAAACAAAAGGGTGAGAATGTGTTGAGTTTTAATGCATTGCTCAGGGTTAAAAGATAAAAGTAAAATCAGGAAGCTTACATTGCTACTATAAAGTTTGCAATGACTTCCTGAACCCTCTGAAACCTTCAGTGGACATAAAAACATCTTTTCCAATAAGGCAGCAATTCTGTAGAAGATCTAAAAGCTTCCTAATGAGATATTTCTGGTTTTTGCGTGCCAACTAAAGCCTTCAAGTGGTTGTAAATAAGGGTGATTTAGTCCCGGTGTCGGGTGCACTGCAGCCCTTATGCTTTATTCATGCTCGGGCATCTATAGGAAGCGAGCGCAGCAACTGACCGGACAAGAATTTTATTTTCATATCCTGCAAAGGGTGCTGGATGGATTCTCCATCTCTGACCCATGTTATCAGGACATAACACAGAGCCAGCTCACACACTGTAAGTGGGTGCCTGGGCCTAAGACGGAAAAAGTGAAAGCTTTACATTACTGGAGGTATGCACTATAGCATAAGTAGTTCTATATGGGCAAAAGTCTTGAGACACAACTTTTAATCAATTAAGGAATCAATCAGAGGTTAGGCTGCACCAACTTTGTGGGAAATGTTTGGAGAAGACCCTTTTCCATTTTCCATTGCCTAAAGTGAGTTCCATCAGGCCATGCTTGGATGAATGGGTCTGATGTACATGAACTTTAAGAGCCTGGGCGTCAAAACCTCAGGTCTAACATTAGTGACCTCTGACCTTTTCTTCAGGATATGTTATAGTCTGGGCATTGTTGGTCTGCCGCATGATTACCAGTTTTGCTTCAGAATTAACATGTTAAAAAAACATAACGAAAACCCGCACACACTGGAGCCCTTTTTGGAATAGTTTGCCTACCCATGCTATAGACATCTTTTTCTTGATTAAAAAAAAGGCATTTTCCGTTAAGTTAAGGTGTCAAAAGTTTTGAGAAAATGGAACTTCGTCAGATTGTTTTCCTCATCCAAATATGAAATTTGAGTAGTTGTATTTAGAATGTCGACTGATATCTGCTAGAGTGCATGTACTGTATAACAATTAGAACACTAACAAGCCCAAACAGAGAAACTAGTTCCAGTCTGGTTTCTGATATGTCAAATGCTTCGGAAGGACTAACCTGAGTGATGGACCCACCCGTTTAAAAAGATAATGGTAGTTAACCAATAAGTATGTCTTTGCAAGGATACCAGAATTGAAGGGGTGTGAAGACAGATGATTGACTGACTGTGCTGCTTCCAGAAGATGGATGTGAAGTTTTTTGAATGACCCCCAAATAGGATATGGTGAAGCCACCTGCTGCCAGATTGTAGTTACACAAATTCCAATTGAATCCAATATAAAAGGCAGACATTAAAAGATCCACACACAAATAAATATACATGTATATAGATATGCACGCATTCACACATGTCTGTCCACTCGCAGACTGGCAAACATTATTTCCATATTCACTGTCTGCTTTGCAAAGGAAAGGGAGAAGGGAGCAAAAATAGCTCATAAATAAATGACAATGTGCCTTGAAAAGAGGCATAATTTCATGTTTGTATAATATTCAGCTGGCTAAAATTTAATCTCCTGTTTAATACGCGCCATCCTATAAACAGAATGGAGGTCACTGACTTGTAAACATTAGGAATGTAACCTCATGAAAATCGATTTTTCATTTAAAATATTATCTACGACTGCCTGTTTATCCATGCGATGTCAGGAAGTAAGTATTGTGTTATTGTGTTATAGAGGTGAAGATAAACTTTGTTGTTGTTATGTTGGTTAATGTTAAGTTAAGTTAATGTTAATGTTAAATTTGAATCTGCTAGTTTGAACAGTTAGTTTGCTGTTAGACATCCACAAAAAAAATGCATTAAAAAGAGGAAAGACACCCTTCTGGATTTTCGCTTTCCAAAGGCGGTCTGCACTTTCTTTTTCTTTGGTCGATTTTTATTACATTGGAGGCCCTGAATACATGGACATGCCAACTCTAAAGGGAAGGTTGGGTTACACAATTGGCACGTCAGAGTTTTCAAAACACGTTCACAATCTCATCACTATAATCAAAACACAAGGCACACTGACTCCAAGACACCCCAAGGCATCTCGCCGTGAATAAGGAGAAACTAAATGTCCTTCAATGGTGGCAAGAAATTAAATGATGACGACTCTGTCTAAACCAAGAATGCGTTCAACTGCAGGCAAAGCTTATACTAAATGTAGCAAATGTATGATAGATGATAAGGATGTGTGCATGAATCCAACATAAATGAAAGCAGAATTGAGCAGATGGCACAAGTAACATGGATCGTGAGTACACATGTGGCTGCGAATGTGAATAGACATTTGTGCTAACAGTGAACAGAGGCCCTTTTCTGCACTCCCTCTTGTTTAATTGGTTCACTCAGAGAAAAGCAGATGATTGGATATGCTGCTGGTTCAAACTGTGAATGATTGAAACCAAACAGTTCTGCCAAAAAACTAATCACTTGGGCTGGTAAAGCAATCCTCGGCAGACATGCACCGCAAGTACGAAAGTGTGGCTGCAACCCCGATTATTTATTCATTTTGTTTGATACAGGATGATGTTCCTCCCCTGGATAACCGGTTTCCTATCTGGCAAGAGCGCTGGCACTATGCCCTCTGTTTAAGATATCAAAGATTTGCGGCATCATGTTTCCTCGCGTTGGCTCGCCAGGGGAGTTTTGCCAAACATGAAATGGAAAAAGCCTCAGAAAAGAAGAAGAAAGGTGGGGAGAGAAAGAGAGTGAGAGCAAAGCAAATGGGGGAGGAAGCATTTGAAAAATAAAAAAGATGTAATGGGCATCTTGTGTTTCAGAGAGTGAGAGAAGCCTCCGGAAGCTCCTCTCGGTGGTCTCGGGAGAACACGCTTGTGGTGGGAGCGACGGCTTTAAAATATCAGCGCAGAGGACAGACCAGGATTGTGTATTTCTATAATCTGTGTATATAAGATATGCCACATTAATTAATTTTTCGTTTTTTTTTTTCTGTTTGTTTTTGTTTTCATGTGCAGATCCATGTCATTGAAGACAAACAGCAGCTAAATGAGAAAAAAGCTGTCATGGCTACTTCTCTTCCACATTTGATTTCAACTAAAAAGAGGGACCGTGTGAAATACATTGTGTGAACATAAACTTCAGAACAGGAATCAAACTTCTGCATCCTTGCAAATACTTATCTTTATACGGGATGATATGATTGGATGTTTTAATGAGAGAGAACTTTAGACAGAGAAGAAATATGTCTCTCCAGGCAAAGTTATTTCTCTGATTGAAAAGCAATGTGATCTGACTTCAGGTTTTTTGCTTCCACCTACCCCGGTTGAGTGGCTATACAGTCACTGCAAGTGATGACCACATATTAACGTAAAATATTCCAAACTCTTCTTTGGAGTTTTATTTTTTACCAATAAATTGCATTTAATGGGGTATTAGATATATATATTCCAATAAAATGAACTGTTTTATAAGTAAAACAAATCTGCAGTAAAAAGTTTAAGGGCTTAAAATGTTCATACTAGTTTAGAGGAACAATATATGATAAAATGGTTGTATATATTACAATATAAAAAATGCATACATCATACCTAGCAAGTACATGGCATGGAGTAATTTAATTTATTCTGGAAATATTTGAAAATAATACTCTCTGGCATATTTATAAATTCAGCAATTAATATTGGCTTTTATAAACATTTCGTCAAGGGGCATTAATTACTCGCGGTTTTCTACAAACTGCTCTTCTATAACAGCACTAATGACAACAAAATCTGTATCCTCCAAAAGGGAACCAACATAAGATCACCTCTGCTTAATGGGTTAGGGGATACCAGAAGTAGACATTTGGGTTAATTACTCACGAGGTTTCTGATTTCCTGTCTAAATCAGCATAAAGCATCACGGTTTCAGATGGATTACTATGCCAGTGCATTAAGTACAATTTAGACCACATCTGAAGCCACGAGAGACGCCGGCTTGATGCTTCAATCGTGGCTTCATCAAAACCACAGAGCTATTACATCTGCCTGTTAAAAGCTTTGAGAGGTGGCCAGTCAAAGTCATGGCACAGTGGGGAGTTTGTACCAAGGTGACTAAAACTCATCTTCACCTCTTCTAGTCACAATTGTTTCAGACGCACCCCGGGGAGCCTCCCTTGTCCTTGCACTCTACCGACATCACCGAGAGCCGTAAGATTCGACATCAACACCTGCTTTAAACTACGTGAAGCGGGCAGGGAATCAAACAGACAGGAGGCACATTTGATCAATGGCCACAATTGAGAGGCCATGGATTTCACATTATAACCACCCTGTTCATTATTGGCTGAGTTGGCGTCTCTTTGACGACGCCCCCTGTGTCCTTTCCTGTTGACTTGCAGGGATCAATTTGAAGAAATAAGTTCCCCTTTATAGGCGCTCACACGCACACACACACACACACACACACACACTTCTGCATACACACACACGTCTGAGTAAGAAAATCACACCACTTACATGAACAATAGCTCAATTAGTGAGGTGCGCTCATGTTATGGAACTGCTTTTCTTATGCTAATCTGTACACTTACTGTAAGTAAATGTTCCTTGGGTACGCGGCCCTTGTGCACTTCAACTTAGCTTACGATTCCATTATGTAGCCATGTTGAGGCCAGTGTTTTCCATCGACTGCCTATATAAATCACGCTCACGCAAGGATGGATACAAGTGCCTGGCTGATTTAAAAGTGGACTTGGTGGCATGTGAAGGGGGTTGCTTTCTTATCCTGGTATTGACAAAAGCTTTATTAATCAATCATGCATCTCTTGTTATTGATGGCAAAGATGAAGTGAAGGCATATTTGTGTCCATATATCTGCATACAATTTAACGGTTGCAATCTCAGGCTGTCCTATTCTAATGTTGTTCTTCTTGAGCCAGACAGGAAATTGCCAGCAGCAATAAAACTATGATGTTCAGTTAAATGCACTGGGGAAACTTCACCATTTAGGTACTATACAACTATGGTTAATACCATAATGGATTGCTGCTTAAATATAAATAAAAAAATATCATCTTTGACAATTATTTCGATGTCAATAGAAGTAGCTCATAAAGTGAGTAAGACTTATTACACTTAAAAGTGAAAATTGCTATTTAAATACAATTTAAAAAGAGGAAAAAAAGTGTTCCATATTAGATAAGATCCAGATAAGAAAAGGTGGAATAATCAGGTTAATCTTGATCAAGATAGTGGATAACAAGAACGGAAAATGAAAGAAAATGCGTCCGTGAAAATACAGTTCATTAAGGAATTGTGTCCAAAGGCACAAAAGACAAATACTTGACTGAGCTACACTTGATGACCAGCCAAAAATACAGAGACAGGAGAGGAAACAGAGCCACGACATCCTTCAAAGCATTATAATTCCCACCAGGAGTGGTCTTATTTATCTCAACAGCTAAATGTGTCTGACACAAACAGATTTCTTAAAATCTACAGCTTTATATGTGATGCCATTAGCTCTGTCTGTCTCATTAAATATTGAGTTAAGATCAGATAAGGGCTTGTGAGGACACAAGCATATTTATTGCAAATATAGAAGGTGAGAGTGAAAGAAGGATTCTACAGTAATACCTTGACATACAAGTGCTCCGACAAAAAAGGATTTTGAGATACGAGTAAAATTCTTAGCAAATATTTACCTTGAGATACAAGACAAATTTTGAGATACGAGCATACAAGACGAGAAGATGCTAATCATTTTTGCAGCATCTCCCTCGTGTAAATATCTTTAAGGGCACTGGGCGGAGCGTTGCATTTTTCTTCCCTGAGTGGTGAACGCGTGACTGATCTGGCTCGCCAATACGAGAGGAGTTAAATAATAAATTCCCCAACCAATGGTTAGTGTCTCTCACTAACCATTGGTTGGGGAATAGATGCATTTAATGCCTTATATAATAATATAAGATGAATATTAGTGTGAAATGTCATGAAGGATGATATTATTTCTTCTGTCTGCACTTTTCAGGTTCACCATTTGGCAGACTTGTCAGTAAGTGAGGGAATTATTTCAATTATAGTACAGGCATTAAATTATGGTTTGTGGAGAAGGTGGTGACAGGTCTGTAGAGCTCCAACACTTCCCCTGCCTCTGGCTTCACTGTCACTTTTAATGAAGAAACATTGCAAGACCAAGAGACAAGACTCGATAATTTACAAATTTGCTGCAATGACTGTCACTGGGCTCTCTAGCCAAATGAAAATAAAATAAAAGCTACTGCACACTCAAAATAGACAAATTGTTTTCCGTATATAGTAAGATCAAATACACTAAAATCTAAGTGTTTTTTGTTTGTTTTGCTACTTAGTTAGACTACCCCTAATTGTTTTATAGTGGAGAGAGCCTAATTCCCTCAACAAACATTACAGAATGCCATTTGTGGAAAATATAGTCACAATACAAGTAATACACCTAGGGGCAAGTATATCCTCCAAATGTGCACCAGCACACTAGCCTCTTTTAACATATCCTATAAAGCATATAAAGTCATCTAAACATGGAGTAAAAGTGAAGGGCTCTTTAACAAAAAACATTTCCCTTCCACACACAAATCAAGCACAGGATCCATGCTGCCTTAAACTAAATTAAATACCATCACCACTAATAAGTCAAGCCCTGTCATAGAAAATACCACCCGCCCTAAGGAGACTGTGCCAAATGGGCTGGCAAAGCAAAAATGGGTCCTCATACCACAAAGACAAGTCTTCATTTGTATGTTCTTAATGTGCCAGGCTCACTCACTCAACATGGCCTGCTGCTCCAAACACATGGTGAGTAATTGTTAACACTTGACCTTCATTCTCTTCATCAACACCAAACACCGCAGGGATAAATTCCCATACTGTACTGCTGGAAACACGATGTAAGTAAGGATGGAAGCAAGGATGGATCTTAGAAATTATACTAGTATTATATACAGTACTGGAAAAAAAGGACACTTCATGATTTCACATTTATTTTGTTTGATTTGGCTATTCTAAAAACACTTTAACCTTCCATCAAAATGTTTTACTGTTGTTACTTATATTCTTCATTTCACCCCTATCAATTAAATGTTGTTATTTTACTCCTGCTGTAATGGATTCATCAGTCCACAGAATACCTCTATGAGTCTTAGGGATTGTCAGTAAGGCAAATGTGAGAAGAGCCTTCATGTTCCTTATTGCAGCTGTAATTTTCAGCTTGCCTGCAATTATTTAGATTCATTCTGGGTTCTTCAGCAATCTTTTTAATTAATAATTATTGCATGCCTTGAGCAAATTTGAAAGGCCACCCTCTTCTGGAATCTGAGCTTTTCTCCACTTGGAGCTGACTATTCTTCACTGGAGTCCAAAAGCCTTAAAAAACTACTTTGTTACCGCTTCCAGACTGATAGATACCAAGTTGTTGATTTTATTATTGAAATTAGCTCTCTTATGGTATGATCCGTGTCTTTTTCAGATCTTGTCTTTCACTTTTTTGCATGTTAAAGGATGTGTAATTTCTCTTCCCAATCCAACAAAAGGTAATCAGGCCACTGAATCTCCCCCAAAAATATTTAATCACAGTTGATTCATGGATTACCAAGTTTTGAGCTGCTTGTTAATACATTCTAGGAATAAATAGGGGTGGATTCCTAAATTAGACCATCATTAAGAGCCTGCAATTTGTAATCACATTAAAATTGGCTTATTGACATGTTAATTTAGTGTGCTAAATGTCTCCCTACACATGAGGAAGGATACAAATAGTTTTGAATGGTTCTTTATACTATATGTATGGTGGCCAAGTGTATGAAGTGAGAAGCCTTAACCACGAATCTTAGAAAACAATCCTATCGGACTTGTCTCCTGCAGCCACAAACTGAAAGACTTCCTAGATTATTGCAGGCTCCGAAAACCCGGGTCATTGTTGTACAGTTGCCTCATTTGTCTCCATTTTCACCTTTGGCCTGCAGGCAAATGGTGATAAAAGCACCCCTCACTGCACTGGACAATAAACGCAAAAGGCAGCTCGAGTCAAACTGCTCTGTAAACAGACATAAATTAAACAGAGTGGTAATCAATGAAAGTGAATGCATAAAAAAAAAAAACTAAAATCAGTTAATCACTTGCTCGTAGCAGCAATTAAATTAGGCATTGCCCCAAAAAAATACATGCTCTCCATATATCGAAAAAGGGTTTATATTAAGTGCACAAAATAAATAAATATATATTTCAAAATGTCAAAATAGTTCTGTGTTTCGTTGAAGGAACAGTTGTGTTGTTCTGTATCGATTGTCACAACAACTCTCTGACATGGAAAATAAAAACAGCAAAGCTCGACCTTCCTCGTCTATCATCTTTCCTTTCCTCTGGTCCAAGCATCCAGCGCATAACGGATTAGCTCAGAGGAAGACCCATTTCCTTCCCGAGGCTGCTAAAATATTAATCAAAACACAGAGGAGTGAGCAGCAGCTCCCAGGATGCATGTCTTCTAATGGCAATACATGGGAAAGGCAAGGAGGGAGGAGCGCTTCTTGTAATAGCCTCACAGAGGAGGAGGAGAGGAGGAGGGCCAGAGGTGACAGGGGGCTTTCACGAGGGACAAAGGGAGTGGGAGCCAGAGCTCGACAGGCGGCAGGCGAAGACATGAGGCGAGCGGAAAAATCGACGAAGATGGCACGCTGATACAGAGCTCTTTAGAGATCAGACAAGGATCGCTGATGATCACCACCCATGTCTTGCACTTAGCAAACTCGAGATCACAGTACAATAACTCACCATGAATAATACATAACAAATCATACTAATAGTCCATTTAACCAAATACATGTTTACTATGTGGATATGATGGTTGAAATGTTTTAACAGGATTGCAGTTCATGTTGGACATCTTGCCTACTTCTGATTTAGAGGAGCAATTTAATGTGCTTTACACTCCAGACATTATGGTACATGCATTGAATTGTCGTTGTCGGTTTAGAGAACAAAGTTGTGGTGCAGGAAGTGTTGTGCTCATTGGCAGAGATCCATTTTATATGTATTAACCACACGAGTCAGTAAGAATGAGTTATGTAATTTTGACCATTATTTATGAATGGAGTTTGACTTCAGTAACTTTCACTTCAAGATTTTCATTCTAAGATAGTTTTTGAGTATGCTTGTTTAAAGCAGATACCTCTGTTTCTGGAAAGAAATCCATTTTTTGCACTGTCATAATACAAGTCAGATTTGCTGCACTAAAGGGAGACTAAAAGGCTTATGTATGCTCATTTTCCACACTTGTCTACTATTCATTTTGCAATAAACACTTTGACAGGCATCATGTATTATTTTTTTGTACCGTGGGAAGCCTGCGAGATTACTGAAAACTGTGAAATCACAGTGTACACATTATATGAGCATGAAGATGGCACTTGTAGATGGCAAGTAGTTAGAGTATGAATGCAGTATCCTCCAGTCCACATTCTATGGCGGGGGGGATTACCTGTGTATTCTCCAGGGTCATCTAGAGCCAGCATGCAGACAGCTGTGACAGTGTTCCACTAGCTGGTAATTAGGGAGATGTGGGCCTGCACCCTCCCTCAGTGGGTCGCATGCTCGCAGCCTACTGCTACACTCCTTCAGAATCCAACAGGAGCTCCCCAGAGAGTGTGAGATGACCATTTTGTGAAAGGTGACACACATCAGTGACCTCTGTCTCTCTGACCATGTCGATAATGAGATACAACTGGAGCTTCATTGTATTCAAATGAGCCTGTGCGTGACAATCATGTCGAAGAGATGTAAAAAATAAAAAAATAAGCATCTCATTTCAATGGCAAACAAAACCAACCATAAACGTCTGAAGTTATGGGGGGTTAAATAATGTGTTGATGATATTCCTGAATGTTAGAAACTAATGCTAAAACCAGCACGTCCAAGTCACAAGCCTTCCTCTATTGTGTTGCTTAGCTTAATGTAAACCGATAAAGCTGGCTAACCTTGTGGGCCAAATCAATGCTTATTTAGAATACCATTGATTAACAGTTCTGATTATTGATTATGTCATCCTGCTCAAGATATGCCAATGGCTCTGATAAGAGGTTACCCTGGAGCAGATAGGCCTGTCCACTGGGCGACATCCACAATATTGGGAACTTATACTCGGGTCTTTGTCCATTCACACCCACACACGTGGATATATATGACACACACACTTTTGCAATTCAATATCACAATATAGAAGACAGAACAGCTTGACAAGGGCTCATTTTTAGAATTTGTCCACAATTAAAGGTTTGGTCAAGATAATGTATTGCAACACTAAAGACAACATGATTTAGTCAAAGCTGTCATTAAAACAGTATCAGTGATGTGTGTTTACCTCTTGCACATGGAGGCCTTCCAATCGATTTTTTTAAAATGGAAGACAAACATCAAAACCTGGAATAATAGTGGGCCCATCTATTTACTGTAAATACAATTCTTTTCTTAGAATTGGCCAAAATAATTAGAGAAAAGTTACTAATACATAAGTTTTGACCCAATGCTGAACTGTGGAACTGAACTAACTCTGACTAAGTGATCTGTTGAAAAGGACCCCGAGAGGATGTACCCGTTGTCTTATTGTCAGGTCAGCAGTGCTCGGCCAGACCCTTGCCAGCCGACCGTGTTGAGCTAGGCACTTTGCATAAGGGGGCTCTTCCGTAATGAACCGCAGTGTATGGGTATCGTGTGAGATATCTGAGCTAACGCTTACTCTTCCACGTTCAAGGTCAAAGCGTGCCCACACCAGCACCTATTCGCCGAGTCTATCCATCACCTGAGAACACAGACCGCAGCCGAGCTCACATTGCAGCCCCTCTGGACACTCACACCAGTTTGGAAGGACTGTCCTTTTTACAGTGACTTGTAGAGTGTATTTATGTTAAATTGAATGCAAGAGTGCTGCCAAAAATCTAGGGGCACAATGATAAAAACCTTGCTTTGGGCCTTTCCATGTCTTCCATCCATTTTACATACAGCTATTCCTGTTCAGGGTCATCGGAAGTTGGAACCTATCCCAGCTAAGTCACTTAGGAGTGGTCACAACTCAATCACAGGGTGAGAGAGGCAACCTGAATTTATTCAAACATGTCATCAACCTATAGTTATGCTTGTTATCAGTAAATACAGTATGAGCATGTGACATACACACTTCAGGTTGTTGTGATGCTCATTTTCAACATTTTAGACAGCTGAGGGTAGGACTGAACAGTATAGTGGGCCTATAAGAAGAAAAATAATTCACAAATAATTTAGTTTCTATTTTTCTCAAACGTATCGTATATCAGAATTATTTGGACTACTGGCGCTATTATTAATAATATCATAAATAAAACAACTCTGCCTTTTATATCACAATTTAGGTTGATTGTGATGTAACAAAATAAAATCATATGTTATATCAACATTGTCTCAGGTTTTCTTACGTGCATGTTTTTCTTTTTATTCCCCTTCAGCCTAGGCAGCTATCAACGTGTCAAAAATTAGATGCAGTATAAGCCTCCATATGGGTAAGATGAGATTTTAAATGTGCAGGACTCTAGAACGATCTGTCCACACACCACTGTACTCCAGCTTAAGTCCCCACAGTAATCAATAATCGGCCCTCTCCCAGATCACATATCAATTGCATACTGAACTCTGGGCCAGGATAAAACTCGTGTAACCAATGAATGAATGACCTCGCTGCTGCAAATAGTGTGCAGATCTTGTCAGCATCCCCCGAAACCTGCTACCGTGGTAGTGTCAGCTTGTTAAATTTATTATGTTAATGCAGACTAATAGAGAGACTCTATAGGGTTTGACGCAATACATGGTCTACGTTTCATCACACATTCTGCAATTTCACCTCATTTTTTGAGGCGTGTTGACTTTGATGAACTGAAAATCTATTTAAACTTAAATATTAATGTTTACCGTGAAAGCAACATATGAATTAGGCCTCCACCCCAATAGTACAAGCTTCCTCCCCCAAAAGACAGGAAATCCATAAGAATTTCCCCTTGGGCATGCGCAATAAACTTTATCGACAGTTCCTGTCAACCAGTTAGAACAGCCTGTTGGTAAAAAAAAAGTGTGGCCTAAATTTAGACTTTTTTTTTCTTCTATTTTTTTAAAGATACTATAAAGGAGCTGAAAAAGTTTATGTAGTTGGATTCCAAGCCATTGACCAATTTCTCATCTGTCAACACATTAACAGTTGATAGCTGCTGGCTCAGAGTTTACATCATTTCTTTTGTGCATTCCACTAAATCAATAAATTGACATCTATTTGACAAAATGTTCCTCCACTGTGTTAAAAAGAGGGTGGATGTGTCTTGTCGTTTTGAACAATGGCTGTTTTTTTTCAAACTGCTTCGCAGTAAATCTTTGTCACTAATTTGATGTCAAATGGATATATCTTCTACTTAAACACCCTACTTTAAATTGTTCCCTTATCATAAAAGTCTAGACAGCTAGTCATAAAATACTTAAAAGTTAAAAAGATGCACTCATTGGCCTGTTGTTGGAAAATGCAACGAAATGTGTTTGAAAAAGACTAACCCGAAAGGCGAAAAATATGCATTTCTGGATTTAAAATAAAATTCTGTATTATCTTTTAGTTGTCTAATGTTTTCAGATTATACTTTCCCTCATTGAAATTAAAACACAAGTTCAAAGTGCTTTGGGCTCTTACTTTGCCAATAGAGGCTTGTTACTTTTCTAAACAATGTAAACAAAAAAATAATAATAATAAATGAGTGACATGTGTGCTTGATATCTGGATTGGAGATCTCGGAGACTTAAAAGTCTAAAAACAGAAAAAGCAGTTCCAAAGTGTAACTCAGGAATGTTAACAGCAATGCTTCAGGAAAAGCGAAATATTCAGACACATACCTACCAGTAGCATTTTTACTTAAAATATTCACTGATCACAATTGCTTTGCCTGTCTTTGAATGAGTCAAAGACTTGAGCTTCATACCAGCAGATATAATTAATATGTATTTTCTTTAATTATGGTATAATGATAATTTGAGCATATTGTAAATCCATTAGCCTGAGTAGAGGTCAGGGGTCACATCAACCATGACTACTTGCTCAAACAATGCGAAATCTCGGGTGCCTGCAGTTACACAACAATGCCCTCTATTGGTAGTCCACCCTACCCGTTTCTCTAACAAAGGCCTCTGTGCTCCCAGCACATCGACAGTTCCTTCCAGCATAGTCAGCAGAAATCCCATTGAAGTGCAATCACCTCGAACCTCAAAGCCTAACCTTATTAACCCACTAACGACCACAGAATGGTGTAGTATTAATTTACAAATGTTATTCAACTCTAACAGTGGTTGCCGCCATAATCAGGGGGGTCTTATTAAGGCTTTAAAGGTTTTAATTAGAACAATAATGAATGAAACCACAGTAGGTGAGTGCAAGTGGAGCCAGCACGCCTCCAGCCTTTGGAGTCTGCAGACTCACAGTCAGCTTATCTGTGTTAAGAGCACTGTGCGTGTGCGCCTGTCTACGAGTGTTTACAGGCCCAGTGAAGGAGTTCATGACAGAAAGGCACATGGAGTCTCTCGTCTCCCTGTTGCTCTCTCTACTGAACCGGAACAGTGGTGTAGACAAACAGGGGCGCCCCAGAGAGAGTGTCGAGCTAAGTGAGTGAGCACGGAGGTTTAATATGACAGTTTACACCCCTCGGCCGCTGTTTCAGGGTGAGGAAAAAAGAGCCAGTGTACATCCGACACACTATCATGCTAAATCATACACATGCCACTGACAAAGGAAATGGACGGTGAAAAGATGTGAAGGCGTGTCAAATTGTGCCTGATTTACGGAGGTTGCCATCTTCTATAAACTACTGTATATCTGAATGGTATGCCGTGAAGAATGTTTTTTTTAGGGTGGACTTATGGAGAACTAATGCCCAATTTCAAATGGCAATTAGAGACATTAAATTAACTTTTGTTATTGGATTTTAGTGGCCAGCAGCAATGAATGACACTACGTAAGAAAATAGTATTTCAAACTGCTTCTAAAAATATAGAAAAGTATCACAGATTTGTTTTGACAACATTGAAGCAGCAAATATTGATTGTTCTGCCTCAAGAAATTGTCAATTTCAATTCCAATAAATTGAGTCCAAGAGATTTCTTTTTTTTTTACTCTGTTTTTCCTTCTTTGGTTACATACTGTAAAAATTACTGTGTTGTGAAGTTTCCTTTTTAGGTATTAGTATCATTTACAATGGGATAATTCATCTATCGTGTTGTCTTTGCCAAAATACAATGTTTTTATTGTGTTACTTTAACGTTCCCACCTAATTCATCCAGTGGGTAAACCTAACCACATGGCTTGACACCCTTGTGGTTTAAAAACAGTCTAGTCTTAACTTTTCATGTAATTTATTTCAAATCCTCCCAAGACCATACCGATATTTTCCGATTACACAACATTTCCTCCAGCAGTCCTTCAGAGCGGAGAGTCTGCAGGGAATAATACCAAATTACGTTTGTCCACTTTATCCCACTTTCAGCATTTAATTTAGTTTCCTTGGAAGTTTTGAAATTGCACTTGGTTATCCGGATCAATACATGTTAGCATGCTTACATCATCTTGGATTGCAAGCTCACTGTCAATTGTGCAGTAGACCATAAAAACTCTTTGCCGACACACGCAAGTAGACAAGGCAGGGCAAAGCTCCATGTTAAAAACAAACCAATGGAATGTTTAGAAAATATCTTGGAGAATAATGTGGAAATAAGAGAGAGAAGGATTACTATATTTTTTTCATGAATAATTTGGTTACACTTAATATTCAAATGCCACAAGGTAAATTCTAGGTATCCTTCAATGGCAGTTTAAAGCCTTTAAAGGGAATCCGTGCAATGCATCCATTATGATATACAGCATACCTGCACTGAGGAATAACACAAGCCCATCCCCCTTTTGGATTTCAATCAGAGCTCTCTCTTTGATTAAAACACATCCAAAGCTGAAGTGTGTTTGATCTTGCAGAGGAAAATAAGACTCTGTTGTTGAAGGGAGTAGAAATCCCAGAGCAGGGGACAGCTTCTCTCCCTGCTGTGTTTAAGTATTTGGAAGAACTCACGGCTGGCTGGTCATTTGTGAATAAAACCATCCACAATGAAAAGGAAAAAAAACACACAGACTGTAAGGAGATGACAGGCTTTCTGTCATTCGGAATCTCTGCCCCCCTAAAGCGATTAATCAAGCGTCTGAATGTGCACATACAGCGAGAGGGAAAACACAGCCTGGAAGGATAGATGGTAATAAGTGGTAAGAGCACTCACACATCATATACATATACATTAACTGACTGACGAACTGTAATTTTTTTTAACTGCTAGAAAGGCCGTGAACCGATTTGACGTAACCATCCTTTATTGTGGGTTGTGTAAGCAAGACCATGGCTACCATGTTGGCTACTTGTGATAAAATAATGCCTGACAATTAATTTTACTTTCTAATTAAAAAAAAGAAAGTAGTTGTGAAGTGCAGACGTGTGTTTATAAAAGAGTGAAAGCATTTTTGTGTGAGAAAGCAGCAGTCCATCACTATAATGCTGAATTAATTAGTTAATGTAATTTCTTTGACCACTGTTGATTGATAAATTAATCAATAAGAAAACCAACAATTAATCTCCTCAATTACATTTTTAAACAGTGAAGGTGTGAAAAGGTGTAAACCTCTTGCATTGGAAATATACTATATGAAACGGTTTTACAGCTCCAGTTAAGGAAAAGACAAGAGGTATTTCAAATCAGGAATCAGAATTGAACTTGGGCAACTTGTTTTCCTCTTTGGGAAACTAAGAAACAAATAAAACAACAATGCATGCCTTCCGCACATCACGACAAGATAACAACTGAAGCACTAAACACTTGTACCAGCCTCCTTCCACTTCAAATCCATTTGAAGTGTATGTTTTACACTCTAAATATCACATCAACATAACTCTCCAAGATGCTCTACCTTTCCACTCCATACATTCATCAATGTACATGCACCCTGACTGCTATTTAGTTTTTAATACTGTTCATGTTCATCTCTGGATTTTAGCTGTCAGTAAACAGGCAGCACACATAAAAATACAGTTTACTAGCAACAGGTCAATTTTCAAGCCCCTTTACATAACTAGGGTACTCAAGTGTTTTACCCAGGTAGAGATTATTTTTATTTTCATTTCTTAGGTTGACCTCAGAGATCCCACTGCATTTTACCCTGATGATGATATGACTGATGATTATTAAATCTCCATCTACATGACCTGTCACCAGATGCCCTCTGATTCTCTCTATTGGTCATAGGAACAGAGCCACAAAGCAGTGTCAGCATGAGGAATTGTGGGTATTTTATCCCTCTCGTAGTGAAGGATTACGAGCTGCTAAGTGCTTTGTATGAAAGAAAAACATCAGTGTGCAAACAACAGTGGCTTCCCGGATGGCTGGGTGTGCTTTGAAGCCGGTGAGAGACTCGAGGCCACACAGGGAAGCGCGACAAACAATCAAGCAACTGTTGGAAAAAGACAAGAACACTGGCCTCAGACAGGAAGAAGGAATTCAACAGACAACTTTAAAGCTACCTCAGACAGGCATTCCAATATGTCCTCCTGGTACAAATTGAGAAGGACAAGCAATTTGATTAGACACTTTAAGTGCTTTTGAAATCTCGTTCTTTGCCCTTACAGTCACTGTCATTTTTCATGTGAGCATATCTTCTGTAGCCAACAGCCCTCATGTACTCTCTCACTACATCTACCAACCTTCTTTTAGGTCTTCCATAAACTCCTTTGTCTGCCAGGTTTATCTTCATCCTCAGCCCTTCAATCTTTCCCCAAAAGTATCTTTTGGTTTCCACCATTATCTTTTGCTGGTAAAAACAAATAATTAAAAAATCTATTTTTATCCTATCTCATTTCAAGGGTCAGAATTGACCACAATCACTACTAGGTTCACAAATGTTGTAACAATTGACACAAAAGAAATCTTATAGATATCAGCATTTTTTGTCAACATTTGTTAATGCTGTGAAATGTACAAACTGGTCAAATTTGCCCATATAAGAGTATTTTTTTGTATTCAAAGGCAAGAAACCAAGAGGGTTTTTTACTCACAAATCAATGAAGAAAAATCTGTTCTGACCACAAATACATCAGCTATGTTTATCAGACTAACTGGGGTACACCATATAGGTTTTGCATACTACATGCCACTTCAATGATTGGTCGAGCACTGCGGACATCTTCCTCATGACTCATTTAACTAGGTAAACCAAGCCATATCTTAATGGGTTATACAAAAACAAGACTTCCGTAAGGCTTGGAAAGTAAGCTCAGTGGTGGTGGTTGGTTGCAATGCAAGACTGTGCAATGTTGCAACTCCCCCAATTTGAATGCATTCATCATGCATATACTATACATTTTATGCAGTGCTCAGAGGGAGATTCCTGAAGGTCAAGTTTTCCAATCTACCACTTGGTAAATGAATGCAAGATACAGTAATTACATGGGCGGTGGCTCTTCTCGCTAGCTCAGGGCTAGTGTGCCTGTGATGCCTGTTCCCTATCGGGGACACGGTCGCTTTGCCCTGGGGCTGCTCCGGTCCCTTGCTTCCCACATGCCTACTGTGTACCAGAATGCTTTGTGCGGTAGCGACCCTTGGATGCTTGGGGTACTGGGTAGTGCCAGGGGCTTCTCTGGGGCGTGTCTTGTGGTGCAATTTAAGACCCCTGCTGTGGGTAACATGGGTGGAGTCTATTTCTGCATCTCTTCCCCCCTCCTTTTTTTCCCCAGTCTTGGCATTAACCATGTTGAAACATACAACAGAAATAAGAATAAGGACTTATTTAATTTCATTCATTTTATATAAATATTCATCTCGACCACAATTGACAATATTCAAGCTGCCTCTTTCCAGCACACTGTCATGCTGTCATACAACACACTTCGATACTTTCTAGTCTGTGAGAAAGAGAAAGCAAAATATCAGGTAATAAGAAGGTATTTTTGCAAATTCTTGCCTCAAATCATTCTAATAATTGTTTTGTTAGTCTTTAAGTATTATCAGTCAATATAATCAGTGTTGTGTGGCTCTTTTGTCTCATTGTTTCTGCCGGCACTTTGTATGTGAGCATGCATATTAAAGCAAGGCAGCCAGCTGTGAAAACAGCTTAATTGCCAGTAATCACTTCTGATGGAACATGTTTCCACTATTTGCCTCCATTAAGGATGCCTTCCTTCTCCTTCTACATCAGCCAACTGCTGCTGCCGCTTGGTGCCAAGTGGAGCGCGCGGGATGATGAACGTGCGTGCCGTTGAGTGAAATTTTGGTGATTACAATACTTTCTTTGCACTTTACTTTTACACTTGGGCCAGATACTTAAACTGATTTTAGGATTAGTGGTGAAAACAAATGAGAATATCATAAAAGACGTGGGGCTACGGTTTTATAGACAGCACATTGAGAAAATCTGTCACAACCTAATTTCGTGCGAGCCTTACTGCGCCACTTTGGGAATTTGAATGACCGCTTTATACAAAAGGTAGATGCTAAGGGGTACCCAGGGTGTTTTCTTGAAGATAAGGGCAGCGGAATACCAATTTGGTGGCTGGAAGCGGCTCAAAAATATACTTCAACACGAGCTGTGTCTAAACAATAGGGCAGATTGTCTAATAACAAGCAGTCAAAATTTGACATATGTCTTGAAAGTCAGATATATTCATTAATAGTAATAGTATATACATAAAACATGGTCATTCTGTATGTTTTTTTTAGTTATGTTGGGTATTATTTCATTGATAAGATGACATTTTAAAGTATGGTATTTCTTAAAAAGTTAAAACTAAGCACTGTAATGGTCTTGTGGCACACTCACACAAGAGGTCCAACATGGCATAATCAACAATAGAATCTTCTCATGCCATTACCTATAACTCTCAGCCATCAAATTTATAACAAATGATATTCTTAACTCAACCAAAAACAGTTGTTTTGACAGTGAAGGCGACAACATCATAACACAAGCAAAAGATGTCAACTTACCTTCAAAGTTGGTTTGAAATTTTCAGCATTCCACTTTTAGTGTTTCCATGTCCGATGTGTCCTAAACAAGAAGTGAAATAATCTTATGAGAACAAAGGGATGAAAAAATAAATCTTATATTTTATGCAAGTCCAAACCATCCGTATATATATACTTAGATACTGCATAGTTTTATGTATTTTCATTATTCTGGGCCAAAGTCAACTGGGATGGATAGTAAATTACATACACATTCAAGGGGCTTTTTGAGCAAATTATATCTTTATTTACTAAATGTGTTGATAACTTTTCAAATAAGTTTGCTTTTATAGTGCTGGATGTATACATTTATTTAAAAGGAGAAATGACCAAAAACGTTAATTTACATATTTTCCAAAATTCAAAACATGTAATGCATATACAGTAATGATTTATCTCACAGGACTACAGAGCCAGAATCATTTTCATATTTGATTAATTGTCAAGCCAGACACTGAATCCCTAATTGCTCCTGATGAGCTGCTTGGCACCTTTCATGAGAGCTGCCATCAGTGTATTAACACCAGAGTCAGCCACTGAATGATCAGCAATATTGCAAAGCACTTTAGACACACAATGATAAATGGAGTATGATGAAAATGCAATGCATTCACTATACTAATCATTCAAGAACAATAAGTTCCATATCTGACTTGATTACACTTTTTGGAAAAGTTAATTATTAAGAACAAGCAAATATCAAAAGTTTTTAAAGTTGCCACTTGTGAAACCTGAATTCAGAAAAAGGTCCAAATATTAGTAACTTCATGCAAAAATAGTACATTTAAAGCAGTGAAAATGTTGCACAACATCAGTACTGATAATAATGCGACACACACACCGAATCCTGATGGTGCTTCCTCATAATACTGGGGAAGTACGACTTTCTGTACAACTGTGGATAAAGGAGATCATGGCTAACAGTGCCCTACTACTGACTAGCAGCCAGTATAGGGTGTAGTCTGCCTTTCATTCAGTGTCTGCTGGGATAGGCTCCGGCAACCCCCACTACTCTCACGAGGAAGCACTCTACAGAAGATGGATAACTTGATCAAAATAAATGATCAGATTAATTCATTTAGAAATCATCATTTTCACCTTCATTTCAACTCATTTGGTTTTCAAAGTCCTGCTTGGCTACCAGTAAATATATTCAGCAGTTAGACATTTAATTCTTCCTGTTAGTCAACAGCATGGCAAGAGGTGAGCTTTAATAGGGATCAATGGCACTTTATCTGGGACAGGACCCACACACATCACAAACAAAACAGCAGTGGATTTAATTAGAAAGAGAACTTCCAGTGACTGGCACGGGGAATCAAATTAAAGGATTAATGCAGAGGTTCACTGGCCCTTATATTTTTTTTTGTATTGCAGTTTCTGGATATATATGAGGCTTTTCATATCAGGAATCAATACCTCGTCTGGACTGAGGTCATGAACAGGATGGCTGGAGGATATTGCTGTTACACATTTGGGGAGAAATTGTAAAAACAGTAATTCTCACGAATCCTAGGGCATAATATTCTTTTTTCAGCTCATTAGGCATATAGCGTCTCCTCACATGTATTAAAATATATCCAAACATCAAGTGTATAGCATGTATCCCCTGCCACATAGGCCTACAGAACAGCAGAGCGATCCTCTATAAAACCACTTACAGGTCTCCCCCATCAGCCTGGCAAAGAGGCTAAAAGGCTGGGGGGCCCAGTAGAGCCCCACTGTGCAACCTGAGGTGTGTGTTTTAGCCTAATGAAATGGGATCTCAATAGACAATAATCCTTGTAACAAGATTGAACGGGGACACCCATGTCAATATTAGCAAATGGGATTGGTGGCTTTGCATGCACGCGCACACATGCCGTCTGCATGTTGTCATACCTGTGTGTCCATTTGTGTCTCCACCCAGGCTTTAAATGTTTGGGCTAAACCTCAAGGATCCGAGTGGGGACCCACAACTATGTCCCAAACCTCCTCAAGTAGTCCTTTGCTCCAAAGTTTCCAATTAATCTGTCACAGATGCGCCAAGGAGGCTTTAAAAAAACTAAGTAGCACTGCTGTGTCAACAAAATAGTGGCAAAAGCTAAAAAAGCACATTATAAAAATGTAGATAAATGAAGAAATGAAGAGAAAGCAGTGACCACATGACTGGCTTGACCCTGGAAGTGAAAAGAAACAGGAAGAGGAAGAACTAACTTCATCAGACTTAAAAAATAATTAAACAGAGAATAAAACAATTAAAGTTTTTACTAAGTGGTAGGGAGCAGGTTTTGGAGTAAATTAAACTCATCTTTTGACCCCAATGGATGAAATACATTTGAGTTAACCTTACCTCCTCTGTGTAATCCTCTAATCTTCCCTTTCAAAAGCCTCACCTCACACCATACTCGCCACACATGGTGCATATTTAGCTAATTGACTGCACTCTTGCAGTCAGTCCTCAGACGTGCATGATTATTTAACAAAATAAAAGCACTTAAATGTTTGTTTTGCAGTCTTTGCTCTGTGTCAAATACCATCTTATTAGTGTATACTGTAAATTGGATTTTGATCAGTAGTTAGGTTTAATTCTGTGTATAGGTCTACTTTGTTGTATTTATTGCTGTTACACTGCTGCACAAGAGCAGCACCACATTTTTTTTACCATGTACAATGACAATAAAGCATTGTATCCAAATGACATTAAACTCCATTGATATTGATCAATCATAAAGTGCCAGAAGTCTTATTTGATTAATTTATAGGTATGGAAATATATTAATGACAAAACATTTTATTTCATTAAAATATATATATTTTTAGCACATCATCCCATCAAGCTGCCGAATGTTGAATATTATTTGCTTTCCATGAGAGCAGAAGACAACAATTTATTTGCATATCTCATCTCATTTAATTTTTTTAACCACTTTATCTTCATTAGGGTTGCAGGGGGTGGTGGAGCCTATCCCAGCTGACTGCGGGCCAAAGGTGAGGGACACCCTGAATCGGTGGCCAGACGGTCGCAGGGCACAAGGAGACAGACAACCATACACACTCTCACCCATTTAAAGTGTCCAATCAGCCTACCACGCATGCTTTTGTAATGTGGGAGGAAACCAGAGTACTCAGGAAATCCATGCAGGCCCAGGGAGAACATGCAAACTCCACACAGGTGGACATGACCTGGATTTTAACCCAGGATTTATTTCTGAGCTGTGAGGCCGACGCGCTAACCACTCTCGCCACCGGGCCACCCTCTGTTAATATTAACGGTAACTAAAGAGAAATTTAGCATACATAGGGAAACTCCATGTGATGTGTATAAAATCTGAAATGGCACTCCTATGGTCTATTCACATATCCTTTCTATAGATAGGCCAACACACAGCTGTGTGGCAGATTAGAAGCAGGAAGCAGACAGGCAGTCATCACAGCTCTTGTCCTCCCCGGGCAGTCGACACCCAGATTCCGGCAGACATCATCCTATCTCCCAAATCACTTCCAGCTCGAGGCCACGTCCATTGAGACATAAAAACAACAGCTAAAACAGTTGCATCATTCGCAGTTGGTATTTGGTCAGGAAATTAGTCATCTCTTCTCTTTTTACTACCCAAATAAAAGTGCATCTCAACAAATTAGAATATATTAGAAAAGACGATGTATTTTGAAATCTCGAAGCCCCTTTTAAAGAAAATGTAAAGTGGTGAGTGGTTAGCATGTCAGTCCACCGGTGTGGCGTTTGCATGTTCTTCCTGGGCCTGCGTGGGTTTCCGCTGGGTACTCCGGTTTCCTCCCACATTCCAAAAACATGCATGGTAGGCTGATTGGACACTCTAAATCAGTGGTTTTCAAAGTGGGCGGTACCGCCCCCCGGGGGGCGGTGTGAACTTTCTTGGGGACGCTGACGAATAAACAGGCGAATGGGGGGCGTTGAAATAGTGAAGGGGGCGATGGAGCAATTACAGTAAAATGTGACGTTGGTGTTTGTAGAAAGACCGGAAAAATTGATTGTCTGTAATAAAAAGTCGACAAAAAACAAGCTTTATTGAAACAAGAAACGTTGTCTGCTCGAGCGCTCACGAGCAGCGCGCATATACCGTATATCACTAATTGTCGCGAGTTTATCGTCGATGCAGGCGACTGGGGAAACCACCACCATCCAGTCAGCCGCAGAGGAGCACACAATAGCGCGCCGGCAACGCTTAACCACAGACGTATGCGCACAGCGACCGGCTTAATGCATCAGCTATCAATTTTTATGATTCGAGGTGAACTGCGCATTGGTCTATTAAAAGAAACGAAATTAGCGAATAATATCTGAGGCGCCTGTCTTCTATTTATTTAAGCTTCATTCGTTGGAAAGGGGTAAAGAGGGGGGCGTTGGCATTTTGGCCCGGCGGTGAAGGGGGCGGTGGCCAAAAAAGTTTGAAAATCACTGCTCTAAATTAACCATAGGTATGGGTGTGAGTGTGCATGGTTGTCCATCTCATCGTGCCTCACGATCGGCCTCTGGCCCGGAAACAGCTGGGATTGGCTCCAGCACCCTAATGAGGATAAAGTGGCTCAGAAAAAAGAGATGAGAATTGAGCAAGTATGTAAAAGTCCACATATAAAGGGCCCATCGGAGTATGGAATTTTAGTGTGCCTTCAGATCTACAATAAACAAATTACCTTGCAGATTAATTGGTGATCCTGCCACAGTCAAATATGACACCATTACAGTACATTTTAAACATATGTGCTGGTGGTAATTGAGTGTTCCAGTGGACTTGGCAAAGCTTTGTACGGTAAGTGTATTTGCAATTGCTGCTCTGTCCTGCTCACAGCAATCAGATTGCACGTACTCCCTCACCTTTCCATCTCTCCTAATCACCAATTAGGACTCCATTAGCTTGGCTTGGCAGCTCATTTGCTCTGGAGGTGGACAGGGATGTGGGACCCCCAGCTCATCTTAGTAGACTCCAGGAAAGTGGCATAACAATGTGTTCCCAACAAATTCATTTTCCTACAGTGTGGACTTTTTCTATCTTGGGCACGTCATGTGGCTCACTGTTTGGAACCATAAGCCCCAAAGGGAAAATGGAGGGTTTTTACTGTTGGACTCTCAAAACAATTTTGGTCAACCTCTTACTTGTCACTTCATTTCTCTTTTCATCGCCATGCCTTTGGTGAGAAAATGATTAGGGAGCCCCGTTTGCCAAGCTCAGAGGAATCCTTTAAGAGTTCTTAGGATGCGCACAACTACTTGCTGCCTCTTTTTGTAAGAGGGACAAACGAAGGCGAGCTTTGTAGGGAGCTCTGAAGTGAGATGACAGATGAAGCCCAGACTGAGTAGCATGCAATGCACTAAACAGTCCCCCAGAACCGTCTGAAATGACTCCACTGGCATTCTAGTTGAGAACAAAAGCTCCGAGCAACTTGTTAAAGCCAATAGCTCCCTCTGCCCCTTTTTCTGGTTAATGTCACACCAGAGGCTCATGGTTAAGAGTTCAGCATGTGCATATGTAAAAAATAAATAAAAAAATAAATAAATACTCAAGTGCCATCAGGAACAATACAACAGTGTGTGAAGAGAGATGTGGGATGAGCCTAGGGCACATGCGTGCAACATTTTTAATACGGCACTTAGTAGCCTTTTTTTATTTGAATCTGTCTTCCAATAAATAAAAATGCAATGTACACAGAACATCTGAGGTTTAGTGTAATATTCTGTACCACAAGGTTAAACTTGATATAAAAACACTGCATAAGGGACAAGTGTAACAGTGTCTTCAAATGAAAGATTTGATGTTTTTGCAACTTGCAGTTGACATTTTATTTCCAAACTAATCATGGAACAAGGAGAATTGTTAAACTGCATAATTCTGCCGACTCCTTTGGTCCATTCAATCTACTCACTGTACACTATATGCTTCATTTGTATGAGATTTACAGTACTTAATCCATAGAAAGGATGTGTTCCACAACTGAATTTCATGAGACTTAACAATCAAAAGCCAGTTTCACATTATTCCCAAAAAATTGCTCCATCAAAAACTCAGCAAATTGAGACGTTGCTGTGCTTGTAGTACAAAAAACTTCACAAAGCCATCGCAATGGGGACAACAAGCTCCGAAGATGCGTGTAGGTGTCGGTGTGACAGTTACAATGACTTTCAACACAAAAAGGACAAATCAACTATAGCTAATGTATGTTTTGCCTTTGTCTTTAGTTTTATTTTGTTATTTCATTTCCAATATGCTGACATCTGCAGTCTCTGCAATCTCCATGGATCCCATGAGCATGTACAAGCAATTAAAACAATAGCATCTTTACGCCCCTGCAACCAATAAACAAGCTAATGTCACCGCTCTATAAAGACACTGAGCGTCTGGGGCAATACCCCAGCTGGATTAGAATACAGCTCTGCGCTTTTAATACCTAGCCATAAAGAAGGTTTAAAGAAATGCATGCACTTTATTAAAGAGACTCTGAGGAAATAATATCAAATACATAACCAAGACAACACACTCAAGTTGGATATAAATGCAGACAGTATTATTTATCAACGACCATTCTGCATTCCTAGGGTCTTGGAGTAAAAAAGATAATGTTTCTTTTACACATAATTTTAAAAGAAGTGATGGCTATTGCTTAATTAGCCATGCATATTTAGAAAGAAGCATATCCTCTTGAGATTCCATGAGTACACAGAGTAAGACAGCTGTTTTGGTCCTTTTAAAAGAAAATGCCATCTTCAAGCGAATCATCCAAGTGCTTCGTTTTGACATGGCTGAGGCTCAAAACATAACCGTAAATATTTTTTTTCTGTGGTGCTGACGCTGGCACAGAGGAAGCGTCAGTTCAAGCCCCACCAAGTTAATCCCAGACAGCCGCAAGTCTCATTTGGGGCACAACCTGAGATTTCGGCTCTGCTGAAGTGCAGCAAAACTAAAAAGCAAGATTTGTGGTGAACTTTAGCACTTTAAGTCCTTTCCATGAGGCAGTTCTTTGGGGGGAAAAAAATCTTCAAAATAGCAGGAAAAATGGCACTGAGATACTCAAAATATGTGCTGACAAGGACATTTTGAACCTTTTTGTTTCTGATTCCAATCATTAGCCACCTAGTACAACCTTTTCCTTTTACTCACACTTTACAGAAGTCAATTTTCACTTTATTCTGTTTTACAATAAGTGAGAGGGGCCATTTTCTTTCTCAAATGAGCCGTGCAGCTGGGCAAACAAAACCCCAAATCCATGCAAGGGTCAGTATAAAATGAGGTAGCAGTAGAGAGAAGGTTGGAGAGTTAAGGCAAAGTACAACATTATTGAAGCTCATTTTATGTATAATGGTTGAGATATGGAGGTCAAAAAAAGAAAACTGAACAAAAGTGGTCTGACCCAAACTATTACCCTACGAACGAACAAATGTAAAGCATGTTCAGTTCTTAAGTATTGTAGACAGTCAGACCAAGGAAATTATGCTGATGGACTAAAAAAATGTAAATTTTGCTCTGATTTTTAGTCCAGATTTTTTGGAATTATTCATTATAATTATTATATTATTTTATATTAGAACTGGGTTACTGGTGCTAACATTAGGCATTCCTTGTGTAAGACACAACTGTAAAACAAAGCACTCACAATGCAAGCAATGGATGTTCTTTTAGTATTTTGTGGCTTGTTCATCCTCTTAATTCCCATCTATTGCTTTGATGTGCAAGCCTGAACAACTTACAAATTAGGGGCCTTGAATACGTGCAAACTTAAAGGAGCCAGTGATGATGCCAAAAACACCGAAAGAGAGAATTGGGACTACGCAGGGATGTTTTGTTAACACATTACGTCTAGTTCACATCAAACAAGACGCGCATCGACTGATGTCTCCTGACAGGCGTCTGACCGTATCCCTTGGTGGCTACGCTGAAAACACACACTCATTGTGCGCTTGGCAAACAGATGACAGAAACCTCCCTGATGATGTTCACAAAAAGTTTATGAAGGCAAACTGCACTGTTTGTATTGTTACCTAGTAATTATGTACATACATATACAGTAGCTGGATTGGACTCACAATTTAAAGTAAAACCCAAGTTTATATTTGGCTCATGTACAAATATACTTGCTGTTTAAATTGTGTGACTTGTTGGCACAAAATATTACTATGAATTCAAGTTATTAAATAAATTTTCAGCAGATTTTTTATCAACATTTTAAAAAGCAAGCACTCTATTTGCTACTATGGTATTACTGAAGTAATTTTATCATTAAAATGTTGTAACTACAGACAAAGATTATTTTTTTGCTCATTTGTCAGGTATTACCTGATTCGGCCACTCATTATAAGTGTTGTTATTAATCAATCACCTTCGAAAGCAAACCATTTTTATTTTCTGTTATTCAAGTCGAGTACACGATTACTGCTATGCAAACATTATTCATTAAAACATATATTTAGATGTTGTTGTTTTTTTTGTTTGTTTGTTTTTGGTTGAAAAGATTGTGCCAAATGAAGAGAGAAAACAGTGGAGCGGACCTCTTGGAGCATGTTAAGTTAATAGCAGTATTTGCATTAAACTACTTTGCAGCTACCATTTTTTTTAAGGCAGGTAGAAAGGGCAGTCTGGCCAAAGCCAACAAAAACTTTGCCTTTAATCTGTAACACAGAGTTCTCTGGCAAAACACTTGGTCCCAGGAAAGGACAAGAAAAAGCTAAAACCAGAAGATTGTTAAACCTCAAAAGTATCGCTCACACTACACTCATCAAAAGTAAGAATCGTGTAAATCATTCAGGATTGTTTCGAATAAAGGAAGATATAAGATGCCAGAGTGCCAAACACACATTTACTAGACTATTGACAAATAAAGTATGATTTGTACACAAGGTTTGGATTTTCATGATTTTTAACTCACCCACTTTATGTAATCTTCATGCAATCTTCAGCTTTCTGCAGCAATCTGCAGTAATTAACAACTCATTTTGAAGGTTTATCTCTCTCTGCTCCCATCCTGGGCTGTCTCTTACCCAGGAGTGAAGACTTAACAAATGGCTTTAATAGGCAGATCACCGTTAACCAAAAGTCTAGCGGGACGCCCTAGACTCTGACCACAGGGCAAATATGAGTAATTTGTATACAAGTCTTCTGGGAGCCATAAGATCCACAAAGGGAGAAAATACTTTATGTAATTACTTGAGAAAATATCCTGGTAATACACATGGGAATATGCTGTACAGTGAAAAGGCAAACTGAGGGAAGACATGATGTGGCACTGTATTCCAAGTGACACTTCATTCATTTTGTGGCAAGCCTTTGAGAAAATCACATAGACTTTTAAAAAACAGATTTACTCACATGGAAAATGAAACCACGTTCAGTCCCCCTAAAGACTTCAAGATATATGGCTGCTTTTGTAATTACCACGGGTCAGTTCCTAAATTGAGAGGTTCAATATACCGGTGATTCCAGGCTAAGCCTTCCACTGTAAGACTTTCTGAGGCACTTTTACTTGTATGGCTGGCATTCCATTTAGCATATGCACATACCTATGTGTGTACATTCTCTGTGCACATGCTCTCGGTGATATATGAGTTTCATGTAGAATGTAAAGAGCCCTCATCGCCAGCTGCTGGCTGCCATTCACACCTGAGAGGAGCCATGTCCTGATGAGAATTAATGTACTCTGACATCCTGTGGGATGCTGGCAGCCTCCAGAGGGCCTAATGAAGAAATACAACCTTGGCAAAAGAGAGGGGGGCACATCGCAAGTTGCCCTTTGGCCCCGGGGGAGGGTATCTAGAGAGGGCATTCATTGGCAGCAAAGGCTTGGAGCAAGGATATGCAGGGGGTAAAACAACGTAGAGCCTTTAAACTCTGTTTTCACAACTAATGATGTTTACTTATTGTTGACATTTGTTGACTCTTATTTCAAATTGTCTTTTGAAACATTTACAAGGTTTCTTGAAGTGACATGATGCCTGGCAAATGGAATGTGAGAGCCAACCAAGCGCACTGTGAGAATGAGATATGACAACCTCTGGAAAAAGTGTCTGTACATTATCCCAAATATCAGCCTTCCTATTTGGACTTTCCACCCATATCTCCAAAACATGCATGGTAGGCTGGATGAACACTCTAAATTGCCCCTCGCTACATATGAGTGTGGGCGTGAATGGTTGTTCATTTCCATGTGCCTTGTGATTGGCTGGCAGCCAATTCAAGGTGGATCCCACCTACTGCCCATTGTTGGCCAGTAAAAGCACAACAGGACCGATATCTGAGAATCCCATTTTACAATTTTTTGACCACAATGCCTAGCATAATTTTAAAGGCTCACATGTATGCCTTGAAATGAGCATTTTTTTCTTCGACAACGCCTACTTATTGAGAACTAGTGAACATCAGATGGTCCATTATGTCGTTATATTCTAACCTTTTTAATTAAGCATGCAGGAATTGTAACCAGCTCATTAAAAACAAATAATCCATCATATTTTACAGTACTCCAGAGAATTAACCAAATTACCTGCAGGTTACATTTTGTGACCTTAAAGAATGTCTTTGAGAGATGGGTGTAAAGGTCTTGGAGGTTAGAAGAACAACCCCTTTCGTGTCATCTCTGTTGTAGAATAGGTCACAAATGTAAATAATTGGATTTTCTCAAGGCATTATTAAAATTCATTGGACCAGCAGATACATCATCCCAAAATAGTAACCGCTTGAATACTAGTTGACTTGTATTCAACTAAAATATAATCCTATTTTAGGGTGGCAAAAAAAAGTGTCCAGCACACTTAATATGAAAAAAAAATGAAACAAAACCATGTTCAAAGATGGTAAGTCAAAAATAATGGTGCGGCTATAGCTTCATTTGCGCTGACTGAAACAATATCTAATGCTAATTAAATAGACCAAAACATTTTTATTAAATAAACAATGTTGAAATTAAATATCTTGAATCATCATCATAAATAAATGTTGTATTTAACTTGGTTTGGTTATTAACAAGATGTTTAGGTTGTGTACAAAATACGCTTTACGCAATGGTCAACAATTATAAGATGGTCTACATTGTTTGCCTAGACTCATTGTTTTTTTTGCAGCATGTATCTTCAATTTATCATTTTTTTCCTATTCTGCACACCATGCAGTAATGTTGAGGAGCACAAAAGAAAATTGTCATTTAACAGACACGTTTCCACCCTAAAACAAGTAAAGAGGGAAGCTGAAACAAAAAGTCGATTCTCAATGACAAATGCTGCTATAGCCATAACAAAAGAACTGTCTGAAACAGTCAAGGTAAGGTGAGTGGAACTATGTCTATTATTGCAGCCTTGAATTTTACTGCATTAAAAATAAAAAAAAATCACTAAACCAAGCATTGTCTTGGTTTATAGTACTCCATATGGAAAATCTGAAAACTTTTAAGATCATAAAATAAAGTGTTGTGGGATTAAATGAGACTGGCGATTGTACTTAATATTTGGCACACATCAGACTTGAACATTCAATGTGTTCCTGTGCTTCTGCATAGATACTAACAAGGGCCAGTGTAGACAGGGCCAGCAGCCTCTGGATCTCCTCAGAGTCTTGGCTAGTTAGCCAAAAACCACCAGGAAGTGGCGGTAAGAGTTGAACCAGATGGAATTCTAAACGTGTGTCCATGTGACGTCAGAGAAACCAACATGTATCATTAGCGTGACCACAAGCCTTAGCCGCAGGATTTTCTGTCCATTTAAAATCATCAGCAAGGGAATGTGACAATGACCAGATTGTCCAGAGGAGTTCATTAGAAGTTCCTTCATCTACCTTTCATAAGATGCTCGGGCTCACAGGATAGCTGTATGCATTGCAATTCATTCTGAATATTGTGGTGTAAATTAATTGAGGGAAATTCATAAAAAGCACTCTTGAGATACAAACGAATTGTATGAATCAATACATATGCACAGATCCTTTTTATGTTGAGTTCCAAGTAAGCAAATGAGATGAGTGCTTTATAGTGGATTCAAATCAACTAATTTCACAATAAACAGCTTTTTCTTTTATTGAATAAATCCTCAAAATGGAGTTTTCAACCTTTACCTAACCTAGAAATACAACTAAGATAATTAAACTTTCTGTATTTTTCTTTAAATTACATTAACTAGCCTCAGTGTCTACAATTTTATGAAATAATAAACAATTGACATGAAAAAAATACAATAATACAGTCCTAATGCTGATTCCAAATGCACGTAAACGTCATTTGCCTGCATGACCTATCTGAAACCACACTGTCAAAGAGTGCCAATTAGAAAAATAAATAAAATCAAAACATGAAGGACAGGCCCCATTTTGTTTCGTGGAAAGAATCCACTAATGATTAACACCGAAACATATTTTTCATCCTGTAACTGTACATTTTTTGTCTAATACATCTTCATAAGGAGCATGCTTCCCTCCATCAACATATTCACTTGTCAAAGGCCAGAAATGTGCAATGGGACGAGGCAGATAATTATGATAGAGAGAACTGCTTGTTTCCTTTGGCTCTGGTGTTTGGACAGAAGTTTCTCCTTCATCCCCCATTAAAATGTCCCACACTTTTGTCAAAATAGTCCCTTCACTGTGGCTGTCAGAGACATATGCAGATGAGAGCCACTCTTTGCCCGCCGTCTTTTGGGCAAACATAACTTCCAGCTGGGTAAACAAACTTCAACCGATCAAGCAATGTTCGACAGAGGGCTCGAGTTTCTGGTCAAACAACATTGGCCATAAACACACATACTGTAATAGCAGTCTTTTTGATGGTATAGCGCCTCTATAAATGAGAAAAGGTAGGCTAATATATAACATAGTTTAAAGGCACAAAACATCTAAATTACGGGAGAAAGAGCATATTAGGTACTTAATGAGACGTAATTAATATGGGCGTTAAGTTACTGCCCATGATTTATATACTCTTCCCTGTATGGATGTTAATGAAAGAGCATAAACTTAAGGAGAAAAGAAAAAATGTCTGCATCATTAAAAGAGACACAACAAATCTTAATCAAGGTTGTGTTTTAATTGGTGTGAGTGCAAGTTTATGGAAAAGTCAATTAGCCTCTCGACACCAGTATGATGTGCTCATTTTGCAGCTGCAGCTCAGCTTTACTCTGACCCTTCATCCCTACATGATCATCAGGAGGGCAGACCCTTAGCCTCTCATTATTAAAGCCGTTATACTGCTCACAATGGACATGTCTAAGACCCAATATTATTGTGTCTGTGTTTGAGAGAAAATCTCAATATTGGAAACTAAATATTAATAGCTGAAGCGGGAGTGTGAAACATAAGCCACCCCAAAAAGTTTTGGTATTTTTTGCTTAACATTCATTTGGACTTGATAGCTCTACTTGACCAGTTGTTGTTTTTTTTTTAAACAAGCCTTGTATATTTAATGCACCAAAAACTGAATCTAAAAGCGCTCAGACATCAAGTTGTAATGAGTAACTAATTTTACTGAGAATCAACAATGTGATGAAAACAAAATATTTTTCTAAACTTTAGGTTTGAAAAGAAATGATCTAGCGAGACCTTGCATTCTTGCACACACCTTGTACGTTGAATTGAGTAGTAACAAGTTTTTCTCAAAAGTTGATTTTTTGTCATTTATGCTTTTGACTCTGGTTTGATAAGAAGTTCACGTGGAGTTCAAATGTAGCATCAGGGATTGTTCGAGCTGGCTGTGAGGTGTCTGTAAGGAGTGGCCAGGGAGGTATACTTTCAATTAGAGTGATTTATGGGAGAATTTATGGAGCTTATTACACGTGGGTTAAGACTGTGACTTTTCCGCTCTGTTACGGCGGTCATTTGCGTGTTGGTTACATGAAGAAGAATAGGACGTGTGGTGATATCAAATTGCTTTGTGACTGTCATCAATCTAAAATAACTTGCACCTTATTAGTCTTAATGAACTACAACCTCAGAATGTAGGTCCTTTTCAAGTGACTACCCAAAAAATGTCAATGACAAAAATATTTTCCCACTGTGCTCAAAGGAGCACATTTAGAAAATGGGGAGAAACAGCAATGTACTGCTTATGGTTAAGAAATATATCAGTCTACTATCTACACAACTTGTATTCTGTAACTCTTTTTTACAAACGGCCATCAATTTGCCAAGAACCATACAAAATAACACCCTTTCTTTTTTACTAGCCCATTCCTTCATGTTTCCTAAGAAAAAAAATATGCACAGGTAAACCAGGTTCTTACATGATAGTCAAGTGTTATTGTTTATTGCTAGTTCCTAAAATACAGAACACTAGTGTGAACAAATAATTTCCTGTTCCAGTGAGTTGGTTTTGTGATCGTGGATCCATTACCTGGTTTTCCATTGTGAACCGCTAACTCATATTTCACATTGCTTGTCCATCTTAGTCCCTTTTCTGTGAAATTCAGAAGCTTCTCTTCTGATGCTATGCACAGGTGGCATTGGGATTAAGGACTGTTTTACCAAAATATAATAATTGGACAAGTCAGATCATGTCGATTGGGAGATAACTGGTCATGAGTGGAGTGAAACTTCTCCACTATCTGTTGGACTGAAATAGTGCATAACCGGAATTGCTGCTGATTTGATAGACAAATAACTGGTGAAGTGACCATGGGGTTTAAACAGTAAAAGCCATCGAATCAGACATTATACATTAAGGTAGTCATTCACTAAAGCAGAACCCCCACTCAATGTTTTTTCCCCCACAATAGAAACATTGCTTCATTTCCCGTCTACATGGCTGAGCTGCCTAATTTTACGCCAGGCTTTGAAGGCAATTTCACATCGCCTGCGTCCTCTCTGATTTCAACTTGGTATGCATTATTTACACAGAAATGACTGCATGAGTGGGTGTGGCTGGTGAAGGTCTAGGTCTATCAGAACACTCCTTGCCCCAGGTAATTATCCAGACGTCTTAGTGTGGGCCGTTGATGAAATGTGCGCATGTTTATGCACATGAAGGAGGATTACACGTTCAAACAGTCCAAGCACTATTTCACTTCCTTGCTGTGTAATTATAAACGGATTAGGCTGCGTTCAAAATGCAAAGACACCCCCTTCTTTACAATCATATCCTGTTCCAAATAATACTGTCTGTATGAACACGCGCCCTTGTCTTATCTCATGGTATTTTCTTTTGGAAGTGGAAAACAAACCAACAAGGTGCTTTTGACTTTTCAAAGACAAAGAAATAAGTTCAAATAACAATATCTATTACAAATTCATGAAACTCCTCTGTGTTAAAGTCATAATAGGCTGCGGGCAATGAGAGGGAAGGCACAGTGAATTAATTATGCTGGAAAATAGAGAGGGGCCTATGATTGGCCCGTCAGAGGTTTTTTACCCTGTGCTACTCTGCCTACACCATACAGTAATCAGCAGCATCACTAATTGAGATATAGCAGCTTACATTTAGTTTTTGTCTCATTTTATTTTGTGAACACCTTTATCGTGGTGGGGCGGGGGTGCAATTCCTCGCTGTCCTCGGGCCAGAGGCAGGGGACACCCTGAATTGGTGGCAAGCCAATCGCAGGGCACAAGGAGACAAACAACAATTCACACTCACTCATACCTAGGGGACATTTTGAGTGTATAATCAGCCTACCATGCATGTATTTGGAATGTGGGAGGTAAACGGAGTACCCGGCGGAAACCCACACAGGCCCGGGGAGAACATACAAACTCCACACAGGGGGACGTGACCTGGATTTGAACCCAGGAGCTTTAAAGGCTGACGCGCTAACCACTCGCACAACCGGGCCGCGCTATATATAGATATGTATATATGTACATAATCACAAGTAATTTAAAGAAAAGTAGAATAAAAAAAATAAATACAACCACTGAAATGTCACATGTATTAAGCGCAAAGCCCATCACCACTGACTCAAAGTTAGTTCTATTGCAGATAAGTTTCTTTGTCGGTGGTATGCATATGCTCCAGCTTTCTGTTGGTTTTAATCAGGGAGAGTGTTTTTGCTTCACAATGCCTTAATGCCTTCAGAAGGGCAATATTACAGCTGAGGGAGCCTTCTGGCACATTAGAGATGTGGAGGTTGAGAGTGCGTGCCCAAGTCATTCCCACAATAAGGAAGAGTTACACCAGAGACAGAAACAATAACGGCGCTTCCTCCACAATGGTGCCCCGTGCGCCTAAATGCAGAAAAATGACAGGAGGCGTTGTTCCCAGCTGCATTACTTTTGAGTTACGGAGAGGATTTGCAATTCAAAGAGCACGAGGAGTGCTGACCACAACACTAACACATTTGCCCACTGAGGAAAATAAGACTTGGGGCAATTTGCTGCACCTTTTGGTGGGAAACACACTTGGGCCGAGTTATGTAAAATACAAAATATGATAAATACCAAAGCTAATAAGGCTGAATTTAATTTTCAGAGGGAAAGATAAAGGCGTTAACTCTACGTCAAGGCCTTCGTTTTTGTTAAAAGCTACTTTGATGGAATTGGCCTTGATTATTTTGCAAAGTAGCTTAAATGGCCTACTTGTCAATGAATGTTTAGCATATTTGCTTAACCAATAAAATCACCATACAAGACGTTCGTAGACATATCCTTTAGATTTGCATTTTTCTGAAGCAATCAAAAAAGTTCAACTGGCAACGAAACTTTTTCTCTCGTTTGAAAAGAATTGTACTTATCAAATGACACAATATAATAGTTTCTACCTGAATTATTAATCATAGTAAGCTTCCATATGGCTGAGCAACATGTGAATTGAGCCTAACTTGCTGATTCTTCATAACTAGGCTCAATTAATCAGCTTCACCAGCTCTTGAGCTGCTGTGCTCGGCTCTGTCTTTTGAGAGACATCTTCACTAATATAGTACTTCGAACAGTAGAGTCCATATCTATGAGTGAGTGTTAAATTACAGATGAGTACAAATGCTTTTTTGTCAAGTCAAGTGAGAAGGTATGTGAAACATTTGATTTAAAGCTGGCTGTGAAATCTACTTTTTTCTCCTCTCAATGTCTTGCCTTTTGCCCATTATGTCTTTTTAGGCACTTTCCACAAAATCTGAAAAACTGCAGTAGTAAAGATTTACTCATTGGCTGTCACTGCTGATGATAGATGAACCAGAATTGTCTGATAAATGGCCAGTTTTTACATCGGCCACATTGTAACTTTGGCACATTGCAACAATTTAAAGACAAAATAACAGACAAAAAAAATCTTTTTACGGTTCTAACGGCTTCAATGCAATTACATAAATGAACTCCTTGGCTGCCATTAATAGCAACATACATCCAATATATTTTGATCATTGCCACCCACCCAGTCAAAATGGATGTTTTCGGTATTAGGGAAGAATGACCATTTAATGCCAGCCACAGCAGAGAAATTCTCCTACACATTTTCATTGTTATAGATTCATTTACCCACAACATGGGGCCTACCACTGGAGAAGAGCATGTATTCAGTTGTTGATGAATAGCTGGTTTACTGAATGTGATGGGTGTTACATACCTTAATTTTCCTGTGACACCTGACTATAAGCCTGCCCTACCAAATTTGGCAAACAAAACCCACTAATTTTTCATTTAAAGTCGACATAATTACACGACCATAAGCTGTAGCGGTCAAAGAAGAGGTAAAATACCTGCTTATAGTGTCAAAATTAGAATACTTTTTAGTTTCACATATACAGACACCCAACTAATCATTTTCTCGTCATTGACACACAGTGCACAATAGGAGGCTTTACAAAAACAACAAGATTTTTCTAGAGCTCAATCATCAATAGGCAACATCTATCCAAGTGCAGTAATTATTGTACAATCAAAATATATTATGAGGGGGAAAGGCCTATCTATGTATAAACCTGATGGATTGATTGACTGACTGAATGACCTATGTGAGAAGGCAAAAGCCACTTTCTCATGCAAAAACAATCAATTAGTGCTTCAGGTGAGATCTATGACTGCTCATCAGCATTCACTGGGATCAAGGTGAAAAGATGAAAGTACATGAAATGCTGAATAACTTAAAAAATGTTGCCACACTGTAAAATTTGGGAATATTTGTTTTCATAATGGCTTAGATACAAAAAAAAACAAAACACATTATTTCAAGACATATACATTTCTGTAGGGTACACATTTCATTCCGAAACAAAGAAATATGCCTCAATGCATTTTCAACTGCAAATATACGCGAGGAAAGTGTAGTTCAGGCAGCAAAACTTATTGGAAGTGAGGGAAAAAGGTCACTTGATGATGTCTGACAGCCTCAAACAAGCCAGTGAGCCACATAAGTGGAGATAATTATCACACCCTCCATGCCCAGCTCAACACTTCATTACACTCCAGCCCAGATTTAGTTTAAAGTCATTTTGATTGTGTTTGACTTGAGCAATAAGCAAGGCTGTTGGACCAGAGTCGATCTGCATTTGTGTGTGAGTCAAACCAATAGCATATGGCTTTCACATAACATTTGAGGCTGACTTTTGAGGAAAAGTGCTGGAAGTGAATGAAAACCCTGCCCTCTGCTTGTGTAAATTGGACATTTTCCAAGAATGTATTTCACAAAATGAATAAATAAAAAAGATACCTTAATATGTTGCCAATCCTTATTCATTTGTCAGGCACTGAGGACTTAAACATCCCCCAGAAATAACAAGCTCTTTTGCATTTAAAAGACAGTGGAATATATATTTAAATATGCCTAGTTGAAAGATTATTTTTTTACCCAAAAAGCTTCCTATGGCATGAGGATATAAGGATATTTCCCTTATGATATAGCTTCCATCGCAAGTTTCGTAAAACAGCGAAAATGACACAAGGTGCCAGACGATGGTTGAGTTCAGTAAACCCAAAATGGGGCATCTTCAATAACGCATATGAAATGAAATGAAATTTGGACACAAAAAATAATTTACTTTATTTACTTTTTTTTTTTTAATAATTCACCTTATTTGTTTTGTTACAATCTGCGGGAATATGCTATTATGTGAAAACTAAATATGTCTCAGCACTTGGCGAACAAACCGGGTATTTGGTTCAAGTGGCTGCGATCTGTGTCTTCTTCTTTCATTGTCAAGACTTAAAGTAAATGTATTTAAATGTATAGCTTTTTTTCATAGTAAAATAGACTTTCCATTAGCTAATACAGCTTCCACTAAATTTTTTGTACATTTGAAAATGCTGGTTTGTATTGCTTTTTTAGTAGCTCTTTGTGTCCAAATGTACTTTTGACAAACACAGTCAATTTGCTTGAGAGTGAGAATTCCTATTTAACTACTCACTTTTCCTTGTCAAAGATGGAAACTTCAAACTTCATCTTTATTAAATTTTATGTAATTCATAGGTTGTTTACTTTCCATGCTTTTACCTAAGAATTCCTGGGAACCCAGGGCAGAGAAAAGCTCCAGCTACAACAGAGACAGCAGCAGTAAGGTAAATAAAACTATAGTAGTTCTGTGGTCTCAAAGGACGTTTAGTCAATGCCAGACCTAATCTTTTTACTACCCGATTGTATCACATGGCAGCTCAACATGTTACTTCCAACAGGGAGCTGCATATAGTGTGACCTTTGCCAAAATCCTCAAAGCAAACTGTCACTAAGCCCCCAAATCTACATCACACAAGCACCATCTGCACAAGAGTTGATTTACTGTCAAACCAAAGTCTTGTTAGCAGCTCAAACAAAACGACTGCACGGAATGGAAATAGATATGATTGTACAACATAATACAAAAACAAATCTCTTACCCACTAACAGGGGGCACAGAGATTCTATTCAGGATCTACAACTTTTCTTCTTCTACCTCCCTGTATGTAAGCCTGTCACACAATAAGCAATATAATATACCTTAAATAATATTACTGCCAGACAAAACACTGTATGCCAGGGGAGAGACATGGGGCTAGGGAAAGGGGAATGGGGTGGTGTGACCTACTCATGAGAAAGCTTTTCATTTTTCTTTAATGGATCAAACCTGTAAAGGTATGTGATGTTTCCTCAACTGTGGATCATAGCTGATCTCTCATGGCTGAGTGATAGGCTGTGGAATCAAACCTCGGGAGAGTTTATTCACTCTGTGGAACATTCCAAGTTTCTGGTATACCCAAAAAAACTGTTTGGTGAACACATGACCTCCATCCCTGGTTTTAAAAGTGACCATATTCATAAAATAAATATAGATCTGGATCAGAGGTGGGCAAGTCAGTCCTCGAGGGCCACTGTGGGTGCAGGCTTTTGTTCCAACCGATCCACCACAGACAATTTAACCAATTAAATTTCTGCTGAAATAAGAAGCACCTGAATGAAATCCACTGATTGTATTTGTAACATACCAGATTGGTACAAAGGTTTCCTCTTAGGGGTTGGAACGAAAACCTGCACCCACTGGAGCCCTTTGTGGAATTAATTGCCCAGGTCTGATCTAGATGCTTTGTAGGGCTAAAAAAAAATATATATATATAATGTTCCCCAGAAATGCCAGATTTGGTATTGGCCAATAGTTATTAATATCTGTGACATTCCGATTAGGTTTTCTTAGAAAAAGTTTTATTACAGCAGTTTTCAAAGCCAATGCAAACTCTCCTACATGGAAAAAAGTACTTATAATCTGTAGTATGCCAGTATATCTCTATCCAACTGTTAGTATGGGTCTCTACATGTTTGTTGGATTCATTCTGAAAGGTTTGAAGGAGTATGGAGGGATTTTAATATTTTCACATTGACTAATTATGGGATAGTCATATTTACTATCATTAAAAATATAGCACGGCGTGAAAGAACTTCTTTCAGGGAGGTAAGTAAACGAAAGCAAGAAAAAATACCCAACAGTAATTTTATCACTTTGCATTAAAAATAAAAGTATAAGTGCATATATGCATACATTACGTTTTAGGCCTTTCCCACTAATCGACTTCTGTGCTATGATAAACGGTCCCATGCCTCCACAGGACCACCTACCCAGCAGGAAAATCGGGTCACGCACCTGGAAGCCGGTCCCAGCCACAAACTAACAAATGGAGTATGATTAAGGGGAGTTATTACTTGGGACCTTGGCTCATTCTGAAGCCAGTAATTTCAATTCTATTTTATGCTCTCTATTAGTTGTAAAAGCAAACTACAAAATTCTGCCAAAAAGAAACCCTGCCAGCCAACCCAGAATCTCGTAAACAAAGGAGCAAAATACACAGGCGATATTCATACTTTGCTCAAGAAGTCAAATAATGTGACGTATTATTGAAGGATATCAATACTTGTAAGACTGAATTGCTAAGTATTGGCTCCATTTCTGCCAGGTATTATTTTGTATCTTAACAGCAAAAATCTAAAACTAAATAAAATGCATGGGTATAGGTACCATTTCTAAAACCCTTCATCCACTGTCACTTCCCACAGTGACACATTAATTCAAACTTCCCAGATGGAGACTATCCTAGGCCATGAATCCATAATGGCTCAAATTAAGTCATATTCACACTGCTTGATATATACCATGGTGAATAAATACAACATATCCATCAAACATTGGCTTTTAAAATGGGGCTCTATAGAGACAGTTTGGAGGCATTCAGCCAACAATCACAACATAGCAAAAAGGTTGAAATTAAAATAGTGCAAAGAAAAGTGCAAACCAATTTTGAACTTTGAAAGAAAGTCCAACCACATTGTTGAAAGCAGTAGTTTTTGGAATTAACAGCATGTGCCCTGTGAGTAGATGGCAGTACCGATAAAGTGGTTGAGCTAAGTAGAGGTTAGCTCTCGGTTCTAGATCAAAATCAGCAGAAACTACAAGCTTGAATTAAGTACAAAAGTCATAACATGGTAAATGGAGGGAAAGTTGAAATGAGTGCAGTTACACCCTTTTTCTCCTCTTTATTTTTTTGGTTGCGCCAGAAGGTTCATGAATCAAATGGTTAGGAGGCGAAATACATTGAAAAAAGAAGATGGGGAAGTTGCTGTCTTCAAAGTGGTACCTCTACTTACAAAATAAATTCAACATAAATTCCATAAAGTACCCGAGTTAGTTGGGTCCTATCCCAACCCACCTTGCTTTGGATCAATTATTAACCTGCTGATAGGATGCATTGTGATTCATTATGTCAGTCGTCATCCATGCCACTTATCCTCAAAAAGTCAAAGAGGTGCCTCTGTCTGACATTGTGCATGATTGGATAATGCCTAATGACTGACTAATTCGCAAAACAAACTTTCAATCTCACACTCGCAACTAAGGAAAATTTGAAATGTTTGGTCAGTCCAGCATGCATGTTTTTGGGATATGGAATAACTATTTTTCATCGTAACAAGTACGACAAAATTGTGTTCCAGGTGCATCCTCCTTGGGAGGATACTTAAATATCTGGAGAAAGCCCACGCAAGCACAAGGAAAACATGCAAACTACAGACAGGAAGGGCCTGGAATTGAATGCTTGATATCAAAACCGTGAGGGGTTACACTAGCCATTCACCCACCATGCCCCATTCCTGTATTACTTAGCACCAATGGAAAATATTATGTAACTACAGTATATTACCCTCTCCAGTTTGTTGTGTATATACTACTTGGGTTGTCAGTTCAGCATCACACCAATAATTCACCCCCATTCCCTTGGCTGAATGAAAGAATAGTTGTTAAATGAAAAATGAAATAATTTTGGGAGTAAATCTATATGAATGTTGCCTATAAATGCAACATTTGGCAATAATCTGCTACTACGGTATGTAAATGTTTAGCAAAAGGAGTCTGCACACATTTAACTACAATTACTAAAATGCCCTGGAGAAAACATTGCTGTTTGCATCCATCTGTTTGTATCTAAACTGAAGGTACATGGAAATAAATGGTGAACAAGTGTAGAAGACATAAGGACTAAACCAAAGTCTGAACAGTGCCGACCCTTCCCTACTTCTTCGCAACGCCCTTCTCAGCCCCTCCTTCTGCCTACCCTGCCTCCCATTCTGTTATTGCTCCTTCTGCTCCTCATGTCTGTTAAGTCAGCATGACATTTTATGATGCCTGGATATTAAAAAGCAGTTTCTATTATGTGTGAGAGGGAAGTGGAAAGGCCCATGCTCATGCTAGGTAATTAGGAGAAGCAGGCAGGGGGATATTTATGAATGCAGGGGTGCGACCAGGGGAATCGGTACGTAATGTCCTGCTGTCAGTAACACTTTCTCTTTAACTCGGTACTGAACAGTATGGCCTCCTAAATGCTTTGCTTCATTTGTCTTTAGTGACGTCCTCAACGCTGCACCAAATTATTGTAGTGATGAAGTTTGCAACAATAATAACAAAAAAAGGAATAACAGGTCATATGTGATTTCACAAACAAGGTAATAAAGAAAAGGCACTGCCCATATTACTGATTTTTTTAGTATTCACTACGTCAGGTTGATAAATGTGTCAATCTAATCAACTGGGAAAAATAAGTGGTGATTAAATGAAGATTGGTTATGATTAAAATGTGTTGGGATAGGGGAATCTTTCCTTATCTAGAGGAGTTGTTGATACAAAGACTGTTTAGATGTGAAAGAAGATTATTTTAGTTTTCTCCTGAGGCAGGTGGAAGGGATTCAGTTTGATTGCAAGTCAGGTGGATGGAGCAACCACAGCTAAGAGCAATCGTCAGTATATGGAGATGATTTGGTGTGAGGCCAGAATTCATCTATTAATTTAAGCAGATATTCTCCCCCAACACAAGGAATGTGAAAGGTTGTATAATTTTTCAGTTTGCTTCTTTTCCTCATCTATTTGCCAGTTGCATCCTTGAACTAGTACAATCAGGGATGTGATTTTTGGCTCCATGTGGTGATTTTGCGTCTTGTATTTAACATTCAACAATATTTCCAGCTGGGCCTTGCAGGCCTGCAAGCTCAATAACACTTTGAGGCTTTGACAGAATTGAGTGCAGTTGGTTCTGACACTTTGGGGACTTTGGGGCTTCCCTGGATTCGCACACAGGCACAGGTCACTCTCAGGTTTGTTGCTTTTCCCTCCCTCGTCAGGTCATGGACCGAATGAAGCTTTAACCTCATCACCTACCCAACGTGTCCCCTGGTAGCACTTCTGGATTTAGAACTTGGAAATTGCACGCTAACCCTGAGATGTGTGAGAGACAGATGTAGATGTCTCACTTTATACATACTGTACACCTCCTTTTAGTTACCATTTACACTGTGGATATAAAAATGATTTAACTCGTGTTAAAAACAGTTTACATTTATGTTGCTTTAGCACTACAGCAAAATATTTTTCTCATGGATTATGTATAATAAATATCATGACTAATGACTTATTTGATTCAACACAGGAAAAGTGTTGTTGACAGGCTGCTAAAAGTAAATGCATGATACTTAAATAATGAAAATGAAAAACACAAACATGCTATTATGTGCTGGCCACATCCAATGAATGCAATGAAGCCAACCTCACTCAGCAGTAAATTAAATCCAACGGAGCTGAATCTCGAATTAGCGGAAAATGTGATAAATACTTTACTGCTATATCTTACCGGTACTTTCAGCATGTGTTAAGGAATGAACCTCTAAATTCATTTTCGAGGGAATTTAAAATGTATTATAATCTATTTGTGTCATACATTGACGTACCATGACAGCAGTCTCTCTGCCACCTGTCACGCTGTGGCTCAAAGGGAAATACTCAGTGGAGCTGACTGCAGGCCTTCCAGTCCTCTGTGTCCACTTCACAATCGACCCTCTGTTCACAACTTCGGGTGGGTCCAGCTCCTTCCATCCACATCCCTGTGAAAACAACCAAATCTCAACACACTCTAGCACCGGCTTAGCCATGTGTAAATAGTCCCATGCACATTCTCGGACCCACTACTAAACCCATCACACACTACGGCACAGCAGGATCTTTAGGGAACCTAACCCTATTCCTGCCACTTACCATTATAGTCGAACCTGTCTGCTCCATTGGAAACACGTGTGCGCTCCCATGCTCAATGCATTCATGCATGAACATGTGCGGGACCCAATGTATTCCCACTGTACGCTTGAGTGTGACTGTGCGCATAAAGTCAACAATGTCACCACGATAAACTGTCATCCCCTCAATCCTTGCCTTGATCTTTGCCAGCCACTCAAATATTACGTTACATCAGTATACTAAACTGGAAAAACCAAAACCTTTTGAGGAAAAAAAAAATAACTCTACATTAATCCAATGTTGATTTACTAAAATCCCTATCCATGAGAAAATCTGTTTGTGACCTGTCACATATCAAAGCAGTTGGATCATATTAGATCCATGTACTCTAATACTTATTTTGCCACGGAAAAGTATGGGAAATGTCTTTCCTAGAAAAGGCACAATAAAGATGGAATATAGTCCAGTCACTTATTTATTTATTTTTTGTTACATTCTGCCTAGTGCTTATACAAGATAAAATATTATAATATTATTATAATTTTCATTCACTAAAAACAGGAATACCCAGGGAAAATCCACACAGACCCAGGGGGAACATGCAAACTCTACACAGGTGGACCAATGTGGATTTGAACTGAGAACTCCAGAGCTGTGAGGCTGACACGCTAACAATTCAACCACCAGGCATCCTCAAAGTTGAACAAGAATTGCCAAATTAAACGACAATTATCTAGAAAGCAGTGACACCCATAATAGCTCTTTCACTGAGGGGTTGTTAGGCATGTGCAAATTTGAAAAGATAACAAAGACATTGAGAGTTATGTAAATGTCGATGCACTCTGATATTAAGCTGAGAGGGAAAAAAGGGGCGAGGTGGGAATGTTCATGCTTGATTTTGCTTGAATACCAATGTTTTAGTAACTATTGCCTCACTACTCATTCCAAACTGGACTAATGAACTAAGCTAGAGCCAGAGGGCAAAATGACTTCAATACATCACTGTTCTCTCAGTTCAGACCCTTCATCCTGCAACCTAACTTAACAATTCAGTCATGATAAATGGCAACAGCTTGTGTGGAAAGCCTCCCACCCACCCTTTTACTCCCATTGTATGGTATGATGCACAAGGAGCCTCCTAATGCGCAATGATGAAAATGTTCTTCCACTGTGACGAGGCAAAGTCTTCAGTCTAAGAGACCCACAAGCCGACATATGGTTTAGCGTATCACCGGCGACATTGACGCATGGCTTGCCTCAAGAGGAGGCTCATCCACGCAGCTCACTTAGCCATCCACATCTTGTGAAGGGGGACCATTCATTCAGAAAGGAAACTAGCATATAACCTGTTTTGGGTACAAGAGCATTATAGCAAGTGCCATGTGGTACAGTCGTACAAACATGCAAGCGTAAGGGTGGGCACGTGCGAGCTGGACCACACACATTCACATAAAAATAACCATCCATATGTATCTTAATGTACACCAGCATTCACACATCCATAAACACACGTTTGCACGTTTAAACACCCAAATAACGCAAAATGACTACCACGGGCCAAGAAACACAGGAGCACTGTTGCTGAATCAACCAAGCCTCCGGTGACAGATGAACCAAATGGGCCTCAGTGTTTCTGTGGTTGGGTGGACTCTGCTTTTATGGTTGATGTCTCTTTGATGAGCTGTGGTAAGTCATACAAAAATCATGCTGCCTCGTGGTTGCCAGAACACTTGTCCATATTGCACAGCCATTTGAAAGCCCGCGGGGGGAACCTCTGCCAAATAAAATGGATCCGATTCTGAAGGAAGGCATTGGTAATGAGGAAAATGCCCTGCCAGGTGCCAACTCTCTCTCTCTCTCTCTCTCCCTTTTTTGCTATTTTGCTACCTGTAAAGCATGTGTCCTGTTGGTAATATGTCGTACTTACAGTATAGCCCCATTTCTTGCAACCATCATTAAATCAAGAGTTTTGGACTATCTTCACAGTTCAAGCTAATGAAAAAAATTGAAAAACTTTAGTGTCACAATGTCTTATTTTAATAATGACAATGATGAAGTGTGGCACATTTCATATTTGTACGTGGAGTCTTGATTCATAACATAAACTCAACCATCCATGCCCAAAAGGCGGATTCACAATGTATTTTATCATTCATATATGACATATAAATTGGTCACCGAATGGGAAAAGAATAACAGTTAATGAGGTGCTCACGAACTATTTGGCTATTTAATATGAAGGAATCACTCTAAATATAAACGTTTCGGATAAGCTTTCCATTTTAAAGCCAAACAGCTTTTTAAAATTCATAGCAATGGTAATGACTGGGCTCTACTCTTTCACCTTTAAGTAACTGCAAAGTTGCAAGCTAAAGTTTGTTATTGACAGTTGTATACATTCTATAATGGGAGAATATTGTCAATCTATGAGGTCAGTCTCATAGGGTATTTTCTTACATTGACATAGGCACATCAAATGCTCATGTCCTTTGAGCTTTCTATATCACGAGACAAATGGTGAAACAGACTGAGGGTTGAACTAACACTTAATAGGAAGCACACAGGTAACTCTCAAATTGATCATTTGTGCCACCAGAGATTACAGAAGCCCGTAACTCACTATGAGACTGTGATACACTGGTTTCATTTTGAGACAATAAAGTAGATCTCAATTTGAAGCAAGAAAAAAAACTACAACCAGTTTTTTTCATTAGTTTAGTTCCCCACACAATATTTTACGGCAAGACATACATGCTGAAAACAATATCTGAAAACATCGACTCAGAAGCTCGGATATGACATTCACTTTGTATTTCTTTGTTTAGAAGGTTAATTAAGCAAGTTAATCCCAAATTCTAAAATTATACTAGCTCAAAAATGTCTGGATTTTGTGATTTTAGTTATCAACAACATGACAAATTGTGGGGCAGAAAGTCGTGAAGTTGTTAGAAGTGAGCTGTGACTTTAAGGTTAAAGTGTATTAGGTATCAAACAAATAAATATGATTTGGCCCATCGGTCTCGGTATTGTCACATCCACAGCCGTGCCGTCATTCTTATTTCCTCGCTGGTAATAAGCACCTGAATGCATAAGAGATGTTGCTCAAGTCCTTCCTGTCTATATTAATGTTTTATTTAGTGTTTTATATTATCATAATCAAAGTCCCAATAAAAATAGCAAAGCTGAATAAAATATACATATCAAGTGACAGCCTAGTTCCGTAACCTGTCCCACATAGAATCTTGATGTTATGTTAACAAACAAATTAGCATTTAAATGAGTCCTGCATTTTATCCTTCAAGGTTATGTTGTTATAGATATTAAATTAGAGTGGGTCCACGTGTATAGCTGCTTGTGTTTGGTGGAGATTGTAGGTGTGTGTCCACGTGCATGTGTGTGTGCAGGTCTGTGTGTGGTCCGTACGCTGCCAACCGACAAGTCCCCCAGAGAGGTGTTAGAGCAGGTTTATTTTGGGTAGGTTTGGAAGAGAGTGGGATGGATATGTACATGTTTCAATGTGTGTGGGTCACTGTGTGCACAGGCTTTAAGTGAAGCTGACAAACCTTTCCATGTTTGTAGTTGAATATGGCCTTTAAATTTAAGTTGCCTTGAATTCTCAAGAAGACAGATCCAGTGGTTTAGATTGCATTGGATGATTAAGTTGGCTCATCTCCTAAAGCAGCTGTCATTACAATTAAAAAATAAGCTCTGATTGCAGCACTGCTGCAGTCATTGTTGAAATAGCAAGCAATGACTTAACTCAAACAGTAAACCAAAGGATTCACAGGTGCTTGATGTGAAGAGTTTTGGAAATGTTCAAAGTCCGGCCAGTGGGTAATATTTTGTCCTTCTTAGGAAAATGTTTGCACAGTTCTGTTTAACGAACGAAAGAAAGAAAAGGCGGGTTCACTTCAGCCTTTTTTGGCTCGAATCAAACCTAAAAGTGTGGTGTGCACCTTTTGGGCTGGTGTGAATACAAACTATCGAACTCTGGTGAACACAAAACAGCCGGACCTCGACCTTGCTGGGTCTGTGGTCTCAGTTAGCTTCCAAACAGACTGTGTAGCGGTTCGATTTATGTGTTAAAGCGGCCACACAGTCGTTCGGACCAAAACTGAAATCACACACCTACTTGCACGTGACAGGCATCCGTAGCCCCTGGCCAATTTACCATGTTTCCCCAACCAGACCGTATTGTCCAATGATTGATAGTTGCACACAATAAATTTTGGTCCCGACCAAAGTAAGCAAACTATGGACTTTTCTGATGTTTATGCACCTTCAACATTTGAACTTGAGTTTGGTTCAAGGCACATGCCCATTTTACCCAACGAACTTTGAATGCTGTAAAGCTCTTTAGTGACTGTATTGTTAACCAAACCAGAATGACAGTAAACTGACCTTGCTCAATAGGACTGGGGATTAATGGTAGCATTCATAGATTTGTTCATATATAACTGATTGCTTTTTTTCCACGCAAGGACATAAACTGACAGCAATAAAAGTGTGACCCAGATTACCTGCTGCCTACAAGCATGATATTGTCTTCATCGTGAAAATAGATATGTGAGCGACCAGGCACTTTGCCTGCCCTCCTCCCCAAGCAGCAACTTCCTACATGTATTTGAATCAGCATTGGTATTCAATTAATCTCATAGGCAAACTAATCTTTCCTTTAATATAATTGATTCATGAACCTGTTCAAAGCATGTTGTTTTTAATCTACTTCTCACCGTCTGAGCAATGATAATAAAATATGGATTAATTTGTAAACTGGATGATTTTTTTCTCTCTTTCGCTTGAATCTTATGGCAGATCATGACTGATCAAGGACAACAATATATATGTATGGTAATTCACATTCTCATAAAGTATTAAAAAAAAGAACACGCATGATATTACCAATGCAGAATAAAGCCACACAGTGTAATTCATGTAGTGTGCACACATGGAGCAGTTTACAAATTTATGTCATGTGTAACATATCCAGACTGGTTTTGCTAATATGATGATGACATTTATATGGTTTCTCAGTCAAATTTTCCCTCTGAGAGAAACCAAAAACAAATTCACAGTATTATGGGCATCCAGATTGTACAGTGGAACATGGAGGCAAGCTGAACCACAATTCTGAAAAGTGCGGGTGAGACACACAAGCTGGTGTAAAGTTTTACAATACTTACAATAATACTATTAATTTTATTATATAGCCACCTGAGGGTGTTGTTGCGGCCTGACTTTGATGAAGGAAGATGCGAACTCAATTCCTGCTGGTGGCTTATGATTTATGATTGTGAGTGTGAATGGTCATCTGTCTCCCTATGTGCCGACTGATGACCATTCATTTGATTTTCCGAGATGTTTTTTTTTAATAATTGCACAAATGTGAATGAATATATGCATTGTTTATATTGTTACAAGTCGGTGTTCTTTGTACTGTAGTATTTGATGTTCTAACATCTAAACTAAAAGACAAGCAAAGTCAAACAATAAGATTTCAGGTTTAACAATCTATTATTTACCAACGTGTGTTTCTCATAACATTGTGTGGATCTGTTTTTGACATGCAACCTCCAAGTCCCTAAACCTTACACCCACTGTTCGTGAGCCCACCTCACAAATCAAACACTGAAGGGGCTTACAGTGTATTGGAGGGAAATTCCAAAGGTTGTATGTCTTATTTAGTAAAAGAACTAAACAGAAATCCAATGGAGAAAAGGTGGACGACATCAACCATGTTATGGTCAACTTCCAACCTTTAATGCATGGGTGGGGCTCATTGAAGTGATATACTGTAGATTGTGTCGCGCTGCAGTGATTGAAGCCATGTGGATGTGGTGGTATGGCCTATTAATCCATCAGAAATCAGAGCCACACTTCACATCGCCATTTACACATTCCAACACTCACTGATCCATCACAGGCAAAGACAACCTGGAAGCACTCAGACCCCAAAGTAAACTATTTCCTGAAGCCTTATACCCCCACCCATGGCATGGGCCAGACATTTATTTGTTTAGCATTGCTATCCTACGTAGTTTGGGTCATTGCAAAAACTAACTAGGGAATTTACAGGGCTGGGTTTCAAAGTAGGGGCGTACAGAGGGCTGTCTGATATGTTCTTGAGGTTTTGGGACAGGAAGGGAAGATTTACAAATGGACTGGAGTTTTCTTGAAGACTTGCCAACATTAGGCGGGCTGCTGTTATTCCAAAGGAAGAAAAATTCCTCCTCCACCCAACAGACGCATATCCTGTAGGGCCATATTCACTACTCATAATGAAGGAAAATGCAATACAAAGATAGGTCTTTGGATCTTAACAATTTCTCAATTTGTTTAGGGTGTGTTTTAGCACATAAGGAAACAAGAAGTTGTGTTGGGTGACATAAGTAGTGTAGTTATGTAGTTTTGTGTGTTTTAAGTTTGTAAAAAATTTTTTTTGTTATTTTTATCTAAAATCTAATTTTATTTTATCTTTTTATTGCATTGTCTTAAGTGGTTTAAAATACCTTGGCCATACCTACCTTTCTTAATTTTTGCCAACACTTAGTAATTCATAAATTTCAACAACAAAAATAGTAATTCATAAATTCCCAAAAAAGAAAATTAGAGGTATAGATAATACACTTGACAAATAATACAAGGAGCCAACTCTCTTAAAATGATCTTTAACTTTTATATTAGATCTTAATTTTAATGTGCATTTGGCCTTTCTTGAGCAAATTATTTTTCATTTTAGTGTTTTCTTCTGCAAGAAATATCCTCCAGCAGGTTGGTGCTGACCTGCTGCGACCCATTGTGGAATCGTTTTCCCACCCCTGGTCTTAGATCTTGCGAAACACAAGGTGAAAAAGAACGTTGCCCACATTGGTTCCCTTTTGTATTCCTATTCACCTTCTTTCCCTAGTGTTTCCCACTCACTTGAGTCATCTTCATCTTCCCCCCCATCTCCATCCCTCCAGTCCACTCAACACAAATGCACACACAAAGTAAAAGGGAACTTGAAAGACCTGTTTCAGGTGTTTGAACTCATCATTACCAACTCCAGCCTGGGGATCTGCTGTACTTGACAGCCTTGTTGATAGATTGTAATTGTGCAGTGGCAATTGATTGACTGGCCCTCACTCAGTGTAATATGCATTTATTGGAGGTTACAGGTAAAGGGAACAGCAGTAATGACTTTGCTTCGTGTCCTTTGGCAAATGACCCTGGCAAAACGGCCCCCTTCACAAGCTCTGATGGACACTTTACAATATTCAAGGAGGGGCTGGATATTTTTGCATTTCACTCTGAGATGTAACTGCTGACGAGGCAAAAAAAAAATGTTCAGTTTCCCTTTTAATCAAATTTCATTTATTCCTCTGCTGGGGAGGAAACGCTAGTTTTGGTTGTCTATGTGTTCGTTATTTTTTCCAGTGGCTGCTGGTAATTAATCATCCATACGTTTTAAAATATCTCCTAGCTCTCAGTCAGTACTTTTTCGCCTCGGTGTATGAGTGATTACCACCGAAATAAATATATGACATATTCGAAAAGGGCCGGAAAAAACACATATGGTTTACTCTTTGAAACTGTAGCGCATTTGAAGGAGTAGCAGGAAAGAATAAAGGTTTATCTTGAATGGAGAGTGACTTGCAATGTTCAGGTGCAGCTAACGAAGTTGTAGAAAAAGGGAATGTACAGTTGAGGGGAAACCATTTAGTTTCTCATTTATTTTTTAACAAGCCAGGAGCAGAGAGAGAGAGCGAGAGGAAAACACACTTCCTTGCCAAAGCAGTTTGTAGCAACCATTTAGCGTCCAAACTGCTTACTTGCATTTAAACACTTTTTTTCTTAGTGTTATAGTATCTAAAGGATGCATATGCTTCGGCATATTGTGACGGTAACAGCAGCAAGTTATTCAAGAATTTTGATTGAGATTGGAGTAAATTAATTTGACTATGTCAGTTTTACTTTTTCAATACAACCATTTTACTACTCATCAATTGATTTTTCACCCTGTAAATTGTTGCTTGGGTGGTGTAATATTTATGAGAACATATAAAGTTATTGTGTCATTAATTTATGTCAAGATAGACACAGACGTTTACCTCCATATGCCCTGCAATTGGCTGGCAACCAAGGATGTAACCTGCCTATACCGTCCATTGTCGGCTGGAGTAGGCTTCAGCACCCTGCGAACATTGCGAGGAAAAATGATTCAGAAAATGTATGAACAAACGACATATCCAGAGACACATTTATTCCAAATGTTTCATGGTTTTAGGTAATCTAACTAAGAAATTGTCTTTTTATCTTATTTTTTTATTTTGGGAAGTAATGTTTTCACCTTTGCACCCATATAATGAAACGTTCTGACTGTATATACATAATAGGTTGTCTTTATGATGAGTTTGAGCTGGGTTGACCAGGATCCCTGATTAATATTATACTAACATAGTCATGTAAATGGTGTCTGGTTATTGTATTAAGCTCCGGCCTCCTGCTCTTTTTACTGGTCCCCTAGGATGATGGGCATTGAGTACTAATTGGTTCCACAGCGAACCATAACATACCCCACCTTAGAAGGCTCGCCCTGTTTTTATTTATTTATATATTTATTTATTTTTACAGGACTCTTTAACGAGTGTTTTGCAAACAAAATAAAGGGGTTGATAAGAGGTCGGGTAGGCAATTGATGTGGTTACTAAGTAGTTAATTTGCATTCTTTGAGAATATTCAACAGAGGGAGATAGTGGGTAAATTAGACAGTGTGTTTGGGGAATTATGGCCATAAATGAAAACATAAAATCAGAAAAATATTTATTAAGGGATGGGTGTTGGGTTTAATTTAGTGTTTTAATCAAATGTATATATAATAGGGCGGATCGGTGGTGCGAGTGGTAGTGTGTCGGCCTCTCACAGCTCTGGGGTTTTGGGTTCAAATCCAGGTCATGTCCATCTGTGTGGAGTTTGTATGTTCTCCCCAGGCCTGTGTGGGTTTCCTCTGGGTACTCCAGTTACCTCACACGTTCCAAAGACATGCATGGTAGGCTGATTGGACACTCTAAATTGTCCCTAGGCATGCATGTGAGTGTGCATGGTTGTCCGTCTCCTTGTGCCCTGCGATTGGCTGTACATCGATTTAGCATGTGTCCGCCCCTTATACTCATAGCTGGCTTGGATAGGCCCCAGCACTCCTCATGGCCCTGGTGACAAGAAGCGGTTTCGAAAATGATTTTTTTTTTTATCAAATGCAATGCTACTTGGGACATTTAAATTATCGACTATTGATGTGAACGTTAAGAAACATTTCAAAAAATGTCAAACAGTGTGACACATCACTAATTAAAAACTATCTAGTGCACAGCTGGAGCAATTGCTTCTCATATTAAGCAGCTGTGCTATCACATGACACCAGCTTGTCTTCATAAGCTCCTCGAGATAATAACATGGATTTTTACTTGTGCTCATTGATAAAAAAAATATTGGGTATAGTAAAATTTGATTGTTGTGCATTCGGGGTACATACACATCTTACATTCAAATAGGTTACCCAATAGGTCAGGTTGATAAAAATCCCAAAGCATATGAAAGAATGTTACTTCTACTTTTATATGATAATTATTACAAGTATCATTGTTGTCTCTCCGTCTACTCTTAATAAGGGATACCATGAAGAGAGGGGAGTTAAGATAAGTCAGATAAAAGTGTGACCGAGTAAAAATGAATGTGCAAGCAATGAACCCAGTACTAGGACAAATCACCTGAGTATTAATCAGTTGACATTCTACTGTGTTTAGTGGCACCTAGTCATGCCTATGCCCTTTCCATCATGTGTGTTATTCATGCAAGATAAAAGACTCGACGGACATGCTAGACACCACCCCCGCCATCCCAGGGGGAAAAAAATACCGACACGCCCAATGGCCTGCAGCCACAACCAGTGAAGCACTGTCCACAATGCAGGACACAATGTGGTTCCCTAGGCCCACATTGAATTTGAAAACATTGTACTTTTCATACCAAATAAAATTATTAGATACGAGGTTTCAAATTTAGAGCAATAAATGAGAATTGATGTGCAGAGCGGATGTAGCCTTAGATTACATTTGTGGCAAGAAAATAAAAATGTGCGATTGATGCAATGTACAAGAGGGTCACAAAATCACCTTAAAGTGTGCTTTTTGGGTTAAAGCCATATTTGCACTTGCCACTGTACTTTATGCCATTTTCTCAATATTCTGTTTTACTACAAGACAGAAAAGTCAGCACCCTTAAAATAATAAGGAACAAAAGGAAAGTAACTGAAAAGAAGATGATCCCAACAGAATATCATTGGACAACAACCACTTAGGTAGGCTAAATCACGAGAAAGCTACAGTGGTCTTTTTTTCTCTGTAATGTGATTTTTCCCCCCACTGTATTCTCATCAAAGAGCAATATACTAAAGCACTTAAAACAAGTAACCTTTGTGATTCATTACTTAACCTCATTGGATAGATCAACAGATTGGAGTGTAAAAGTAAAAGTACGAGGCAGACCTTTTTAAGGGGGCTTGTAGACCACTTCTGCCTCAAGAGGGGCAAGCCCAACGTGGCTGGATGTTAGCGGCCAAAGCCATCAGCTGAAGGCAACATTTTTGCGCCTGAAGCCATTAGCTGAAACCAACATTTTTTACCTTGGTAAGAAAAATAAATGCTGTGTTTTAGATAAATTTAACGTGCTGAGTTCCCAGATGTAGCTGAATCCAATGAAAACCAAGCCCATCTATTAGTGAAGCAGCCACTCTACTTATCAGTCTTATCCCGACGCCTCTCCATTACATCATTCAAGCCCAACCACACTGTCAGTGGACACAATGAGATCAGATGCATCAATCAGGCCCACAGGTATGGAGAAAATTGAATACTGGCTGCCCCAGCTGGCTGACCAATTATTATGGACACTCAGGGGTTGCTTTTCGGCAATCTATGCACTTAAGATTATGTGGAACAGCAAGAACTTCAATGGAGAACTATTAACTCAATCACTGCTATTTATAGCAACAGATGTGAAATATATTTTGACTGGGTGGGCTGATATTGATCAGTCATTGTTGGTGCCCCAAGTTAAAATGTGTTAAATGACTATTGGCATCAATAGTTGCGTTTCCTTTACCATTTTTTTATAAAAATGATAATTTTAAAAACATCTGCAAAGTATATATGTCCTTGCACATATTTCAAATGGAAGCTGTTTTTTTCAGTAAACATCTAATAACCCTCAAAAAATTCTAATAACACCTGAAAAACCACCTTATGATAATATTAAAAACTTTTTTATGACATTTGAGATGTTTCTTTGTTTTCAAAATACGAGCCTCTCCATGGCTGATTATTCACTGCAAACTTTCAGCTTTGCAAATGACAATGGACGGAATCCTAGTGAGCGAGGGGTTAGCACATTGGCCTCACAGTTCTGCTCCTAAGATATGATCTCCTATTTCCCCACTATCACACATCAGAGAAATGAGAGGATTAGATAGGTATTGTCTTTTGCTTTAACCCATCAGGCTAATTCAGATCTGTTTTTTTTCAACAGAAAAGCACCACTACAGTTGGACGTCAGTCCTGATTGTTTAATTATTATTGATCATGAATGGAGTATTCACCAGAGTACCACTTTTTGATTCGTGTTAGCACCTACAGCACGGGATATATAGAAGGCAATTACTTTAATATTATAACTACAACAAGATGAAAAGGAAGGATACTGATGTTATGTCCACGCATTTATTCTAAATACAATGGATGAGGCAAGCTTACAAATTAAACTGAGGAACATGATATGATGAATCTATTTTTTTCATCTTGGTAAGACGAGGATTCTTTGCTTCATTTGTCATTTGACGAGCCAAAAGCTAAATCCCTGTCAGAACTAAAAGAGTGATTCCTACATCTACAGACGCCTGTCCCCTGCGGCAAATTTCCCTAGACACACATATAAATCGGGAGATCATTTTCTTCCGATGTCTCCCTGAGGGGAAATCATACCTTTAGCGACAAGCATGAAAGTACGGTAAATATGTTCTAAAAATAATAATTAACAGATATATGTTGACGTAGGCTGTGAAGCCTATCCCAGGTAATTATGACACCAGGCCAGGGACACCAAATATTGAATTAAAAAGTTCAAAGTAGTCATAGATTGTAAACCTTTCTGATTGTACACAGGCTTAAAGCAATGTTTGTGGCACTAGACAATTATCACTATATAACAGTGGCTTTGAATTAAACTCCCCAACTGTAGGGGGAGCCGGGAGCAAAAATAAGGAAGTTATTCCTTGTACTTTAAAAGACCACACAGGGACAAGTTAAAGAGCGGCGTAACGGGACATTGGAAACAAAAGACAAAACGGCCACATTACGACATACAGTACGGACTCCTTAGAGGCACAGCCTGCGAGATTTGGTAATTTTGTACCCACTTGTGTATTGTTTAATCAGCGCCGTTATCACCACCTCTACTCCTCTTCTCCTACACAGCAAAAGTGCTGAAGCAGGTGAATTACTAGGCAGAACTTCACAGTCCTCTGGTGCATCTGTCAATTGTGCTGCTCGGCTGAATCGGCAACCCCTCGGTAACCTTTTATGACCACCTTGACCGCAATATCGCCCCTAAAAATACATGTACCTTGCAAGCACAGCTCTACCATCGGTATTTATTTTTGATGCCTTGTATATTGAACCTTAATTCTGGAATTAATTATGTTTATTGCTTATGCATGGCTCTGATGTGAGACCATGTTAGTCGTTGGCCAAACATCCGGGGCAAATAGCCTTATCTAATGGAGCTATAATGCAGGCTTGATTGGCTCTATCTGTTGGGGGGAAAAAACGGCCCGCTCCGCGGCCCCTCAGGCCATCGCCTCAGGTTAATTTCGGAAAACGTGTTGCATAATTTCCACTTGTTTTGCGTGGCTGACCTATTGGATTTGGCAGTTAACTGCTGATTTGACAACCCAGATCATCATGTGAGTTCTGAGCCTTGAAATTTTCCCCTCCATATAATGGATGGGTAAAAAAGGATGGTTATCTTGTAATTCATATAAGCTTGTCACTAGTGTATTCAAAAACTACTCAGGCAGACATACATGATCAGGGGAAATGGCAACAAAATTCCCACTGTGTAAAGTGATGTTCCATCGACAGTGCACTTAACCCTTCAGCAGTGTAGATAAACACAAAATGGCTCCTTTATTTCATTTTGTTTTATTCCTTTATTCGTGCGCAGCGCTCTCAGAGGAGCACTGGCATCGATTGCTGATTTAATGAAAGCGGCCCGTTCTCTACGCCATCCCTCACTCAGCCTCTTCCAGGTCTGCTTAAAATGCCTCGGTTAATCAGATTTGTTAAAAGCCGCAAATAGAATCAAAGCTGTGGTGGCGGAACAAATTCTCTCTCACTCTTCTTCAAAGTATGCATTGTGTTTCCCTTTTTTCCATGCTATTTGTGATTATTATGTCTACCCTGGCCTTACCCTTTTAAAAGTAACAAATGATGCTGAACAAATCGCCACTTACAAGATAAGCAGATATTTATTTTAGTTTGTGAAACAGAGTTGTTATAGACAGTATTTGGATTTAGAATGTTCATTCATTCCAAACTGCTTCTTCGAAAGTACGTACCTAGGATTGAACCCTCGATCTGAGAACTGTGAGGCTGACATATTAACAATTCCTCCACTGCACCGCCCAATTGTATATATTCATTCATATCTTCATTTTTAAATATTCATTTTAAAAGTTAATGGACAGGAGAAGGAAGGACTTTTGGTGACAATTTTAGGATGGTCAGTATTTTCCGCTCTCTGTATTGGCTTTTATTGTTCCCGTCAACATGAAGAGAAAAAATAATATATCATCAAACAAGGAGCATTTAAGGTGATGTCAGCCAGTTGGAAAGCAGGATTCAGTGGGTAAAGAAAGGGCAAGAAGGGGGTGTTCTCAAACTACAAATTGTCTTTATCCATCCATGTCCATTCCCATAGTCTGTTAGTCCTGCTTTTAAAAAGATCATCCTCGGTATTGATTGATACCTCTATGACATTCCCTGAGAGAGCGAGTGTATGTATGCGTGTTTGTTAGTCTTTATTTTAAGAGACTTTCAATAACCACAGTAATAAATATAATAAAATAATAAAAATAATAGTTTCGGCAGAGATGCATATTTGTTTTTAATCAGAAATTGATTCAAAGAACAGGCAAATATGAAAAGCATTAATCATTATATTCCATACATAGACATGCACACTAATGCTGCTTTTTGTTTTAATATAACACATTGCTTTGTTTCCAGTACGAAAGCAGATCTTTTTTTTTGTAGGACTAATCATCACATCGTTTCTGATGAATAGCCAGGCAAAATGACCATGTAATACATAACAAAAACTCTTAATTAGCAAGACCGTCCTCAATCAAGTATCTAAATTACATTTGTACAGTCCAGTGATTACTGACCAAGGAGGCTACTTGAGTTGCATAGAATAGGCAAGGCCAATAAATGGTCCCATCGAATGGGTGACCACTCAGTGAATGAATCATGTCCTCATAATTAAATTGTATGGCATAGTAGAGTGTTAAGTTTAGTGGATGTGCATTGAGCTGTTCTGACTTCTCAATTGGCTTTTAAAGAAATTAGGGGATGGATTTAGACAATAATTACTCTTTTCCGGATCATTTATTCCATCCAACACTGTCACTCTTCTTCTTTTGCCATTTCCTGAGCCACTGTGAACTTTAATCACTTTGGTATACTTAGATTGAGTCTGAACAAACCCATTCACTCAATAGCTGTATTTTGTTTTGTTGTGTTAATGTAGTGCAGGCCTAAAGATTTGTGGCATTGAAAATGAAAGAATACTCTCCACCTAAAATATTATTTTTCACTGTATGGTTGTTGATGGAATTAAAAAGTACTTATCATATTTTCCGGATGATAAAAAATACTTTATTTCATAGTCCGGCTGGGCCTGATTATTATAATTGGGTGCGACTTACATTTTTGCGAGAATGGCTCTTTAGGGTTGCCCTCTATATTCGGAGTTGTTTGGAAATGCAACTGTAAATCAATATATTAATGGAATTGCTAGAGATTCCAAGTGAAATCTGTTAACATATCTATTTGGCCTTTTGTCCTCCATTTAATTGTTAGAATTTAAATGTACATCGTTTAATTTGAGTTGGTTTATATAAAATTCCCCCCAAAATGAGGCTCACATATGCTTTTATTTTTTCCTTTGGGAATTTTTGACTCATGCAAATTAGTCAAGTGAAAATTACAGTGCAAAAAAATGTGTAATTGCTTACCAGAAAATTCTGTGAAAGGGTTACAATAAGCCAATGAACTGAACATAAAATGGTGTGTCTCCACAGGAGACTGTGTCTGAAGTTTTCTATTGACAAAAATGCATTATCCACTAAGTATAATATTAATGTTTTTGAGTGTGGAAAAATTCTTGATGATCAGTAATTGTTCTATAAATGCAAAAAGGTTTTTTAATAAGAAGTTTTCCTGATAAATCAATAACATGCAGTCCGTCACCTTAAAAGATGACTACTTTTACTGTTGAGTGGTAGACTTCCCAAACACTTTGCAATCTAAAATTACTCATAAAGACTGCTTAGGAGGGAGAAAGTCTTTTTCACCACTCAATACAGTACGTATCATCAAAAAAAGGCTTCCTAAAATCAAGCAGCCTTATGATAGACGAGCATTTCTCTGCGAGCAGCCGCTGTATTGTGCATGCTGTGAAGTTTATTTTATAGTGTCCATGATAGATGTTGTTTAGAGCGATTTAAGCAGCCCTTATGCTGGTGTCAGCATCTGACCCCTCTGCAGTGATAAAGCTATCAGTAAGAGAGAGCCCAACCAGAAGTGAAATATGGAGGGAGGGACAAGTATGCCAGATAAACTCCTGCATACTGGGCACCCGCCAATTGTGGGTAGGAAAAGCATTCTCTCTTATCTGCATAAAAGTTGGGGAGTCATGGGGTGGATGGGATTGGGTGGAAGTAGTAGTTAAATATCCTCTAGACATGGATTAAAATGAGGTGTATTTGAAAAAGAGGACTAAGCATAAACCAAGTCCTCATCGGGTACCCAACTGAGGGAAACATTTAAGATAGAATGGTTGTGCTAATTGTTTGAAAGCAAAAGTGTCACAGTTATCAGTTCATATAATTTTTTTCTTTGCACTTAACACATAAAAAAACAGATTATCAAAGGGATTTAAGGTCTGGTGAGATACATGAACAACTTCATGAAGTTTATCCTCCGAAAAGGTGCTGTTAACCTTAAAGAAAAGATGTAATTTGTGCCAAAGTTGTAACAGAAACGGCTATAGAGGAGCAAGGGGTCTTACAAACCCAGCGGGACAGTAAGGACACCAACTCAATCTCTCCAGCAAGCTCTATAATACAGACGCTGCCCCAAATGAGTAGTTGGTGTTGTCGTGTGAAATTGAGACTTATTGGTTGTAATCAGGAAACGCGACAGGCCGGCCACTCCTGAGGGGGCAGGTCACCTCTAATCCCCTATCCTTTTCCTGTTCTCATACTCTGTGTTTTATTTCACATTTCTGTCCACCCCCACAAGACGTGTCATTTGTCCACCAACTGACCGATCACTGGATACACAGCTCAACCAAATCTCCAGCTACTACTTTATTGTGTGCCTTTATGACAGCCATCAATATTGCTGGGCAATATATCAAGACACCAAACTTTGCCTGTAAAAGCTGTAAGTATTGTCTGCAACTACAGTACTACAGTACTGTAGAAGTAGACAGTAGTATTTTTATTTTGTTTACCCCGCAAAGAAAATTCTATCAAAGATCAATACATTTATTTTCTGAACTCCTCATCCTCACATGTGTCGTGCTGGAACCTATCCCACCTAACTAAAGCTTGTAAAATGAATGAATGAATTTCAGTTTTTAAAGATTATTTCAATCAATTATTGATTATTCTTTTAACAAAACATGCTCTTACCATAAATCCTAACAAAACACACCTTGAGAGTTAGCTGGCTATAATCACAGTGTTTTATGGAGGAGGTACAGACGAATAAAATGCAAGTTACAAATGAAATATAATGCTTGATATCTCATAATTCCAGCTAAATCTTCATGTGAATATGCCTGTATTTGAAATAAAATATATTAACTACAATTGAAAGTGTTTTGATTTCAGATTGTGTGAGTCCAGGCTGTAGTTTAAAGCTTTCTATAAAGGAAGAAATTTCAATTGACTTTGAACACACTGAAATAATCTCAAGTGACAGAACAAGTCAGCAAACACGCAGAGTGTGAGTGTTGCTTACAAAGGCCAATTTAAACATGAGGGAGGTGTCAGTCTCACCACAGGCCTCCTCAATGTCAGAGGATCACTGTACTGGAGGAAGTCACTGTTGACACACTAATTATAGTTGAATTATTCATATGTACTTGCACCTTTAAAATAAGCTCAATGTGGCAAGTTGAACTCCAGACAAACTCATGATGATCTCTCTCTTTTTTCTTTTTTCTTTTTTCTTTTTTACTGGACAAAAATCAACTATTCTTATTCGGGTCACATTTTCAGACACACAATTAGGCTGTCGGGGCTACAGAATACTGATTAATAACAATAACAATTTGAATTTGGTTAATAAGGGTCAACATAGAAAGCTCTATTGCCCTGCCATAATAATGTGTGCAGTTATGTGAGAATTAACAATTTTCACAATGTAAAATACTTGTGTGCCCTCTACTGGAATGAAAATTTAAATTTGCCTGCTCAATCACTAGTACACTTGCCATTTTCCATTTATTTTGAATATTTGTTGAGATGTCAAAAACTGGAATAAAACATCCATTCATTCATTCATTCATTTTCTGAACCACCTATGACAACTGATTCAGGGGGTCCCCTGCCGACTGCCTGTGGTGTGTAGGGATAGGATCCAGCACCCCCCGCGATTCTTGTGAAGACAACCAGTACGAAAGATGAATGAATGAAACAATGATGAAACATAAATAAAAGTTAGTTTGAACAATCACCCAACATAGGGACAAACGGTTTATCAATGCCATTACTTAAATGTGACTATGCCAAATTTATCAACCTTCCACATAACCATTATCTCATGCACCTGTATTTTAGTGTATATGTGCCTCATTAAGAAATGGCTGCACCCATAAACAATTCCATATTATAAATAATGAAATATTATTATCGGCATTATCAGAGCTCTAAAAAAATGAAAATTTGCATAGTAATATACTCAATTTTGTATGAATGTCATATATACTAGTTGTTATCTTGCACTTTAAAGTACCTACAGAGTGTTCAACTATGGTAATAGTTTGTAATGATTTTCTTGCAGAGAGCAAGTTATCTTTTCATTAATATTCCCTACATTTTAGGTCTTGCAGAATAAGAAAAAATATTGAAAAAATACTTCATGTACATGTGTTTATTTTTTAAATCATTAAAATCCTTTGTAATTTTATACAGTTGCATATACATTATGATATTATGAAATCTCTCTCGGGCGGTCTGGTGACTTAGTGGTTAGTGTGTCGGCCTCACAGTTCTTTGGTACTGGGTTTGATCCTAGGACAGACCTTCTGTGTGGAATTTGCATGGGTTTTCTTCAGGTACTGTGTTTTACTCCCACATTCAAAAAGCATGTATTGTTTGCTCCTTGAACATTTTAAATTGCCCCTGAGTATGTGTGGTTGTCCGTCTCCTCGTGCCCACCAATTCAGGGTGTCCCCTGCCTCATGCCCAAAGACACCAGGGATAGGCTCCAGCACCCCCTTTGACCCTTGTGAAGTTAACTGGTTTGGAAAATAAATAAATTTTATTTCTAGTATTTCTATTGATATTGGACTAGGCTTTGTTGAATTAAAATACTATTGGGAAAAAGGCCTCCACTCCAATTGTAAGACAATGTTGCCATCTAGTGAGGCAAACTAAAATTTACTCCAACACCCGTGACTGACCTTCACTTCATCATGTGAAATTACTTCAGTATTCCTTCCTATACACAAAACTGGACGTAGGACCATAAAGCACAACAATTGATTTCGAAAAGGTCAAAACATGTCCTAGTATCAAATTAAAAAAAGACATATGACATTTATAATTTCAAACCTTACTTCCATGTGATATATATCCAGAACATTTCAGTTGAAAAAAAGGTCTTCTTAAATAGAACAAGTAATACTACTAATAATAAGTTGAATGAATAATGGTAGTGTGCACTCCTTCTGGTGACTGGGGGTTTGGCTCTGTTCATGATTGTTTGATAACATTCAAACCTATAAATGGGTGGCAGTACACACGTGTACATATTGTTAGGCGCTTTAAATAAACCCCTAATGTTTGATGTTATTTGACCCCATACTCTAGTTCAGGGGTAGCAAACCTATGGCTCAGGAGCCATACATGGCTCTTTTGATGTGTGCATATGGCTCTCCCCTAACCTGTGAGGTAAATTATGGAAACCCTTAGTGACAGAGCTGGGTTCCGAATGCACCAATCGAAGTGGCACTTTGGGAAGTGGCTCCCGACACTATCTCAACACCGATTTAATTTTTTTTTCTCCATTAGACTCTTTTGCATCCCCACTCTCATTGATACCCATTGATTAGCAACAGTGTAACAATGTTGTTAAAAGGATTCAGATACTTTATGTACTTTAAAACTGGTGAAATTATAAAATAAATGCACTTTTTCAGGTATTTTTACTTTTAAATTCTAAGTATGGCTCTCAAGGAATAACATTTACATACCAGCCAACTCATAATTTTTTCCCGTATTTTATATTTTTTCATCATTTCAAATGAGAACACCACATAATGACTTTTGTACAGGATTTTTTTAGTATGGAGAAAATTTTAGACTTTTACGTGCGTCCTATGCGAGTAAATCTGTTGATGCATTGCATTTGTTTTGTTTTTTTGTTATTGCTAAATAAGGTGAATTGCAATTGGCCATGGTTGACAGGTATGCATTTGAAAATATGAATTGTTTATGGCCCCCTCTGTCAGTATAGTTTGCAGGTAAGTTCATGGGTGACTTTTAAAAAAAATCGACTTTCCTCAAATCATTTTTTGTTTGTATTATTATATGGTGTATGTAGAAATAACCTGTCACCCTCTTTTAAATATTTTCCCACACTTATTGAAGAAAAGCTGATTTTACCTGCCCACGCAGCAGGAGGTCCGAAGACGTAGTACTGGTGGAACGTCATCTGAGGGAGACAAAATGGAAAGAAAACTTTATAATGATCACCATGAAGAGCGATTCGTCAGACAACACGTCTTTCTTCGGCCATTTGAGCATTGAATCCAGTGAAAATGTTTTCGTTTTTGCAGAAGATGGCTTAAAGTACAGTCTGGACAGATGAATGTCCGCGAAATAAGCAAGCAGGCCTACGTGTTCTTTTAAGGTAAGATTTATTTAAAAAAAACAACTTCTAACTAATGATCTGCCTTCCCTGACTTGCACATAGAGGCAAGAATATTCAGAAAACTGGATAAAAGATGTAGTTACTGGCATCGAACATTCTATTTTAACATGAGGACATCAGCAGAAGGCATATACGTATAGCTATTTCATTAGCCAAAGTTAGTTATCTTACTATCCTTCATCCGCAGTCCATTCTATGAATGTTCTAACATTAAAGTAATGCACTAACATTAATTAACAGTTTACTCTTTCTAATAAGTGGATTGAACATATATATTTTTCATTTACCTTTTAGATTCACTTTTATTCATTGATATATACACTCTGCTTGCTGTCTAGTTTTAACCAACCCTGGCTCTATTCTATCAAAATGGGTTGCATATTAGACATCGGGTTTAGGTAACTTGCTGACCTGACACTAATTATCATATTTGACAAATACTAGACACATATATAATGTTCTTTAAATATATTTTTTAAATTTACCTGGCAGTATAAGAGCATGGCTAAACCCAATCCTGCACTGGTCACATCCTTAATAGAGGTCACGTGAGTTCTTAGTCATACCTTAAAACACAGGTGTCAAAAAGGCGGCCCGAGGGCCAAATCTGGCCCGCTGCATCATTTTGTGTGACCCGGGAAAGTAAATCATTAAAAATTGTTATGGTAAATGAAATGGTTTTAATTACGTGTTTTTGTGTGTCTGGCTATCAATGCATGGTGTGGCTCTTTGACTCTCAGTTTAATTAAAAATGTTTGGTATTTGTGTCTAACTTGTTCACCACCCCTGACCTAGCCAATAAAAGTGCCCGCCAATTTTCCATTTGGGCATTATATGTACAAGTCAGCCATTGATGGCAGTTGATGTTCAATTCAGCACTCCATGTTTAAAAGTATTGGGCACTGATCATTGCCAATGCAAGGCACTGAGTTGAAATGCTGAGTCACTAAGGAGTGGCGAAAAAGTTAGACACAAAGAGCAACACTTTAAAACTGTCATAGGTAAAGAGCCAACCACACAGTGACCCACCAAAACAAAAACACAATTGAAACCCATCTTCACCATAATATTTTCTTCCCTTTACAAAACAAGAATGTGTTCATTTCAAGGTAAGTGTTTACCTGCAACACACACATCAAATGCAACTTAGCCAGACTATATACATCACACGATAAGCAAAAGCCATACTCATTTTGCCCAGAGAACCACATGCGGCTCAAGAGCCATGTTTTCTCCACCCATACCTAGGTGCAATTTAAAGTTTCCAACCAGCCTTACATGCATGTCTTTGGAATGTGAGAGGAAACCAAACTACCTAGAAGAAACCCACTCAAGCCTGGGGAAAACATGCAAACTCCACACATATAGACGTGCTTTGGATTTGAGCCCACGACCCCAGAGCCACGAGGCTAGCCACTCGCTCCACTGTGCCACCCCTCAGTTTGTGCATAATTAGAACATATTTTTTCTAAAGAGGGAAAGCATGTGACAGTGTTATGACTGTGATAGTATAATGATCATATTGTGGTTGTAATTTATAATGCATGTTCCCAAATCAGGTCTTGTGAACAGGTGGAGTGCTCTCGACGTGGATGAGCGTCGTCACCAGACGGCTCTCTAGTCCCTCCAGTTTGGCGAGGAGGAGGTGCGCGATGATCGGCCATCCTTGTCGGGTCTAAACTCCTCACGACAGCGGTTGTTGTTGCTGTTGCGCCGAGTAAACAGCACCGCCCGGTGCTTGTTTTGCCTCGAGAGCTCGAACGAGCGAGCCATCGCAACGCGCCGGGCTCGATTGACACTGTCTGCTGATCTGCTGCCAGTCCATCGCTCGCAATAACAAGGCTGCTCGCTAATTCCCTGCCTTAAAGAGCCTCCAAAAAAGCCCACAGGGCAGCCAAGAACAAGCCGACACCGGTGCCAGCACCCCGCGATGGCTTCGGGAAACCTTTACGAGGTAGGTTGAAGCCACGTTCACGCTAAATTCTCTGTTATTTCAACGAATATAGGAATTAGGAAGTAAAGGGAGGGACGGCGTCGCGTAGTGAGTGTGCGTGTAAAAAAAGAGCCCATTAAAGAGACCAAAGTCAAGCTTTACTTGACTTTATGTCGCTCCTGGCACTGTTTTGTGGATTTTATGGTGATTGCTGCGAACAGTCAGGGGGTTTGGACGGGGAGAAGTGCTCCGAGTGTCGCTGAGTTGAAAGTGGTGGTAAAGTGACAGCGGACATGCTGCCGGGAGGGGGGCACGGAGGGGTGGTCGCTGAGGTGCGCACACATGCGGGAATGAGCTCCCCATCACTGCTGTGTCAGGGCGTCCTCGCCGGCTGGCGGTCACGCAACGTAACGCTTGAGTTTATTTTTATCTGGTCGTGGAAGCTTTATAACACGCGGTTGATGACTCCTACACATTTGCCCAGTAGGGGGGAGTCGCCTTTAATTGGGCGTGTGGCCCCCCATATATGTCCCTAATATGTACGTCCAAACCTGGTAAAACTCAACTTGACTTCCTTTGCTTACTCCAAGCTTGACCTATTTTATTTGTCGAGTAAATTAGGTTTTACTAAACTTAAGTAAAATTTAAGTCTTTAGAAGGATTTTTTAGTGATTAAAAAATAATGGCACACAGTGAGGACCCACCCGGGATCAAACCTTCTACCCCAGAAATGTGAGGCCCACATGCTAACCACTCGTCCACCAGGCCTAAATCATCATTCATTCATTCATCTTCCACACCGCCCACTAGACCACAGTGACTTTTAAAATATAGAAATTGGAAGTTATATTTATCCTAATGCTACTGACACACTTTATTTGAGGGCTGTGAGTGGATTTGAACCCACTCACAAATTTTGGACTTCACCATCTCAAGTTCTGAGCAGTATCCTCGCCATTAGACCACGGTGACTTCTGAAATTGGGAATTTGGAAGTCATATTTATCCTATTACTACTGATACACTATTCGAGAGCTGTGAGTGGATTTGAACCCACTCACAAAATGTGGAATTCACTACCTCAAGTTTTGAGTAGTATCTTTGCCACTAGACCACAGTGACTTTTGAAATACACAAATTGGAAGTTATATTTATCCTAATACTACTGACACACTGTCAAGGGCAGAACTGACAAATGAAAAGGGTTTAAATAAGGGCAAGAAGTGAATCTTGATTAGAGGAGGGATGAAGGGGAAGTAGTCACAGCTGTGTTGGCCTAGGCAGGGCTTTGTCACAGGGGTGGAGCCACAGCTCCATGTACCTGTAGAGAAAAGAAACCACACATCTCCTACATAGTGTGTGCCCAGGCTGCCAGCCGTAAAACACACTTTATTTGAGAGCTGTGAGTGGATTTGAACCCACTCACAAAATTCAGACTTCACCATCTCAAGTTCTGAGCAGTATCTTTGCCACTAGACGGAATCTGATCTGGAAGTGAACCCATGCAGAACCCCAGAAAGAGTAAATTTAATTCATGTCAGTTCTGAGACTAAATTTAACTGTGCCTAGGGACAAGAATGAACTCTTCCTGTAGCCCAACTTGTAACTACTACTAGTGCTGTGAAATAATTTAATACTTTCAAAGAAATTCCTCAGTTGTCCTTGGTATATTACGCCTGCCAATGTTTGTGTCATGCAGCTGCTCTGTGCATGATGTCAAGTGTTCCTCATCAAGTTGGTGACTGAGATGCACGTGACAATACAACTATTAGTCATCATGGATTTAAACAAATATATTTTTATGATGCTGCTGGTTAAACATTCCATGCATGCAAAAAAAACCTAGATAGTGTTTGTATGTTTAAGCAGATAGCGCTTATCTAGTTGCAGCAGCAAAACATACCCTGATGCATCAGATGGCATTTAGTGTGTCAAAGTTTGGTTCTTTATTTTGGTTTGTTCAGCTCCAGGTGAATTTCTTTTTTGGAAAAAAACATTTAAAAAAATTTTTTAAGCTAAATGAAGAAAATGTGGACGTATATATTTGTCTATTTTTTTATTTGTTTGGTGTTGAATTCTGTGAGGCCTTATATTGTACCTGAAACAATGAAAGTACAATGAGGCTCAAAACACACAAAACCACATTTCCAACAACCCATACCTCTTGATTTATTCTCATTTAAAAAAGGGCTGTGATTTGTTGAGTGTGTTTTCCACAATGATTTGTGATCCCTTTTTGGCTTAGACAAGCTAACGGCAGTTAAAAGAGCTTTGAAATGGAAGCATCAAGGGTTGACAAACAGAGGGCCACATAGGTTGGCTAACCACACTGCACATAAACCGGCTGCTTTCATTGGAGAACACACCAGCATTGACTGTATTTTACCAAACATCCTGCTCCTCATTCAAGTGTTACTAAAGGCTAGGACAGCTTTTGTTTGAGTGCATCCCCTAGGTGGTGACCAATGTGAGAAAATTCGATCCTAAAATACAACTAACCGGAAAATGTTAAAGACAAAATTGATATTTTATGTTTCTATGTTTTGAGAGAGGGGAAAACTGATGAACATATTGCCTTTTGTTTTCAGGTGGACCATATTGTGGACAAGAGGCGGAATAAGAAGGGAAAGTGGGAATACTTAATCAGGTGGAAGGGCTATGGACGAAAAGAGGACACATGGGAACCAGAGAACCACCTACTACATTGCGAGGAGTTCATTGATAGCTTCAACAGCTTGCAACGACTTTCACACAAGCAACCTCAAATTCCCAAATGTATGACCAATGGACAATTGGCAGAAAATTATAGAGTTCGGTCTGAACGACGAAAGAAGAAAAGCGGCAGTAGTGACACATCTGTTGGAGTTCGAGGAGATAGGACTCTAGGGATTGGAAGTAGTGGGTCGGGACATGTTAACAAGCCAACAAATGAGGGCCTACAGTCTGCCCAACATGCGGACCAGGACAAATTCTGCAAGTCGATGATGTTTAAGGTTCCTTCAATAGGAGTTCCTCACTTTTCGGCTCAGAGGAAGGAATCTCAAAATGGATTTCTGAATGGAAACGGGAAGCCACATGTTTACAGGGGAGCTTCGAGGTCGCACAGAGCACCCTCACTTAGAATGGATGGTGGTCTGCATGGACAAGGTACTACTGACTTAGGTAAGGTTTTAGGAAATTCTGGAGTCATAGAAAGTGTTGGGGTGGCCGAGTGGTTAACATGTTTGCCTCACATTTCTGAGATTGAAGGTTCAGTCCTGTGTTCAGACCTTCCTGTGTGGAGTCTGCATGTTTTCTGCGGCCTTGCGCAGGCTTTCTCACATCCCAAAAACATGCAGGGTAGGCTGTTTGAACAGTAAATTTCCTCTAGGTGTGAGTGTGAATGGTTGTCTGTTTTCTTAACTGGGGATTTACAGTATCCATAACTATTCAAGTTAACACTATGAACTTGATCAAATGAGTTATGCAATCGTAAATCATCAATGTTCAGGGCAAATCTTACATTTCATAGTGTCCACAAATTAAAAAGATGAATTGTGTTAGCATTAAATGTCATGTTGGAGTAACTTAAACTTTTAAATAGTGTGGAGCCTCACTCCCACTACCCTGTCAAAAGAGTTCTCTGGCAAAGACAGGCAGTTTTGGGTTAACTTTTCCTTTAACACATAGTAAACTTTATTTTTCTTTTGCCTCAAAACTTGCAAATACTTATGAGATAGGTTCATTTGAAATTTGAAGTTTTTTCAAACTTTTTTTAACAGTGCATGGTTTTTGTCTTCAACAGCTCACAGTCCAGAGCCCCTACTGCTTTGGTTAATAATTTATGTCTTTCACGATGTCATCTCCACATAAAAATGTAATTTCTAATTGTCTAAAAGAAATTGAAAACTATAGCGCCTGTAATGCATAAGGAAAACTCAAGGTTTGAACCCCAAAAGTAAAGACTGTCCATGGTATAGACTAAACTTTATTTTCAATGCATTAAATGTTGAAGGCAGTTGCCTGGACTGGAATGAGACTTTTAGAACGTAGAGGTAAACATTATTCTGTGGAGATGGGGGTTTTCACATTATTTACACTATAACTCCACTTGATATCTATTGTTGTATATATTGTTGCTAAAGCATTGTCCACAATGTAGTTGAGTAAATAGAGAATCCAACCTACTTGATGGGGAAATATAGAACAGTAGTCGTTTTACTTTATTGTGAACTTTTGAGTCTCATTTCACCACATAGGACCAATATAATAATTTTCCAAATGTAATAATATGTTTGGGGTGAGCAATGCAAAAACTTCATTAAAAATCATCCATGTCCATTTAAATTGATTGCTCCCACACTTGGAGCTATTATTGATGCTAATCTCCTAATCCTTGTAAAACTCCTCCACTCACCTTTCTCTCTCTCTCTCTCTCTCTCTCTCTCTCTCTCTCTCTCTCTCTCTCTCTCTCTCTCTCTCTCTCTCTCTCTCTCTCTCTCTCTCTCTCTCTCTCTCTCTCTCTCTCTCTCTCTCTCATTTACTTAAAATAGTAAAGTAGTGCCAATTAGTTTTTGAAAGGTACCATATGTAAGATTTGTCGTTAAAATACTACTACAGCCCTAGACCAAAATATGGAAGTAGACAACATCACTTTCCTCTCACTAAATATGTGCTTAGTAATTGCGAATTGGGATGCAATATCATACCAATGAATTGAAGTTAATTTTAAAAAAATACTATTATCACATGAATGAATACAAGACTACCGCTAATCTTTTTTGTTTAATGTCTCTCTTTCAGGCTCACCCCTGGCCAATGGCAAGATGCACCTGCATAGCTCAGTAAAACGCAAGCTGACAGAGGAGAAGTGCTATGTGTTTGACAAGCGGCTCAGGTACAACGTCCGACAGAACGAGAGCAACTGTCGATTTCGGGACATCGTAGTGCGGAAGGAGGATGGTTTCACGCATGTCCTCCTTTCCAGTCAAACAACGGATAACAACGCTCTGACACCAGAGGTGGGAACAACAATGTTGTAACACCAAATAAATGAACTTGTGATTGAATAGAATTTTTAAGAAATGATTGATTTGTTCTGCAGTAGTTCTGCAAAATTAAAAACTATTCAGCAGGATACTTTTAACAGACTAGATTTTGTCTTCACATTGCATCTCCAAAACAGAATTTAAAAAAATCGTATTCACTCTCATCACCGTTTTACTATGTTGTGAGTAACCTTCTCTGACCCATGTGATTAAGATCTCAATCTGTCAACAGTGCTGTATATAAGTCACCAAACATGGAAAACTTTTGCAGTCTATCCCTCTGTTTGATTAAAAGCAAAATCAACATTCTCTTCTCTTCTTTGCACACGCTTAGTTTCCTCGTGAGGTATACTCTTTACGCATTCATTTCATTTTTACAGTTGTCTTCTCTTCAAGTTCCTTAGTTCCAGAAATATTTGCCCAGTGACAACATTGTCTTTAATCATTGAGACTTATTATGCTGTCAATGAATGTAGTGGTTAGACTCAACTCTGGCTATGAGTTCTTTGTTATTTATTTGTATGAAAAAAAGATTATGGACTTCAATCAATGGAAGAGTTCCATCACACCTGTCCTTGTGTTGCTTTTTAGATCATAAAGGAGGTGTGTCGGGCTCTGGGTAACGCGGCTGCCGATGACAGTAAACTGCTATTACTTAGCTCAGTGGGGAGTATCTTCTGCAGTGGGCTTGAGCCATCCTACTTGATGGGGCGTCTGTCCACCGACCGCAGAAAAGAGAGCAGTCGCATTGCAGATGCTGTAAGGTAAGTTCAAAGCTCGCCCACATCCTGACTTTTTACTTGATGTCTGGCCCTCAGCCTTTATAGGATAGTTTTGATTAAAAATGGTTGGACGTGTACTTTTTGACCATTTTTTTTATAGCGCGGTGACCGAAAGATGTCTGGTGAGGTACACATTTAGGCGTCAAAGTGCATTATTACTTGCTATTGGATTACAGTAGTAGCCAGACTCAGTTATGAAAGAGCTTTTGTTTTCTGAGCTGATGTTGAGACCAATTTTGAATCCATGACACATTTTCTCCGTTGTTTTATTTGATACATATTGTACATGCTGAATGGGTTTGTAGTAATTTCTTACCATGTAGAAATGCAGTGTATCATCTGATTTGCTGTCTTTGATGGCACCAGCTGACTGATCCAGTTGAATGGGAAGGGCTGGCAGTGGTCTTGACCTTGATTTGGGCAGGAATAAATCAAGAAATTCAGTGATGGGGATCTATTTCATTTACTAATTTTCCTCCTCTTTCCCCAACTAGGGACTTTGTGTTGGCATTCATACGTTTCAAAAAGCCAATAGTGGTGGCAATCAATGGACCTGCCCTGGGCTTGGGGGCTTCCATCCTTCCCCTGTGTGATGTCGTTTGGGCTAGTGAGAGAGCCTGGTTCCAGACTCCTTGTGCTGCTCTCCACCTCACCCCTTCTGGCTGCTCCTCTTACACATTCCCTCAAATCCTTGGTGTGGCATTGGTGAGTCCTAACACATTATTAATCCAACCCTATTTCCTATTTGAATAATTATACCTTAAATATTACACATCTTGTCTAAATAACAGGCCAATGAGATGCTATTCTGTGGGCGAAAGCTAACAGCACAAGAAGCGTGCAATCGAGGTCTGGTCTCGCAGGTATTCTGGCCTGCGACATTTAATCAAGAAGTGATGCTACGTGTGAAGGAGATGGCGTCCTATAATGCCATGGTGCGTGCTGAATCAGACAAGGCACCGGGTATTTGGTGTTCGAAAATAGTCTAATATGCCACTGTTCTTTGCCAAAAGGTTCTAGAAGAATCTAAATGCCTGGTGAGGAGCATCCTCCTACCTGTTCTGGAGGAAGTAAATGAGAAGGAGTGTCAAATGTTGATGCAGCTATGGTGTTCCACCAAAGGAATGGAGGCGCTTTTTAGCTACTTACACAACAAAACATGTGAGAAATTAGCTCAAACTAAAGAAGCAGTTTAAATGTAGGTATTGTTTCACCCATCAACAACTAAAAAGTCTACAATTAGATTTGCTCCAAGTTCTTGAACAGGTTTTTGAAATTGGACTTTCCTTTTAAAAGGTTAACGGATCAAAAGTGTGAATATTTCAAAATCAACAGGGATCTTGAGGGAGGTATCGTGTCTGTCCATACCAAAGTCATAATTAGTAAACATCTTTGTGGAGTTTGCGTCATTACCGTGACAGAGTAATGATAAGATATATGAATGTAAATATACAGATTTGAGCGCAAAAGTGAAGTCCTGCTTTTAAGATTTTTTTTGTTGCTTCCTGTTTTTATGTGAAAACCAAAGTTTGCATGAGGACATCTTTAGCCTTGACAGTAGAGAATATGGTTGCTGTTGTTGTTGTCAGCATATTAGTTCCAATCTCTACCATACCGTGTTTGTGGGAAGAGAAATAGCTTGTAATTAATACATCACTTTAAATTAGAACTATTATTAAGAAAAACGTTATTGCAGCCTTTTAACGATAAGGGCCAAGATAAAACATTTTCTTTTTGCTAAGGAAAAAGAAATTGGCATTATTATCAATCAATTTTCAATCAGTCTGGTAATAATACCTCAACTCCAAACACTTTTTCTTAAATGGACACTGTCTCACTGTCAGTAAAGTAAGTGTAGACCATTTTAACAGAAAACATTGTAATTCATGCCCACTACAATGACTGAGTTGACTAATGTCTTGACAAAAATTCATATTGGGACACTAAAAATCTTCTGAGAGGAGTGGAGGCTCTTTTAGGTTGAAATTGAGGCAAATATTTGTGCTTCTCTCCCACTTTAATTTCCTGTCGGCTTGATGTTCCAATACTTTTGTCGAAATTAGCTTCTCTCTGATTGACACAAGCATGAACTTTGGTAAGTGCAATACTTTATACTCTTCAAATCCCACTTTATTACAATTACTAATTATGCAAAATTACAAATTGGCAATCCCAAATTCTATGGTTAAATTAGCTTTTTGGTTGTTATTCTGTCCACTTGTTGTCCATGGGATGGAAAACACTGGGAAATAGTCAAATTTTAAAGAAACTTTGAGTTATTTCAATGAAAATTATCATTACTACACTGCTTATATGGTACATTCAATAATAAAATGCTATACACTGGATTCATCCCATCTTAGGGGGGGAAATCTGTCATCAAACTATGGCTTAGAGGTTTTAAAAGATGGTGTGAATTGTATAACTAATATACAATCACTATATTTATTTAAGTATTTTTGTACTGATTGTCTAGTAAAGTCAAATTATCTTTTAATTGTCAGTGCTCAGTGATGCCATTAATTTCTGTAGTCACATGACAGCTGAAAAGAAAGTTCTATTTTGTGTCATATTTAAGATTTGCTTTATTTTACCCAAGAATATTTAAGATGTGGAAAATATTTTCAAATAATACAATGGGTAACAACTCTATGACATGTTCATGTGACATATTGTAAATATGCACGTTTGGCCTGTTATTTTGGGAGGTGTTTTGTATTAGGATTGAAAGTAGCATTTCTAGATATTAGTTGTATACGGATGATTATTTTTGTATTTATTCAAGGAAAGGTCTACTTGGATCCTGCATCTCCCTGACAAAAAAATATGTTATCAAATACATTAAAGAATAAAAAGTTTGGAAATATGCTAGATTTATAAATTGGGATGTTCATTTCAGACAAATATATGCTGTTGAGAAGAACAATGATTTGTCAAGGTGCCACATGTATATCAAATTTCATACAATATTGTGTGGGTGTTTTGTTTTGAACACATTTATTTATGGATATTGGCAATGAATAATGTGAAGACAACCCCTTGCTCCCCAAAAAGCGCAAATTTACACAAAATAAAATTTTAAAAGACTAAGAATGCCTTTTTCCCTGGTGTTGAATTGCAAATTCATCCTTAAAACTGCAGTTATTCATTGCAGAAAGACAAAAAGTGTATTCGTACCCTAGAGAAGTGATCACTGATTCCCATAATTCAAACACAAAATAATCTGAACTGCTATAATACTTTGCCTAAACAAACCAGCAACAAAAACAAACATTCTAAGATTTGAATTCTAATGAGACCAAGTGAGGAACAGATATTAATAAGTGACATCACAGTTCTATGTATCGACACAAGGGCAGACATTTTTGTCAAAAGAAATGATCTTTGTTGAGGCAGAGTTGATTTAATGCACCACTTATGTTGAATGTCGTCTGAAAATGGATGTCTAAATTGTATGATAAATTGTAAATTTCATCTACAGATTTTCTAATCTTAAGACAGGTTGTTGTGATAAAAATAATATTTAAATTGATTTTTAGTACAAATTATAGATCATATTTTGGGAGGGAGGATGGTTACTATCTTTGTCCTTTTTTCCTACATTATGAAAAATTGGGCATTCAATTAGAGGTCATTGCCCCATATACATAGTTTGACAACCAAAAAAGTTCATGCCAAGTTCAGCATCTCAAAGTACACATAAGATTGTATTAAAAATGTCTTTCAGAACTGCTGCTTGGGTCCTTCTTTCAGCCTCTTTTTCATGTCGAGTGCATGTTGTTTGCTGGACTCTCGCCTTTCCAGCCTCTGTTAAATGGGGAAAAATTTTAAACATTAGAAAACTGCATAATTGGTTCACAATTTACACACACACTCAATTGTGACATTCACCTCCTTTTTGAGGCACTGCCGCATGGCCCGATCAACGTCATTACATGTCCCAAAGAACTTCATAATGTTATGCTGCAGTAAACAAGAATGCAGTTAGTTGTATTCGTGAAGTTGAAGAAGTGACTTGAGTGTTTTTACCCACATACCTCAGCGTGACATTGTTTCAGGCTGTTTATGAGCTCATTGCACTCATCTGTGTGTAGGTGGGGTGACAGGTCAGAGTGCATGCTGAGTTAAGGCCTTTCACTGTGCAAATACTGTACAGAAAATACAGAAACAATAGGAGGACTCAGATGACATGAATATATATATCTACATATACACATTAGATCACAGTTTCTTCATAAAGGATACTAATGCCTCCCCATCCCTCTCCCTCCTGGGATGTCATTGCTGGGTTCTGAGACTTACCTGCACACACTAACAGTAAACAAGAGTCGAAAATTGGTTCGAATTGAACCAATTCACGTGTGAATTGAGAAATCTTGAGGATCCATTTGGCAAAATAACACTCACCAGCAAAAGGTAGACTGGATCATCTGAGAAGTTTTCTTGTGTTAGCAACAAATTAGCTAAATTCAGCATATATCTACCCTAGAAAATGTTGGTGGTACTCCCTTGTCTTGTCTTGTTTGGCTGCCAATCAGGATAGTAAAAATCAATACATTAATTGGCGATCACAGTTACTGATAGAATATTTTGGAAGAAAGACAACCACTGAAAATGACACGGTCGTGGCTTGAATAACTGAAGGACATTGAGTTGAATGACAAACCTGAATAACCAATCGGTGATCACGTTGATTGATACTCACCAATGGAGTTCGCGCAGTTTTCGTAGTAGGCGGTTCCTTAAATGACAAAGGTATACAGGAGCAACGAGATAGAAATCCCCATATATTTTGTATATCGCTCATAAAGGCTGTAGTATTCGTTTTTGCAGTTTATTTAAACCACTTTATAGTTTATCGGAGGTTGTAACCTATAACAAATATAGAGCACATGAATTGTCTTAGCCTTTCGAAGTTTTTGACAATTAGAAAGAATAGTTAGTTTATGACAAACTTTATCAATTATATAATTAAGGCTAATTATTTCAAAAATATTTTAAAATACATATTAGAATATAAAAATACATATAAAATACATTATTTGTTTTAATGTTTATTTAAAAATAGCCTTTTAAAAAACAGTCAATTTGGCTGATAAAGCTGAATACTGTGCTACTCTACTCCAATCCAACAAGCGGCACTGTATCAAACGCTGGAGTGTATTTCTGCTGTTGTTTGATTGGTCGACGAGTTTTGTTTTTTTAAACGCGGTTTATTTGTTTGAGAGGCCATAACGCTGGATAGACGCAAGCATAATCTACTTTTACATCACGATGTGGTTGTATTTTTCTAGACGATTACTGTAGAAGTGTAATATTGTTTTAGGAGCAATTATGGACCAAGTGGAATGTTTTTTGCGTCGGCTGGTACGACGGATACCGACTGAAGTTCTAAAAGTGACTCTGGAGAAGTGGGGCCGTCTGCCTCGACAACAAAACATTGATTTTAAACAGACAAAGTGGGCGTTGGCAGACGAACTTATCGCTCTCAGTAAGGTACAGTTTCCTCTTTAAATATGCAAGGTTTATTTTGCTTTAAACAATAGAATACAGTCCTTGTAGAAGCTGTTATTTATTTTTTTCTTCATACATGTAAATAAGCTTTTCATCATGTGTGTGCTTAATTTTGCCCGATTAGATTTTTTTTTTGTAAGAGTAGGGTGCAAGTGGCAATACTTTGCCTGGTTTATTTATGTTGCTCCATATTCCTTTAATATTTCCCGTTCGGGAAAATGATTGACACATGTCATCTTATATAGTGATGTGGCTCACGTTCAATTAACATTTTGTTTCACTGCTTGCAGGAAAACGGATGGACAGTTCGACATATAACCGAGTTAGAGATGTTATGTAAGTCATTATCACTTATGTTCTTTGGTCCTTATTTTTCTGCTACTTTTATAGTAAGAAATGTTGCATTTCTCTCAGATGTCATTGACAATCCAAACCAGGGCATGTGGCATGTGTTCCAACTCGTCGACCCTGAACGTAAGAGTGTTATTTGGTCCAACACTTTTTAGATTCTCTAGTTATCCCATAAAATAATTGTGTGATTTGATGCTGATGGAAGTCTTGTCATGTTTGTCTTTACTATTTCCAGCTGATGCTCAGGCTGTTGGGTTTATAAGATTCAAGGAACAATTCAAATTACATCTCACTGAGCTTGTAAGACATGTAAGTCATATACTACTTTACTTATTTATCCTTGATTTATGAGCTTTTTTTATCACTTGTCAACTCAAATGCATTTTTTTGGGGGGGGGGGGTTATGTTTCAAGTGCTTAATAATAACAACAAACATCCATGTTAACTAGTAATTATTTTTTTCTGTTTTACCCATGACATTGTCATTTGTCATACAGATGTCCATAAAGATGAAGAAGAACACGGACGAAGCAATATGGATTCGCATTGCATGGGGGGATAGCTACTCTGGACCCAACAATATGTTACCGACATATGTTGTTCACTATCTTCAAACCCCTTATGTGTTTGTGACCAGGCTGAAGTCCAAGCAAAAGCCCTTCTTGTTCCAGGTGGAGAGAAAAAAGCCAAAAATGACTGCAGTGTAACCTGACTGACATTGTGTGGTCACCATGAGTTTATTGTATTTAAAAATTAACTTTGTTACAGGCACTGATTATGGCAACCCGGTATAAGACTATAAAGGACGCTAGCCTCAGTGGCCGAAAATTCACAGATATTCGGGACCTTTTGATGCAGCAATATGGACAGGTGAGCCCACTGAGTGCAAGCACTTTTAAACATTTATCAGTCTTAGACATTGTTACCAGCCAGTAAGAAATTTACAGTATTGTAAGTCTTGAACTTAATGGAAATTTCTAATACCGTAATTGGTTGTTAGGTATTCCCGGCCAGGTGTCCCAGTCCACTTGAAGATAGGCCTCAAACAGTCTCACGTGGGTACATTAATGGCATAGTCATTATTTTTAGTCCTGTAACAATGTTCAATTTTTTTAGTTTGTTTGTTTTAAGACATATTTTCATATTGTCATATGACTGTCATTTTGCAGATCCTCACGTATATCGAGAACATGCAAAAACTGAATTAAATCGACAGCAGATGGCCTATGAAGCCTTTGGCAGTGGCAAGTTACCACAGCTGCAATCTGCAGTTTACAAGGTACTTTATTGTTTGGTTGTTGTTGTTTTTTTTTAAATACATAAGTGCCTTTGTAATATGAGGAAAACTTGGTCTGGTACCTCATTTTTATCCTGCATAAATTCACTTTCTATTGAAATGAATGGAAATATATATCCTTTGCTGCATCCGTAGAGTGCTTTTGGACTTTAATTATATTTTATATTGACTTGTCATCAGCTGGAAACAAAGTTCAAAGACCCAACAAACCAAACGATGACGAAACGTGAGAAACCATTCAAGTGTGTTGTTACATTTGCAAGCACCAACCTCTTAGAGTCACTGCGGCACTGCGCTTCTTCAGGTACCATTACTCTATTACTGTAGTTACATTTATTACAAACTCATGTTGAGTGGACAACAGTATACATCAGGTCACTTTGGTATCAGGTTTTTCAGGATTTTGATGCTAACTTATTTTTGGTCTCATTTATATATGCACATATTATATCATAAAAAAAACCCTGACATTTGTGAACCCAAAGTGTCGGTGAGAAAGATAATTTGTGCATGTGACTGAAGTAAATTGTACACTTATTCCACTCACCCCATGTAAACGTAGCAAGTTTCTGTTGAGCCACAAGAGGGCGCTAAAGCATTAACTACAATATTTAGTGGAGCGTTTGTAGTCTGTATGTATTTAAGTTTCTTGTTCATAATATGTATTTTTACACTTAACAGGTATTGCTTCCACACCTGTGACACCTCTTCTTTCATTCATCCCCCGAAAAGGAAGAAATTATTTTGTTATCACAGACAGCGCCCAAGGACAGTCCACTGTAAACAACACACTTCCAAATTGACATTTATTTTTATATTTACATAGATAATATCCAATTCAAATGATTTTTTTTGACATGATTGTTTTTAAACTCTGGCGTTAGAAATTTAATTTCACAAGCTTTTAGGGTTTATGGATTTTCACTGATTGTTCTAGTATAACTGGTCTAATGTTTGTTTTGTTCCTATTAAACTAAACTAAAACATGAAGAATGACCTATTAACGTGTATTCTAGAAATGAGAACCATCGAATATTTATCCTTTTTCTGTCATATTTCCTTCCCAGGGTGGCAAAAATAAACCTTGATTGGAATGAACCATCCACCGGCTTTTTCCCCGTCAAGTCGTATTGATCTTTTTCAAGCTTCCAAATGTAAAACTATTATTGTGAAAACCGGAACTCTGTCTTCTACCGGTAGTAGCTAAGACGTAACCACATCGTGCGTCATCTTCTTGTCCCCTCATTGGCCAGGTAGGCTGCCAGTCAAAGATCGAAGCTGTTTTGTCACGGCCCATTCAGTCGTTGCGTTGACACGGGAGTGACTGTCAACACAGAAACATGGCCGCCTCTTCGGAGATCCACAATGCGTTGAAGAGAGACAAGCCCAGCTTCCCCGAAGAGTCTGTGTCGCTGCCTCGAGAGATTATCAAACCCTCCATCCGGGACCTGACCAAAGAAGTGAGGACGAACATCCTGTGCACCGTTGAAGGATGTGGCAAGATCCTTCCCAACACACCTGCCTTGAACATGCATCTAGTAAAGTCGCACAGAGTCAAGGTAAAAATGCCTTAAATATCACCTGCATGTCCTCAAGGTGTTGCGGTGAACAGATAACCTTAACTAACTATGCATGCTGTGCAAACAAAATGTTGCAAAATGCTCAAGTCAGCCATACGAACTTAACCGTGTGCCTGTCGAGAAGGTGATGATGATTAGAATATGGATGACGTGCTGCTGTTTTGGAAACGTAGCAAGAAGTTATTACTTGGTTCACGAGGTGGAAGTGAGCAAACTTGTGTATTTTATTGTTGTGTACTTTCATTTACTGTTAATTTTTCGGCTAAATACTCGTGGCTTGGCTTCGTCTATTGATCTTTTGCCCTCATTCTTCGTTTCTCAAAGGCGTTATTCATTGCTAACCAGCGTGGTTAGTCATTCGTGGGAGGCAGTAATTCAATTTCTCTCTAAGTCAATGAAGCTCTTAGCATGCAAAGGATGCCTGTTGTTGTGCAACATTCTGCCCAAACTCTGTTTTTCCCCACGACGTCCTCAACTGGAATTCGGCCCGTAAAAAAAAAACTAGTTTTTATCTCACTGGCCGCCATGGAAAGCAATAGGCGTCAAATCATTTAGGACTATCCACTCTTGGATTCCCAAATGGATTGGACGTCTGTTGTCGTCAATGGTAATAAAACATGGTCATTATCTTCACACTTACTCACCATGAATAACTATCATTATTGACACTGAATGTGTAATGTAGATTGTGGATATGAATGAGAATATTTTCAGGATTCAGAAAACTGGAGCGTAACACTTAAAAGTCCTCCAACACTAATTCAATGATAGAATGTTGTCGGAGTATTGGTAAGTAACAACTATTGGAATTTTTCAGCAAAAAAAATGCAATGTTGTGGATCATGGTTCAAGGAAAGAGACGATCCGGTAGTGGTCGTATGACTCAAAAAAGACAAATTAGAAATGAAAAATATGAGATTTAACCTTACAGGTTCAAAGCAAAGGCTGAGGCACTATAACACGGCCCCCGTGATTGCGAGAGAACGGGACCCCGACAGAAGCATTTTGGCCTCCCTTAACATCAGAGCTGCTGAATGATAAATCAATCCATCCTGTTCCAGTCATGTGCTTGATTACATGCAGCATTTTCTTTCCCAAATAAATGTGAGTCTTATTGATAAAAACAGTGCCAGTGTGTCTAATTTGCTGGCATTGTCACTGATACTAAAAAAATAAAATAAAAACTTGATCAAGATTGCTGAAAAAGGATGCAGATTGAGTGTGTTATTTATAATCCTCCACAATGATGTGGCAGTTTTGTTAGATGAAGTAATTGTTCTCTGTTGGAGCTCACAGAGTATTTTAGATACTCAAATTACTCACTCTGTGTGCATCGTGTGCATTATTTATGATCTCCAAATGAATGATCTGTGCTTGGTATTACCATAACCTCTTTAATTGTGTCTTTTGCTCTGCTGCATCATTGCGTAACAGCAACGTATCTGCTTATCTCTGCAATAGAAATCTTATTTAGCATGACTGTTTTTTTCCTTGGAGCATCGAATATTAAGGCCATTGCTTAATCATATGTTATACACATCAGATGCCATTGACTACTTATGATAGACCTAGGGGTGTGTTTTTAACAGCTTCAGTTTGTCTGCTCCCTGTGGTGTTGGAGCAGATGGAGGTGACCTTGACTACATTCTGGCTGCAGCATTTGTAGTGATGGGGAGCCTCAAGAATAGCCTCACTATTGGTCAGCACAGTAATGCATTGGTACACAAGTTTGATTGGTTGTATTACTTCACTTTAACGCAAAACACTTTCTTCTTGTAAATTGGAATCTCCAAATACAAAAGTGTCACATACTTTCAATGGAAAAGTTACAAGTCTATAATAGTGTTCTTTTAGATCTTTTGACTTGAATAGAATGGGAAAATCATAACACTTCTGTTCACTCTGTGTGGGTGTTGCATGGATAATAGTTATATTCAGATCAGATTGGCAATAAACTGTGAAAACCCTTTTTATTTATTTATTCATTTTAAACAATGGTCGGTAACATCATCTTCCAAGCTACTCTTTGTTGTGATTGTATGTGTTTTTCAGCCACGCTCCATTGCTTGTGTCTCAAGTTTGCACTTATAATTCAAAGCAATTGACAGCTTGTATCTGGAGGAAAAAAATCAAAGTAACTCACCCCTCAAGGTGTCACAGTATTTTGCAAATAAGGCATTTATTAGTCTCCTGTCACTATACTGCTGCTCACTTTTGTGACATGACAACTGAAATATAATTGGCTTGTTGCCACTGTTTCTTCAGGATGGTATTATCAACCCCACGATCAGAAAGGGCATGAAGACAACAAAAAAACTTTACTGCTGTCCTATTGAAGGATGTCCGAGGGGTCCTCGCAGACCCTTCTCCCAGTTTTCTCTTGTGAAACAAGTAAGACTTTACACATTCTAAACCTGCACATGAAAACATATTGTTTATCTTGTTATAATGCCCAACGCATTGCATCAGGTCAAATGTAGTATAACTGTTATATTCAGCCACTGTTCGGCTAGTAGTTCAAACAAGACTTTGTAAATGTAGTAACTTATTAAATTATGTGGTGTTTATTCTTACTTTTTTTATTTATTTCACCGTGTTTACCCACAAGCAACAGCGTTGGCTTTTACCTGCTACGGAGACATTTTAAAAACCGGCACATTCATTCATCTTCCGAACCACGCATTCTCATAAGAGTTGCGGGGGCTGTCGAGTCGCCATGGCAATGATTCCTTTACGTGACCGTTGAGTCACCAGCAGAACGTGCAAGCTACAGTTGACATCTGAACATACTGTCAGTGGCATTGCTTCTAATGTAAATTTAGATTTCCATCTAAACATATTGCTTAATGTTTGTTTTTCCCAGCACTTCATGAAAATGCATGCTGAGAAAAAACACAAATGTTCCAAGTGCAACAATGGCTACAGCACCGAGTGGGACCTTAAGAGACACATTGAGGACTGTGGAAAGACTTACCAGTGTACATGCGGTTGCCCCTATGCCAGCCGAGCTGCACTGCTGTCGCATATCTTCAGGACCGGACATGAGATTCCCAGTGAGCACAGGTGTGTATTTACTGTCCTGAAGCAACTATTGCTATTCATATTCGATCAGAAGCTACTGGTTTCATATATTTGTACTTTCTGAATTTTAGAATTCCACCAGTAAAAAAGCGGAAGCTGGAGAAACTATCCACAAGTTCTGAAAAAGCTAGGACCAATGAGTCTGTAATTGGTCCTTCTACTCATGAGCTAATAGAGGGTTCTTCATCTTCTGACATTATCATTCATGGTGCAGACACTGGCAGTCAGACATCAAGTGGACACAAGATCCTCCAAAAGCAACTTCTACCAAAACCTAATATGGCGTTGGTCAGCGTGCCTGTAATGCAGCTGGCACATTTACCAGTTCTTCTTCCCTCCACGGAAAGCGGTGCTCTTGGCTCTGTGGTGCTGGCAGTCAATAGCCAAGGTTCCCTTAGCACTCTTCACCTTCTGCCACAGGCCTCCAGAGCTGTGGTACCCCAATTGGATCCTAGGAGCCTTGGTTTTCAAGATAGCATGCCTACTTCACGATCTGGCCAAGGGCCCATCAGTACTGGGGTCCAGGTCAGACTTGACAGTCTGGTTACGAATGACTCAGGCAGCATCTTGGCCGCACAGCGAGGAAAGAGTACCTCTACTAACATTCAGACCGACAAGTCCTACCTTTCTAAAATGCCTACAGCGGAAGGGATCGGACTGTGTTCTATGGGAGAATCTTCAGTGTCGTCCTGCTCGCAGACAGATATCAGTGTTAGTGCCCAAGTCATCTTGCCAGTCAGTGTTCAAACACAAACCTTCCCCACACGGTTCAGAACCACTTCAACGATCGGGGCTCAGACAGACAGCCATTCCTCGAGTCAAAGTCTTTGGCCCAGTACTTCTTCTATGCCAGCAAGCATAACCAGGCAGACACAGACTTTCATAATCCCACAATCGGATGAAAAGGCTCAGGTCATTGCATGCTCCGACCTTTTTGGCATCACTCCTAAAAAGAGCAGTCAGACTGTTCTATGTGTAAATGAGCCTCTGGGAGAAAGAGGGAGCAATTTTTATGAGGACGCAAAGGCAGGAGGAGGCATGTGTTTTGGGGTGCAGACAGATTTGCTGAACTCGAACAATGTAGCTGACAACCAAACCCAAACCATGACCTTGCTGAATGACCTTGAAAATATTCTGTCTGACAGCATGTCGGGCCATCAGGCACTGACTGCTGAAGCGGCTGGTTGCGGCTCAAGCTTGGGTCCTGTTCAGGAGCAGCACAGTGCCATTGATTTTGACTTTGAAGAGTTTCTCAGTTCTGTGCATATTCAGACACAGACAGAGGAAAGCCATCTGGATGGCCTGAATAGCGACGCACCCTTGGAGTCATTGGACATCCAGACTCAGACCGATTTCTTCCTGATGGATGAACTGGACGAAAGCGAGGGACCAAATCGAAACCAAGCCAGCGACTTGGAGCTATTCGATACTCAGACACAGACAGACCTCAACTTTCTCCTGAGCGCTGGAAGCCACATGCCACTAAGCAGCATTCTGCGCCATTCAACTTTTTGTATGAGCACGGAGTCCTCAGACACAGAAACACAGACCGAACTACATTCATTTTCTCCATGCCTCTCTGTTCAAACACCTATCGGTCAAGGGGGACAGGGGAGGCTTTTAAGCAGCACAGAGACGCAAACCAATGTGGAAGACGGCTTTGGAAACCTCTTCCTTACAAGCAACGAAACGCAAACGGTCTTGGATGACTTCTTGTCGGCCGACATGCTCTGGAACATGGATTCCCATTTCAGTTCGGTGGAAACGCAGACATGCCAGACGCTTGGTGCATTCTTTCAACATCCTGAGAAACCCAACAGTTGAAGTTCATTTTGAATGAAGTCACATGATTTTTTTGCAACATTATTTCCTATTCTGATTAGGTCATTAGAATGAGGGAAACACCTCTTCCAGTGGAGCAGCAATGTAGGTGAAAATATCTTTGAATCATTCCACTGGGGTCATAGGGTTTTTAGGTCAATATCTGACTGCTTTGTGCACTTTATGAGCTTGAAGAGCGGGATGCTTCAGTTCCAGAGGGTTTACATATTTATTTGCACATACAATGTAACAATGTGTCTAGACGAAAATGCCAGTTATTTAGTGTTTTCCAAAATGTCTTTTTTTTTGTATTATTAATTTTGCTGATGAATATCTGGCACATCAGAAAAAAACTAGTTTAGACAAATGACTCCTTTTTAAAGAGCAATTGACTGCATGAACGTAAAATTGTGCTGTACAGTAACAAGGTGGATGTTTTTCATTATGTAAAAAAAAATGCATGGCCTGTCCATTTGTTAAAATTTATTTAATGCGTATGGGCCGTTAACCAATTTTTCTTAAAAGTAGCACACGATTGCAGAATCGTAGAGGTCTGGCTTCCCATCCAGCCTAAATCAACAAGAAACTGTAAAATATAAAGCTAAATACAGGAGTTTCACACACAGACAAAAATAATGTTGTACTCAGTTGTAGTGTTTTTTTTTTGACTGGAAGTGAATGTCATTCCTGATGTATAATTTTTTTCGAGGTAACTCTTTAAAAGCAAGCTGTTTTGTCGATAACTTATTCGTTAACTTGGTGTAAATGTATACGCTTATCGTGATCCTAAGTCATTACTTTGGATCCGTTGCATTAGAATACTGCACAGGGGATGACTATTAGCTTTTGTCTTGGCACAAACTTAATGCATGTCATTCTATTGGCAATGCTTATTTATTCCTTAGTTTGTGTATAATTTCCAAATGTCTTTATTTTGTTTTACTCACAATACCTCGAATTTAGTTGCCTCGAACTTTTGAGGCTTGCCAAGCAGTTAATGTGCTACTTGGAGAATGGAGTCATTAGATGTATTTATATACTATATAGTTTGCATTTTTGGTGCCTTAACCCAAAGTGTTATATTTTTGTTCTAGTACTCTGCATTGAATAAGTATCATGTTTTGGAATATTAACGATAACAAAAAGAGATTGCAATGATAATTGCATGGACATATTTTTATGTTATGCGTGCATGATGTTCCTGAAAGTTTCAGACGTGCTGTCACATCAAAATCCAATGCAGCATTTCATTGAAAAAAACATTTTGGGGTTCCCAAATATTTGGAAAAATTAGTCAGTTTAGGCATTTTATTTTTTAATATATTTATTGGGCATTGAACATAGCTCCATGTAAATGGCATATTGTTCACAAACATCACTCCAAAGCATTGTTTCCTTTATTCAAAGATCACATGTATTTGCACGGCATTAAAAAAAAAATTGCGTTAATTCCTGCCATATTACATGTTGCAGTTTTCTTCCAAAAGCAAATAAACGGATGGAACAATTTTATGTTATTGTGATTTTTTTTAATTGTTTTTATTTTCCAGTATGTGTTTAGTTTTACTCTCACTTTCTGACTAATCTGCATGTGTTTTGGTTTTGCTTAGTAATTAGACTGAGAAAAGACACTGTAGCTGTTAACTGACCTATGAAATAATTCATTTATTATGCAAGGGCAATAATCAACAGAACAGCAAGCACTGATAATGACTAGTCACATTCAAAACCAGCCTTCACATAGTTATAATATTGCATGCATGTTATACAATATATTTTTTAATGTGAGACATTTAAAAAAAAAAACATTGTTACTGACATCTTTGGTTTGCTTTGGAAGTCTGGTACAAAAAAATTGCAGTAATTGTAATTTTCATACATTGCTGATTGTGTTGTGGGTGCTGACCTTTAGCTGTTGCATCATTTTATAGGTGGTAAAAATGTGAAGTTTGTAATGGGAACAACTGTGCTTCTCGCCTGACGTTTTGTGGATTTGGATGGCCTGGTCTTTAAATGTTGTAGATGCAAAGGCAGGCCAATGATATGCCCTCTCTCATCATGAAGCAGGTTTGAGTCTTCCTCCACGCCATGCCATTCTGGGGATTCTGCTTCCGCTAAGGCCCTCTGGGTAAGTGTAGATTTCTTTGAACTATGAGGATTTGATTGTGATGGAGACTCGCCACACTGCTCTCCACCAACTGCTAGCATGTCTCCATATAACGTTAGATCTGTATGTGAGGCAGGTTGATTGTCTGCTATCTCCTTGCGTGGTTTCTGTTTCTTGTCTCTCCTTTGAGGGAGAAGAATGCCACTGACTGGAGCAACTCTGTCCCAGCCTCGTACCTAAGGCAGAACTGAACTTTTTTATTTCATCTTCATCATAATTCATCTCAAGCAATAGGTAAATAATATAAATGCACTTACAGCTTCTTCCCAACCACTATAGCAATGATACTCATGTGGCTCCATATCCTTTAAAAATGCTTTCTCACTCATGTCAAGCAGGACATCCACATGTATCCTTTGTGCTTTGTAGAACTGCTGCTCAGCTACGTTGTCTTCATAATCAGAGTCTTCGTTACCTGCTCCACTCATAGCTGTGGGGTCCTTTTGGGGGGAGACACAAAGGTTTGAATTATGAATTACACTTGTTACATCTCACACCGATGTCATTTTATACAAATTAGAGACTAAGAGTGTCAAACTGGTCAATAGTGTTGTTTAACACTTTATATTCCAATTTTACTTGATGTCATAGATATGTAGTGATTTCTTAAGTATACACTATGTAAGGGCAAGTATATACTTTCTTTATACAAGATTGCTACTATAAAAAAAAATATTAAAGAAAAATGGGCCACAAAATTCAGCAGACCGAAAGCTACCAATAATTGCTTTACCATTTGAAGACAAAAAGAAAATTTGCTTCTGTTTATTTATTTTTTTTTAATTTTAAATCATGAACATTAGTGCCTCATATTGTTCTCCAATTCTGAAGTGACCACTTTAGAAACTATCCTTTATATAGATTTGGATTTGTTTGCACGCTGATTTAAGCTAATGGGAACCTTCTGATTACAACACACCTGTTTCTTAGTTTACCGTTCACGTGCACATTATCAGACGATTAGCACGCCCAAGTCAGCAGATGCCATTAGGGGACATACAACTTGAACATAGCCTACAAGAAAACTTTGCAGCAGGCTTCACACCCACTTTGTGCGGTAAGTTAACTGCTTAAACACTGCACATGAATGCATAATTTGCGATGTTATGGAGACAACAGCCATGATGACGTGTGTCGGCCCTTTAAACGTTAGTGTAAACAGCCTATGACGTCGAATACATATGCACCGGGTTTTAGCGAGCTCGAGTAGCCATTTCAGGCGTGACCGGAATGCAAGGCCACAATTCTAAACTTTTGCGAATGTATTTAAACTCGAACACCGTAGCTGTCGTTTGTTTTATCAGTTCGAGCATTTGGACAGTGTTTTGAAAGGTTTCGTACTTCACTGCGGTCAAGTGAGCCGTCGTTTTTCTTTCCGAAGTCAAGCCAGCCGCCTTTCATTTCCGGATGTGGTCTTCTTTCCGGTTTGAGGGCAGGAAATGACGGGCGGTTGCAGGAACAGTACAAAATAAAAGAATTTACGGCGACCTAACTGCTGAATCCCATCGAGCGCTTCGGGCAGTGGACGCCACTGATTTTTTTCTGGTACATAAAATGAAATACAAGCTTCGACATCACCGTGCTTTTCCAGTACAATATCACATCACTTAGTTGTTTCTGTGTACTTTTTGTCAAGAGACTCAAATTATTACTAATGACAGTGTAGTCACTTGGTTGGCGCAGAAGTTAGTTCTCTGGACTCCTGTCCAGGAGGCTTGGGTTCGATTCCCGGTTGGCACACATTTTCACTCAGTTGTTTCTGGGTACTTCTTGTCAAGACACTCAAATGATTACTAAGGAAAGTGTAGTCACTTGGTTGGCACAGAGGTTAGTTCACTGGACTCCCGTCTGGGAGACCTGGGTTCGATTCCCGCTGTTGTTTGGCTGAAAATAATTGGAAAGAAGAAATGGTCAATGGAATAAGAAGAAGGGGGAAAAAAAAAAGAAAAAACTTTTTAATTTATATTAAACACTTAGTCATACTTTTCAGTAAAAGGTTAAATTCCGAACTGCCTTCGGCAGTTCGGAAGACAGTTGAAGGACCTGTATGTGCACAAGGCGTTCTCGGGTCGGCCTTCGGCCGACCCTCGACCGCTTGCTTGGTCAGTGAACCGCCGACACCGGGGATCGATCCAACGTCTCTCCGGCCGAAGGCGAGTGTGCAACCCACTACACCAACTCGTGCCCCACTTATACATAGGTGTTGAAACGTTTTATCCAAGGAATTGGGGTGAAACACTTAGTCATTTTTTACACAAAATGCTTCATCCACTACTGAATACTTATACACTTAAACACTTAGGTATTTTAACTTATTCTATTAACTGAGTAATATTGGGAAAATCTTTGCAGGTACTGGGATTTGAACCCACGACCACCGAGGTGGAAGACTGATGACTTAGCCACTGGGCCACCACCCTGTGAGAGAAAGTAGTTGTACTTGTAGTTTTAGCTCCTTCATTTACCTGATGACTTAGTGGAAAAATCATTGCAAGCACTAGGAATTGAACCCAGGACCACAGATGTATGATACTGATGACTTACCCACTGGGCCACCACTCTCCAAGGTCAGTGAGTTGTATTTGTTATTTTGTCTCTCCCACCCTTGCACTACACCATGAGGCAATCTGCCTATACATGGTCAATTGGTGCTTTTATTTAAGGAAAGACTGAATGACTTAGTCTTTTTTAATGGCAAAATGGTTGCCCCCATGGTTTTCTCTTTTCCGCTAGGTTATTAATATATACAGAAAATTCACGAGCGAGGAAAGCCACAATATCTCCCGGGTGGTAAGTTTTTATGTATGTATGTGTTTACTTGTGCATATACACATACACCAGCGGTGTGTCGTCAGGGCCTTCAAGACCTCTGCTGGCCTAAGAAATATTTGTTTCATAGACTGATGTTAATTATATTTTGTCCAAAGTTACTTATTAAATAATTCCTAGATAGTTTCCTTTCAGTGCTTTTCCCCCCTGATTGCACTGCTTCCAGATGTGTTTGCATATTGAAGCATTAAACCAATCACATTTCAGCCATTATTTTTTGCCAGGGTCAGAAATCTGCCTCAAAGACTTTATCCAATCAGATTTAGATTTGGTGACACCAACCCTACTCGCAGGTGTAGGAATACGTCATCGCTTACACCAACTATGATTGGCTAGTGATGGAGCGGATGAGCCAGAGCTACCAAACTGTATTTGAAGCAAGCTGCACAAGCAAATATATTGTTGTGTTGATTTAATAGCGGTTTTGTCAACCCGCTATGGCTGGAGGAGAAGAAATTGATTTGTTTGCATATCTACTTTCAAAGCCATTAAAAGATGGACTTTTGTTTTATTGTGAACGTACAACTTAATCCCCACTGATGCGAACACGAGCATGGACTGGCCTGTGGTATTGCAGCACTGATTGTAGGCATGAGTGAATGTATGGCAGAAAAAGCCTCAGTGCATGATCACGAAGGTCCAGGTTGATCGTGAGAAGTGTGGATGTCCGTGTGCGGATATGTGCACATATACAGTTAAGAAAGAAAGTAGTAGTTGGTCAATATAAGCACCATTACAACCCCCACAAACTGGGAGCTCCCTCTAGTTTACAAAAGCGTCCTAGATTAAGAGTGGCATCGATTATTACAGTATAAACACAATTTACACGAAATACAGAAGAGAGCGATCGGAAGAAGTGAAATCAGAGTCCAACTTTTGCATGGTAGTACAGTGCATTTCGAAAGCTATGTGGTTGTGTCGCTAGCACCAGTAAATATGAATGCTCCATAGAAAAAAAGGGTGGTTTAAATACGCAGTCGGAGTCGTTCAAGCCAGTCACATGGACATTCTGTAGTCCTCGGTGGTCTCCTTTCCCCTCCTTCATCTCGACACAATCTTGGTGAAAGCAGCAAGCAAGGCATGGGCTTTGATCAAGTCACTTACATGAGGGGAGGAAACGAATCCACGGCAGACTAACAGCGCGTCCTTTTCTTCCGCTCGAGCACGGTTGTTTAAAACGAGTGTTTCCGCTTGTCCTTTGAGCGTGGAAGTAATTTCACATATCATCATACAACATGCAAACCAATCATTCCTCCACAGAAATTGTATCTATGATATGTAGAATCATCTTTGGTGATGGAACGTGCGCCCTCCCCCCCGCCTCGTTCTGGCTTCTTTGGCGGCATGCCCATCTCCCCGTCGGGTCGGGCGGGACAGAACTGACCCAGTGTCGGAGATGTTTAACTTTTCTGCCCGCCACAGTCTTGTGCTCGTTAATGCAGGATGATCTGCACCCTCATCTTCAGGATGTCACCCAGCTGCCCCGTGAGGTAGTCTTTATCGTGTTGGTTCTCCAACTCCGTCAGCTCCTTTTTCCTGTACAAGGGGACGCTGCTGATCTGTAGGTCGTATGCTCCTGGAGCCAGGGTCTTCTTCTTGCTCAGATGTAGGTAGCTCACGCCCTCCCTCTGATTGATCTTGAAGTAACCCCCATCATTGCCATAGTCGATGCTGTAGCGCACGTGGTCGCTGAGGGCCGACAACGCCGGCGTGAATTCCAGGATTCGGTCACGGTTGCTCAGGTCGCTGAGGTTGAGGTGGAAGTGGAGGGTGTCTTCGACGTCCATGCTGGCCAAGCTGATCACGTTGTTGTCAGATGCCTGAAAAGAAACAGTCAAAATGGTTTATCTGTATCGAAAGCAATTTTTATTTGCTGGCAACTTAGTAATTGTACAAAGCAAAAATCTAGTTCTTTCAAACATAGCTGGTACTTTTAGAACATGTACAGAAGATAACTTGCACTTTTAGAAACTTGCATTTAATTATATGGAAGCGACTGACAAATTACCTGCACGTCATCCGAAGGCTCATCCTGCGTTGAATTGGCACTGCGTCGTTTGCGCCCCTTCTTGGGATAACCGTTGATTTTGCACTCATAGCAGGCTTCCGGGGAGAGCGAATTATCATCGCCCTCTCCTTCCTGTCCAGCACTTTGGTCACCACCACTAAAAGCCAGACCTGAAACACAGTGCCTGATGTGGCAGAAACACCATTAGGTTTAGCGCAGGATACATGGACAGCTCAAGTCAAAAGATTTCTTTGCCTACCCTTGTCCCGCCCTGTAGTATCCATTGGGACAACCACACAAGTAGCCCCCGTCTGTGTTGGAGCACCCGAACTTGCAGGGATTCTGAGAGGTGGAGCACTCGTTGACGTCCGAGCAGCCTCCGGAACCCTGTTCGTAGTTGAATCCAGTCGGGCAGAGGCAGCGGAAGCTCCCCAGAGTGTTGTGGCATGACGCCCCCCCGCAGATTTGAGTGTTTTGACACTCGTTCTCATCTGGCTCGCAGGAAGTGAAGGGGGAGTAAACAAGCAGAAATTACTAAGTGTACTCAAAGGAACAAACAATAGCTGTGAAAAAAAGTCAAATCCTTCCTTATGTGGACATGGCTTGATAGATTGAGGCATATTGTGGAGACCAAAGCTTTACTCACCCACACACTGGTTCCACTGGTAGTGCTGAAGATAACCTTGCGGACAGCTGCACCGGTACCCGCCCACTAAATTCTGACAGCCGTGCTGACACCTGTGGTTACCATCACACTCGTCCATGTCTTCAGGTCGGAAACAAATAAAACAAGTCAGATTTCTCTCATTTAGCTCACGACGCCAGTTACGTTCAGACCTTCACAGCCCTGTCCATTGGAGTCCAAAGAGAACCCGTGTTGGCAGTCACAGTTGAAGCTCCCTGGAGTGTTCTGGCAAACACCGTTGGAGCCACAGAGATTCGGGTCTGTTGAACACTCGTTGTTGTCTAACGCACAATGGAGGAATGGTTCCAATTAAGACCCAAATATGAGAAATACAAGAACAGAAGAACAAGGCAGCGTGATATCCAGTTACTGGCTACAGCATTAGGTAAAACAACAGCCTAGATTTTGTATCTAGGTGGGAATGAAACTGAGCCAGACGATGAGACCGGAAGTGACAATTGGTAAGGAACACGTCACGTGTATACCTAACACAGGGACTACTATGACTCAACATGTTTATGTGGCCCATTCCTTTTAGATATACACAGATACAAGAGCACTTTCCAGGACATAATATTTAGATTTGCAAGCTAATCCACGTTCCACTTGTGTTTAATTACCAATGCAGGCACTGTGATGCTGGGTAAAGCCAGGTGGACATTTGCAAGTGAAGCCGCCAATGGTGTTAACGCACAGGAACTGACAGTTGTGCTGTTTTGTCGAGCATTCGTCCAAGTCTGGAAAGGCAGAAGGGGAAGTGACATCAGCTTATATTGTGAAGTGATTGCAGGCAAAGAGTCAAACCTTTACAGTCCATGGCTCTCAAGTTAATTGCGATCATTTCTCCAAAAGAGGGCGCAAATGCACCGTGCAAACACCAATTCTAATGGAGTACATGGGATGACGACAAAAGAAAACCATTTTGTAGAAACCCTCCAACTGTGGGGGTGGTCTGAAGTTTTGCTAAATAGAGAGGAGAAAATTGGGAGCACCCTTGTGAGCCATTTACATAAAACTATACACTTTTTTACTTAAAAAACTGCAACGATATTTGAAATCTAACAAAGCCTTTCCATTTTAGCGACTTGAGAATTAAGATAATTTAAAATGAGACAATAGAATCTGAAAAGAAAACAGGCATCTTTTATCCAAATAAACATTTACGTTGTTGTTTACTAAGTAAAAATGTCATGAGTTGTGAATTGTTCTGCATTCCCAAAGTGGAAACTTAGTCAAGAACCATTGCCTTTGAATATTAAATTCTATATTTCTATGTGTATATGTGGTCACCTCTGCAGCTCTTCCCGTCTTCCTGTAGGATATATCCGCGAGGGCAGGAGCACAGATATCCTCCCTCTGTGTTCTTACAGATAAAGTTACAAGGCTTTGGAGCCTGTATGCACTCGTCCACATCTGCAAATAACGAAACATAAGAGTCACACATCTTTTTAAGAAAGTATTCCATGAGACCAGATGATGAGATGAACAGACGAGCTGTATTTTGCACGTAAGCGTGCAGCCAGTCAACCCGTGCGGTTTCGGGCCTTTGCAAGGGAGCTGCAATGGGAATGGCAGGGGGTATACACCTGGAAATAGTTCTTAAAGTTAAGGAGATGGACTGTGAATCGTAAGTCTTACCCACACACTTGGTGCCAGTGATGTCTGTGGTGTAACCAGAATTGCAGATGCATTTGTAAGAGCCCAGAGAGTTGAAGCACAGGCCGTTCTTGCACAAGTTCCCCATGACGCGGCACTCGTCAATATCTGAATGGGAATGGTCACATCAGTTACAGATTACTGGAATTACTCATTCATATTCCTTAAATTGTACAAAGAATGACACAGTCACTTTGTTTTTTGACAATGTAGCAAAAGATGGCTTTTCAAGTTTCAGAAGCCATTATGGAGACGTACATTTTGGGAAAGAAGCAATGTCGCTTTAGTCTGTTGCTTTTCTTGGCTCATCAATGAATGCAAGAACTATTTTTATTTGTTAATTTTCTATAGGGGCAGCCCAGTGGGAGATTGGTTAGCATGTTGGCCTCACAGTGGGGGGATCTGGGTTCAAATCCAGGTCGGTCAACCTGTGTGGAGTTTGCATGTTCTCCCCGGTCCTACGTGGGTTTTCTAAATACTTGCTTTGTCATGACAAATATGTGAATTATGTGGTTGTTGTCAAGGCTCAATATCATTAACCTCAAATTCTAAAACATACCTCTCCCATCAGTGGTGTATCCAGGTCCGAGGGGACACATTTTCTTGAAGTGGGTGGTCCCAGGCAGTGGGCAAAGCTCGCAATTGTTGCCCCATCCCCTTCCACCGTCACAGCAACACTCTGACTTGGTCACCATGTTTCTATTACTGGATGTCATCTGACACAGAGTCGTCAGAACCTCGGTGAAACAGTGGCCCTCGCGGTTATCTGGATGTCGGGAGACAAGGAAAAGCAACGTGAGAGCGAGACAAGCTGTCGCGTGAGCAAACAAAGAGGTGAACAAGCAGACCAAGCCACCCAGACAGGACCAGACGTGAGGAGATAACCCGCACGCACTATCGCTACTGTCTGTCAGAAGCCAGATATTTTGGCAATCGAGTCTTAGTTTCCTTAGTGTTTTTCTCACAGACATCAGAACATCACCCTGAATGTGGTGTAGTGTATATTTAGATTTGGAAAGGATGCCTGTGAAATGATTTCCTTTATCTTGACAGTTTAAAAGACATTGATATTAAAGAGATTGGACGGAAGGTGCCACAAAAGGTCTGAAATGGACTAAATATAGGAAAGACCCCATTTTTTTGTCAATATTGAACAACCAAGAGTTTGATTGCTACATTATACATAATGCACTTACCGATGCATTCTGTCTGTGTGGGGTTAGATACAAATCCTTGGTCACATCGGCAGCGAAAGCTTCCCACCGTGTTCTCGCAGCGACCGTTCTTGCAGATGCCTGGTTTTACTGTACATTCGTTCAGATCTGGAGCAGACATTAAAAATACATTTGGAATTTCCACAAGTTTCTAAAGTTTCTTCCTTATTTTTTCAAAGTCCAAATGACTGTCAAATAAACAAATTGTTTTCAACAATATGGCTATGGGCAATACAGTAGTGCGGGTTAGAGCCTTACCGATGCAACCATCTCCACCCGGGTGGCGTGTGTATCCAGGTGCGCAGATGCACATAAATGTACCAATCAGGTTCTTGCAAGTCATTCCTCTGCTGGCACAATCATCTAGACCATCCTCACATTCATTCTGATCTGTAAGACAAACGTATAGTAATTCATATATAATATTTTACTTACTTTTACAACTTTTCAGGGACAGTCGTCATTACAGTGGAATGCGATTTAAAGGATTTTACTCTCAAGACCTTCAACCCTTCACCAAAAAATAATAATACGCACGACAGCCTATTCTAACAAACTTAGAGTCTCACGTTTTCACATTTGCCAGGGAGCAACGTTAAGTATGCTCACTAGGACACAGGCATGGAAACAGGAATGAAACTAAAACAAGTAGTAAGAGAGTAGGCGGATTGTCTGGAACTCAAGTATAAACAATGACGCTACAGACAATGAGATGTTCCTTCTGTTTCGGTGTGACGCTCCAAATACAACCGTTGCTATGCTCCCTACGCTGTCTTAGACAGTGGAGGTGTATACATAAACCGTCTGGTTACATTTTCCCAGGTTTTAAGAGTGCTTGAGAGATGGTATGTTATGTAACTTCACAAGTGCTTATGTTACCACTATTGAATATACAGTGGTTATTATTAAATGAACTGTGAATAAGAGAGCTGTGTTTAGGACTGGTCAGTCATTGAGTAGTACCTTTACACATCCTCTTATCTTCACGCAGCACATATCCGGAGGGACATTTACACTCGTAGGAGCCCACGACGTTAACGCAGCGGAATGCGCACAGCAGAGGATTCTGGGCACATTCGTTGATGTCTAAAGAAGAGTAGTGCCCAGGCAGTTACATTTGGTCCATGATAACAAGAAAATCAATTTGATAAACTCACCTTCACAGGTCATCATAGGACCAGGCTCAAAGCCATCCTCACATGCGCACTCAAAACCGCCGATCACATTTGTGCACGTGCCGTTTCCACAGGGGTTGCCAATATTACATTCATCAGTGTCTGGAATAGATATTGAGTATGTAAATAAAAAACACATGCAAAAAAAAAAAAGAGAGAGTGCCATCGGCTGAAGAGAGGCACTTGCCTACACAAGTAACTCCACTGATGTCAAGGCGGTAGCCCATTGGACATTCACAGCGGAAAGAACCATCTGTGTTGATGCACTCTCCGTTTTGACAGGGGTTATTAAGGCATTCGTTAATATCTATGGGAGAGAAGCAATATTAATTTAATACCGCTACAGAGGTGGATGATATACTCATCCCAAATGATCATTTCACCTTTTGGCACGTCATCCAGTCCAGTTCGATATCCCTTATTTTTACAAAGATCCCCATACCCCTCTGGAAAATTAAATTGAGAAAGTCATTAATCCAAAATAAAAACCATGTGTGAATCCACATGTTTTGTGACTTGATCTGCCTGTGTGATGGCAACCTACCCTCTGTGGTGCCAGGGCAGATTTCACAAGGATCTCCCCAGCCTTGGCCTGGCATTCCAGTACAGCAGCATTCTTCTTTGGTAGTATTCTGAGGTTTTGGAACCTGGCAGTGCCCATTTTCAAACTTTGTATAGCAGTAGTTGACGCGTACATCTAAATAGAGGGAACATTCAGACAACTTGATTCGAGACATTAACACGTTGATACGGTCTTACCATGTTATAAATTTGAGGTTCGTTTTAAGCTTAATCGGAGCACAAAACAGAGCTTTTTGTTGCTCAAAGGTAAAATGTTTAACCCGACTTGGGGAGGTTGGCAAAGCGAGAGGTTTCTAAAGACTTGCTGGCGCTTGTAATGAGGAACACATGGTAAAACTTTCCTCCTAGCTTTTGACGCTACTCTGCACAAATAAGCACCTTGACTGCCACAGATCGCATGAAACTGGCGAGGACATGAACACCTGGTGCTGTGTACACATTTTTCTCAGTTAGAGACATTCAGATGTTACCCTTTTCTAGGGAACTGACAGCAAATCTATTTAAATGGGGGGGGGGGGGGGGTATTTCAAATGGAAAGGAGGGCAGGTGATCAATTGCGGGTCATGAGTAAGTAAAACTGATACATTTCCTGCAAAATTGAGCTCAGATTTCAACTCTATCCAATGATAGAATAGGAAGTGTCTCATGTGACACTATAATTTTCTACATTCATTACATGTCAACCATCTTTTCTGGAAAAACAATGCCAAAACAAATGTGAGAGAATTTTCCCTTGACCTCGTTTATTGACCGTATTTCTCACCCTCTGCCCAGCTGCTCTAATTTATCCCCCACCCTTCGGTCAAGCAGTACTGACGCCAGGGAGAGGGGCGAAATCCAAACTTTAATCCACCTCTTCAGAACCGGTGATGTCATGGCTTGGGTGTTTCGAAGGAACTCCCTAACAGCGGACTCGGCGCGCCCCCACCCAAGTCTTAAACACGCACACGTGGAACATAAACACACACGTGTATATACACTAGTGAGGAGATGAGAAGGGTCTTGGTCCAGAGTCGCCTTGGAAGAAGGGACATTGAGTGCTTTTTTGGCACGAGAGCATAAAACTACACAGATAGAGCTTGCAGCTCATCTGTAACATGGTTTGATGATAGTCTTGTTTCTCTCACGCACTTACCTAAACATCTGCGTCCAGAGGCAGACAGTTGGAATCCCTCAGGGCACAAGCAGGTGAAGCTTCCCTCTGTGTTGGAGCAGGTCCCGAACATACAGATCTCGGGTGACTGCGAACACTCGTCAATGTCTAGCGGGGAAAGAAAAATCACATGAGAATCGGTACAGAAGTTCAAACTGGGGCCTTTTCCTACTTATGTGTCTGGGTTAATGGGGATGGGGTCAAATCATTAAAGTCAGTGAGTCAGATTTTATTCAAATATATTATATGTGAGTAGAACATCACAGGGGAATAACCTCGCTGTCATGCATTCAGACCATCACACATGAGCAGCTGCTGCGCTTTCTGATGTTAAAAATTTAGAGCTGTTCCTCCCTGCTTCCAAGAACAGAACCCTTAACAAGAATGTGTTGAAGTCTGCTGAATATCTCTTCATCGTCACCACTACATAAACAATCCAAGAATTTTAGCACGGACTCACTTCCACGTGAAAAGGAAGAGAGAAATGAGACAAAGATAGGGAGCAGCAGAGGCACTAATTAACCGATTTAAAAAAAAACTGCTCATTCCAGCTCATTAAAGCAGTGCAGGAGGCAAAACATAACACTGCTGCAGAATTTAAGCAATGTTCAAAGTCGGAAACCTTTCATAGGAATTAAGGAGAATGCATCTGAATATTATAAAGTTTAAAGTTGACTCTAATAAAAACCTGAATAATGTTTAATTTGTACCACAGCGCCAAGATGTGCTCACATCGCGGGATGCGCAATACTTTTGTTTTATTTATTTGTGTATTCGTCTTTCGGGTTTTTTTTTTAACATGCATAACACACAAACTTTTCATGTGTGGAGGCAATAGCCTCGCCTAAAATAAAGGAGCTGTGGAAGCTAGTCGCCAAGTGACTCATTGATCGTGGAGACTTCAAACCTGTGTCACAAATATATTCTCCCATCTGGCACCCTTTGGTATTGCTATACAAATAAAACAAATAATACAAATAATTGAATTTTACATATGTTATTATGCTGCATATATACATCAACTGTTGTAAGAATAAATGAATAAATGGGTAGATATTTCTCATTTGATCATTCCTATGGTCGGTCGTGTTGAAAAAAAGTGATGCTTCGTTAGTGAGCGTCTATGGATTGATGTTGTGCTTACCTTCACAGGTTTCCTCGTGGAGGAAATACCCAGGTGGGCAAATGCATCTGTATGAGCCATCCAGATTCAGACAAGTCCCAACTCCGCATGTGCCAGGGTTAACCAGACATTCGTTTATATCTGAGAATGAATAAAGGGAGGTATGAAGTACATTGTGTAACTTCTCAAGATGAACAGTACAGATGAAGCTACAGTATCTGAAGTTTCCTACCTACACACAGTCTTCCATCTGGCGAAATTTCATAGCCATCCCTGCACACGCAGAGGAAGTCACCCACCGTATTTACACACTGGCCATTACGACAGAGACCCCTCTGGCTTGAACACTCATCAATGTCTGAACACAACACAAAGACAGTTTTATCTTCCCTTAAAATACACGCTTTGGCTATGTTTTTCTATGCGTATGCACATACCTATACAATCACCGTTGTGTGAATTCTGGAATCCGGGATAGCACAGGCAATTGTACGAGCCCACCGTGTTCTTACAGGTTCCGTTGCCGCAGGGTTGTAGCGCGCACTCGTCCGTGTCTAAAAATGAGATTTTTAAGGTCACTCAGCATGGCGCTTGCTTGTGAGAGCAAGAGAGACTGATTATAAAAGGTCTTACCAACACACATAGACTCGTCCCGGGTGGTTGTAAATCCATTGGGGCAGATACAGCGGTAGCTTCCCACAGTGTCGATGCACTGACCGGGGTTGCAAACACCAACGTTCTCCGAACATTCGTTACGATCTATGACATATATATTACATACATACAGTTGCACTATTGCTCTTTAAAAAGTAATAATAGTAATAGAGCACGTCTAATAAAGTATTTCTTGAGGCTGAACCAGCAGAGCTCGGTTCAGAACCAAAAATATGATTTGTAAGTTACATTATTTGGAACATTATTTTTTTTATTGGTCTAAAAATTGAGATATTGGATCGGCAACAGCAAATGCTGTTAAAACAAATGATTAATTTGATCTTCAATTGTGTACAAGTTTCTTAACCGTAAAATTCTGACAACCACACAAGTCAGTATTTTACCGTAAAATTGAATTTTAAAAAAATCAATATTAATCTATTTTTTAGAGCGTACTGTACCTAGGCATTGTCCCGTCGAAGTGAGGCGATATCCGGATTTGCACTCGCAGCGATAGCTTCCGGGCATGTTTAAGCAGGCTGCATTTTGTGTGCACACAGGCCCATTCTGACACTCATCAATGTCTGTGAACAGGAGAATAGGATTTCTTGTAAATCTAGTCTTTATCCACTTCATTAATCTGAATGTTAATTGCTTGTTGTACCTTCACAAATCAGTAGCTTATCATTGTATACGAAGCCTATGGGGCATTCGCATCTGAAGCTACCAATCATGTTGATGCATACACCATTTTCACATACACCTGGGATTTCCCTGCATTCATCAATATCTAGTGGAGGAAGCAAGATAAACATACAATGTTTAATGCAGTACACAAAAAGACATGAAAGCTCAGTGTATTTTTTATCATTAAATGGCTGGGTTGGGATGAAAGAAAAGCCAGAGTTGTTCTAAAAATGAACTGTTTTTACATTGACCACATTTAATGTTCAAAAATTCCCATTTACAACTCTGAACCTCAGGAAACAATGCAAGTACTTATTTGACAGCATTAATGTTATTTTTATGAATTAACTAATATTGTTACCAACTACTCGTCCAGTCGTGATGTCAATATAGTATCCTGGCCTCTCGCTGCCACATAGGATCGCAAATTCGTCTGAGTGGAGGAAAGTTATCGTCAGTCTCAACCGTTCTTTTGATGATTGTTTAAAAGAATGGCACCTCACCGCTGCTGGGCACAGGACACTGCTCACAAGGTTTATTCCATGCACGACCAATGTTGTAGGCACAGCAGCACTTCTTTTTGGTCATGTTGAAGGTGAGCTCTCCATCACATGTTCTGTTGTCGGAGTAAAAGTTCCTGTAGCAGTAGCTTTTTCTCATATCTGTTAGGGTAGGGATGACAAATTTCTTTGTTTTACTCTAGCTTGTAGCAGCTTATCATTACTGTATGGATGGTTACAATACAATTAAAAGTTAAATGGAAGATGATGCCATGAGAGCAGAATAATTCCAAAAGGATAATTGACAGACACAGTAGCGTCTTGAGTTCCAAATGAAACTTCTTTTGATATGCTATAAGTTGTCATTCAGTTGATTTGTGTAGTTTTGCGTGCACACGCACCCATGCAATTGTTGCCTCCATTGACCTGCATGTAGTCCACGGGGCAGATGCAGGTATAGTTTCCAATGGTGTTGTAGCACTGACCAGGCCCGCATATTCCTGGGTTCTCACATTCGTTGATATCTGCCACAAAAGAGATCTTTTTTTTTTATCCTTACTACTTACAGGAACTTACTATTTGTAAACACTAACCATTTTCAGTTATAGTGGTTCATGTAATACTACACTTCAAGTCAAGTCCAATTGAAATAAATAATTTAAACATGTATTTTCTTTATTCATAACATATTTTCTGGTATAAGATAAAGTCAAAACTATGTCACATCTGTCTTCCATTTTTATGACACCGAGCCTGGCTTAACAAAAAGACAGAGTGTCTGTGGAGGCAGTATTTCAGGGACTAAAAGTTCAGAGAAAGATTTGGATTTTGCAAAAAAATTATTTGTGGTTCCAGGGAGATCTGAGTGAAATTTGATCATTTGCAAGTCAGTAAAGGGCAGGAGCACCAAGATTAAAAGATAACTGCCACACCTCTATTGACCACTCATCCAAACTTTACAATGTTATGTATATTGACAGATAATAACAAGACGCTTGATGTTTTAAATGAAATCTGAATGAGCGAACTAATAAGTACAATAAAAAACAAGGTGTTGAGAATGTCTTACCTTCACAGACTCGTGTCTCCTGGTTCAGAGCAAATCCTCTGGGACATTCACATTGGAAACTACCAAAGGTGTTGATGCATTCGCCTCCCTGACACAAACCTGGAAGTTCCTGGCACTCATTGATGTCTGTTAGAGAAGGTAAACAACGAGGTGGTGATTTCTGTGCAGAAGTCATTTGAGCAAAAATAATAATAATTAACTGACCTTCCAAGATGACAGTGATGGGATTCGGTCTGAAGCCTTCGCCACCTGGACACAGTGTCTTATACCCGGCTGCAAATATCAAAGAGAAATCGATGAAAAGATGTCAGTGTTAGAGTACATAAAAGTCATTTAAGGGAACGCTGCTATTGTGAAACGCAGATGAACAAATTCTAAAGATACATTTTTTTTCCAGTATAAAACATTCATTATGAGCTTTCAGACAATCTGCTGACAATTTCTAGGCACGTTACAAAAAGCTTTCTCATTTTTATCCGTCACATCAGTCATGGGAAACACACACACAAAAATTCAGGAGTCAGTTTAAAGTCTAAATGTTGGAAAAATACTGAATGACAACACTTATCCGAAGCTGACACCAATAAGAACAGGAAACGACTTTGAGTTATTCTAGGGTTTAAAATAAGAAAATTGGCTCACTCCCTGGGACTAAAAATGCAAAATGGCTAACTGTCACTTATCATAGTGTGCTGGCTCATGCGCACAGTTATTCTTGTTTTTCAGGGTTTGAGATGCTCACTGTGGTAAACCTCAAATGGTATCCAAGTATTAAAATTGGAAAAATAAGGAGACATATTAATAAGCCATAACATGTCCAAGAAAGGACTCATTGACCCACTTGAGTTTAGAGGGGGGCACAATTCACAAGGATTTCCCCAGGCGTGGCCCAGAGAACAGCAACAAGAGGCCCTGGAAACTCCAACTCCAACCTCATTAGAGCAAGACAAGCTCTCCGAAGAATCACCTCGGTGGTGCACATCCCGGAAGCAGCTCCCTGAACGAGTGTCTGCGCAAAATGGAGTCAGAGGTGTCAATTTCAAAAATATAGATTTGAATATTTTACATTTATTTCAGAATATCATTGGAATAATTGAAGAGCTTTTACATCTTACCTACACATCCCACTCGGGTTGGATTCAGTTCAAAGTCGGTGGGGCAATTACAATGATAGCTTCCGGGTATGTTAACACAAACCCCGTTAATGCAGATGGTTGGGTCTGCACATTCATTAATATCTGGAGAAGACAGTATAAACTTTATTTCCATATAATTTTCTCAAAATAAAAGTTGCTAGCGGTCAAGATACCTGTGCAGTTGCCTCCACTCCTGTCCAGCTCATACCCAATTTGACATTCGCATCTGAAAAGACCTGGAATGTTCTTGCAGCGTCCATTGACGCAAATGCCAGCAAAGGTACACTCATCTATGTCTGTCAAATAAACAAGATGAAGAAGGATGACATGATAAAGAGGTAGACAAAAGAAAGGTAGATGAAAAGTGCAGGGCTAAGGCGAATTTGATGGGAACATGGTTGGAAATTGTTAAGACCATTCTTGAGAAGATTTGAGATTTATTTTTGGGTGCTTCAATGCTTTTTTTTTCACCGGCTTGCACAAACATTGGTTATTTCTCTTGGATTTGTTTATGGTGGACAAACAAAATTGCCATGTAGTTAGACGATCATCGATGGTCAGATTTGTGATTGAATAGCAAACTGACCTTTTGCTAATTTTCATTTTTATGTGAATGTGTTAGTTGGTCCTGCTTTTTCTTCAACCAAAACAAATGTATTCATTTGTGCATGGCTTATCATGCCGCATTCCAATGCCTCAGGAGTCTCTTTTGAATACATCCGCTGTTTGGATTTGGTTTGCAAGTGGAAAAACAAGCGAGCGATTCATGACGGAAGCACATTTAAATCGAGGAAGATGATTCAATAGTCTGGCCCGGGAGCATTCGTCTTACCCTCACAAGCTTTGCCATCAGCGGTGGGGATGAAGCCCATGTCGCATTCACACCGGTAGCCCCCTGGCATGTTCAAGCAGTGCCCACTCTCACATAAATTTCCATTCTCTGCACACTCGTCACTGTCTGTATTTAGAGTTTGGACAAAACGCACAATCTGAGAAAACATATTCATTTGTGATGTAAAGTGTGAGTCAGTGTTGCTTATGCTTATACCTGTGCAATAAAAGCCATCCCCAGAAAATCCTTCCTTGCAAGCGCAACGGTACGAGCCCATGGTGTTGAGGCATTCGGCGTTGTTGCTGCACTGGTGGGTCCCGTTGGCGCACTCATTCAGATCTTTACGGGTAAATGGTCAAAAATACGGTAATACCACAGACAGAGAGAGAAGAATATGAATAAATGGTAGTTTTACAATGGGATAAACCACTCAGTGAATGTCTACAATTGGAGAAAATGACCACAAGTGTCATGTCTGGGTTACCTGTGCATTTGATGCCATCGCCAATCCACCCAGGAGCGCAGTTGCATTTGAAGCTACCTGCTGTATTGGTGCACGTTGCATGTCTGTCACAGTTGTGCGCGCCAATTTCACACTCATTAACATCTGTGGAAAGAGGAGGAAAACAGTACTTTGACATGTGAATGTCACAGTTTGAGGATTTGACAAACAGGCAGAAATCCGTTCATTCATTTTCCGTTGGCAAGGGATCATTTGTCCTGACATTGCGTGGCTCCTTCTTTGACTAGAGTGTGTATTGAAGGTTATGTATCAATGTTTTGCACTCACTCAAAGTTGTTGGTAATCGTGCAAGAGGGTAGTCATTCAAAACATTGTCGATTAGAAAACAGCTCAGTGGTATCACAGTTTAATCTATTTAAACTGCATTTGATGATGCGGTTAATATGAAGGCTGTGAGAAAATTCATCTCCCCTGAATCACAGATGAAATTAAATATAATTTCCTGCATCATTTAATGTCAGACATTACTTTAGAAAGGCACTCATTTTGATGTGGAATTTCAAAACACAAGGCCATAAGTGTGAGTGAGCGCAGTCACAGCTGGTGTCGCGGATGAGGTTCTTTTTTAATGGGCAAATGTTTGACAGATGATGGGCAACAAAAGAGCAAACAAACTGTCTTGTGCCAGTTTCACACCCCGCCTAAAAGCAAGAAAACTGCTTGTTATTATGTCAATGCAGCCACACCTGCGGTAGAAAAGTCAGCTAGTTAAAAGCACGATGTTGATATTCTCAACCAACCGCATTGTAAATAAACCATACTGAGACATTTCCACCCATCTAAAGTTTCCGATTAATTTCTAAACACACATAAATACAACAAACGAACAAAGTCGTAAACCCTGCCCTTTGTTTTTCACTGTTGTGGGATGCAATTGACAGATTATTCGGAAAGAAGCGTCATTGACAGATTGACCAGATGTCATTATATAATCTTCATGCGTGCAAGAGAATACATCAGACGACATTTCGAGACCCAAAATAAAATTAAAAAAAAGAAAAACAGCAATGCCAGGACCAGATTTCTTTATTCTGATTACTTTCAATTGATAGATGCAAGCGGAAGAGCGTTCCGCCCATCATAAATTCATTAAGAAAATGTCATGCTCTTTGGTTTTTCATGTTTAGTTTCCAAACACCCCTTTTGAGAGAAACTAGAGTCCTGTTCTGTCTGGGTTGTTGAGCCCAAATTCCTACATAAACTGTGATTTCAGAAGTGGCTGTATTGGTTATTTTCAAAGGGATTCTCGAAAGTCTGCGTGTCGCGCCTTTTAATCACACATCAGACAGTCTGTTTATTTGTGTCTGAAGGTAGACGTGCTGCTGCTGCTGCGGAGCGTGCGCCAGACTTATTTTAGCGATACGAGGCAGTTCCGATCCTGATCCAAGCTAGTCCTTTTCAGCAGTCTTTTAAGAGGCACTGCAAATCAGACTTGACTCAGTCGAGACCAGCGGTGAGTTCAAAAACTCCATCGAGCTGGATATTTATGTGTTTTGGAGCCGTTTTGGCTGATTACACGCTGCGCGGCTCTTCCAACTATCACGTAATGTTTAACTCACCTTAATGAAAGAGTGGCAAAGGTATAAACAATGGTGTAATGTGATACAAGCATTAAAAAAATGATTCGTGGCTTCTGTTGTGTGTATGTGTTCTCTTGTGTGCCCTTAGATGATGTTGACGATGAGGAAAGATAGAGTTCTGTTCTCACTTCCTCACTTTCACTGTCTTACACAGACATGCATAGGCAGAGAAATTACTCACATTCTGCTCTTAAGAGGATTTATAAAAAGGTAGTAACTATGAAGGTAGAAGAATATAGACCAAAGTCAGTAAAGAAATAAACTATTTTTGACATTCTAAATTGACCATGGCTGCTTTGAGAACTGAGCGCAATGAAAACATATACAGTGCTCTTATCAAGAAGGGGTGAAAAATGACCCATTTTGTTGATTCCTTTTTACACCACAAACTGCTTAGACCAAAATGAAACGATTTGTCCTCGGCACTAAGCCGATAACTTGAAACTATTATTTTGGGTGCGCCACACACTGAGCAATGCAGCTGAAACCACAAAAGCTGTCATGTTGCACACAGAGTTGAGCAAATCATTTTGGTGAGCATTTGCCACTGCTAATGTGGAAATTAAAATTTGGGGCAGATTAACTGATCAGGACAGGAAAATGTAGTTATGTTTGAGTTGCTCACCTGTGCATCCTGTGCTTCCTTTACGTACAGAGTAGCCCAGCTCGCAGTGACAGATGAATGATCCCCTGGTGTTCTCACAGTTCCCACTGAGACAGATGTTGGGGTTGAGCTCACACTCATCCACATCTTAAGAGGAAACAAAGACAAATAGTAAAATGAGGAAAGACAATGTGTTTTATTTTAATAAGCAGCACAATGGGCATTTGAGCCGACCTATTCAAGAACACTCCAATCATTGTTTTTGGACGGTTTGTTTTCTTTCTCTGAGCAACCAACCATCGAAATGTCACACATTCCTCTCTACCACAATGTTCACTTCAATACCTTCTATTACAATACTATTACTCACTGATGGCTTACTGACATTGAGTCATAAAATTCTCTTCTCATGAAACATCTTTTGGATAACTTTTAAGGAGATTAAAAGACTTAAAAGTAGTTTAATCTCCCTGAACAAGCTAGTATGAAAATTGCTTTCTTTTGTTTGAAGCAATAAATGAATAAATCTCTTACCCAGGCAGGTCTTCATGTCCTCTGATGACATGAATCCATCGAAGCAGAGACACTGATACGACCCCGGCGTGTTGGTACACTGGCCTCCATCACAAATGTCCGGGCTTTCCTCACACTCGTCAATATCTGAAAAGAAAAATGACAGTATGGGCAGGTACAGCAAATGTTTACTTTGTCGTGCTGTCGGAATGCCTGCGTTTGATTGGTGTCTGACGTGATGACATTGACTAATTACCTGTGCAGCTTCTCTGATCAGGCATCAGAGCATATCCACTATGGCAGCTACATTCGTAACTTCCCTCAGAGTTCGTGCAAAACGTTTCACAGCCTCCATTTTCGATGGTGCACTCGTCAATGTCTGAGTGGGACAAACAAAATGAGCCTGATGTACATCTAGCAGTTATTGTCAATATACTTTTGGGTATGTAACATGTGGAGTACGCACCCACGCAGTCCAGACGGTCTTCAGTAGATTTGTAACCCGTGTCACAGACACACTGGTAGCTTCCAATCATATTGACACATTGTCCGTGTCTGCACAACCTGTCGCTCAGCTCGCATTCATTGATATCTGCAGGAGGATAACGTTGATTTTAATCAATTAATAACAGCAAGGATAAGACGGGAATAAGCATTTTTTTTGTTAACATTCCACAGATATGTAGTGTGAGAGTCATGTGTGAATGAATGTTAAAAACATTGACAAGAGACGTGCAATACGTTGAACAATTTTCAGGTCAACATTGTCTCTTAACTTCTTATCAAGTATTAGTATTTGCTATATTTGCTAATGTGAAAGTTGTCGATTAGTCGCTTAATTGTGGAATCTCTATTTGGCAAAGATAATGGCCATAACCACAATATGGCTTGTCAAAGTTTCACTCCCTGTTCTAGTATTTTTATCTTGTTTTAGTCTTTTGTCAGATCAATAGTTCCCATGCATTCATCAACATCCAATGACCTGACTCAGACACTGGAACTATACGCTATAATCCCTGGAGAGCTCGCAAAACTAAGAGGCAGAAGATCGGCAAGGAGCCAATACTTGTCAGTATAGCTGTCTACTTACTGACAAACTTTCCCCCCCGCTCATCATCTATCCACACCTTTTTTTTACTGCCCAAGAGCCAAAGTGGGAATTACATCAGCCAAAGGAATGAATACTTGCTCAAATGAAAAGGTCTCGAGCAGTCCACCCAACTCTACATTCCGACAACGACATCACTCACCTAGACAAGCCGAGCCATCGGGAGCAATCTCGTGTCCGTTGGGGCAAACGCACTGGAAGCTGCCTTCGTTGTTGACGCATTCGCCTCCCCTGCACAGTAGGGGATTGCGTTCACACTCGTCAATATCTAAAGGGGGGGAAAAACAAGACTCAGAGAAATGCGTGCGGGAAAAAAAAAGAAAAAAAAAATACTAGTCTGGCTGAATGTGACCTTGGAATCACTTATTCAAATAATGTAAATCATTAAAATAGGGAAAACTCTCTTTGTTTGTTTACTCAATCACATTTTGATGTTATTGTGTTGACAACGGTGGGTTATCCGCCTCAGCCAACAACAGCATTTGGTGGACAAAAAATTGTGAGCGCTATGCTGAAGAATTTTGATCAGGTTGGCCAAATGTAATTCAGAACAGAAAACAGAAATAGAACAGTAAGTATTTTCTCAGATGGAAAAAGTGGAAGCTGCTCGTAAATTTGTTTTATGGCAGTGGGTGCATTATGATGCATTGAGTTCAAGTATGTCATCAAAGGTAATTATTTTTATAGTGCTGTGAAATATGATTGAGTGACAGCCTGCACGGGAGTTTACATTAAAATTACGTCAGTTGTGTAAATGGTAAATTATAGGTCTGACTTATGAGGTGGGGATAGGGGTGGACTTACTGTATGGCAATCATAGGTAATTGTGTAATACTCATACACACACATAAATGTAATTAAAAAATACATTAAAGAAGCCAAGTAATACAAAATTATTACTTTCTTATTAATATTTGAAATTAAAAAAATATATATATATTAAAACAAATTGTAATATATTGGGGTAAGACAAATTATAATGTATATCTTGCTCGAGAAATTTTATTTTATAAATCTGTTGTAAACTCACATTTTAACTCTTTGGTTGTCATTGATGTAATTGGATAATGCACTCAAATCCACACTCTTTAGTTGATGATCAACATTAATATATATTTTTTTAAACTTAGCATTACACAAATTTGGAGGGTCCCAAATGACTAAATTTACCCTGAGTGAACACTGAATTCAACACCTAAACGGTCGATTCAAAGAATTTTAAGGCACTACTCTTTGAATCAAATGTGTCCGTCATGCCCAAAATTTGACAGGAAAAAGAGAAATCATTCATTTTAGCTCTCACCCATGCAGTTTTTCATCATCATGAAGCCACTTTCGTATCCTTCCATACACTCGCATTCAAAGTCTCCTGGAGTGTTGACACAACGCCCCTGTCCGCACAAGTCGGGAGAGATGCGGCACTCGTCAATGTCTACGGGGAAGAACAACGCCAAACAAACAAAAAAGTTTTATTTGCCAGCATTCTTTGAAAACATCCAACTTTGTAGGAAACACTTCGAAAATGCATCTAGTTCAATGGTAGCGTGCCATTTTCTAATATAATAAAATGACAACACATCTACAACAGAATATGAGACCAGCAGTTTTTTAGTGTCTTGTTTGTCTGAGAAACTTTAAACTTCCTTTTTTGTTGGATTTATCAATGACTTGGTTTTAGTTGTGGTTAGTGATCAAATGAATCAAATGGAGTTGTGGTGAGTTTATAAGGCTCTAGATAATAACAAAAAAAGAGACTTTTGGGATTATACATTCTCAACACTATGATTTTAATTGAAAATGATTTTTTTATGATCACTTTTTAATCCCTCACGGAGAAAAGCCCCAACTTCAAATAATGTTTTAACTGCTCCAACAGCAACAAGACCATCGGTCTCAGATCCTTTAAATAAAAGGAGCTGGAAGGCTTTGCTACAAATTCCCTCTGATTGTTGCCTGCACACAATCTCTAAATTTAACACGTGTCTGTGTAGTGTCACCTTACCAAACTGAGTCCAGAAACTGATTGACATTGTGACGTAACCCAGCCAATGACCCCCTGACTCTTAAAGTACGGCTAACTAATGATAGTGTTAGTTTGAGCCAAATGGTTGCATTATTATTGCATTTTCTTCCAAGGCACGCTCACCATGCGTCATCTATCCATTAAGTAAAACCATGACGTGAAGAGTTCATCGCAACTTACCAGTGCAGTTTCTCTCATCTGAATCCAGCGCATAGCCATTATCACAACGGCAACGGAAGCTTCCGATGGTGTTCCTGCACTTCCCGTTTGAACAGAGCGTGTTTATCATTCTGCATTCGTTTATATCTGAGAATGGTCAAACGGACAAAGATCGTTAGGTTATCTAACATTCTCCAAAGTCCAAAAATAGCATTACCTTTAAGAAAGGGTCTTCCATTGATAACATCACCACGGTGGGAGAAGCCTGGTCCACGAGGGCAGAGCTGAGTGTATTCCGGAGTACCTTTCTCCGGACATTCGTCGCACTCTGGGCCCCAGGCCACTCCGACTGAGCAACAACAAGCATCTACTCTGTGCTTTCCCGCGACAGAGGCTCCACAACGTTCATCGTCATGCGTTAGGTAGCAATGCTCCGTGCGCAAGTCTGCCATTCAACGAAAATGTTCCAACTCAAGGGGTGTGTTACCGAAAATTCACCAGGAATGATGTCACGTTACCTACCAATGCAGGTCCTTCCACTGATATCAACAGTCATCCCGTGAGGGCATTGACAGAAAAAGGAGCCATGAGTGTTGACACACTTGCCGTTAATACACACTCCTGGAAAGACTTGACACTCATCCACATCTGAGGGAAAAAATAACAGCGTCAGCTGCAGTTTTTCCCAATTGTGTTCAACACTAGAAACGGACTCAAAACAAAATGTACCTTCACAGACATTTCCTCGGACTCTTGCGAGGCCTTTGCCGCAGATGGGATCTAAAGATGAAAGACCAAGGAATTTTAGATCATTCACCGACTCAGGCAAACTTTTTTTTGCTAGTTTACCTTTTTCGCATTTGACACAAGGGCTGTTCCAAGCCACTCCCAGTGTGGCACAGCAGTGAGACTTGAGTGTTGCACCATTGATGTTGACTTCACAGCGATCATTTATTATTTTAAGCCAGCAAGTGCTTTTGCTTGTTTCTAATTCAGCCAAAAAACAATAACAACAAAAACAAATCCATGATTATCTGTGTAGATTTACACTTGCAATAGATGTAAAAAGTCCACATATTCCAGTTCAAATCTAATTTCTCTTGTAATGGACAGTGAAAGTTGCTATTCAGGAGGGTTTATAATTGTCAAATATCTAAATTGACTATTTTGCCCAGTTCAAAGATTCAATGTGTTGTCAACAAATGCAGTATTTTGGCAATTTCGTCATTTTTGAAAAGTAGATACAGGTACTTACCAATACACTCAAGCCCAGTGTTGTCTAGCGAACTCCCCGTTGAACACAAGCACACAAAGGACCCTTTGCTATTCACGCAGTCTGCGTTCACACATGGACTCGACAAACACTCGTCCACATCTGCAGGAAATAACATGACAAGAACAATCAATCTTGTGTTTGTCATTGGCAGCAAACATCGTCTTATTCAAAATGAACGTGTGTCAGACCTTCGCAGATGTCGTTTTCTGGATTGAAATTGAATCCTTTGGGACACTGGCAGGTGAAACTTCCCGGTGTGTTTCTGCATAAGCCGTTGTCGCATAACTGACTGTTCATTAGACATTCGTCGATATCTAAGGAAAACCCACAAATCAGTTTTTTTACCAGATCAAATTGAAAAAAAAACATTTCAAATCATTTTTAAAATAGTTTGTTATTGTTGTCCAAAATGAAAAGTCAATTCACCTACCGACACAGTTTTTGCCCGTCAGGTCTACTTCAAAACCTACATTGCAGTTGCATTTATATGTTCTAAGCGTGTTCTCACACACGCCATTCTGGCACATATCGGGATCAAGGGCGCATTCGTTAATATCTGGGAAAACAAAAATGCTATTATAGACCAGTAATTTGAATAATGAATAAAAATAGATTCAAGGCTCACTTATATGTACAAGAAATTGTAAAAGACTGGAAAGCTTTCCACAATTTCTTTGACCAAAACCATCCCCCATCAGAAGGCATTAAAATATAACACGACATTGGCTGATTTATACAACTTTGTCATGATAAAAATTTAAAAAAAAATGCCACTGAACACATACCTCTTCCATCTCCAGTTGTGCCGATTCCATTTGGACACAAAGCCAGGAAGTCAGCTGCAACATTAACACACAGTTTGATCAGCAAAACTATAACATTTTCCTAAATTCACAACATTTATTAACGGATTATTATCCCATTCAATGCTTTGTCATTTTGCCATAAAGTCTGCTTAATGTGGTGCATTGTTGGCTTCTGTGCAAAGGTTTGAATTGGTGAAACTAATTGAATTGAGAATAGATGGTTAGATGTATGTGCCTATGTATTAGATGTCATTTGAGAGCAGGCCAAGTGTTTGAGCCATAGGTGTGTTTTGAATTAGGAGCGTGGGACGTGACTCCACATGTGACGCCAATGTTCTTACCAGAGTTTTGTGGTGGACAAGGTTGGCAGGGTTCTCCGTAGGCGTACTCGATGCTGGCACAGCAACACTCGGATTTGGTCACAGCTCCAAATAAAGGCCGAACACATTGGCCTCGCTTGTAACCGCCATAACACGAGCTGCGCATGTGTGTGTCTGCGTCATGGGCATAACAAACAGAACGAGTGTGAGAGATGAGGCTGAAGAATTTAGGATGAGGTTAGTGACAAAGCAGACCCGGAGGCAAAAAAAAAGGGAGTAAACAACAACAACAGCAGTTGTTCTTTCTCTATAATGTCAAGAGGTTTGAGGCATACTCTTGCACTGAAATCATCATTGGTTAGGAGTCGCCCTGACCAAACAACAACACATTTACTTCCTAGACAACGCAAGACAAGTGATTTGCTTCAAATTAGAGTTGAATATTACTGTTATTTTTTTACTCATATTTTATGAAGAATTTGTAGATAGTAAATTGAGATTAACTATGACATACAATGCTTCAACGTATAACATCTGTGCTATTGTTGAAAATATCAATGATTTTAACAGTGAAGATGCTATTGTACTTTTTTTTTTTAAAGATATATTTTATAACAAAATGTCAAGGTTAATGTATACAAAATTAGCTTTGGAAAATAGATTTTTTTAAAGTTTCAATATCATTATTATATTAGTCAAAGACTTGTTTCTTTTTAAACAAAAACTGAGTAAAACACTTAATATATTCACATTGGAAATCTAAAATTGGAGAAAAAATGTTTTTTTTCACCAGTACTACTAATGAAGGGGATCTTAAGACACAACATGACGCTCATTCTTTGTCTATAAGATAATTCTACATGTTAATTACCTGCTTTTCTGAATTTGATTAAATTACTAACATAATTTACTATTTAATTTTAGGATGAAGTGTCTTCCACATTAGATTGAGGAGTACAAAAATCTCCCTTGAACACATTACGGAAGAGCTGAGCTCCTTACCAACACAGACCCGTCCGTCGAGACCAACAGCCATCCCTGACATGCATTCGCAGCGGAAAGATCCCTCCGTGTTGACGCAGTGGCCGTTCATACACATACCGGGAATCTCACATTCATCAATGTCTGAAAGCAGAAAAGAAGCCACAAGTGGTTGGACTTTTATTTTTCCACTTGAAAGATAATGACATGAATCTACTTTTGGTCAACGTGTGCAATCGTATTTATAAGTGAACTAATTGTGATTCCCGGGGCGGTAAATCAAATTCCAGCGGCAATCGACGAATTGAAAATGTAGTCAAAAATGTGGCCCTGCTTCAATTCCATAAAGTATCATCATGTTCATAAACCCATCACATCAATGATGATGATCGACGATAATGTTACGATTCTGCAGATGGTTTTCTGTTTTTGGAGGGGGAGGGAAGCTCCAGGGACTTTTCTGACTCACGTTTCGTTAATGACCGCATACGTCAGCACACTTCACACACACCCAATGACTTAACTGGGTCAGCATCTCCGTAGCAAAGGCCAAGTGGAACAAAACAGCTATTTCACTTTGGATTACATACTGTACAGAATGTGCATTCATTTGTTGCCCTTAACTGAGATACATGTCAAAAAATTCAATTGAAATGAGGCGTTTTCACTGAATGATTGTTGTTTGCTCCAAAGAATCATAATTCATTTATCACAGTTACACCAAAGCCATAAGAGTGAGCTTTGAATAGGTCAAAATGGAAAGCCGTATCTTGCGTTCATTTTACGAGTTCCTTTCTCTGTACATAAGCACGCTCGCAAAGGGTTGGCTTCTATGGAACGCCCTAGTGATCCACACGTCCAGCTGGGATCCTGCCAGGGTGCTTAGGGGTTTTTGCAAGGCTTTTTAGGGGATTTATTTGCCCTCGGGATACCCGTAACAGAAATACGATCACACCAAAAGCATGTAGCCACCCTCCAAGATGGTTGAAATGTTGCCAACTATTCCAATGACACACTGGCCCCTTGTAAGAAAAGTCTTGGTAAGCAGAGAAAATGGGACAAACTCACCTAAACACATTCGCCCAGTGGTATCAAGTAGATAGCCAGGTTTACAAATGCATTTGAAGCTGCCATCCTCATTGATGCACAGTCCATTGAAACACATGTTTCGGATGAGACATTCGTCTTGGTCTGAGGAGTTAGGGCAACAACAAGTTCATCAATACGATTGTTCCAATAGGAGTTCTATAATGAGCAAAAACTATACCGCCTTTCAAATGTGTTGCCTATGGGTAATAAGTCTGTTTGAGTTGTTTGCATTTGTGATGAAACAACATCAAATACAAGAACAAAGGTTTTCCATTTTTAATTTGTTTTATTTGCTTAAGAGTCAACTTTTTAAAAAAAGTTGTAATATTTAATATTTTAGTGGTTAAATGAGCCAAAACAAACCGCCACCAAGTTGTCATCAAAGACACCCTCCAAAAGTAACGCCTCCTTTAGCATGAACAAAAAGGGGTAATATGGCTACAAAATATCTTTTCCAGACATTCTCTTCTTCATAAATGCAGATGTGTTTCCTAACCTTGGCAGTTTTTGTTATCAGTTGTGAGCTCAAAGCCAGCGTTGCAGACACAGTGGAAGCTGCCCTCTGTGTTGACACAGCGGCCGTTGTTGCAAATACGACCATTGGCAACGCACTCGTCCAGATCTGAAAAAACATGGCTGTCACCAGATACAGTCCGCTCTCAAGTGTTTAATGAGGGTTTCGGCAATGTGTCTCGGATTATTTGAGTTGCCTGTTAGAGAGGTTATCCAGGAAACATGCGTGTGTGCAATTTGTGTCAGTCACCTTGGCACTTGGTCTTGGTTGCCGTGGACTGGAATCCCACGGGACACCGACACATGTAAGACCCGGGTGTGTTTACACATTCTCCGTGCACACAAGGGCTTCTCTCACATTCATCCTCATCTGCAAGTGTAAACATTCATTTCAGATAACATCTTTCGGTTCATCTATCATATGGTATCCTCATTGCATGATCCTTTCTGAACACCCACTTACCGATGCACACGTTTCGTCCATCCACTGTGAAGCCCATGTTACACTCACAGCGGTAATTAACGCCAGGTAGGGGAATACATCGGCCATTCGGGCAGAGGTTCCGATAGGCGTGGCAAATGTTGGTGATATTCTGGGTTTGGATGATGACTGGATATTACAAAGATAAGCATATCATGTTGTCAGGAGTTTAGTTGGTCATAACGTCCATTTTTAATACCAAGCAGCCATGACACTTGTCTTAAAACAAATTCAAAATACACCACATCCCCAATGATTGCGGTTACATCTTTTCTCAATGCAAAATCTAAAAAGGAGAATGCCATTGTGACATTGTACCTGGAGGAGGCTGTAAGGGTAGCTGTCTAGGGAATTCAGGCACAGGGAATTGACCAGGGGTCCTACCCGGCGGATATTCTGGGTGTTGACCTGGCGTATGACCCGGTCCTGGTACTTGGCCTGGGCCAGGCTGGTTCGGGTTATATGGGTAGATGTTCGGGAAGTCAGGACCCCCGGGTCCACGCCCTGGTATGTTGCCATCAGGGAACTGAAGGCACAGTTTCTGGTACTCTTCTAAAGTAGATACAAGTAAACAGATGAAGTGAACATTCACATCCAAAAGCATGTGAAAGAGAGACGTTTTCGTGGTCAATCCCACCTGCTCCGCGAATCGGGCACATTTCTGGGGCAGAGCCGTCGGACCAGCACCGCCCGCTATCACAGCAGCATTGCATTTTGGTCAAGCGTTGGGAATTTTGGTTGGCACAGCGACCGTTCAGCAAGCTGGCGAAACAGTAACCGCTACGAGCATCTGCAGGAAACCACATGGCACAAGTTCAATTGGAGAGATGAATCACGCTATCTGTCGTCAGCATAGTGAGAAAGCAGGCAAAATTAATTCAAATAAAATAAAATAAATAGATTCACATTTTCCATCATTTGTAAGATGGACTCTCAACAGTTCCTGGCAATGAAGATCTGCATGACTAAGCTTCAAGTTAACATAAATATATCATTTTTTTTCTTTTACACCCATACCAAACTGAGCCTTTATGTAGTGGGGTTTGACTCAGGAACATGTGCTCATTCCTTCAAGCACATGTAGAAATCAAACCAAAATGCTTGGCATGAGTGGAGGGAAGGACTAAGAAGACACACTCTTTGCAACACATCCGGTCATGTGGGAGTAGTGGCAATGTCTGTTTGCATTGCAAACCTTTACATGTTTGTGTGTACATTTTTTGGAGCACCCTTGACCCAATGATGTGTTTTGGTTAGAATTGAGCCGACTTTGCAAACTTTACAGATATTCGGTGAGTCTTGTTTCGGTAATTGCAAGATGTAACGCGCACATATTTAATTTTGTGCAGATTTCCTGTCAAAAATCAAATAGAAATGCGGACCAAAAAAAAAAAAAAAAGAAATACACAATGTTATAGAACTATCAACAAGTGCAGAATGAAATAGAACTTCCACTCATCTGGCAAGACTTATTTCAAGATGCCGTGGAGCACATTTATACTAACTCAGTCAAAGGCATTTCCCAATTGGAGTCTAAAATTTGCTTGAATGGTAACATTTAAAAAAAAAAAACAATGATTGATTTATTGAAAAATAAATTACTGGGTGCGCCCTCATAGTCACAGGGCAGCTCATTGTTGACTGCACTCGAAACAAACAGCTGACCTAAATTCTGCCAGCTGGAAGCTTGAACCAACTTTTTTCCCCAAACAAAAACATAGAACAAAAGAGATGTCATGGAAACAGATGGATTCCCTCAAGCTATTTCTCTCATGTCATTATAAAAAACACTTATATATATGATTCTTTTTACATTGAGTTCGGAAAAATGGACTTACCTATACACCTGGAACCATCCAATGAAGCGTAGTAGCCCTGAGGACACTTGCAGAAGTAGCTGCCGACGGTATTGGAGCATTCGCCGATGCCACAGACACCCGGGATGTTGGAACACTCATCAAGATCTAAGCAGAAGAAAGGAGTAATTATATTTTCTTCAAAATCTTTTGTAGTTTGTTTGTAACAACTACAAACTGGAATGTAATCAGAACCGTCCGTCCATGAAAGGGATTCAAAGAGAAACTTGAATTGGTTAAAGAGCGACCCAATCACAAGGACATTAAATAATAGGGCTTTATGATGTTGCTTTTTTCACATCACCAGACACGTTAGAATGGGACAAAAAGACTTTAACTCATTGTACACTGTCCAGATGTTTTCCAGAAACCATTTCAAGCCTTAAAATTGTCCATCCTGTATTTTACCAGTAATATGAATACCACAAACTGCTCAGTGTGTTTTATTAGATTCCAGACTGGAGAAAACGTTGGTCTGGAATTTGTCATACTTGTGTCTTAATGAGCCCCTATTTCTTATTGTCACACTACTAGCTTTAGTGGAGGAGACAGTTTTATACAATGGTGGTTATCCATTACCAAAAAGGATCTCTCCACACAAGAGGATAACTTCTTCCAAATTGCATGAGGATATAATAGATAGATACAAGTTTTTCGAGGCCATTCAAAATTACAATAAGTTCAGCTTGGATCCAAAACTTCCCAGGAAGGATGCTTTTTTTCAGTTAAATTGAACATAGTAGTTGCTGAATTGCCAAACTCACAAAGCAATTTTTCAGTTTACCAACCCTGCCATGAATGTAACTACAATGTGGAAAATGCTATACTTTAGTGCTGTTAATTAAACAATGAACTAGTGTCATTTTTTTGGTGTGTATTTGATATATTACGGCTGCCAAGGGTTTATTCTTACCATCACATTTTTGTGAGATTTCGTTGAATTTATGCCCAGCAGGACATTTACATTCAAAGGACCCTACTGTGTTGATGCAGTTTCCTCCATGACAGATACCAGGGATTGCCTGGCATTCATCCACATCTGTACAAACACAACATCATTATCATTAATACACACATAAAATCGACAAAAAGATTCCTTTCCATGTTCAAAACTAATGCTGAAGAAGAATGAATTATAGTCTGGTTCCAACATTCATTTACTCTGCAACTTCAGAAACATAACCTGCAAGAAGTTCCATTAAAATGTTGTTTAAAATCTAAAAATGCTGAGAAAAGGTGCGCCACTTTTTGCATAGGTTTGACCAGTGCTTACGTCACAAATTGTGTTACCCATAAACCAGAAGCAATTTTTAAAGGGTGTCAAACCCATCTTTGTCGTGTAGTTGCGGATAATTTGGTGGGCTATTGTGTCTTCCCACTAAGGCTGAAATTGACTAATCATCAGCAAATTCATGACCAAATGCACCGATAACTTTTTTGATAGTCCCTGAATCATTAAGAGATATTATTGATCTCAATATGATCCAGATCTGTTTTTTAACATCCACCTTTTGATTTAAAGGTAAACGTGGAGTATGAAGGTTAAGAGACCTTATATTTCACGTTGACACCCTCTACAAATTTGGGGATTGATGCAATCTGAGAGAATTCCAGGTTGAACTGGCTCATGTACTGTACTCGTGTCCCGTGGAGGTTGCGATGTTGTCGGATTTGGACAAGGCAGCCAGGCCGAGGGACGCCGTTCCAGAAATGAGCTCTCCCACATGGCACCGCCACTGACCCGTGTTACTGACTCTGACAGTCCCAGCACAGTAGGGGACTACGGGCATTCCATACACATGTGGGAGGCATTGCCACCCACCCCAATTTAACCCAATTAGAAATAATCCTCTGGTGAGGGGAAGGCGAGTGGAGGTGAGGGGTGATAAGACAAAAGCAAGAAAGAGGGGTAATAATACACTAGACACTGTGAAAGTGTCAGAGTAGAGTGAAACTCAACTTTTCTCGCAGAGCCAAAACAAAGCGCCGAGTCAGAAAAAGAGATTTAGGCACAGACTTTACCTTGGCATGCTCCTGTGCGGTGGTTTTGTATAAAGCCTCGCCGGCATGGGTTAGGCTGGGCTGGGCACATTTCACAAGGGTGACCCCATGCCCGTCCCACCGTGGCACAGCACAAAGTTTTTGTACACACAATGCCACTGATTTGCCCTTGACACATCTGTTTGTTCACCGAGGCAAAGCAAGGACCTGTCCGATAGTCTGTGAAGGCAAAACAAAAAAGCATGAAAAACAATAATACAAATAACATAGGTAAAGTAGATGGTACAGTGGCACCTCAACTTACAAATGTTTACACATGAGAAATATTCAGGTTACAAAAAAAAGCTTCCAAGGGAATCATTTTGTTCCAACATAAAAAAGCAATGAAACTTCAAACAAAATCAAACATCTTGTAATTTATTCTGAATTTGCTTCCCCATTGACATTGACACTGTGGGACAAGGGGAGTACGGCGCCAGACAGACCCAAAAAATGGCCAGTTTATAGCAAAGGGAGTAGGACCACACCCCAAAGGCTGCAAACTAACACACAGCACATTTATGGAATCTAGTAGGTGATTTCCAGAACTAAATAGCTTTCATTAAATTCGAGTGAAACATTCTTCATCATCCTCCCTTCCAAAATATGTGGAGTAGCTAATCCCTAAGTGTCCCTTGATTAAACACCCCTCATTTTCCTGCGAACTTCCAGTATCAATGACCCACACCAAGTAAATTGTTTGTCAGATGCTGAAACACAGTGGTAAATAAATAATCTATTAAGACAACAAAAACAAAAACAATCATTTTCTCATTAAACAGTAGACGGTGAGAGAATATACAGAGTTTCTTAGAGCGCAGTTGCTTAAAACAAATGGGACATTGTGCATTCCCAGTGTGGACCGGGGCCCGTCCCAGGCCAGTCACGTGCGCACCACAGCTTCCATGGTCTCTCTGCCTCTGGCAGTAACTCTGTGTGAACCAGAACTGGGTCATCTCTCATTCTCCCCCTCTTCCTCCCACCCGAACATTCAATCTCAACTGCAGACATACAACATGCTTGCCATTGACTCTTGACTCATCACAATCACGATGGAAACCATAATGAACATGAAGTATTCATTATTTTAAAGTTTTGCAAATACAAATCTCAAAATAAACTTAACTGATGCTAAAAGTCAATTGAAAGTGCCTCTCCTTTAATAAAAAATGCTATAGTGTTCCTGTTTTATACATATATAAAAAAAGCACACAATTTGAGGTGCGGATTAAATAAAAACATACCCTTGAAAATGAGATTAACAGGAAGAGGCTGAAAGTTGAAAAGTGGTGGTGGTGTCATTTCATCTGCCCCCACCCCCTTTTTTCTCTGTGAACTGTGTGCAGCTGGTTGGGGAATCCACCCATGGTCGGTTCAGATGGGATTGCTCGCACGTGTTCACACGCACACACACAGTCAGATTCAGAGTCCCGTCCCATTGCTCATCTATAGTCTCGCCCATGATGATCTCAAATCAGAGCAAAACTTGCAAGAACATTGCTCCCTAGTTCTTTCACTGATGAACTTAGGGGAAAATAATTGATAAACTATTTGGGAGAATGATTAAAAACACTCACAACAGTGGTAAACTAAAGTTTAGGCATTTACTGTCTGGAAAAGCAGATATTTTGAAAGCAATATAAATATCTGCCTCCCCAAGGACTTGTACAATTTATGTACAACAACAACCTTGCCAAGCAGGAAATGGATCCAAAAAGCTTCTTGGATACATTTCACACCATAAAAAAACATTTACTAGTCTACTATAACCAATTTTAGTCAATATTAATAGCTATTTCATTCCACCTCATTGACAGGTCATTTATTCATTCATTTTGAGAACCACTTATCCCTACAAGGGCCATGGGGGGTGCTGGATCCTATACCAACTAACTTGTAAAGAGGAAAAAGTTGGCGAAAAAAAGACATGCCATTCAATGCGTCAACATAGCAAAGATACAGTATTGCCAGTGAAATATCTGTTAGCACTCTCCATCAGCTCGGGCCCTAATCAGATCTGTTCTGCCATTGATTACTGAATGTGTGATGAGGCCTTATATCTAACTCATCCAAAACCGTTAACAACGCAAAGAAAGATACAAACAGGGTTATCTATGTCCTTAAGTTTCCACTGGCTTAGAACAGATAGAACAAATCCAATGCCCCATTTAAACTCAAACTGTCACCATTAACTAAGCCAAGTGAAAACATTCTCTTGGAAATGTTGGATTTTGCCAAACAAACACGTGCAATCGCAAGCCTTATTCACAGCGCGAGGCGATCTCGCATTCCAGACTAAATCATATTAAGGAGCGACAAAGAAAATATTGATGAACCAGCCTGCATTTTTGGGCAGTTGAGTAGTACCTGGTGTGTTGGTTCTCCGGTCAGCACAACACTTATGTGTTCACGTTGCGAGGCACATTTTTCACATCCCAAATTGACTATGTTTCTTGTGGGATTATTCCCGGACTGTTGTGTGCTCACAAATAGGATAAGATCTGACTGTAATGGGACACAGCTTTGTTTCAAGAAATCAAATTGTATGGGTCTAGATGTGTTCATGGTTGAATGTAAATTTACTTCATTCGTGTAGTCCTCCAGGAAATGCCTGTGAAAGTGTCTTAAAAGTAGCCAAAACAAAAGCAGATCTATTGGTTTGTTTTTGTCTCACTGAAGACAAATGTAACGTGACCCCGTTGGGGAAAATAAATGTGGATCAGCTAAGGCATGTTTACCAATAAATCTTTACTTGAGCGTGATCTTAGCATTATTAAGAGCACAGTTTTGCTGGATATTTAATCTGATATCCTCAGAACAATTTTACCATTGTTGTCACGTGACCTGCTAGGCACGTTTGAGATAATGGCACAATAAAAATAAACTGTGGGTGTACAGGCAAGAGCATTTGAAAATAACTAACATTGTCCCACATGAACTTTGGGGACTGAGCTTCCACACAGGAAAGGAATAGAAAGCAAATTCTTGTGCGTCAGAATGTGTTGGAGCAGATAAGGCCTTGCTGCTAACTCATCCGGCTAAAAGATAGTGTTAATAGTTTTTAGGCTTGAAGAAAACACTGAAGTAAACCAGAGAACAAATCATCCACCAGACGCCGCTGAGAGGCCCCTGAAGTCTGGACTCGTTAAAAGGGACGATACTAATTAGGAGCACTGCTGACAATCCAAATATTAGCTTTACGAGGCCAACACTTTGACCTCTAATGGTCATCACTGCAGCAGACCTCCGGTGCGTCAGCTCTCGCAAGTTTGAGTTTAAGACGTTGTACAGACTTGTGTGCTTTGGAGAGCTCACAACCACGGGAGGTTGGGAGGACTCAAGCTAACCAACTTGCTTGAAAACACTCTACATTCCCCAGATGCTTATTTCAGAATTTGATGAGCACCGCTGGGTAGGACTTGTCAACATTTTTGGTCGCACAAGAAACCACATTTGGCAGCGCAAAAAGTCTCTCACTGTGGTTGTGAAGGGTGTTGGTAAAAACACAAAGATTTCATTACCTCTCTCGCATTGAGCTCCGGTGAAGCCGTAGGTACACACACATCTGTTGGGAGCCACACACCGTCCTCCATTAAGGCAGCCATTTTCACACACCGCTGTGAAAATTGAGAAAGAAGTCAAGTTTTGTTGACCTTGTACTCTACCAGTACGATATCTTGTCTTTTGAGTACACAGATTTCTTGCTTGATGTGAACAGACAATACCTAAAACTGATGGTAATCATTTTTTCCCCCAAGAATAATAACATTTATTCATTTATTTTCAGAATCTTGCATCATTTTTGGATGTGGGAGCACACTGGACAACCCACAGAAACGCACGCAAACTCCACCCAGTGAGGACAAACCCGGCCGGGATTGAATCCTCAACCCCAGAAATATGAGACCGACACGCTAAGCACTCGTCCTAGTCCGCCAGAAAAATAACAATATTATACTAATAAATAATCTTCTATGTTTGATTTACAGTGAATGTGTGTTGCTGTATCTAGAGAAACATCAACCTGTCGACACTGTAATACTTCGGCATAATGCCATAAAAACTAAAAGGAGAATATACTATTTTTTGGCCTATGTTGCAAGACTGTTTTTCTTACATAGGCACGCCGAAAAAAAAGTTAATATGTTAAATATATAACTAGGTGTTGACAGGAACAGTAAATCTAATGTCTCTTTGTGATTTCAAATAATGTAACAACAACAATACACTAATACCCTGCTTAGTATGTGTCCATTCACAAGTACATACCTTTGCACAACTTGAGTATATCTCTTAGAGATAACCCTAAACTTTAATTTAAAAAATCAAGTATTATGTAGCTGAAAACAAACTTTGGGGCCACAATAGATTTTTTTATTCTTCTCTCTATATTCAGCCTATGGTGTGTGTGTTGTTTCAACTGGTAGTTTTGATTAGATTCCTTCAAAACAAAAGAGAAATAACTGTGACACTTACGTTGACCGCAGTGGTTTCCCACGTAGCCTTTCTGACAGAGGCAGTGGTCCTCAGCACACGAGCCCCCATTCATGCAGCGGATGCTACAGTGCTGGACTGTGGGCAGAACAACACAGATCAACTAAAAACGATATCCATCAACCATCTTAAGTAAGACTGTAGAAAGCGTAACAAAGATCTCAGCTATATTAACACCTCCATTGACTCCATTAATAATGAAAAGTTCGATAAAAAGTCATTTGTACAGAGAATCTGGTGAAAAAGATCAGGTTTTGATATGTATTTATGAGTGCTGGGAACAACCCACCTGATTTGGATCCACAAGTTGTTGAGATTTGGCCAGTGGGGCAGGTGCACAAGTTGGGTCTGGAGCAGAAACCATCTCCGCAACTACTGCGGCATATGGCTGCAAAAAGCACATAACACGCAGTGTTACATTTCAATGAGTCAGCATTGCACGTGAAAGAGAATACAAACAAAGTCCACTGCAGATTCGTTAAAGCAGAGGCCACATGTTGTTGAGCCATTGTCGAATTTTGGGACTTGCCATAAAAGTGCAGCAGTTACTGTTTTTAGTTGCAGCAGGCTATTTTTTTTCCATGGCTTTCGTTCCCACAGCCTGTTGTCGGCCTTGCAGCTCTGGTCAGGTAAAGTCCAGCCACTGACCCTTAGTCCCTGAACCCCACTGCTAAACAATGTCATTAGAGCCGTGACAGGCATCCTGGCAGGCAGCCGGCACGCCAGACTGCAATCATATGAGGCTACAGCCCCTCAGACCTTCCTGTCTACCGAGGCAGGGGGAGCGAAAGCCAGCACAAACTATAAAAAGCAACTTCCAAAACAGTGGCGCTGTAAATGAACAAGAATTTCAAATTTCTCCTGGCTGGGGGGGGTCTTGTTGTCTTCTGCCATTTTATAATCAGGCATTCACCAAATGAGTGAAGAGATGGATTTACGCTCAAAATTGTAGATTTTTGTTGTCGTGTAGTAATTCTTTTGGTCGTGTGTTGAGTATTCAGGTTTTTTTTCCAATTTTCAGAATCAGTACAGAGCAGAAAACCAATATCAAGATTTTGTAATAAGAGAGAGTGGTTGTTGTTGACTGTAAATGGGTATTTTTCCTGTTGACACTTACGGACAATGCACTTGTTTCCTCCAGTAAGAGTCTTCCAACCGAGGCAGCAATAGGCATTGTTCCTTGAGCCACACACATTGGGTCTGTAGAGAGATTATTATGAGTTCATGTATTCAGCTGTCATAGAAAAATGAAAGCCTTTACTAATAAAGGAATAATATACTATATACAGAGTGTCTCAAAACAATTGAGGTCATTTCAAATCCAAACATTTATGTAATTGCACGTCCTTTGGCAAATGTTGTCGAAAAGACTTCATTGTGAAAATAAAACAATCCTTGTGAAATTGGATGACACAATCGATTTCTTTTGATTAAAACAATGATATTCAAACCCTAAAGGTCATTAAAAAGTCTGATAAGTTATTTCAAATAAAAATACATTTATTTTTATCGGAAGTGCATTTTTATGGGCGGCAAATGATGTAAACCATATAATGGCCCACACAAGAAGCTTAAACTCAGCTTTTTTTTTCCATTTCTTCCCAAAACTAGATGGAGAAGGTCACTTAAACAGTGTCCTTGTAAATATGTCGCTGCTTCACTTGTCTTATTTATTTGTGTTGAAATACAGCAAACATTTGTAAAAACTGCTGTAAGAGAAGATGCTATTGCAAGGGCCATAACTCAAAATGTCAATATTCGAGACTGGAAAATTTTACAGTTGATGAATATGAGACCAGAGATTAATCTAATTGTGTTTAATCTTTAAATCTGATGAGAAAGCACACATTTCTGCCCAGTTTGAAGTCGAAACGCATTGGATAAACTCATTTCGTGTTTGCATTTAGTTTTTAAGATCAATGGCAATAAACGAGTTCATGCAAAGACGACTCAACGTTTAACGCTAAATCTTTAGTCATCTTGCAAAAAGTTGCTTGACCCTTGCTTGAATCCTTCCATCTATCTGAAGAACTACATTTGTCCACACCCGATCTATTCAAACAAGTCCCGTTGACACTGCCTTAGCCATTCCGCCCCCTACAGGTGTTCCCTAGGTGTGCAAATGAGAGACTAGAATGGCAGTTGACCCGCGGGGTCAGTGGATGTAACTCCAACCAGATCCATGAGGTAATCACGAGGATGTCAGAAACATTCTTCTGCTGCTAAGTCAGCGTGACACAGCACGCAGCCTCTTCCTGAGCGCAGATGTTCCCATAAATGAACTTAAAGCACGTCAAATAAAAATGTCTACTGTGTGACCTTGGTCAGGTGCTTGCTGTCATCGCCACACACAGATGTTCCCTTTCCCTTGCCTTTTGTTTTCTCGCAAACACGCGCAAAATAAGCAGGCAATCCAGCAGAGACCGACTGTGTACAGCTGCAGATGTGATTTCTCCACTTTTTGGGGGGCCAGAAACAGGATTAGGTTGTTTCCCTCGCTCTCTTTCTCTCTCTTTCTCTCTCTCTGCCACAGCCACACACGACCAATGGCCTCCTTTGTTTGGATGTAATTTATTATCGCAGGCAGCAGGAATGTGATCTCCTTGCCAGTATTTAATTGCTAAGCTTTGCTCCAAACTTCCCCATCACGGACAATCTTACTCATCTCGGGCAGCCTTGCATTGTTGTTGTTATTAAAACATGGACACACATATCCCCCGACCTTCAGGGCCCATAAAGGACAAGGATTACTGTGTGTGTGCGTGTGTGTAGCATTCTATCAGACATGTGAATAGGAAAAATCCATGAAAGCAATGTTTTCATCCAAATCAGTAAATCTTGAGTATTTCATTACTGTTTTTAAAGCAAATTTTAATGCAACATCATTTGACTTTAGTATTTTTTGTGAGAAGAAATGATCATTTTTCTTCATTTCCTACTGGTTATTACTTGTATCTTTTATCAACAACAGTAATGGAGGAGTCATCAAGACAACACATAGAATCTATTGAGTGGCAATGTTGTTGTTTTGAACAGTAATTACAAGCCCTTCCTAGTCAAAATGGGTTGGACATCAATTGATGTCAGTGGCACCCAATAATTTTTGTAACCAATAGTGGCGCGCAATTAAAACGTGATTTTTATCGAGATTACTGAAGGAGTTAAATTCATCAAATTAAATCCATTGACAACAGTAGGAAGGCTATGAGTGTGTTTTCATAGTTTGAATGTATCAAGTAGTAATATGTCAAAGTTACAGTGTGGTCAGTCTAAATTTTTAGAAAATCTCGGGTTTGTCTATCAATGGCCTCCATTGAGTCAAGGGGTTTCACTTTATGTATTTGTGTTTATCTCTGTTATCACGAGATGTAAAATGTTGTTATTGGCATATTTATATTGTATGGGCAACCATAGGCTTCTAAACCATGATTAAAACTCTTTAAGTGCCATTAACCTAACTAAGACACCCAATCATGTGGTACATAAAAACTAAATTAAAATACTTCCATCGTTTAGCACTAGTAGATGTCCAAAATATTTGAACTGAAGTGACACTGTGATTAATTTGGAAACGCCCTTGATGGTGATAGATGTCCAATTATATGACTTTTTCATCATTCTCGTGATAAATTTAAAGGAGTTAATCGATTTGAATTGGTCATGTGTTAACAACAAAATGAAAACTCTTCAAATAAGTTTATCACTAGTAGACGTACAATCTCTGTGGATGGTCGCTAACCTTTAAATAGGTATTTAAGGTGACTCTTTAGTTCAGGGGTGGTGAACAAATAGGATACAAAGAGACAACATTTGAAACTGTGAGGGTCAAATACCCTACATCAGAAGCAACATTTTAAAAATCCAATCAGCCAAAGTATTTGTTTTATATAATTTGTGTTTTTTCATGGGCCCTGGTGAATTTGAGTGTGTTTTAAAAGAGAATAAAAATAAGAGAGTATAAGAAATATGGCAAAGAGCTGCATTGATTTGAGCCAGGAGCCGGATGTGGCTCGAGAGCCGCGTGTTCGCCACCCCTGCTCTAGTTAGTATATTTGAGTAGTTTGGGGAGAGTTTGTAAGCACATGAAAGAACTACTTTAGAGTACAAATGTATGCAAATAAATCAAGGCGGATCTCATGATGTAGGGATTATGTGAGAGTTACATTACCCTCCGAGCACGTCCGTCCCTCCCCTCCTTTTGGCTCTGGCGGTTCGGGGTTCGGTGGGGCGAACTTCTACGCTGTCCGGAACTTCGGCGGCTTCTCCGACCAGGACGCAGAGGCACAGCTGGGCCAGCAGAAACATCTGCAGGAGCAGTCCTCCTCCGCACTTATTCTCCCGCATAGTCATCCACTCTCCTCAAGTCTGCTTTAACTCGATGTCCAGCCGTCCAAGTGAGGAGTGTCAAAGCTGTAAAAACAATAAGAGAGCGATAAAGTCAATGCAAAAAAAAGGAAAAAGAAAAAAAATCTGCGCAATTCATATTTTCAACGCACAAAAAAGTGCGCACAATTACTTTGCGTCCAGATGAGGAGATTGGCTTGACAGCCAAAAGTTGAGTTCTTCTCACGAAGCTATGATGATGATGATAATGATAATGATGATGATGATGATCCAAGTTCAACTTCCTTTGAAAAGATGCGCACGGTCACGCGTGGAGTGGGCCCGTGCGCATCCAGCTGCGTGTGGATCCACTCGAGAACATTTAGAGAAGCTGATGCATTCCACTGAAAAGCCACTGACTCTCTCTCCCTAAGTCGGCTCTTTCCTCATCCCTTGCCTTGCTCAACTTTACCCCCTCAAAAAAAAAAAAAAAAAAAAAACTCCCCTCCGGAGTCAAGCATCCCACCCACGCCCACCTAAATTCTGCTCTCGCGATACTTAAAATCGTCTGCAGGGGGAAAAAAGGTTTCATTTACTCTACATGTCTACTATTAACTAGAAGACTCTTCATTTCAACTTGTGTACTCTAAAGTGGAAAAAGTAGTTGATATATATAAAATAAGATACATAAATAAGTAATATATCCACATCCTGTATTCTTAAACATATCTCATTAAAAATGTGCCATATCCACACTAAGGTAAACAGGTTGAAAAAACATCTTAATATGTATCATTTTCTATTCCACTTATCCTCACATGGGTCACCGGGGTGCTAAAGTCTATCCCAGCCACTTGTGTACACCCTTAAATAGATGCCAGCCAATAGCAGAGCACAAGGAGATAAACAACCATTTATGCTCACACAAATACCTGGGAATAATTTAGAGCAGTGGTGGGTAAATTATTCCCGGATGGGCCGCGGTGGGTGGAGTTTTTTGTTCCAACCCATCGTGAGGACACTTTTTCACCAATGTGGCATCCAATCAGATTGCAGTCTGGTGCTTCTTATTTCCACAGAAACCTCATTGGTTAAACTGCCTGTAAGGAATGCCTGCCTGTGTGGGTTTTCTCCGGGTACTCCAGGTTCCTCCCAGTTAAACGGATTGGATAACTACTGTCAATTGTGTGAGTTTTTATGGTGAACTATTACATTAATTAAACAATTGTTTCATTTAGGGCAACATTACATGAAATTTGCTGAGTTGGACCAAGTACTCGAGTATAATCATGCCATTCAGCTAGTGTTGAATAATATGCAGTTCATATTTACAGTGAGAGTACAGTACGTTTTAGAGGAATTTGGTCAAGGCGAGTGATAGTTTTCACACTCTTCAAGTCTGCGACCCCACCCAGCAAATACAGAGCGGCTCTGGCTGTGTTGAAGCCTTCTGTCATTCTAAAAGGAAGCCAGACATGTTGACACACTTGCACTGATCATGGCCACGTTTTCCTCTTTTTGGTCAGATGTTAGTTTTTGCACCTACACAGCTATTCCAGGTATAGAACACATCTTCATGGAGTATTGGCTTGAGTGGTGAAAAAATACTCGAATACACTACACGAATCTATAATACTATCAAAGGGTTTGTCAGCTTGGGCAGTTTCTGATACAAACTAACTAGCAGCTTTCTCACATCAATGTCTCCAAATGATTCATGATATTTTCTTTCTTTACAATTTGGCTTGTTTGAACACCTGCAAACGCCTGACACGCGTCCTCCCAAAAATACCATCAGACTGCCTCGCTAAATATGGAGGGCAGTGGCGTCTGTTCATAAATCAGAACACCCCTGCTTAGATGTTGCTCGTCTCTGTACAACAAGTCTGGTGTGGGTCGGTTGACCCACGCATACTGTCCGGGTCAAAATTGGCATTTGATCGACAAATAGACTAAATGTAATTTTTTTGACAGTGAAATTTCTAATGTCATGTTGCAAAAGGTTTGAATTTCAACACTCCCTCGCCTAGAATTAGTTTTTTCTAGTTTCTTTAGTAGTTCTGTCAAGTAGAGAATTATAGGCGTACCCTTAAATCATACAAACATAAATTTGCTTTGGTGGGGCAGAGTTTTCAAAACAGTGAATACATGATACAAGTGTGAGATAGGAAAGGCCATTTAAAAGTATCTTGTTGTCTCACTTATAGTATTCCGCGTTTTATAACATTTTCTCCCCACTATACATTGTGTGCAATAGTTACTAATCCAGCATTGCCAATATAAGTCCGATTGGAGCACATATACTGTATACATTATCCATCTTCTCAAGGTATGGACAACTTTAGAAGTGCAATGAAATACTAGAGCAAGTGACTTTAAAATGAGAAAAGACCACATTTCCAGCAGAAATCCATCACAAAGTCTTAAAAAATAAGCAATCACATCGCACTAGAAGGCTTGAAATTATCATTAATTCTAGTTTTGAGTTTTTGTGTCTTTCTGATATATAATTGATATTTTCAAAGAGTTTGGAGATAGCATTGGGAAACTCAGGATGCAATAAGGCATTTATATATAAAATGCATCCACCTATTGAAAAATTCAAGTTACGAAAACATTCCTGGAACAAATTAATTTCTATCACAGCATTCCAAAACACATTTTTTTGTCTTTGTAAAACAACAACACAGTTGCATCGTCACATTAAATTCAGAGTTCAACTTTTCTAAGTGCACAGGTTTTTAGTTCCAAGGCATGTTTTTGTTCAACCCAGATAATATAACAATGATTAGCATACACTTTAAATATGGTTAAATATGGCCGGTAAATCAGCTAATCGCAAAATCTGTGATTCGTCCACTGTCTAAACAACCATTTTTGGCAGCTCTAGTTTAGAAAGCAAATAAACGGCCAAGCGTTCCAGGCGTGGCCTATTCCCTTCTTCCTTGCTAAAGACTTGACATCTACCGAAAGAAAACCTCCCCAAAATAAAACCCTCCCACCTCATCTTCATTCTTCCACCCCCTTTTTTTTTATTCCTCATTCTTTCTCATATCCGAGCATGGGTGTGATTTTTTTGGGCCCAAAAAAAATAGCTGATCTCAGAATCCCGTTATAGCAAGAATGTCGCAGAGCTTTGCCGAATACTTTGATTTAAGTGCTAAAACGGAACGTGGGTTCTGGCTAGGTTCGCACCACGCCGTTTTGGCTGTAAGAAGCCAGCTCATTCCAAACATCCTGCTTCATCAAGCAAACTTTGCATGCACATCGCAATCATTCTTTCATTAAGCTGGGCTCTGGCCTGCTTGGTTCTTATTTCCCGAGGCCGATCTTAATAGCCGAGATGGAGATCGTCTCTGGCTGGGTTGTGGCCTGTAACCCAGTGAGACTTTCTCACACTGCGTGTTGTCTTTGGCCGAGACCGACGCGGTTCATTTCCTTTTGTCTTGTGCAGCACAACTTTTGCCAATATTCATGTGCAATGTTTTTAAGAAAAAAAATCTGTAGCAGTCATCAATGTATTTGGGCCCAGTTGTGGTTACTTTTACCATCTCCCTCTCGTACATACAACTGAGGTAGAATCTCCCTTTATGAAGCCATTTTTTGCCATGTTTTCTTGGAAGGCTGCTTCCTAGAAGTAATCCGAACACACAGAGCTTTAAGTGTTGACCTTTCACCTACGCTTCATTTCATGATGAAAACGCTCTTTACCGAGCAAGACAGGAGAGGAACGCTAGAGTGAGTCATCAGGGGTTTAACAACTTTTTTTTTTCTATCTAGAACCCCGCCTCTAACATCACTCCTGATCGGGAAACTCAATGACGGCATGGAACAATGAACACCATCAATTATTGATCAGGAAAAAGACGCTAAATGCAATAGAATCTAGAAAATCAACTATCTGTAGATGAAATATCGGTGTCTCATTGGCTACCATTGACAGTGATAGACATCCAATCCATTTGGTCTGGGAGGACTGGCAGTGAATGACCACCAACCGTCTGCTGGTACTACAGATTGCAACCACATGCGGGGAAATGACCTTGGACAGATGTATAAACACTCTTGTCTAATGTGTCTAATCCCGTCATAAGTTCTCAGTGGTGTAATGAACTACACTACTTTGACTCAGAGTCATTCACTTCCTGTTTGTTGTAAAGTTGGAAACAAATGTGAGAGAAAAAAAGATAATCATTCATGGGAAACGCCTTCACATTACACAAAGAGCCAGACACTTAAAGGCGGAATAACAAAACTAGATAAAAGAATAAATATTTACAGATTCTGAGAGAGTTAAAGACAGAAATAAATGACAAGAGAAAGAGTGCCCGTTCGACGTAGTTTGTCACCTGAAGGCCCGTTGGACAGTGTATTTGGCTTCCATCCAGCCTCAGCCCACCGCCCACGTATCTTTGGGTACGTGTGTTTGATGCCGAGTCCTCAGCACACACAAATCTGACCATCTTAGGCATGGAAAACATTCCCTCTTGAGTTTTTGCCGCCACCATCTGCGAGAGACACACAGGCACAGATGGAGATTTCCGCAAACACACTGCATATGAAATAGACACACAGAGATCCTATTATACTGCACACCACTTGTGGACTTGTCAATTTTAGGAGTGTTATGACACTGAAAAAACGTGATCATACTTGGCACTGCTTCATTGGAACCCACTGCCGGAAAAGAGGAAACGAGGATGTGGAGTGTTTCCGAGCGAGTATCTTTTACAAATACTGAATGTATAGCATAGAGTCAACATCATCGGCAAGACAGTATATTTATCATTTTTCTAGCATGTTTTACATCTGACGTCATGGAAAAGGAAGAAAAGCACAAGTACGACTAGCGGCACCTGCTTTCCTTTGATAGAAGACAGACTGTTTTGTCAGCATACTGTAAAAGAGGTCAATGAAAAGCTAGGATTACAGCAAAAGAAACCTCATTGGAGCAAAAATTTGGGCTAATTGGCATCGGATGCACATGAAGTCTTTTTAGGTGACTTCCATTTGAAAAAGTATGATCACTTTGCGACTAGAACTCAAGACAGAAGAGCAGAAAGGAAAATGAACTTCAATGGAGAAGCTGCCAAGAGAAGAGTTGGAAATCAAATGTCTTTAGTTCATCTGTTGTCTTGTGCTGCAATGTTCCAGTCCCGATCTCCCCTTCATCATGACGTGTCTCACACACACACACACACACACACACACACATGCATACACGAAGCAGAAGCTAATGCCTTCAAGCAGCATTGACCTATTTTCCATTGGAGCAGCAATAAAAAGACAGTGGAAAGATGGAGATTTCAGACAAGGTGAATCCACTATAGCACAAAGTTGGTGAATGTGTGTGTGTGTGTTTGTATTTGCATGAACTTGCATGGGTGTGCTCATTTCTAGGCCAAAAGTGCAAAGGCTGTTTGGAAAATATCCATCATGTGACCTAATCACCTTTATACGTATACATTATATTAAAGCTCAAGGGATTTTAATCATATTAGATCCATGAACTGTAAATGTCATCAACTCTAACTTGGAATGATCAAGTGTTCCTGATTTGTGGCATCGGAATAACAGGCAGTCGGGGCAGACAAAGTAGTGAGTCTCCTTTGTTTTTGTGTTAGCAAAGCATCACATGACTCCTCCTCCTCCTGTCCATGGCAGGAACTTGAGCAGGTTCGTACCACCAGAGTGTTTAAGTGTTGCCAGTGTTGTTTAGTTTCCTTCGAGATGTGAACTCTGCACGACTCTGATAACATTCAGTGGAGGAACAATTTCACGCTCTTGTGCTTCGGGCCCTTTTATGACTTAAATTGTTCCACTAAGGCGCTGTGGAGTCTGGTACCAGTTTGTCATATTTTTGTCAAAAGCCCTACAGTCAATTCTGGAAAGGAATCCCAGCACAAAATAGATTCATAAATTAAACTTGGGTTTGGAGGGTGGCGTGGGTATGTATGTAATCCTAAAGACATTAACAAGAGGAAATATATTCCGTCAGATTGTTTTTTTTTTTACTTGACTGCTAATCATAGTGACGTTTAATGCACCCATGTGATTCAAAACACTGTAAACGAAGAACAACAAAAAAGTAGTTTTGCTAGTTCCATTTTTAATGCATTCCAGATGAACTACATTAGATTTTTTTTTTACATTCAGTCCATGATCAGAAAATATACTTGTACTGTCCAGCATTAGACAGTTTTATCTCACTGCTTTGTGTATTTTGGATCATTTTAAGACCCAAAAGGCCCACATTTCTAACTTGGGTCCATAAACTTTTGATAAACCGCTCTACAGTTACTACACAAAATGGTAAAATGGCAGCCATCCTACTGTGCAAAGTTTATTTTGACAACATACCAACACAGCAATTGTGGGCAAATGTATAAATATTATTCCAAGAATCCTTCATTTGGAGGATCAAAGCTCTATTGCGTCATCCCGAAATTACCTCTAAACGTTACCAAGACATTTTTCTTGAATAAATTTGAGACTTTTCGAAACAGTGTTGCTATGAGACAAACTTGATGACACTGTTTCCCACAAAGAATAAACTCATCGACTGTGATGATCCAATTCAATTGAACTGGGAGGGGCTCCCTGGCACCCAGTGAGTTAAGAAATCCCAGTGTTTGCTGGCACTACAAAATCTGACCACATGGAGTGAATTAGCCATGACCTCTCAGTAAGTGACTGACCTTGTTGTACCTGACACGCACCACACTTTTTCTCCTGGGGAGTCCAGCTTCGGGCGAGGTCCTTGTGACTCAGAGGGAATCCACAGGGACGTCACAAAGCTGCCAAAGCACTGGGAGTGGAAAGAAATGCACATGTTCAGCACCAATTGTTTTCGGGTTGTCCGAGCCCTAGTTTGGTGAGGTTACAATCAGATAAGGCCCAGAATCTATTAGTGTTTAACGTTGGCACAGCGTGAAAACCCACGATAAATATCCGGCAAAATGATAAACATTGGTGAAATAAGTAGGTATAACAGTGTTAACATATTCATAAGCACATTAATTAAACCAAAGGGAGGATCACAGGATGTTTCATGTTAAATGCATCACTTAAGTCATTGGCGCCATCTTGTGGAAAAAAAGATACACTGAAAAGTTTATAAAATCAATTTCCGCGTCCCAACATACATATAGGCATCAAGTTCATTCCGCTAAAATATTAACTTTAAAATCTAAAATTTTTACTCTGAAGTGTACCTAAATGTTTAGTGTTTGGCACAGCTATTCGAGACATGCCAAAAAAAATTTCTTTGTCATATAATTATCACATAACAAAAAGTCACACTATATAAAAGTAATTGAATTCAATTTCTCTGTGTGGTTGTCCTCTGGTAGTGCCGCCAGCCACTGATTAAATGTGTATATGAGTGCAAGAAAGAAGGCAAAAACCTGGCCAACGAAAAAAATATTTTATTTAATATGAAGTTTTTCACCTAAACAAACATTTTCAAGCAAAACAAGAGCCAAAATGTACCACAGTTCTCACCCAATTTCACTGCTTGTTCTTCTATTTGCTTTGAAAGCCATTCCATCTTAGAAGAACAGCATTTATTTTTACTTTGACAAATGTAAGAAATGAAAACCACGGTCAAACGCAGAAACTTACTCGGGCTGTGAAACTTGACACGTGTGGGGATGACTGTTTGGCAAAATCTAGGGGAATGGTCATAGACAAACTGGGTTAACAAGACAATAAGGGTCAGGAGTGTGGCATCAGAGGCAGTGGATTGATTGGTCGACACACAAAGGCAGGTGAAATCAATGCCTGATCAAGACATGCTTAAGAGAACCAAACAAACTCAAACCCTTACAACATTTAACGTTTTAAGGCCTAAAAGGAAATTACTGACACAAATTACCCCCAAATTAAGCTACTTTAAAAGTTTCAATCATCATCACATTTTTTAGAAGTAATTGAAAGATATTTAATATTCCAAATAAAAATGAGGAATTTTGAGTACAACCAGATTGTCTCATGACATTTTGAACTTCCTATATTCTAAGAATCATCTCATCTCATTTTCTGAACTCATTAAGATCGCAGGAGGTGCTGGAGCCTGTCCCAGCTGGCCCAGGGAGAACATGCAAACTCCACACAGATGGACATGACCAGGAATTGAACCCAGTGCTGTAAGGCTGGTGCACTAACCACTTGCTCCATTGTGCTGCCACCTTTGCATTGTATATTTATTTATTAATCATGCCGCATTCTGATCCTCAGTTCAACAAATGCAAGTGGACGGATTTGAAATTGGCCCTCGCATCCAATAAACAGAGAGACCCTCGGAGACAAAAGTTTGGACCCCCCAGTGGATGGAAAATACAGTGTTGTCTGTTCATGCAGTTTTCTACAATAGATACAGAGGCAGCTGTGATGACCACTTGCCTCTTTATGTTAGTGTCCATGCACGACAGGTGTTTTGAGGCAAAGCTGGCTGCTCCCCGTCACGATGGGCATTTGGCTGTGCATGTGGAACCACACCAGGTGACCGACACTAAGGAAGACCCGGTCGCATGTCCGAACCTGCTCACACACAAGCACAACTGGCATGTTGAATCGTCTCAACTTCTGGTCCCATCCCACGCCTCGTGTTGTTGATACCAACCTGGCCATGTGGATCGACCAGCAATAGGTGCCGCACGATGGTTCTGTCCATCCCGCTGAGAACATACTGACCGCGGGCCGAGCTGCTCTCTCGGACCAGGAAGTCTCCGTTGTGTGCCAGAAGTGATTCGGCTCGCTCTCTTTCTAACCTGAGCACAGAATCACAGTATTAAAGTTATTTGATATACTGTCATTTTTAGAGCACAGGCTGCACCCACCAAATTTTAGCAAGAAAATAATATAAAGTTGTACCTCTACTTAGGGAATTAATTTGTTCCAGAACTGTTTTCGTAACTTGAAAATTTCGTAAGTAGAGCAGTACTTTATATGTAAATTCTATCATTCGTTCCACAGTCCTCACAGAATTGATAACCCACCTGCCATGAAACCAAGCCTCTTCCTGGATCAGGTGGTGTGTTTCACAAATAGGAGAATATGGATTACACCGTAGTTCACAATCAGGTGGGTCTAAAGCAGAAAGTAGGAAGAAATATATAACAATTAGTGGTGGAAAGTTTAGAAGTGTTAATATTCTGTTGTGGAACTTATACATGTTTTAGTACTTGTTTTAGAACATTTTTTTAAAGACCACATGATAATGTATTTTATGATCATAGATACAGCACATTTCCTAAAAGAAACGAGGCACTGTTCGGTCATTGCATTAAATCTATTTTTATTTTCCTTTGATTCCAGCTTTTAGGGATGATTATTATCGTGAGTGGCATTTAAATGCGGCTCAATAAAGATTTGACAATATTCATTTTTGTGACTAATGGACTAATACAACCGTAGGAGGGAAGGCAAGAGTTTGCAATTTTTCCTTGCCGTCTCTTATATACACATGCAATATTGTGTGTTATAAAAATACTGCGACGACACTGCGGGCAAACAAAAGGAAATAGAGAAAATATGCATTGAAAGAAACATGTTAAAGTTGTACCTGTTGATCGGTCATCCGTATTCTGTGCTATCGAACAATTTTCATACAAAGAAATTGTTGCCAAGGACCCAACCTGAAAGAAAACAATATGAAATTAAAAAATAAAAGTCTGTCTTCCTTCTTTAAACCTTTCATGATTGATTGATTAAAGATTTTGTTTGCATGAACGCTTTTTTTTTTCATTGTTTTTCTGGTGGAACAAGAGGCAAAAATAATAATATAATTCTCAATAATTAAAATGATAATAAATATAGTGAGGGAAAATATTTCCTCTCTTTGGGTAACCTTGCTGTTTCTTTATCATTCCTTTATTTAATTATCACCAACGGAAATACAGTGGTCTATTTTTCCAAATAAAATTTCTCGTCAATCTGTCTGAAATTCAACTATTGTTGAGTCTTGTTCGTCATGAAGGACTCAATTTTGTCCATTTCGAAAACTAATTTTCCTCCAGAATCATATACAGTTTGTCAGAACTTCAAATGGTTGAAAAGTTTTTGTTTTTTTTTTGTCAGCATTACCTGGTTCTCGTCCACCCTCGTGACCCGCATGTCCTCAAATCCCTTCTTTGGAGTCACATTATAGTAGTGATGACGCAAACTGGAAACATCGTGATTGTTATCAATGGCAGCTTTCGTCTCGGTCAATGTCTCCTCTCGACTCCGTATGTTGCAAACTCTGCCATCTGATCTACACGCAGAAGATGAATTATGAGAAATCCGCAAACAAACAAGAGCAGCACAAACAACATTAGTCACCAAGCAGACCTGGGATCAGTGGAGACGAGCAACGGCGTGTGACATAGGAGCTGTTTGAAGCGAAACTCGAAGGCCCAACCGATGCTACGGATGACATCGGCCGCTCGACCTTGAGGGCACTCGAGGATATGACATGCTAACACAGACACAAACAAATACGAACTATGAAACTAAATTATAATCTAAGATAGGGAAAAATAATAATAATAATCCACATTACCTCTTTGATTGTTTTGGTCTTTGGCTACATATGCAATGTAGTCTTCCATGTCCTGAAAACGAATAGCATCACAGTTTGTTAAAAAAAAAATCCATGTAAATATTATGTCATCAGCACCTGTTTATTTATTTTTTATAAAACTGCTTTGACCATAAATCAATGAGCAGACAGGTGCATAAAGTAGAATGAATATAGTTATTGCGCTGCAGACTTGGAGACACGTGGCATGCTATTTCTTGACTTGCTGTTTTGATATATTTGTCCAGCAATTGGCTTACAGTGCAGGAAACTTGGGCTGAACTTTCTAGTTTGTGTCATATGAGAATTTAGTGTTGCCTCAGAAGGAACCTCATGGATGGATGCTGGATAAGAGAAATTGCTTTTAAAGGTGACAAGACTGCAGCTCGCAATGGTGACCTAGCAGTGGCAATTTGGGAATGTTGACATTTTAGGCTGAAAATTATGTGGTTCCAAGTTATTGGGTCACTGGCAGCTGGTGGCCAATGAGTTAACTTAATGTAAAAATTTAATTTACCAGAAAAAAAATTCTCCACATAAAACTAAATAGATAAAGGTGGTACGTAGACCCAGTATTAACAGTTCATTATTTAATGAATTAAAAGAAAAAACATATTTTAATACATAGGCCTATTCAAGTCGGTTTATCGATGAAACTGATTGAGAAATAATAAATATATTTCATCTATAAAGGTACTGTGATACATAACAAATGCCAGTGTAAATATATGTATGCACATGTATAAATATATAATGGGCGCTACTGTGCATAATTTACCCACAAAACTATGGGCCGGCTCATTGAAAAGGTCATTCAAAGTATGTCTTCATATGAAATCAGTCCGGGTACCACTTAAAGTAGAAAATTATATTTTTGAAGGTTTTAGGTCTCTAAAAATGACCAGACAGTAATATTGAATTACTTTTTTTTTGCACCATTTCAATATCTTAAAATGGCATTTCAGACCTTATATGTTTTTAAATATGTAATAATTTTACAAATGTTTAATACTGAACTGAATTACAAATTCGTAGGGAATTTAATTTTTGCTTTAAAGTAATTCAACGCCCCATAAGATCCGTTCACATGAGATTGAATTAAAAGAGTGTGTGATGCATGTCACATGTGAAAATACAAACATACTTGGTCTCCCCCAGAGGCGAATGAAATTGCTTGGACGGAGTGTTGAGTAATTTTCTAGGAAAGAGAGAAGAAAGCTCTGTTTCTACGACCCAGTTCAATAGGTCAGAGAGTGCGGGGCTTTGGAGGGCTCACCTGCGAGGAGGCCCCCAGAAGAGTCAGCGTGTCTGGGGAGACGCTAAGGATGACCCGCCTGCCCGAAAACTGCAGGTTGCTCCGGCCCAGAACGCACGACAGCCGTTTATGTTCAGGCTAACAAAGGGTGCAGAAAAATAGCTTGTTTCCTAGATTTTGTCAGTATATTTCAGTGTAACGTGGGAAATGTGTGGGCAACTTACAGTCTTTGTTTTCACTGCGCTTTTGGCCGTCGTCCTCTTGCACAGTCTGTTGATTGCCTCTCTGCGTGACATTATAAACACAGTAAGCTCTGATTTGCATGCAGATTTCAAATCATTTAACATGTCAACAGTTTAAAAAGTATCAACTGAGTACTTGCCAAGTTCATAAGAATAATGTTTTTATTGGAGTGCAGCAAAATCTAAAAAGTCACGAGTTACAGTAATCCCTCGATTACCGCGGTTAATGTAGACCAGAAATGGCTGCGATAAACGTAAACCCGCAAAGTTTGTGGATTTTCACATTTTTATGAACGTACAAAAACAATAAATACATTTCAAAAAATGAAATTCCACCCTGGAAAAAAAATCTGCGGTGTAGTGAAAGCGTGAAAGTTGCAGCCGCACAATTCGAGGGATTACTGTATCGCATGTAACTATCAAATCAGAAGAGTCATGGTCTAGTTAAAACGTATTTTCGTAATGGTAGACTTTTTGGTTTTTGCTAGATTGGCACACTTTCTGAAAACTTTCTTGCTTAACTGTTATCTCACTGACTGCCATTGACAGCAAAAGACGTCCAATCTGTTGTTTACAGTGGCACCGACACGTGATGGTTGATTGGCAGATTGGACGTCTATCGCTGATAATGGCCGCGCCGCCACTGGGAAAGAAGACTTCTCACAAGCGGACGGCGTTGTCTAAAGCTCCACCTTGCTCTGCTTAGAAATTCAATTGATGCGTAGACAGTCATGAGCTTGTGAAAGTAACTCAATAATATAATCATATTAGAATATGGAGCAGAGTAGCAACATCTTGGTTTCACTGCTAATATAGTACGTGATTTATGATTGTGGCATTGCTCTTCATCCGGTATGCATTTTCATTTATTTAACGAGACCATACGCTGAAATTACTATGTTAAGAAAAGAAGCTTTAACACTACAAAAATGTCTGTAATTCAAGAAAATTGATCTTAGTGGTTGCTAGGAGACATCTTGTGTTTAAATATTATTTTTGCTTCCATAATTGTTAAGTCTTTTAGGGGATTTTTTTTTTTACAGTTTACAGGGCTGGTTAGGTTGCGTAATTGAGTTCTTTGATGCACATTTTTGGCAGGGAAAAATAAATGGTATTCACCGCAGTGGTTAGAAAGTGTACTATATATGATTTTATAAAGTGGCTCAAACTTCTTGTTCTTTGCATGGTAAGCAATTTGAAAAATGTCAACTTATTAAGTCCACTGTTTTAGCTGATTGCTAAAGTCAAAAATGAATTTTAAATGATCCATAGTACGTTTTACATGCATTTCCCCACAATTGTTGCTTGCTATTCCCAGGTAGATATAAGATAAAGATAACTACACCATCTGTATTGTTATTAAATTAGTACAACCTCAGATGAGTGACCCTCCAAATTAGGGAGGCAAGATTTGAAATATTACTGGTGAGTTAAGAGTATAGGCACAAAAGGAAATCAAAACATCAGTGTGTTAAAAAAGCATAAAATTAGAGAGTGATAATTTTCATTATGATCATATTTGGCAGTGCAACAAGCGATTAAATCCTTCTCATCGTCACTGTATCCATGTGATGGTACAGTCCGTGTGGAAAGTAGTATTTCTTGGAAAAGCTTTTTTTTTCTCTTTGAACTTAAGATGCACATGATAAATTTAAGTCTTCCTCTCTGCCAATTCCGCTTTTGTATATGTCAAATCATTAGGAGGAAATTCACCAAATTGGATTTTCTGGCCAATTGGTCGTGCAGTAATCTTGCGAACAGAGCTCGCTGTGCTCGTGTTAACTGAGGCATCCTGTGGGAGGACATCACCATCAAATGGGAAGGAGAAAGCCACGCGCAATGGCAGACGTCACACGCTTAATTTACTGTTTCCCTTTCTCAGATGTTCTAATTCTGCATGTTGCATTTACGGGGGGTGGGGGGGGGGGAGTGGACCTACCGAGTTACTTGCTTTCTTGTGTCAAAGTCAAGGATTCTCATGGGCTGGGTCACTTCCACGCTACCCATATACTGTGTCAGAGAGAGAGAGAGAAAAAAATAAACAGGTAAACATCAAATTTTGAAAATGAACAGTTTTAAACTATAGAAATACACAAGTACTATATTGTGTGTATGTGGTATGTATAAGTGAGAAATTGTAAAATTCAACAATTTGAAATATGTGTGGGTGGCTTATATATATATATATGCTTATATATATGCTTATATATATATATATATATATATATATATATATATATATATATATATATATATATGCTTATATATATATATATATATATATATATATATATATATATATATATATATGCTTATATATATATATATATATATATATATATATATATATATATATATATATATATATATATATATATATATATATATATATATATATATATATATATATATATATATATATATATATATATATATATATATGGATAGATCTTGGGTGAATCAAAGTATAACTGAGGTGTTCATATATGGTCGTCAAGGGAACAGCCATAAACTTTACTCATGTCCATTCAATGTTAGTCAAGGTCTGCATTTCCTGCAAAATACATGCCTATTTTTGCCAATAAAGCCTTTCCTAAAGTAAAAAAAAATGCATAAATGACTTTTCAACCTGATAGAAAATGATTATCTAATAGATGATCCTTTGTATAAGGTTATTAAAGATGCCTACACAGGTGGAATCCTTATTCATCACATAGTCCGAAAGCCACTTTTGGCCCTCAACAAGCTAACGCAATCAAAGGCTTAGGCGAATTGATAACTCTTTTGCAAAAAAAGGATGTCAACTTGGAGAAGTCGTCATCCTCTACAGATATGGCCACTGGATTTGCACAATATACTCCTGAGAGACTTAAAGAAAAGTCAAGCTGAAACTGAAGTCAAACACATTCTCGTGTCAATCCATAAAATTGTCTTTTCTTAGTTTCCTGTGAGCAGCAGCTTGAATTTTTAAACCGTTATAAAGAAAGGTGGAATCCAGCAGAATTTCTGTGAACATGGAATAATAGCACAAAATTCAGTGACCCTTTAAAAAAAAAGTCCAAATGCTCAACTTGAAATCAAGGTTCTTAGTCAAATGGTACAAACAGGTAACTTTTGAGGAAGGGTGAGTGTCAAGGACATAGAGTATATGTGTGTGCTTGTATAGAGCTGAGGACCTGCAGCTTGGTTCTTGGTTACAAATTACCGACACACACACACACACACACACACACAAGCAGCAGAGATGTGACGATGAGCGCAGAGCCAGAGCATGAGTCACTACTGCCTACACAGGAAGCTGTCTGTGAGGTGGAGGTAAAAGTGCGTGTGAAAGAGTGAATGGAGACAAGTGCAGCGTGCGTACATTCGAGGACATAACACACCCCAACATGAGTCGTGACGTACCTTCATGTGGTGATGGACCACTCTCTGGACCACTGAAGAGCACTTCTTGCATTTGTGTAGAGCGCAGGAAGAGCAGCTTGGGGTCCCGGGAAAACTGCACGTGCGATGGATGGCGATTGGTCTTTTGGGGGGATTGGTCGCATCACAGGTTTGATCCCCCTCCTGGGGACCATCTACACTTTCAGAGCTAAGCGAGCTGCTTGGGGACCAATCGTCTAGAGAGCTTTTGGAATCATTGAGCAGGCGGCTGTATTTAGTGCGCTTCAGCATGCCGGCACTGCGCACAGGAGAGAAGACCGTTCAAATGCATGTAGGACAAAAAAAAAGGTCCGACTCTTGTTGGAGTTTTACCCGGTGAAAGCTCCGCTGTGCAGTTTCTTTGTAAAAGCAGTGGATGGGATGCAGGCGTGAACTAGAAAAGCACATTTTGTATTCATTACTTCTAATTGACCACGTCCAACCATAGTGCTGAGTAAATTGTACTCACCCGCATCTAACATGGGATGTCCCATGTAGTTTAAGGTCCAGGAATTCCAAAAGTTGCAATTTGAAGTCGTCCTTGTCAACTTCCCTCCGTTTCTGTTGTCTGTGCAGCTTTTATGAATGACTAGAAGGTCCCTCTTTGTGAATAGGTGTCGCTCTGACTCTCTCCCTATGTGTGGACTGTGGACCAATGTGTGAATGGAGCAGATTGACAGCTGGGCAGCTTCCAGGTCCTCCTCCATCTCCACCCCACCCTCACCTAAAGCAAGCAGCCAATCGTAGGAGAGTGGAGTGACTCATGCTGCACACAAGACGGGCGGGCAAATACACACACATACACAGTTATCACGAAGATGCCAAGAGTTTCAACATTAGGCTGCATTTAAAGTTACATTCAAAACGTGAGGAATACCATGAAATAATAATAATAATTTAAAAAAGACTTTAACTTGCATGGGGAAACACAGGAAAAGTGGAGTGATTAAGAATAAATATACAGAATGCCTCAAGTGACGTCAAAATGTAAAGGCCATGATAAGGACAGTATCCACAGATCTATTTTCAAGTGCCACATTGTTAAGAAGATAAAAAAGAATCACAAATGACTTCCAATTGGGTGAATTGGACCCCAAGGATAACACTAGGGAACAATTGTGTGAGAAAATCAGTTATTTTTATGCTGATTAAAACAATCATTTTTACGGCCTAATTCAGTCCAGTTTATTTTTATCCGCCTTACTTTTTTACTAGTATATTATTACTTGCACACAAAAAGTCATATTCTATCAAAAAACAGCATTGAAAAAAAACACGCAGCCAGGGCTGTTTCTCATATGGTATTTCATTGTATCTTAATACAGATATTTTAATACAATAAGAGTTTTGGATTTGACACCCAAAAATTTTCCTGAAAACAACAGTGTCCCAAGTCAATACTATAATGCTATGATTCAGGGTGAAAATGTTAGTGTTTTTGGTTTTAATCCTCCTTGATTTTGTTTTCCAAAAACCAGCATTTAAAAAAAAAATCTTTACATAAATAAATAGGCCAAGCCATAGGAATTACTTAGACAACATTTTAATGATGTTAATCATCAGTCCATATAGTTTAGAGATTATGAGAAACAGCCTCTTACAATGTTGCTATTAATGTAGTCATGAAAGACAGTCATAAATATTCATATAAAGACAGAACACTGAAAAGTACTTCATTGAACCGTATTTTTGTTGTTGTTGTTGTCGTCAATATTTTTTGCTCCTTTTAAATCACAATAACTTTTCTAGTACTGTATGTACATAGTGCAAACAAAATACACGCTTGTTTTTGATGAACACTTGGATGATGTGGTAAGAAAATGGCCATTCATGTACAAAGTACCTTTTTATCAAACTACAAATACTTTCAAAATCCAAATGGGACACTTATTTCATCACACCACACCACGTTATGGAATTTCACTTTTGGGGGGGGCATGATTAAATGGCTTTAAGAAGTGGTTGAGTATTTTCCAAATCTTGAATACAGAATCAACATCGCTTAATACACTGGCTTAAAAGGCATTAGTAGTGTGAATAATGTACACCGCGCTTTAGTAACGAGGGTCGATCGTTGTAGTTTAGATGCCTGTTTCTTCACATAGTAACTTTTAAAAAGCCCATTTTAGGAAAATAAGCCTCTGTTTTGTTCAAGTTCAAACTTCAAATTCTCAATCTAAACAACTATGTGAACTAAATATCCGAGTTCGGATTACAAAGTAGATCATTTTACCCAGCCTCGATTTAAAAAAACATAAACGAAAGACTCCAGTAGAAACTCCTCAAGAAGAAAACGGCGAGACGTTATGGAACACTGACACAGCGCGGTCAATATGACAAAGTAGTACGGTACACAAAGACACTACTGTTATGCTTCTCAGAAGTTAAGTCATCTTAAATTATCAGAACGCAAAATGGGGCAAATCACTTATGCAAATGTTACAAAACACTTGCAGAATGATGGGCGTCATTTTAGAGAGGTCAAGAGGAAGCATTCGCGTCAACACATTATGTACAAAAAAATAAGGTAAAGCTCATGAACACAGCAAATTCAAATGGAACTTATGTGCCTGTAAACAAACACTCACGGAGGAGCACTACATGCTCAATCAATTAAGACGCGAGCTTATTTGTGAAGCTTTTTTTGTAACACTTGCTCCTAGAGAGGGGCATTTGACTTGGGATGGGCAGGGGGAAAAAAATGGAAAGATTTTCCGAGTTCAAGTGTTGCAGGTTATGGGATGAAAGTGAAGCAAACCCCCTCCCTCACCCAATAAGAAACTGCTGCCGCTTGGTCCTTGACACTCCCTGTGGCGTGCGGGTGGTCAGCACTGACGGATACCTGAGATAAGGAGCCTGATTTACCGAGAACTAAAATTGTGGTCTTCACTTCAGGTTATGTAGGGATGGAGTTGGAAAAGGAAAGCAAACATATTAGCTACAAAAGTGTTTGTTCCCTTCCACAATTATCAGAAGATTTCCAACTGTAGAAGACAAGACATTTTGATCAGGTGTTGTTTTTAAAACTTGGGAGAGCCCACCTAAAAACTGCTCTCTGAGAACCCAGCACCAATTGAGCTAAAAGAAGTACAGAAATGAAGAAGTAAGAGGAGTTTTGTCAGAGATGGTATGGCATGACGCCTTCATGTGACTGACTCCCATTGAATCAGTGATTCTTAAATTGTAGTTCAAAGCGGGCTCCCTCTCGTTGCAACACAAAGAATCACAAGTGAGTGTAAGTGTGAGCAAGATTACAGCAATTTCAAATTTTGGCCAATTTCAGTAGTATTTCCTTTTTAAGTACAGCCAAGCCTTCCTTTTCAGCTTTCAGGACTGTTTCAACCTTCACGCATTAAATTTGGCACATTTTTTTTAAATCATCTCCCCATCGAGCAGAACTGCTAATGTTCAAAGTGAGTACACTAACGCCAAAAGGTGCTGTGTCACCTCAAGATTAAAGGTCTTGTTAGAAAAAGTTGGTTACCAGTTAGGGGCTTCCATGTTTTTTTTATGTGAGCACTCGAGTTTGTGCCCGCCTCTCTAGGCACAAACCTTGAGTAAATCAGTCCCTAGGTGCGAAATTAGATCTAGTATCAGGAAGTGGAGGAAGCAAGGATACCAGTGGCTGGTTTTATGGGATGAGGAAATGCCCTCCATCTTCTCAGGCCGTGACCTCCTTTGCCTCTACCTCTTTTATTTTGTCCTCCACCTTGGTATCCGAGATGCCATCTGTAACGAGGCCTTCCTCCTCCCCGCTATGTACTCTCTCTTCATCTTCATCTTCTGCTTCCTCCTCCTCCTCTTCCTCGTCTTCCTCCTCTTCATCTTCTTCCTCTTCTGTACTGTCCTGGGTTTTTCCCAGCTGCATCTCCAGGGTTTTGGACAACCACGATTCAATACGGCTGTTGAGGGTGGGTACCTCCACGGAAATGGGCTTGGGAGTGTAGTCCTCTTCTTCTTCGTCCTCCTGCTCGGCCTCTTCCAGCATGCCGGGCACCAGGGTGGAGGTGGTGGAAGTGATGGAGGAGTTAAGCGGGCCCCTGCAGCTGCCGTCCAGCGAACCGGTCTCCGTACTCTGCTGAGAAGCCAGCTCCAGACGGTCGTCGGCGCGGACCTCGTCCCGCTCGCCGTGACCCGGTGTTGCCCTCTGAGGCACGGCGCTTGCGGGAGCTGACACGGTCTCATTGTCTCTGCAAGGGGCCACAGGAGGCGAAGGGGCGCTTACTTCGGCCTCAGCTGTTTCTGGAGCGTCTACGGTTTCAACCATACTTCGCCAGTTTGTAGTCTCTGCAGAAAAGGAAAATGATTTATAAATGTTTTCTTAAAAAAACAAAAATTCCTGGATCACATCATAACACGGAGCATCAGTATAAGGGTCTGCATTTGTTTGGGGCAATTACAAGAGGTTCCCACCTTTCATGAATTACTCAACCGTTAAATGAAATACATTTCCCACCTGTAAACCTTCTGTCGTCTCGTCACTTAAAATCCAAATTCAATACCAAGGATGAGTTAAAAACTTAGAAACCACTTTACTGCTCTACATGAACCAGCAGATGGCAAGAATGCACCGTGTCGATAAGAGTTCAGTCCAGGTTATTACAATTGATTTTTCTGAGAAATTGCACGATTTTGATCAAACCAGTGCATGTTTTGAATACTAAATAAAGAAAGGTAAAATGTTGTCCCGGGGGGCCAGGTTGCACAAAACAAACTGTACTATTGTACGCCATTTACTAAAAAGTTGAATTCAAAGCTGATACTGTTAGCAGTAAAACAGACAAAAATAAATACACAAAAAAACTAGAGAAGGGACTCACCATATTCCTTCTCATTAACCTCAGAGATGGGCTCCGAGATAACTGAGCAAAAGGAGGTAGCGGAGGCTGCGGAGTGGTTGCGAGAGTGTCCCATGTGGTGTGGGACTTTCTTGACATGTTTCAAAGCCTCCTCTGCTTGCTCCTGCTCCAGAGACGACACCATTTCCTTGTAGGCCTTTGTTGCCTCTTCTGTTAGTGACACTAAATGCTCGAATAGGCGCTGTGAGGTGAAAATGAGAATTTTGACTCTGTTTTAGAGCAATCAAAGAAATAGACAGTAGTAGTAGTAGTAACATAGGGGGGCTATCCTACCTCTGCTCCAGAATAGTTTATGATTCCAACTACACTAACAGATACAAGTTTGTTGACGCATCGTCCAAGCGCTTTTCTACCCAGAGCAAATACAAATGGAATCTCCTGCTCTCGCGCCATAGAAATGACATTGTACAGAGCTTCATCCAAGCCACCTGCGACACAGCATAAGGCACAGGAAATTTCAAAATCCTGGAAAATTATCAAGCATTAATGGTTAAATGGCAAGGGTAAAAGTGTCACGTCCCTAAATGCCATTTGTTGCATTCTCAGGCTAAGAAACTTCATTCGGACTTAAAATGCTCGTTGGAAGACATAAATTGTTTAAAGTCTGAAACAAGGGTCAGATTCCCTAACATGGATAACCCCAGGACATAAAACCCCCAGACATAAAAGATCAGAGCAACATGTCATTGGGAAGTTAGAATAGCTCTCTTTGATTTTACAGAAAGCTACATTTTGCAAAAAATGATTCACAATGTCACTCATTTTCCTGTGCCATGGCAGAAATTAGGTCAGAGCTTTAATAAATATCTTACCTTTGGCTTGGATCTTCTCACAGTTTGGAGAGATAATGACGCACTTTAAATTACACAGCTTCATGTGCTTTGTGACCTCTCGGAGGCCCATGACCAGGCGCCGTTTGGACTTGGCCTTGATAGGGTCTTTCTGGTGGACGACTTCTTGGAAACGAACCAGTTCCTGCAGCAGTAGCGTCACGCTCTCGTCGATCTCCTTGCTCAGGACTTGGTTACAGTACCTGACAAGTAATATGTGAGGAAAAAATGAATTTGAGGAAGTTAGAAGAGATAAAATTGCATTGATTTCACTTGTAATTGGCAAAATACTCATTGGCATGAGTAAGAGAGTCACAAACCTGGTTACAGAAAAACTTAAACTCTCAAGTAGCACTGCATTAAATGCTTATACTACACTATAATTAAGTAAGTAATAGCTCTAACACCACCAAAATATGTTCGAACTGTCCAGAATGTAATTAGAAGTAAGACAACGTGTCAAATGAAGAGCAGGTGGAAACCTTCGGTGAACAAAAGTTAAGTCGGGAGCCCTTCGTGGGTTTAAATGCAAATGAAAAAATGTGTTAGAAAAAGGGTGAGCAAGGACAATAGGCCTCCAGCTTAAGCCACAAAGACACGGTTGTTGCGTCTCGCATGCATTTTTGCCGAGGAGGCACATTGTCTCCGACGTGAGCCATGCTCAACAATTCGGTCTTGTGCAAACAAATGCCCGCTCATTTTCAGACGTGAGCTATTTTGGGGATGGACAACTGCTCGCTCATGCCACATACCAATTCCTGAGCGAGTCACTTACTCTCTGAAACGACGACTGTGGATGATTGTGATTGCATTTGAAGCCATAGGACTTCCGATGCCTGAACTTGAAGGAGAACCCTGCGAAACAGGCGTAATGCTGTATGGTGAATTCTGACTGGCTGGCGAGAGGGATGCATCACTGGGTACACTAAGACCATTTTCTGTGACAAAATAAAGAAAGAATTATTAACTCATTTTCCTAAACACATACTACATAGACACACGTCTAATTTAGGCCACCTTCTTGAGATGCAGGCTCCTGGGAAAGGTCTTCAGTAAAATGTAAACAATCAGCCCCATGCTCTTCATGGGCTGAGGACTCATGATCCATGCTTGTTTTACCTTTTTTTCCTTCTCGTTCTTTGAGAATAATCTAAGAAAACCAGAAAAAAAGAGAATGCAAACGAAAATAAGAATGAGCTGTTTTTTCTATGCTGTTCCATGGTAGCCATTGTGAAAGAGGGTCATGTTAAGTGGTCCCCCTAACAATTTGCACCTGTCGTTTACCTTTTTAAGGGCTGTAGGGCGCTTGACTTTGGGGATCTCCCGCTCCTTCCCTCGTTTCATCCGTGGAGGAGTAGAATCCAGAGGGTTAAGGGCTCCCATTTGTGGTTGAGGGTGACCCTTCAACATGGCTGCCAAGTTGGTTGAAGCTGAACTGTGGAATGGAGTGATTGTTCCCACTGAGGAAAATAAAACCAAGTAGATATGTCAAATTCAAGTGCAGAATTCCAGAATGGGTGCTAAGTTGCAATTGAAAATGTTACCTGTAAAAGCAAGTGGCTTGGTATTTGTGATTTGTTTGGCCTTCATGGCCTGCTGCTGTTTAGCTAAAGCTGCCAGCATATCTCCTAAATCTAACGGAACAGAAGTTTTGCTCTTCTTCCCTGCTGCCTTAATGAGGGCCTCCTGTTTGGAGGGAAAGAAAAAACAGAAGAGGTCACACAACTCAAACAGTTGACCCCAGATTAATATTAAATGTTGAGATTTTAACACAAAATCGTACCTGTAGTTTTTGCTGTTCCATACTAATCTCCGAGTATTCCTGAGCTGTGGCCTTGGCAGCAGCCAGGGCTTTCTTCCGATGGCTCTTTGCCCTTTTGGGAACAGATGTGGTAATGCGGATTGGTGTCTGCATAATGTTGATGGGGGAGTCTTCTGCAATGTTTTCTATCTGCAAAAAGCAAAAATAGAATCTAAACTGTTACACTTACCGTGACACTATTATAAAGCAGGTCAGAAACTGCTGGCAAGATGGAATTACTGGTCATTGGAAATTCTGATATTAGTCTACAAGTTTATGCTTGACTTACCATATTTCTATGTAACCTTGGCTGCACTTGTGTCTGAGCGACTTCTGCTTTGGCACAGCGTTGGACACCATGGCCACTGGCTAAATCTGGGAACTCATCTTCGTCCTTGAAATGTGCAAAATGTACACAAGAGAAACAAATGAATGAGTTTAAAAGGGTAATGTTAGATTATCAAGGTTATCCGGTTTTCCTACTTCAAAGTAGAGGGGTTTTGGAGTGATCTCATCACGAGCGAGCAGCCCTGGCTGTAGTCTTTGTTCTGAGTGATTTGGAAGACCACGTCCTGGAATAACACTGTGGAAATCCTACCACACACACAAAAAAAAAAAAAGAATCATTTTGACCTCTGTGACCTCAGGCGTCATTACCCCAAATTTATAATCTCCTCTCTTGGTTCACATCACAAAAATGTCCTGCAATTCTGATAATGGCTTTATTTTTTCTTTTGATATCTTGACCACAAACTATTTCTATTTCAGACCTTTATGATCTTTGACCTCAATAACCCAAAATGTAAGAACCTCTTCCATATTTATTACAAATGTATCTAACAATACGTTAACACTAAAATCCTTGTATTGTTGCAACCATTTAGTTGCAGGTGTGTCAAAAACATAACAGTATGAGCATCCAAAATGTAAATAATCAGTGATTTCATCGATGCAAGCAAGCAGGTTCAGTGGACTGCACCTGTGAGAAGTTTTTCTGTTCAGGGTTCTTCCTTTGGTCTACTCTGTGGAAATGACCGTTCTTGTCTCCCCAGGGCTTCTGCGTAGCCTGTGAAGTTACATTTACCCAAGTACCTGCTGGCAGACAAAAAACAACAATGGGGCCATGAGAACAGCATGCTTTGATGTGTGAATTGGAAAGGGTCCAACATTTGTTGAAAACTTTCAACACTTACTTGTCATTACACCAGTCTCAACTCCCTAGAGAAATAAAAAGTAGATCTGTTAACTTGATAGTGTATAAAGTGCAGTGTGCTTTGAATATGACTTGATATTAAATATATCAAATAATTAAAATTAACTGTAATACATACGTTGGATGATGTTGATGCCTTTGCAGTTTGATGGGCTACTCCTGTTGCTTGTTTGTGTTTGGGGCTGCAGTATCCACTGTCACTGTCTATATCGACTTCGCTGGTACCCTGATCGCTGTAGCTTTCAGCTGGATTTGATCCCTGTAGCCTATTTGTTCGGGTCGTCCATAGCATTGGACTGGCCGGTTCCATGAAACACCGGCCTGCAATTTCACCTGGGAAATCTGATGCGGTACCAAAAATCTTTTTAGGGTAATTTCTATTTATAATGCTAACAGAGCATTTCTTGAGGGATTCACTTTAATACAAAAACTATTATTTGTCATTTAATGGTTGCATTATTTTAACTGAATGGACAATTCAGGCGTCAGCATCTGAAGAATATGTATACTGAAAAAAACAGGATCAGATCAGACCCCAATAGAGCCTAAAATAATACTAGTCAAAATGGTGCTTTGTTGTATTCCGTTCTAACCAGGCAACAAGCCACCTAATATTTTTTGTCAACAAACTGTGTGACTAGGTTGCATTGCCAAGGCATAAACATAAATACAAGAGTCATTTAATTTCTTAAAACCAGAATCATTACAGGTCACACTTTGTTTGCGCAGTGGGAAATAGCTCAACTGGAATCTCTACATTCCCTTTTTGTCTATGAACACAAGCAATTGCATCATGAGCCTGTATGACAGGACAGGTCACTGGCATAGCACCTATTTCCTCCTTAAAATGAAAATAACATACTTCTGAGACAAAGACTCCAATGCAAGATTGCCAATATTCCTTTTTTAAGTATTCATACATTTTCTAAATAATTTAAGCACTACAAGAAGATACATACCTGTCTGCTGAGATGCATCTACCAGTACTTTCTTACTCCAACTATCATGTGCCATGGGGCACAGTTCCTTCTGCATGACCAAACTTCTGTTTGGAGGTCTGCGGCCCCTCGGCGGCTGGCAAACACCTAACTGTTGCTGATTTTCATCATAAGAGAAAGACACTTTGCTGTAATCATGGTAGCGAGACTTACAACTATACTAAAAATTCAAAATATCAAAATGAACATTTCCTTTTCTTTCCAACTGTAAATCAAATAACCACAGAAGGAGAGTAGACCTTTTTTTACCTTTGGGAGATTAGGTCGACCCATCCCCCTCCCTCGTTGATGCGCCATCCCATATGGCGGTCCATGAGATAGAAGCCTTTCGCCAACGTCTGGCGAAACTGGGTTGACAACACCTGGCTGCACTGGGCCTCCATACGTGCTAGGAAATGGCTGGTAAAAGCCCATGACAGGCGGGCATGGGGCAGGCATTATCTGGTAGTAAGTATAGTCATTGGACACAGGTGGCTGAGGGGAGGACATGATTGGGTAGGCCAGGTAAGGACCGCCGGGGCCAGGGTTGGGTTGCTGCCAGCGCAGCTCCCCTGCATTGTACATTTGATGTTGCCTGTTAAGAACAAAAGAGCTCAGATTTAAAGTTTATTTAAAATGAGTATTCATTTAAAATGCACTACTAGCAGAGACGGATTGAATTACAGAAGCCAGCAAAAAATATTACAACACTTGAGAAATATAATCTATCTTATCAATTTACTCAATTGATTAACTCATTTAATAAATACGATTCCATCATGATCTGATTCTCTACAGTAATGAAAATAACGACAAAACACAACATATGATTTTGTAAAGAGGAGAAAGATCCCTTCTTAAACTGCATTGGTGGCACAAGAATAACGTACATGATGATTAGTAAAGTTGGTGTGTTGCTCCTAGGAGAGAAATGTTGGTATTTGACATCCAACCCACGTTTAGCAGCCATTTCCTTGCATTCAAATGGCGGGGAAGGAAACAACGAACCGGATGTATGCAGGATACAGAAGATCACCAAATGAACAAACAAAGAAGTTGATGGAAACACTACCACTGGAACATCACTGTCCGTATGCTATTGAAAATGCTGACCGCAAGAAGTGTAGTTTGCAAGAAGATCCCTAATTTAATGTCAGTGTTTACATACTATTTGAGGAAAATAGTTTATTGACTCTCAATTTGATTTATTGTCTAGGCAGATTCTTAAAAATGGTCAGGTTAAAAAAACTATTCAAAAAAAATTGAGTTTGGAAAAAACGTGAGAAGAACAAAGATCAGATGATATGGGAGGAAAAAATAGATACATTTCGCTCAGATCGTTCAAACTATGTCAAAAACACATTCAAATATTAAATAGAACATGTTCATTCATCCCAAAGTAATCTGTTCTATGGATCTCCTCAGAATGAGAAGAGACGCTTCACCTCATCCACTTTCGCAACACCTGACAAAACGGGTTCAGTCAGAGACAGCGCTGATATGACGCCCTGCGTCTTTGTTAATTAGATAGGCAGTGTACCCATGGCAGATTCCGGAGGCTTTTGTCAAACAATAACTGGGTTCGACATGCATGAGACCCTAGGTAAAATCATGACCTTTTTCTTGTGTAAATTAGACTCAAATAATCACTGCGTTAATCTGCACACACACACAGCTAATGAGGGTTAAATTTATATCAAAAAACAAAACAAAACATTATTTTAAGGGATTCAGACTTGAGACAAGGAGGACAACGGGGGTAGTCATGCTCATGGAGATGCCTGCTCTCAAACTGATGCATTGGCTGAACTCTAATGGGAGAGGAAAAGGGCAGGAAACAAACTGGCTTCTTGACATGATCTGATTCTTACATTCAAAACAAATGCAATCAGAAGAAGCTCAAGAAAACATAATACAGCAACAGCGCTACCCTGTAAACATTTCCCAACCGAGTGACACTGACCGTACCTGTTGGGTTGGCTCTCCTGGACAAAAGGGTAGCAAGTGATGAGGTAGCTGGGTATAGGAGTAGTTTCCACCCCTCCGTTGCCTCCTCCAATGCCCCCTCCTCCTCCTCCACCACCTCCTGGCTCTCCAGACAGACTCATGCTGACCAAGGATCCTTCAAGACCTTTCTTCTGCGGGATGAACGGTTCCACTTCGGCGGAAAGTTTCACATCCTGCCAAGAGGTTTAGGAATGCTAACAACAGATGCAAATTACCCCACACAAGAGGCATAGGAATGGCAAACATAGTTAAGGTTCAAGGCCTGGTTATTTATAGCAATTTACGTGCCGCGGATCGGGAAGATTATTGTGTCGTGACTGAAACTGACTACATTAAAAAAAAAGCCTAAAATGTGCTATTTCTTTGTTTAATGAAGACCTGGTTCCGTCATTTTGAGACGAGTTTTTTGCACTCGATAAAGTACATTCAGGAATTTAATGCTGTTGACGTTTCCAAGAAATGTCCACCGACTTAATCAGCATAGATGTACCATGTCAAGTATAATATATTTGACAGTTTGGATTACAATTACTATTTTTTATTCAACCAGGTAATGAGATAGAGAACATGCCATTCGAAATTGGAATGGTTTATTAAAATGTACTTCTTAAAAGAAGTGATGCAGATTTATCTTTGGGGGTAAGCAAGTTCAACGAACAAAGACGTTTCCTAATCTCTCTCAAACAGTGCTTGGGATGCAAGTTACAGTGAAGTCTGTACATCTTACACAGACAGCTATTGTGATACACATCCAGTGATGGTTCACGGTTCCTCACCACCTCCCACATTTTTCCTTCACAAATCCACAGATGTTGAATTGTCTGAATACAAATGTTGCAAATATGCCCGGATAGCCAATTCAATAAAACTAAACACCAACTTTGACTTTCAAGATGCAGGATGACTGCCTTGAGCAACCGAGTGATAGTGGGATGAGACCAGAGGTCCCAAACGTGCGAACCAGTAGATGATCTGATCTGCCCTGTGGGGTTGTTGTCATCTGTTGTCGCTAATTCAGACTGTATATTTACATAATTAAATTATTTGATTTTTTTCAACAAGGGTGCCAGAAAACGAGGTGTTTCTAAAATGTGTCATCAAGTGCATGCACTACTGCACATTGCTCAAGAATTAATCTGGAAATGCACCAAAATCAGCAGGAACCGACACACAAATAAGACAATAAGAATCCCAGAAAGTCTATTCAAGCCATCAATAACTAGTCTCAGTGAAGTGAAAGGCTCCCTTAGAAGGCTGTGACAGGATTAAAACTGAGAGGATAACAGAGACAGTAGCACAGGATAATCTAATTACACAGCATGGAAAGGAACTTAGAACACTCGGACAAGATGGTTAGATTGAAGTAACATTTGTCTTCGAAGCCTCCAAGATGACCAAACCCTCAACGGTCACTGCGTGTGTCACTTAGTGAGCGCCTAAAGGAGAATAGCTGCGATTGTTGCATTCAAGTCACAGGCAGATGGGCATCTATTGGGGATGGTAGAACCAATGCACATTTAGACAGCAGTCCACTGAAGGCTTAGTTTTGTGAGACTCAAGGACCTTCATAGACCTTGATAAGTGCTTTGTCAGTAATGTTTATTTCTCACTTTTTAACTGCATGCACATAACCTACAAGTGTGAAACAAGTGGGCTGGGTTTAGCACTGAAGGCCATTGAAGCATTTATTTAATATGTGACTAAATTTTGAGACATTCAGAACAATTTAGGCAAAGGACAACATGTAACTGATGAGACAATTTTTGTTCAACTTGACACCTGTGCACTACCAGAGCACCCAAAATCACAATCTGCAAATGATGTATTTTACTTGTAGAGTGATAGAGCCTGTACCCCTTAAATTTATTTTTTTTAATAGGCAATCATTCTTTTTCTAAACACAAATGTTTTCTACAGTCTCACTGTGACATAGGGAAGAGCAGCATAACCTCCTACATCATGCCAAAGCATGTATGTTATTGATTACATATTATGTGACTAATTATATTGTTGACTACATATTAATGCTATTGACGACTTATTCATGTTGTTGACGACTTATTATGCAACTACTTATTCACTTATTTATTTGTTATGATTATTTATTGGTTATTTATTTGTGCACTTCATGGTGAAACTTTAAATTACATTATACTTTTATAATAAAAATACAAGGCATTCATTTAAGAATGAATTGGCTAGGGATAAATTGTCTTATATAAAAGCACAAGACATATACACATACCACTAGTAGTAATAGGAAGTCTGAGCATGCTTATTGTGTTTATTGGTCATTTTAAGTACCATGGCATTTATCTGCGCTGTTTAAACATTTTAATCCAAGCTAAAAGTATATTAAACGTCCATATTTTGTTGTCACCTGTCCTTAGCAGCTCTTTTGGGGACCACCACACCTTCTGACGTCACGTCAAAACACTGCCACGCCGAGTGTCTCTGCGCTCCACTGAAAAAAACTACGTACTGGAATGTCATAAATGTTGACGAACCAGACGTTCTTCTTACGATCGGCGCCTCACCTAAAAAAAACTCTCTAGCGCGTTCCTAAGAATGGCTCCCTGGTAGTTAATACAGTTTCGATGGGGTTCGAATAAGTAAATTGTCACTCAGCCGTTGCAGAGTCCAAACGTCGCCAAGTGAGTGACAGCTGAGATGTTTTGGCTCATCTAGCTCACTAGCCGAATTAGCATCAATATTGACGGCGATCGTCGCCTCAGGCAAGGAAGAACGGTATAGAACATGCTATATCCTGCAGTGGCGATTAAAAAAAACACAATAAACTTGCGTGGCGGATATTAAAATGCAATATTATTCAATGACTGATAGTGGATGTAAAAAAAACAATCACTTGCCGTTAGCCTTGCTGGCTAGCTTCCCCATCGAAAGAATGCTGTTTAAAAGGTGTATGAATGCGCATATTCATGAATTAAAATGCTAAATAAATTTAGATTTACGCTATTAATCAACAATTCCGTTTTGGGCATCGATTTGACAAATTTATAACGCTTCGACCGTTTGCATTACATATTCATGCTTGAATAATACAACCGACCTTTCTACATAACACAAATAAAGAGAGTGGTAAAAAAAAATAGACAATTATTAGAAAAATAAGTAATTACCTTAATGTGACTCGCATCCATGTCAGTCACCAACGCGGCGACTGTCCGTCATTGACCCCACAGTGGACGTCAGGATGTGGGCCTTTTTATCTTTTTCATCGTAAACGATAACGACAACAACAACAAAATACCCCGGAGGTCCGCTCGGTTCTGGTTGCGTGTATGAACGGGTTCGAGGCTGAGATGATCCGCTAGCCGATGGTTAGCCGCTGGCTAAACTGCGACTGAAGCCGAGTCAACTCCAGTGGAAACAGGAGTCACCTGAGCGGAAGTAGTTGAGGCACAGCGATGCTCCTATTGGCTGGGAGATCCAGCGCAACAAATGCCGTCATAGAGGCGCAGGAAGAAGTCTGCCATTGACTGTGATGGACGTCCAATCCATCTTGTGAGGGCTATTGATAGTAAGGATGTCCTGATGATGTATTTTTGTATGAAGTATTTTGTTCCATATATAGCCAGTCATTGACAGTTATAGACAGCAAATCAATTTCAACTGGGGAGGCTGGCGTGGAATGATCATCATCATAGGGCATTTAATTCAATTTAATTGTGGCCGATTGAACGATCGCTACTAAACGCTCCCATTAAAATGGAATTATTGCTGCTAAAGCCAAAGGAGTCAAAACTTCATGAGATATTTTACACCCATTTTGATTCATGGAAAATAACCTTATAAGATTGAGGACATCCCTAACTCTAACTACAGTCAAAGACCTATTTAAATTGAACAATTATTGATAAGCACCATATGCATAAATTCATACTTAGTAATTTTTAAAAGGAAAAACAAGTGAAATATAATGAAATCTAAAAGCAAAAGCATTGCTCCTCATTTGAATTATTTTGTTTATGAATGTTTTGTTTTAAACTGTATATAATTAAATGAAAAAAGTTTATAAGAGTATGTACAGTAAATTAAATACCTACATACTCAGTTCAGGTTTTTGTGAGAGAAAAAAACACTAAACAGAATGAATGTGATTAACTGGGACCCCACACATCACCAATTAAATTTTAGACGTCCTAAAAGCCATTGTCATTGCAAATATTTTACTCATGCATGAGGTTAATTTCCCATATCCATAGGATATCAAAGCAAGAGAGGTTTTACAAGACAAAAAAATCAACTACATAAAGAAAAGAAAAAAACCTGAACATAAACATTTCATTGGCTCATCATTATCAATTGTGTTAACAAAATTATGGCAATCTGAACGTTTCCTCATACCTTCCTTTCCCCAGTAGTGAGACAACTGGATCTCATTTCCAAGTTCAACATATTAAGTGCTGACAGGAGTTTGTTTATTACCAACAGGCAACAGTATACATTAAAATACTGTGTATGTCTTCTCATACACAATTGAACAACCAATATAGTATCTGCACATGGAAGGATCTGCCAATCTGGTACATGAAAAACAACAGTGTCAGTGATTTCCTCTCATCGGAACAAAACAACTCAATCTCGGGGGTTCTTCTCGAAAATCTGTGGCCCTTTTCCAAAACGAGCGGCGTCTCTCGTCTCCGAAGCACGGTAGCATACTCGATGGATGTGTTCAAACATGCCATTTTACTTGTCTCTGGATTTTTTTTTCTTTTCCAAAAGGCATCATGTGAGCTTGCTCACAATGGCCTGGTTGAGAGAGTTCAGCTGATTTGTCCATTTGTCTAAAGCTGTGTAACGAGCCCCTCCCCTCTTCTGGTAGTCCAGTTCTAGTAGTTGGTTGACTTGGTCGATTCGCCCGTGGATTGTGCTGAGGAAGACAAATAGAAAGCTTCAAAAACAGAAGTCATTTGCTGAAAATGCCAAAAAAAAGTTCAACTTTTTTTGGTGTAATTTCACAATCATGAGGAAAATCAAAAGTACAACAACAATAATAATAATAAATCAAACAAAGCAGACACTTACTTATCCAAAATGCACTGCACCAGCAGACTCTCCACATCACAAACGTCGATATTTAGCTCCTGAAACACAAAGTAAAAATGCAACCACCACGGCAAATTAAAGTTTTTTGCTATTTGCTTTGCATTTTAAACTGTTATTAAGATAATTCATTTGTTTCAATTTTTTGATGCTGTGTTTAATCTGCAGTAATCATGTCAATAACATTAAAACTCTTATTTGACATTGTTCATTAAACTCTAACGAGAAACAGCCATTTAACATCCACAAAAACCCAAAACAGTCAGTTTACCTTCGAAATAAAAGGGATGTGTATTCTTGTGTATGGTTTGATGAGTTTTATAAGTACTTGAGTTCTGATATTCCGCAGCAGCTCTGAAAAGAAAAATAAAGGTGTGACTGTATTGGCAATACATTTTTGGTATACGGTCACAGCCACTGCCGCTAGTCACTATCACCACTCACCTTCTATATGTTCTCTGATGAAGGGGTCGTCCATGATGTTACTGTGATTTGTTTTTAATATTTTCTCAAATTCAGTGATGTCGTTATTCTGGTAGGCGCTGGAAGAAGGAAAGAAACAACCAGAAATTTAATTGAGTACTTTACTAATAATGGTGGACACGTGGAATCCTAAAGAAATCAAAATTAAAAAATATAATTAAGCAAAAATTATATGAATTTGATAGATTATTTCCATCCAAAATACCTAAGGGACTGCCTTAACAATGTAATCATATTTTAATCTTATTACTCAGGACAGAAATATTGATTAAAAGAAGATTACATCCTTACCTTACTAAATTCGTCATTGCTAATATCTCTGGATCGTTTTTGTATGGTTTGGCCTTTGATGGTGGGGAAAAAAGGAAATATGAAGATTTGAAAAAGATAAATACGATTGTTTATGCTACTAGGCACTAGAAAATGATATCTAAAAACCGCACACACCTCTTGCGAGTCAAAAGGATTGATTCCCGACTTCATTAGCATGTTGGCAAGCACCAGGTACTTCAAACACGTCGTCCGTCTTGGGCTTCCGGATTCGTCGTAGTTTTTAAAGGCCTCGAAGAAGTCTGTGTGAGCTTTCTCAAACTCGCCCTCTCTCAGATGCATTTTCCCGCCGCACTCTGTTGGCGAGCAAACGAGCGCACGTTATTCATCGGAAAAAAATTGCTGGATAGACGAGGGCTTACCCCGAATGACGCCCATTATAAGTGGATGAGGGATGGCAGATTTGATGTGGAGTGACTGCTCGTACAGGGCTTTCAATTTCTTGTTGTTTTTTTGTGCCGTGTACATCTGAATTTCCAGAGCGTAGATCTCTAACAGCTGCGTCCCTTTCTTGAGGTCATCCTCGCCATCGTCCGTCTGCGACAAACATGTCATTGCACATCATCTTTGAGTAGAATTTGTTTGGAAATATTTCCACAACTGCTATCGCTCACAGTCAGAATTAGTTCAATGTCTATCACCGCCAGACAGCAAATAGGCAAAGTATAGCCTCAGAATGGTTGTGCTAATGTTAGGATAGATATTATTTGACAGGTTTGTGTTATGTACGTATTTTCTTTGTCCATTAACCGAGGTTGTGTTCTTCATTTGGTTTGAAATCCATTTATTCCCAAAATATCGGAAAGAGTTGTGAATGCCAATGCAATTCAATAATTACAAACAACCAATAAAATGTGAAATTATGACATCTTTTATGTATTCAACAGTTTGTTTACCTGACAAGACTGGTGTAATTGCCTCAGGATTTTTTGCAGCTTTCCATACTCTTCTCTTTCCAGGTACAACTTTCCCAACTAGTGGAAAGAAAAAAACTGCTTACATGTTTTGCTAAAAATTAAGGGTGACAACTTCATTATAATTAATACATTACAAAAATAAAACTCCTATCACACATGTGTAATTATTATTCTGTGCAAAGTGCTGCCTCCCAGTGGCCCTGATGAGCACACACACTTTCTTTTCTTTTTCTGCACCCTCCTTTTTTTATACAAATTATGTAGAAACCATAAAACACCTTCAATTGTGAAACACCAGTCATTTTATACATTATTGCCTTGTTGGACATCTTTTAAAATTGGGTCATTTTGAAACCTCCCATCTTTTTCACTCGATTCGGATGCTCAGAAAATGTTGTGATTGGGCCCAATTTCCGATTATGTGATCAGATCGGGGACCCCACCAAATAAAAAAACAGGTTTCTTGCCAAATTTGGGGGTGGGACTTATAGTTGTGCATGCCTTCTAGTCCAGAAGCATAACTAGAAATATTTTAATGAAGTCCCAGTCTTACTAAAATACTAACCCATGACAGCAGAAGAGAATATATTGAAGTACCTTTGTGTTGGTTTTGAACCAAAGTCTGTCGTTTTTTGCATCTTTTAAAGCTTCCAAAGTCGTTTCGTAGAACTCTTGTAGTAAATCCATCTGGCGACACATGAAACCACACAATGTAATCCGGAGACAAAACAACAGAAGATATCAGTCATACCTGTTTGGAAGTTGATATGTAGTCCAGAATGGAGTTGATGGACTTTTCCGAGTAGTTCCTGGTGACGGCGCTTCTTATATACGTCAGGAGCTGTTTGTATCGGTTCATCATCTCTGGGAAGTTAGTCTGCGTGACAAGACATCAAAACAAAGATTTAGAGTAGGAGTGTTCATCTGGGCTCCAGGTTGTGGGGTCAGTGGGAGATTAGTTACCAATTTGAAGTTTATTTTAATCATTTGCTTCAGTGCTTTGAACCCCCATTCGCCTTTTTCGCCTTCTAGCTCCAGTACCTATAAAACAAAATGTAAATCACCAGTGAGTGGAAGAAGCAGTGTATGATGACCTTTAAAACCTCCAGACTACTGAGGGATTGTGCGGTAACCTCAGTCTCAGTCTGCAGAAGGTCCCCTACCGTGTGGACGTCCTGTGTGTGGCTCTAGTTTTTTTTTTTACCTAGGTCTATAATGTCTTGTGTATTTTGTGTCTGTCTTGCTACTGCAACCAAGAAATTTAACAAATATGGGATGAAATAAAGTTCTAATCTAATTAGTTCACTGGCTGCCATTGACAGACATCCAATCCTGTGGTTCATTTGAACGTTCTACTGTTTTATTTAAACAAGTTGATCACCAGTAGATGTCCGAAACATTTGAACTGGAAAGGTGGCAGCTTCAATGTATTGGACGGCTATCGTTGTCAATGGAAGGCAATGAGTTAAATTGAGGAAAACCCCACCTTCTGGAAACTGCTGAGCGCTGCTTTGGGATCATCCTCTTTCAAGGCTTTGGAGTTGTAGTACTGGTTCTCCAGGTCAACATTAGGCTCCGAATTGCTGTCTTCCGAATATTCCTGAATGGTAGCACATGTGCAACATTGTCAACTTTATCAAGTTGCTCATCACTTCCTATGGTCATCAAACTCGGAGCGTCTACTTAAATCAGGCAACGTATTTGCTAACTAGCCGGCTGGAATGTTGTTTCCGTCACGGGACAGGCAAAACGCGTGCAAGTATCTCCAAAACTATCCTTTAGCCAAGTGTTTTAATTTTAAGAGTCGGATATTTGACAGCAGCAACGAGGCGAACGTGTGAATGGCCAGCTTGTGGGAAATATTAGCCCGAGAGGCTAACTATCAACCAGGCTAACAGCAGCTAACCCGCATTCTCGCTGCTTTCTGGTTGCATTCCAGAGAAAAAAAAAGCCACAGTTGGCTCATTTTAATCACAAATACCAGGTCGTAGTCCTCTTCGTCGTTACACATGAAATCGTCCTCCATGTCAGACATTGTGAGGGTCCGTGTTGTCCTTGTTCAGAGACGAAGACTTGGCCCGGCCTGTGCTGTGTGTTTGCGGCGGAGGGAGGAGGGAGGACGCTAGGGAGGAGGTGGCGTCCGGCAGGCAAAGAGGCGCCGCCGCAGGCCAACTTCCGTCGAAAGATGGCGCTGTTGCATCGCCTCTTCCGGCATGATCTCTGACTGGGGTTCCCGAAAGTTCACCTTAACATCGGCTGCCATTGACAACAATAAACGTCAAATTCGTTTTAGTGCCATCGGATTAACTTGAATTGAATGCTTTTATCGTCATTATACAAGTATAATGAGATTCAAATCCTACCCAAACAGTGCACAATTACAAAAAACAAGCAGGCAAATAAATAATCAATAAATAATAACAATAACTAAATGCCGATGGCAGGGAGCGATTTTAATGAGTGTAAGAAAATAAATAATTAATTCCTGCATGGAAGGGTCAACTGGGATCATCATTAAAAGAATATTTAATACAAGTCACATCAGGATTTTGAATAATGCAGTTGTATTTTTAAACTTTTATGTCTTACTTTTAAGTCTTATACTCACTCTTTCTCTTTCAAGGCACTCAAAGTACTTTGACACTATGTCCTGGATGTGTAGTACTATCTGGAGGATACTTACGATAATTTAGCAGGGTCACTAGCGCAGGGAATCAAACCCAGAAACTCTGTTAAAAAAGTGTCACTAAAGAATCCACTTTGACTTAAGTCACATGACATTCAACTACAACAAACCTTTACCTCTTCAACTTTAAATATCAATCACTATTTTGTCTATTTGCAACAGAGGTCAGCCCTTCCTCCCCAAAAAAATTCTGCTTCCTATTTTTCTGTGGAAATTTCCCTTAAATATCCATCTGTTTTCAATACACACATCATTAGAAAGTTCTTCGTAGAAAGTTTTGTAGACATTTTATTCCCGTAAAGACCACGCAAAGTTCGTGTCATGGGTTTACTTTTTTAAAAAAAAAGTGTTTAAAAAATGATGACTGTGAGTGAAAAATTCAAATCCACCATGCTACAAAGTCAATTGAGCCATAATATTTACAATATCTAGGAATGAATTATAAACACTGGTGGTAGAAGGATGAGTGCATCTGCTGATCTGTCATTTGACTTTCAGCCTAAAAAAAACCTTCAAAATATTCACATTAATAAAAATTGTTGTTATATTGACATGGTATGGCTGTCTACCGAATTCACATAAAAACCACAATATGTCTGCACATGCTATGAATGTGCTCCAGTATGTTCACACCCTTTTGTTGCTTTTGTGGGATGAGTCATTTGAGTGATAGTGCGTGCTTTAGATCTATCAACAAATCATTAATTGAAGTGTTGGATAAACATAAAGCAATAACAATGAGCAGCTTGTCTGTGTTGCAATCAACAACAGCAAAAATCATGTCGTTTTTTTGTGTAAAAAGGATGATAACAATTACACCCTGATTGGAAAACAACAGTATACAAACTAAAAAAATGTTATACTCTTGGAATGGACCACATATTGTTGTATATTCAAGTATGGAATTGTGTTCAAGTTCATTTTAAAAGGCTGCAACACAAATGGCTTGACTTATACACCTACTCATCTAAGGGTGGCTCGATGTTTGACCAAAAGTGGAATAACAAATGCAGATGTGAAGTAAAGCATGTCTGTGTTTTGTGACAACTAAAATACCACAACAATTGGATGCAATGATATCACCCAGACAAGGAAAGAGCAAACACGTTGAGAATTCATTGTTGCCTAAGAACTTCAAACGCTTCTTGTCAAGGGAGCACATAGCTACAGAAAGTCCTAGTTTATGAGATAATGGGGTGGCAAGCCACCAGCTGCCCTTTTCTTATTCCCTTACATTCTAAACCTGATTGTGGGAACCAAAAAATCGCCCCACCCATGCCCTACTTTATTTTATCTTGTAAACACTGGCATGACAGCAGCTTTAAAATATTCCACGTCTTTACCCTTAAGGTATTATCAGCACCTCATTTTTTTGTATTTGTCTGTTTCCTCGCTACAATATCGCCTGCCCACACACGAATAGGCTTGATTTACGACCTAGACATGAGAAGGTTGTTTGATATTTAAAATACATGGTGAGAAAAAGAGGGAAAAAATAACTAGACAACAATGGTCCACTGTATGGTGGCAATTGTAATTATTATAGTGTCTAGCCCACTACAATGTGTTTTTATATTGTAAGGTCATGTGAATAAACAATATCACACCAAGAAGATTTTTTTTCTGTGTCCATTATGTATGAATGCTTTTTTTTTTTTTTTGGCTTGACATGAATTGAATTGTTTGATGTGAAGTGCCGTATTTCTAGCGGTACAAAAATCCCCCCCTAATCATAAACAGTATCCTGGTAACACAACAACAGCTGACGCATGCTCATAATTCCTGATCTTGCATGTTTACCGTGCTAATAAAAATGAAACAAACCTCACTATGAATAAGTGTTTTAATTTATAGCAAAAGCCCAATTGGAACATGAGCTGTGATGCAGGTACATAGCAGAGTGCCTAGAGAAGGTCCAAACATATCTCTTAATGTTATCAAAGATATCAAATTCATCCATTCCGATTCCCTCTGTTTATATCTTTACTTGTGAATCATCCATTTTGAACTGAAGCTCCTTACAAGGATAACAAGGAGTATGTGAGCCAATTGTGAGATTTTTTTCCAGGCAGTCACAAATAGTAACTTTCCATTGTGAAAGGCCGTTGCTCACACCGGGAGATGACACTAATATACCACCATGTTACGAGTGTCATGATTAATAGCAACAAATTAACATTCTGGCACGAGAAGAAGGTTCAAATGTGAAGAAAATATATTGGTCATGCTGTAAAGATGTCTTTTTTTTGTCAAAGCATCGTGAGAATGGTTGGATTTGTGTCCAAATGTGAGTTGAAGTGGTAAACCTGCTTCTTCTCTATTTTGTCAAACATTGTGAACCTATCAATAATAAAACAATTTCTATGGTGCCATCTGGCGGCCCTGTTGCAAGAACAGTTACTTTCGGGGTTCTCAATAGACAGACTACATTTTAAAATTTACACATGTGCTCAATTGTGTTAAACTGTCATTTTTTTACTGTCCTGCAGAGGATATAGAGTATAGAGTTAAGATCGGGCCGACCTGACCCACGGCTATTAATTTTTGGCCCGGGCCGAGAAATTAACTTGATTTGCAGGACCGATCCCGAAGCAAACCCAAAATGTCATATTTTATTTGTGAGGACTCGGACTTTTGTAATAAAATCTAAGTTAAACAAGACTGTATAAACAATTACATCTTTTATATGATAATATAAATGTTTGACGATTTCCACAGTTTATTAATTATTTATTTTATAACAAGTATTCCTTAGTTTAGTATCCACACATCGATTTAGTATAGTCCTTTTTTTTTTTTTTCTCAGCGGCCTGACCCGACCTGAACCCGAAGTAATGATGGACATTTTAGGCCGATTTTCGGGTTGGGTCGGGTCAGGTTCGGGCTCAAGATCTTACCAAGATCTTTACAAGATCGTAAAGTGTTTTGAATCCACACAAGGCAGATTTTCATCTCAAGACTATCAAGATATTCTCGAGGGAAATCTCCTCACCGTGCCTTTGCGGGTTGTCTCCGGTTACTCTGGTTTCCACCTCGGTTAGGCTCCAGCACCCCCACAGTACTTGTGAGGATAAGCAGAATGGAAGATGATGACTAAAATTTAAAAAAAAGCAATATTTAATTTCAAATAGGAGGATTTTGATGAAAATAACAGCAATAATAAATATAATTGGTCCGCTGACCACATTGCATTCTTCGTTTATAAACAGGTGGATAAAGACACCTTTAACCACGTTTATATTGACATACAAGCTAGCTTGTATTTGCAAAGAATGGGACGGATGATTACATTGTGTTTTTTTGTTGTGGTTAGTTTACGGGGTCGTCAAGACCTGGGAAGAGGCCCCGGCAACTTTTAAAAGAGTAATTTAATATACAAATCCAGAGGTTTACAATCTGTAAAGAGTTAAGAAGCGAGGGAGAAGAGAGCTTACAAATGGCTCTGGGCACTTTTCCCACAACTGCGGGATTTCCACTCAGCCTCATCAATCTGGAGATGTTTACCTACAAAATGTGGGGGGCATGGCACAGTGTCTGTGTCAACGTGAGTGTAATGTATAGTCAAAAGACAGCATTGGCCTTCGTGAGTTTGCAAGGGATAGTTGCTTTCAGGTGGGGGAGATGCAATCAAATCTCCTTTGTTGAAATATCAGCACGTGTCAGTAAATAGACACATGCATCAGGATTTTGAAAATGAAATCTTTGCATGCGAGCATTGAATAAACGGATTGTCTAATGACTTTTGCGTACAGTGTGACACGTGCGTGAGTGTTGTGTTTACCCTTTACATGTCGTCCTTGCAACTCACTAGACCTTAAAATCTGGCTTTCATTTGCTTTATGTCTTAACTGGCACTATGTGGCAAATTGCAGGTGGTCAAAAAATAAAGAAATAATTCAACAAAACTGCTTTTATCGCAGTCTGTATCTACTTTTCATGTCATCGCTTGTCAAAAGTTAGTTTTTCTTAGTGTTCAAACTTTTTAATAAGTATCATTATCTGCTTATTGTCAACGTTTAAATACCTGTTTGTTCTCTAAGAGAGCATAAAGTGATGAAAGTCTTTTATTGGAGGTGAGGAACAAATTATAATCCCTTAGAAAAGCTTTCAAATGACATCAGTGTGATAGCGTGAGAGTCGCAAGTAGACTGTGAAGGAGTTGTTGTGATTGATGTCAGGTGATGATTATTTTACAGTGATCTCATTTAATGATCTAATATTTAAAAATACATTGCTTGACTCATCCTCTGTCAGACAACAGTCATAATCCAATGAATTGGAACACATTGAGAAATTTTGTAGTCTGATTAGAACAGTTAGCATTCATGTGTTACTTAAAAATCTAGAACTGTCTCGTTAGAGACCACCATAATTGTCAAGCAGTCACATGACTAAAATTTAGGGCCTTTACATCGGTTTTAAATATAAAAAATAATAATTTCATTCACAGTTTCAGCTCAAAATCATTTAAAATACTTTGTAGATTGTAGCAAACTATAATAGGCGGTACACAAAATCAATGGATCATTTTTATCAACAGTAGTAAATGGATAAATAAGTTAAAACTAGAATATGGATAAATGAGGAAGATTTTTATGTCCTAAAAAAGTACCACAATTTTTGTCTGATGTTTTTCCTTGTATGACTGTCATAAACATTCTGTAAAAAGTCCAAGAACAATTTTACTACAATTGGAAATGGAAGCTTTGGAAAATAAATGATTTTTTTAAAAGATTATCAGCAGTGGATGTCTGCGCACTTTGGGCCAAGCGGTCGTAATATTGTACTCTAAGATTAAACTATTTTTTCCATGTTTGCCCCAAAGCAAAATGGCAGTCAAGCAAATGTTGCAAAATGTTATATACGATACATTCTTAGCAACAGATGTCACAGGTAAACAGAAACAGATGGCTCCCTTTGGTCAACCAATTGCTTTTTTCAGGCAAACAACAGCAGCTTGCCCATACTTATAAACTATAACAAGTATTAAGTCCACATCGGAAAGAAAAATACAAGATTATTAATTCATTTTCAATGCTGATTATCCTCACAAGAGTCGACGGGGGTGCTGGAGCCTATTCCAGCTAGCTTCGGGCACTAGGCGGGGAAGACCTTGAATTGGTGGCCAGCCAATCGCAGGGATCGAGGAGACAATAAAATTAATGAAATGAATTTAGTGTTCAACCAGCCTGCCCTGCATATTTTTGAGATATGAAAGGAAACTGGAGCACCCCTAGAAAACCCACGCATGGAGAGCATGCAAACTCCCCACAGGAAAGCCCATAACTGGGATCGAGCCCATAACACATTCCAGTCATTTATCTGATCACCCAATAAATATTTAAGCAACATTCTGTTATGAGGGCTCTTTAAAGCAGTAGCTATGAGAAGATGGCGTGGATGTCACATTAAGTCCTCCAATGTCAGGAATTTTCTGGATGCTCAATTCTGCTTATTCAGTATTTTTTTAATTAGAGGAAGATGTTTCCGTGTGCTTGTGTAATAAAACCTCTCATAAGTTTCACTCCATCAAACTTTTACGCAACACAAATCAATAAATAATGAAAGGAAATACAACATGGACAGAAACTCAAGCTGTGTTAAGAGCCAAGTAATAAAATTCAGTTTCAAAAATGGTAAATGCTTTTTTAATGTTTTTGTTGAATTATCACAGAAAATTAATTTTTAAAGTTTGTTTTAGGTCAACTTAAAAAAATCACCGCCTTTGAAAAATGATCAAAAAAGGCAAAATAAAATTAATACCATCATTAGCTAGTAAAAGTTATTTGTAGCAGGACGTTGTTGGATAATCAAGCATTTGAAAAATAACAGCATTTAATTTCTCTGTTGTATAACCGTGAATAAAAAAAAACACCAACAAATGTCAGTCTCAAGGAGTTTGTCATTTACTGTGTTTAAGCATTTTTTCTGATCTTATCTGATTGTCCAAAATATGGCATTTTTCTGAAAGATCAATCCGTAGAAAGAAAATCAGTAGCAATGACATCACAAGACACAAGACATACGACCGCTAAGGGCTTAATGTCATTTGTCACGAAATGTTTGCTATTCTGGCTGAGTGTAAGCTTAAACACAGTCATGCAACTCCAGCAACACTGTGTAAAAAAATTGTGTCCCTCATTTGGACACCACCCATCAATGCCAGCCAGACTCATACAGGCCGCATTAAGTGGCCCATTTAGTTAAGTGAAGCCACACACTCCACTCTTTTCAAGTCGATATACTAGTTATTCTTTATATGCTCTCAGCTCGCAAGTCTTAATTTCACTACGCTCCGTGGTTTGAAACCCCCTAGTGTTTTATGGTTGTTAAACGCAGCACCTAAATTAACTACACCATATTCACATCACGCCGTTTTAAGAAACATGTGCGAGTCGACCCTGGATGTGGGGCACATGCGGGGGATGGAGAGGGAGTTGGGGGTGTCGGTTGTGGTACTTAAATGCTAGCAAAGTGGAACAGCATACACTATGACAGAACTGGAAGAAGATGGAGCCACTCATAAGATGAAAAGAAAAGACATTCAACATTTAATGCAAATGACAGCAATCTTCTCCAGTTTAATTTCAGATTATTCCATACAATGCTGTCTTTAGATAACAAAGTTAGGCAAGGGTTGGGTTAGTTACCTCTCTTTAATATTTAGTATTGTTTTTAAATCATTGTCCACAAAACAAAGTAATGAATCACCACACAATTTTAGGGCTAAAGCATAATGTCTGAATAGTTTTAACCTTGTTAGTATTTGTGATAGAATGTATAGTATGTTCTTTTAAATAGCTTTACAACTTGTTATCAATTTATATAAGTTTAACTTCTGTAGAGGAGCGGGGATTGCAATGTTGATGTCAATCAAAACAATGTCTTATTGCATTTATAGGTGGTTCTAATAATATTTCATTTTGTGGTTGCTAAACCAACTTTGTCAATCCTAAAAATTGCATGATATCTTCACTTAACTGCTAACATTCTCCACTTTAATGATGGTCAAAGTGTGCTATGATGGAACGCTGGTTGTCTCTAAAGAAATTACTACAAAAATAAATCTACAAACAGCACAATGTTCAGGTGGCTTCAACCTTTTTCTTGTCTATGAAAATCCTTTTATGGTTTGAAGCCGATGCTTGTTTCTAACCGACTGCATTGTTACAAGAAAGGCCGTACTTCTTGTACTACATTAACAGATATGATGAGCAGTTAAGATTGAGATCCCTAACAGCTGTTCCTGCATTAAATGGGATCAGAGTACTATTCCCCAGACAGCCAAGCAAAACATCGCTACACATTCTTGAACAAGTCCAATTACAACTAGCTTAATTCACCACAAACTGTCTACAGTCATTTGACATTGACAAGTCTTGTTATAATCATTTAACTTCTCTTTTTAGAAATCCAGTCCCCACTGGGTTCCTCCCATGACAAATTGTATTGAATTTTTAACTTTAAGGACATTTTTCATGTAGTTTTCTTTTCCTCTTTTAAACAGATTTGACTAGCAGTGTTGTACTTTTATTCAAATTTTCTGTAGCTTTTTAGTGAAAGTATCCTTTGACTAACGATATTTCTCGCCAAACACCCAATCAATTTACTCCAGGGAGACAGTAAAAGTTAAAGTTGACGCCCCAGATCAGACAGACGCAAAGGGGTCAGACTGAGGTGTGACCATGTGTTATTTTACTGCACTAACACACAGGAAGAGCTGCTTCAAAGTGTGCAAAGCTGTGTATACAAAAGTGGTGTACGTAAATAGCTTGCTATTGCACTTCAACCTGTAATATTGCTTTGCCCACAACCATCACTGGAATGTGTTAAGAACATTCTATTGAACACAAGATAATGAAACAGTCATCACTGGGATTTGTTAGTTTAAAATTCACCAATCCCATTGAAATTAAACAGGGCTAAGTAAATACATCCCACCATTGAATTTGACCGAAAAAAGATTAAAATGCTCTAGGAGCATGCTTTTGACGTACTATTTATTTATTGAATTGAAGTGAAGCATTGTGTTGAATTAGGCAATTGAAGTAAAATTGCATTAGCTCACACCTTTTTCTCATTCGGTTGACTTTAACTACCATTTGGGCGACCACAGTCAATCTGTTCTCAATTGCTTACAATTAACGCAAAATTTAATTGCCAGTTTGTTAACTGGAACCAGTTCTCAGTCTCTAGCCTTTTTAATAATAAAATTCACTTAATCTTGCTAATCACACTAAAATATATGCACACTATTCCTAGCTCTTCTTCCTCTTAAATCTCAGTTATTAGACACACTTAATACTGGTATTATAAAACTAAAAGGGTGCTCTGAACTGGGGGAAAATGTAGGAAAAAAAAGCTTTCATAAGACTATTGTTCTACTTGTCAGGGTCCATGTGTGTCATAATGTTCTTTATTTCCTTCTTGGTAACATTAGATTTTCAGAACATAAAATGTGACTTCATTTTCATCACTGATTCCTTGAGATGAGTCAGTGAAAAGACTACAGTTCATTACTCACTTGATTTGACAGGCGTCTTTGTTACTTTTAACGAAGAAAAATCCTTTACTGGAAACAAGTGCCATTGTGTCGCTCTGTGCACACGCTTGTTTACAAGTCCGTTATTTTTAGTCGGCGCTAATGTTGTGAAGCTCCTATCCTTAGAGATCCCTAATCATCGTGGAATTTAGAAAGCAAAAACTGAACCCAAACAGTTTAAAACGGTGCTAAGAATAGACAGACCCAGACATAATTCACTCTAGCGACGTGAACGCAATCACATCGTTGCAAGGCAGAATGACCAGAAAATAGACAACCACTCTTCTCTCTTCAAGAATGCTTTTAGAGGATTGTGATCTGGCAGAGGCAGATGTCTTTTCAGCTATAGTGGAAACTATCATAAATTGTGGTGCAATATTTGAGGACTGACACTTTGAGGGATTCCAACCAGGTGATAATTCAAAAAGCAATATTCCTGTCTCTCATTGGAAACAACAAGTATGACTTGATTGACATGTAGCATAAGCAATTAAAAGATTTACTGCCTTGAGTAGAGAAATGAGAGAAATTAGAGTTGGAATGGGAATGAACTGCACGTCACAAAGAAGTTTTTACATTGATGTTGACAATGGACAGAAGGTGGAGTATATCCATAAATGGTTGCCAGCACATTATAGGGCACAAATATGCAACCTTTCACACTCGCAATCACAACTACAAATCACCCTACCAAGCATACTTTTGGGATGTGGGAGGAAACCAGAGTACCTACAGACAACCTTTGCATATAAAGGAAAACATGCAAACTGTACACAAGAATTCCTGATTGTTCGAACCCATGTTCTTGGGGTTGCGCAGCATAAAGTTATTCTGCAACATTACATTATTTTCCAGATTATTGGATAACGTGGATTGGCTGGGGCTGCGCCTTAAAAGTCTTTAAAGTCTGGCCACCAAGATTGTTATATTGTGTTCTTCAGGCTATAGTAATTCATTTAAAAAAAAACGTAAATATGTTATATTAATAGGTGCTTATTTTGCCTGTTGTTCCCTATTTTACTATAACTTTAACATAGAATTTTGTATAACTTATAGTCAAGTGCGACTTTTTCCCTTTCATTTTGCATTATGTAGCTAGTGATATTTATACTGGGGTGCAACTTAAAGGCTGAAAAATATGCTCGCCTGTCATTCACTGTGATGTCGTTATTGATATTAGAAAATTTAATGAAGATCGAGTAGAGTATTATTTACTCACTCCAAAGTAAAACCAAGTCGGAAGTATTCACTACTTTTGCAAACCACTAGTTAGGATAAGCAAATGCGTGCCAAGAATGATGTTTTTACATAATGAGACTTCCTTGTGGTCATTTTGGTCCTGAGTCATGCAATTCTTTGATATATGGCCTACTTGACCCCAACTCCTCATCACGGGAGCGATAATGTGACCCCCAGGGAAAAGGTTTGGGGAACCTTGCTTTTAAGTAATCTAAAACCGGACCAAAAGACCTGGGGCAATTCCAGGACTTGATTACTATGACTCCAACGAAAATAGGTGCTTTCTAAGAACATTTTCATTTGAGAAATAGTCAAAGTGTGGCTTTGATTTTAATGAGATCAAAGGTTAACGTCCTCTTTTTGGTCCTAATTGTTCTTCCTTAACTTAAGGACAAAACTGCCATGTCAAGCACTGTTGATGTAGTTGTTTTGATTCCTTTCTAATCAGGAGACGCAAATTCATCCATGTCTGTGAGGCAATTAGTTCAACTCAGCAATTTGAGCTTCAGCTTGGTGCTCCGACTAGAAAAAAGTACCTTTTATCTAAACATAAAATAAATGTATCTCATTTTTTTGCCAATCTATTATTTTCAGACCAATTACGTCTAAAGCAAGCAAAAAGGCATAGTCAAATAATCATTTATATAAGAATTATTTCATGTTTTTAGATATAGTTCATAGTTTGTCTGCATTGTTAAATGAGAAAATAGACTGCAATGTGTCTGTCTGGTTTACCCTACACAATTGAACTTCATTGTTTTCCTTTGAACAATACCCCAAAGCAATGTTGTTGTTTTTGGAGTCTGCTCCAAAAATTTAAATGTAACATGCTTTTTGGCAGCTATAAGGATTTACAGGCCTGAGTCTGTTAATCGTCTCAACTCTGCAGGTGAAAACTCAAAACATGCCAGTGAAATAAATCTTTTGGAGTAAGTCCACAAGTTTTTTTTGTTGTTTTGTTACACAGCATAATCCTATTAGCAGAATTCTCAGACTATTAAATTGATTTCACATGTACACTTTGTATTGATTCCGGAGTGTAAATCTCACATGCATGTTTTTCTTATTGGTGAGGAGACTGTTTTATAACAGAATTAAATTTGATGACATGTGCACATCAATCATTGGTGCCTGACTTTTAATTGTTTTCTCTCCGGGGTGATGAATTAATTGCAGACCTATTGTTGCTAGTAGGTAGTGTTAGTTAGCTCTTTGGGTACGCTTATGACTTCTTTGGACTGTTGAGACATTTAGAGAACCGGGCAGTTGTAGTTCAATTTGAACTTGTTTCATGATAGTTGCAGATAGGATAATCACTCATGTCTTTGAACCATTTGGCCCCTCTCTTGGAAGACTCAAGAAATCCAATGTGATGGGTGGGACCTTCCAACAATGACAAATTCTTCCACTGACATTTAAAATATTATAAATGTCCTCCAAAATAAATCCTAATAGCGTAATACTGACCAGTGAGTGAGCACCCAGTCTACGGATTGAAAAAATCCATTTGTGCCGAGCAGAGTGTGAACTGTCCCTGAGGTGACTCATGGGGCAGACGAACAAGCCAGGGTGACACCTAATAGATCAAATCTTTACGACTGTTCGTTTAGAGATGAGAAGGAGACCTGCTACACCCAGAAGTCCAAGTCTCTCAGGCCTGAAACCCTGACCTCCACAGGGGAGGGCATCATATAAACTTTTGAAGTGCACCTACTTCCAAGCAAATGTCAGGTATGTAGGGCAATTCTGAGACTAAATACAAACACAAAAAGCCAGGGCATGCACGACCACTGACACATTGATGATTACTGAGCAGATATGTTTTCTGTTTTCTCCCTTCAGATGGATACCTGCTAGCCATAAGTTGTAGCTTCCCACTACACACAATATACCAAAATGATTCCATTGCTTGTCTTTGAAGCAGTTCTGCATCAGTCAAGGATTCGATTCAACTCAGAAAAAACGGTGCGTGCAGAATTTAAAAAATAGACAAGACATTCCCAAATGCTTTTTTCAAGGGGCAAGTATTTCAGCAATTACTATTACAACATTAAAAGACCCTGGGGCAAGACATTTCATGGAAAAGTAAGGGGTTGAATTGCGGGCGCTAACCCGTGTCAAGGAGCGGCTGTGGTTTAGTTTGCAGCTCCCTCTCACGTCCGCTGTGTGAGAGACAGAAAGAGGCAGGCAGAGGGTGTTTTCCTTCTGCGTCATGGCCAGAGACAGCTGACTGGTTGGGATCTATAATTGCTCTCAAGTGAGGTCAGCGGAAGGCATTTATCTCAGCGACACCGGGGGATGCGCACACAAAGTTTCTCTCTGCCAGGAGCCAGCGGGAAGACATTGGAACAGACGCAAGTGCTCAGTTCTTTGCTGGACTTGCTTGAGACGTAACAATTGAAATTGATGCTGAAACGGAATACAACTCTGGCAAGTCCTGTTATCACATGTAAGTCGTTTGAATTGGCCATTTTCTCTGTTGCTTTCAACTCACAAATATGAGATGGCGCACTGCAGATTCCTGATTAGTAACTAGCAGTGACATAACGTCTCCCACATTAGCACATGCATATTTATGTATGAGAATCACTACATTTTCATAGTGTTAACATATTGTATCTAATGTAATGTATTTTGTATTCTTAGGACTGTAACATTTCCTGACATGAGGATGGAGAACTCAAGCTATAGTGGGACTGCGGACTAAAGCAAATCCAAAAAACAGTGTACTGTAACTTTCTGGAGCGTCACGACCACAATCAGCCTGACTGAACGCAGGGACTTCCCACCACAAGAACACGGACCCCCGAGGTCGCCAGTGGACCAGTTCAGGGGGTTAACTTGGGCTGAGGGGAAGCACGGCAGATCTCCCGTTTCAGTATGTTGCTCATTGATCCCCACTGCATTCTATTATAATGCGCAAATGGATGCTGACATGGAACCTTACATATCTGTTTTCGGGACTCTACCTGCACGCCGTTTTCCTGCTGGGCAGCGTGTGTGTGGTCTACAGTGACTGCACTCCGGCTCAACTCGCTGCCATTATGAACTGCTCAAGACACGAGCGTCACACAAGGAATTACGACTACATGGAGGGAGGAGATGTGCGGATCCGACAGCTGTTTAGTCGCACCCAGTGGTTTCTGACCATTGATGAGAAAGGCAACATCAACGGAACTCAAGATCCGACCAACTGTTACAGTAAGCACCACTGTTTCATTTTTTCTTAAAGCTTCGTAGCAGCATGAAGAAAAATGTTTTAACTTGACAAGTTTCTTCCTATAGTTAGTTTTATGTCAGCTGGTTTAACAATGACAAATGGTTGCTTCTTCAGAATGTTTCCGAAGTTTAGATGTTGAATGTTTACACTGTATATGTGTAAATGTACTTTCCATGGAGATGATAAAGGGCTCTAATAGATATTCATTAATTTATTGAACTCGCATTTTATCCAAACGAATATGAATGAGTTCTTTTAAACTAAACTATGAAGTTACTAATTGATTTTTTTTAATGGGTTTTTCGGAGAAGTTGAACATTATTAATTCAGGAATGCGAGTACAATTTGATTTTTCAATAAAATTAAAGAAACAGTCATGGACAATGCTGTGCAATGTCATTATTCTATGGTTCATTTTATTGGTTATAAAATGAGTCTAGGTAGACTACAGCTATTTAAATTACTTTAGTTAGTATGTCTTTGGTTGTTTGTCTCCTTGTGCCTTGCGATTGGCTGGCCACCAATTCATGGTATCCCCGCCTGCAGTATATAATTGGCTGGGATAGGCTGCAGCATCCAATGGATGTATGTGAAAAATAGTAAGAAAAATAGCATATCTAATAGTTTAATGTCTGCCATAGTGTCCTAATGCCAAGGGATGGATAAAACGTATTGTGTGTAGCCAGAGTGACAGCGGTAAATCAAAGCAGGTGGTGGCAGCCTGTCAAAGCCTATTGAGTCAGTCATGAAGTCAGTTAGGGGCTGCTTGACAAGCGCGTGTGATCTTGCGCTTACGCGCTTACGCGCTTACGCTGGCATATTTTGCCTGATTTACTCTTCCCCAAAAACGCTGCGATCAAGGAATGTTATGGGCACAAAAGTGAACAAAAAAATGCTGATGATTTTGACAGGACAATTTTCCCTATTATAAGGATGTCACTCAAAACTACTTTTGAAAGCATCAAAATAAAAATAAATATTCCTCGAAAAAAAAGTTGGGAATTGTTAAGGAAAGTGTGGTAAAGGTCCTATTTTTATGGGCTTCTTAGAATGTTTTTAGAAATCATTTCCTCCTATCTGGTTGCGTGGCTTTGGCTGGAATGTCGCCATGGCAGCAAAAGATAGCCAAGATGTTTTGGCAACCACGGCGGGAACATGATTTCTGTCTTTTGTGGCTGACAGTTGCATGCAAACAGCAAACCAAGAGCCATTTAAGCTACAGTTTATCCATTATTTCAGAAAACAGAATATGGAATAAAACCCTATTGTGAAACTATGACAAGCATTGAATTTGTCCCCTGCATTCCAGTCTGGAGGAATGCCTGTGGAGCGTGTTTTACAATATTTTGGACATATTGTTAGAATTGTTAAAAGACATGCTGTAGCAACCATCACTAACATCAAATACATAAAACATATCATGTGTTGTTTATTTTTATTGGGGTAGAAAGAAGGAAGATCAATGTCAGTGTTCAAATGTGACTAAATAGTTCCTACTAAGAAAATTAGTGATGCTATGGCCATCTGTCTGCACTGATCAAGTAATTGCTATAAAGTCAAACTATATAGTCGCGGGCTCAATTCCCGCTGATAGCGGTATGACTGTGAGTGTGGATGGTTGTTTGTCTCTCTCAGTGCCCTACGGCTGACTGGCAACCAGTCTAGGGTGTAGTCTGCCTTTCGCCTAAAGTCAGCTCCAGCAACCCCTGCAAGCCTTTTGAGGGTGTGAGGTACGGAAGATGAATGAATGAATGTAAATCTATAAAAATACTACAACTCTATGTCTATAAAAGACATAGCGTCTTTGGATGACCTTATACAACATGCCTTTATATCAGCCAAGTATCAACGAAAGAGACAGTGATAGACAACTGAGAATACTGAGCATAAACAACATTCCAAGATTGCGATGCTGTCATCTGTTTGTGATCTAGCAAATGAGATCAACACTGCACTTCTAATAGAGGTTTCCTATATTCATACATGAGTTGGAAATGTTACTACATCCTACTTTCATTTAAGAAATGATTGACTGTCATGTGTATGAAGTATCTTTTACAAAACTAAACCATGTGGTTGCCTACTTTGTCAGCTGTATTGTACACGTTCATTGTGCACTGTACGTTAGGGATGGGAGGATACAGTTAAACTCGCAATACGCACCTTGATATGCCAAGGTCATGATACAATATCCCACAAAAATTGTCATTATGATATAATTCAGATCCAAAAAGTTGAATAGAATTGTTTTATTGTCATTATGCAAGTGTAATGAAATGTAAGATTTTAAGATTGAACTCTTCAGCAAGCATTTCAACCGCTGTTGTCAACAATGCTCCTGGGCGTACGGCTAATGAACTCGCCGACATTCATCACTTGTTGTTTACATGACCACCAACCACAACTGTAGTGCACGCGTGTGCATATGCACTCGCAGTGTTCAGGAGCGGGCCTCGACTCTTGCGTGCAAAGCTCACGAGAGGAGGTCATTTTCTCAACTCCGGGGGGAACCTGCCCTAATCTGTCTCCCATATGTGCTATGGCATATAATTTGTGATTTGTGTAAAGGCCAAGAAGGTCAGCTAACATGTTTGAATAAAGCCAGAGGCATTATTGTGCACAAGAACTTCCTTCTGGTTCTGTTAATGAAGACAAATGACGCAGCATTGAAGGCTGGATGTCGACAATATCTTACCTGCTCTGTTCTATGTCCCCATTACTGTCTTATAGGCATCTTAGAAATCAGGACAGTGTCTGAAGGGGGCATACTAGCCATTAAAGGCATCAAGAGCCAGCATTACATCTCCATGAACAAAGGTGGACAGCTTCAAGGAAAGGTAAATGTCAATGTCCAACCACAGAATGACATATCACAACAGCCCATTTCAGGTTACGCCTTCTTGTCACAGAGGACCTACAATGAAAACTGCAACTTCAAAGAGGTCTTCCTAGAAAACTACTTCAATGCCTACTCTTCGACAAAGTGGACTAAGAATGGGAGAGAAATGTTCATCGCGCTCTCTCAGAAAGGACGGCCCATGCGAGGGAGGAAGACGAGGCGGGAGCATGTCGCCTCACACTTCATTCCCATGAAATGCAGAGATGAGGAGAGAAGAACGGACTAAGACTTAAAGACTCGCAAACAGTATGAATTGATGTACCAAATATGTTAACAGCCATGTAAACTCATCACCAGCTACACATCACTTTCCTCAAAGCTGCCATTGGCATTTTCTAGACGAAGTTTTGCAGTTTTTATGAGCAGTAGCCTAGCAGTTTTCCCTGTCCCTGATTGGTATTCTATGCCAGATCAAGAAGCTTTCTTGTTGGATGGCAAGTTTCTTGGAATAGGATCTGTTCATGATTAACAAGGCAGCAAAAGGCCAGTACCTTCCACTTTTGAATTAAACGAGGAGGACTGATACCAAGCTTGAGGCTGTTGAACATTCATTTTTTGCTTGAAGACTGATAAAATGGGTATCACTAGTGTTTTTTTCAGTCTTAGATAGGCTTCCCATTGGGTTTGCGTGAATGCCTGCTCTAGTAAGTTTTTTGGAGGGGTGGTCATCTGTCAAGAACAATGTTGGTTCAAGAAATGTATCATCATGACTAAAATTGTACTATAAATGAGAGCAACGATTGTGAACCTATTTTTTTGGTTAGGGAATACTGCTTTTTCCGGACAATAGAGTTGCACTTTTTTTTTTAAATAGTTTGGCTAGGCTGGTTGGTGCGACTTAGATAACTTTAGATATAATATTGTATGTGTAAATGTTAGTTCATTGAACAAGGATGAACATTACCCCAAAAGAGCCATGAGAGTGCACTCTTGGCTAGTAATTAAGAAGCAATAAAAATGAACTTGAAAAGTGTATTCTTATATTTAATATATTATACAATTCAGTATAATAACAATTACAAAGGACGAATGATTTCGAGCTGTTTAATTTATTACATTTTATATGAGAAATCTTTTTCATTGTTTTTGAATGCTCCTATTACACTAGAGTGTATTTCTCATGTATTAAACCCTCATTTATTTCTTTTCTAATCAGATCAACGTTGAGGTTTAATTTGAAAGGAAATAAAAAGAGGCTGTTTTTGTATTCGTCATACTGTTTTTTTGGACAACTTTTCGAAGGGAGGTTGTGAAGTTACACAAAATAGCTTACAGAAATCTAGACACTTATATTGGTTAAAACAACAAACCAAACATTATAACATCTTGTCTTCATAGGACACTTTACACAACAGCACAAGAAAGTATTGACATTAACTTGTTCACAGGTTTATAAACTACATTTTAGTGTTATTTTATTATTAAATATTCTATTTCTTTATGAAAGATTCCTGTGTTGTCTTGTTTTCTATATTAACATATTCAAACATGAACTGTGCATAAGCATGATTTGTTATTTATTATGATATATAAAAAGTTTGATATCTTTCAAACTGTTTTATGGTTACATCATTGATTTCAGAACATTACAATCACCTACATACAGTCCTCTGGAGATATTAAAAACTATGTATTCTCACAATAACTGAGATAATCCAATAAAGGTGATACTGATGACTTTTAGATTAAATTTAAAAAAAAAACCTTACTGGCAGACAGCTAAGAAACATTTGGGAAAACTTTGTTTTGCAGACGAATGACATGATCCCATTAGAATGAATTCACAAACCTATCAAGGCATGACCCAAATATGAGTCATTTTAACGTAATTTGAAATTCCACTGAGTTTTCATGACAGTGAGCACAATTATTAGAGATCTCGGCAGAGTTCCCACACACTCCATGCACAAACACACACACACACACACACACACACACACACACACACACACACACACACACACACACACACACACTCATAAATGAACACATAGCTGTACCTCTTTGGGCTGGGTTCACATCTGGACCCCTGTCAGACAGAGACAGTCCAATTGAGAGAGAAAACCCCTGAAATACATTTGACCCAAACAACATGTGAGCAAGGTAAAGCCGCCTGCCAAGTCACGCAAAGTTAGTCTCCGTAGATAATTTGGAACATATTGCCAGTGTAAACACATTTTCACACAAATTCAAGGTAGTGTATTCCTGGTAGAGACAAGAAATGAGAGCGAAGTAAGTGCCAGGAGAGAGCACGCAATGTGGCATTTCCACAAAAACTACACATTTACTAACTTGTGTCACAATACAACAAACTTTCAAACAAGTAAAGAGCTTCAATAATATGTAGTATGTATACTATTATTTAAATAACGTCAAAGTATAAACTACACTGTATGCAGCATATGTAGCTAAAATAGGGTAGCTAAGTGCTTCTTCAACTTTTTTCTAGTGTTCCACCAAAATATAATTAACTCACTATGTAAAAGAAATGACTAATTATTAAGGTCGTAATTATTACAACGGATAAGAACGTGAAAACAAATGTTGGTTTAAGGGCAGCCTGGTGTAGAATTGGTTAGTGCGTGGGCCTCACAGGTCTCGGGTCAAAGGTTCGTTCCCAGGTCGGTCATCACATTGTGGAGTTTACATATTCTTCTCGAGCTCGGGTGGGTTTTTTCCCGGGTAATCCTGGGGGATACCCTGAATCGGTGGACAGGCAATCACAGGGCATGAGGAGATGGACCTTGGATCGAACCCTCGATCTCAGAACTGTGAAGCCCACTTGCTAAACACCCCACTTTTAGAACAGACTTTGATTTTCTTTGCCTCCTTTTTTTTGAGACCTCACAAGCATTTTGTGACAAATAAGAATGTTAAATGAAAAATGTAACCAAACCACATTGAAATTGAATCTGTTTTATTGTTAGTGCGGTGTGGAATACTTATTAAACTTATTAAAAACTGCTGCGCAAACAATAATGTTAGATTCTTGAGATGCTTTTGAAAAAAAAGGAAAATATATATGTTATGGATTTTACTGTGTTGGGCCCATGTCCTTGGTGTTACCTGCAACACATCAGTTTGAGAGTGCCACACTGTGAAGCTTAATTAGCTGTGTGGTTACGTAGTCAAGTAATGACAAAAACACATCATTGATTATAATGGTTAGAAATCCGTTTGATATTTGCGCAGACGTATAAATACAGAAAACCACATGTGGTCTATATTACTGACCGCGTGTGCAGACGTCAGCAGTCTGATGATATGAGCAGCACCTTGGGAAAAGACTGGTGGTGGGAGGGGGTTGTAAAAAGTACTCACGAGTGAAGAGCAACGTAGAGGAAGGCTAAAGGGTCTCGTGCGATGTGAGGAGGTGGTCCTGGGCGAACACAACGAAAGGGGGAGGTTAAAAGTTGAAGTGCCAAAAAAAATAACATATCCTCAATAAAGGATACCTAGCTATCCAAGTAGGGGATTTCCCATTTTCACCAAAAAAGATTGCTTCTTTATGTGGTGAAATAATAAGAATGAATGAATTTCCATTAATCCCCCTCAGCACTATAGTCAAATCTGGCAATTGGTCAATATTAATCTGATTCGTATAGCAGCTGTATAGGAGCACTTAAAAAATAGCATTGGTTAATATGCTAAAGATATGTTTCGATGGATAAGAGATGGGATTATCATCATTGTCAGTCAGAAATAAATCTTTGAATATAAATGTCATTAAATCCAGTTCATAAAAAAGGGAGCTAAAATATGTGAATGGCGAGTGCTACAATCTCACATCAAATACATGGCAAGGTCTTATCTATTACACATCTGCTTGCTACGAAAACAATTGTTTCATTTAAAAAAAGAAAGTTAAATTAAAAGCAGGCAACCTTCAGAACAATCTGTTTTACATCAAACTAACATATGGCATTGAGAGAAAGTGTGAAATTATATTTAACAGGTTTTTTGAAACTTTCATTTTGCATTATGAAGGAGCCAAGGGAAAGAGACAGAAGAGGAATTTTGTGATAAAAACAACCACCAAAAAAAGATTTCAACTATGCAGACTGTAAAAAATGTGAATATTTAAGAAAAATATAGGATGATCAACTTGACATAAAAGGTAAAAATAAAAATAGTGTAACTTGAATGTAGACATTGAAGAGGTCGGAATACAAAATTAATTTACTTAATTATTAATTGTTTACAAAGTCAAGTTTTCCTTTTTTTAATCTTTAAATTTAATTTTATAATCTATTGACACATCAAGTTATATTTATTATTTTGGTAACATTTTTCCAGGCAGTTAAAAGTAAAGAAGGCAATCAAAAAAACAGAAAAACAACAGGGTGCATTATATGTTTGCACATCTGTAGAAAAACAAAGTAACAAAAGGGGATGAGGGTAAAACTACTCAAAAAGTTACTCACCTGCATTATGAACTTTAAAAAAAATGTTTCGGGGTATAATATAAAAAGTATAATAAAAAATGTTTTAAAAAAACCAGTCTACACCAAGTGACTACATGTTGTTATATTATTTTAGCATCGGTTTCAGTCAGAACAGGTATTAAAACCCTATTCATCGGGGTTGCTATATCAAAAAGACCATCTTAATGTGCCTTAATTGCACATTCTTATATAAAGATGAACTTATATTTTATGTCAAGCATTTAAACATGAAAAGGGGCGATTATCATTTTTCTATCTCCACAAGCCTCGCTATAAACGCAGACAACATGGAACGTAGAGTTTGCACAAACATTAGAATGGGGCAAAATTCCACATCCAACATGGCGGCAGCTTTACGTGTATTTCTGCGTGTTCCGGAGGTCTATTTAATTCTAATAATAACATGGAAATGCGTTAGCTGGAGTGGAAGGAGCTGCTAAAAACTATCTGGACCTTATTTTCCCCATCTTCTAAATCATTGTTGTATGTAACCAGTAAGTAAAAAACTTGATCGCACCCAGAATAGCAAACGTTTGTTTATCTGCATTCGCCTGCAAATAGCGAGCCAGTTTTGTGTCAATGTGCACAGATGTTTCTTTGGAAGCATTTACACGTGGTTTAACGTTACACCTGCGATTATATTATGGAATGCCATCTGGTTTTGGAGTGCAAAAATTGTCGCATTTTGTCACACTTGCAGTCATTTACCTCACTGTTTCCTCAATTGCAGTTCTACGACTGTGCATGGCTGAGTGAGAAAAATAATATAATTCTCAAAGAGATATTTATGTTAATGTCCATCTCATTTACCAATAGTGCATGTCCATCTCCTCTACTAAATGAGTGGTAAATTGTACTAATAAGCAACTTATAGTTAGTGCCTGTGTTCTAGTTGTGTAGGCAATCAATGTATTCAATTGACTAAAAGGACCATCATTTCTCATTCAGTGCAGTGTTAAAAATTTAAAGGACCATTTCTTAACATGAGCCAGGATGTGTGTCTGTTGCACAGTTAATAACAGTCTCCTCTGCACTTTGAACATTTAGCAGGAGCAAACATGAGCAGCTTGGAAGAAGGATGCAGTGATTCCACACGGGCTCACGTGCTGCCCAAGCCGCTTCTTCAAGGCTTAAAATTGGCATCACACGCAGTGCTGGAGAAAGTGCAGCAGAGGGGCAGGTCAAAATGTGCAAAATGCGGAGGATCAAGGATGTTCTTCTGCTACACATGCTGCTTATTAGTGGACGTCAGCCTGCAAGAAATCCCCATTGTCAAGGTCAGTAGAAAAGGTTTGGGATTGTTTGTTCTTTTTAGCCTTGAGTTCAAGTCCTTGTGGTAGATATAGTGTCAATTTCATGAAGTGGTGCGTTTGGTGCGGTTACCAATGTCGTCTGCGTTTAGCTTCCATTGAAGATCGACATCATTAAGCACCCCAACGAGACAGATGGCAAGAGCACGGCCGTTCATGCCAAGATCCTCGCGCCCGACGATATCACTATCTACACGTACCCTTGCATTCCAGAGTATGATCAAGACAAGGCGAGTTGTAGTCATCTTTTGATCTTCAAGCTTAAAACATACCCTAATGTAAATTGTCTGTTTTTCTCACCCCCCACCAGGTCGTGTTGGTGTTTCCCAGTCCAGGTGCCGTCACAGTACAAGACATGATGCAGTGTTTACGCGAGAGGACTGACAGCAGGTCACATGGCCCTCGGTTAAAGAGACGGAAAATAGAAAATGCAGCGCAAGATCTGGGGTCAGGGCCTCCAGATGAAACGAAAGGCTCGGAATCAAGGCCGCATCTCTTACAGAGGGTGGTCTTCATCGACAGCACATGGAACCAGACCAATAAAATTAGCACAGATGAGAGACTGCAAGGTACTCCAAGTTGTTTTTGTTGTTGTTTTAGAGGCTAAGAGTTTAACATCACCACACTGTACTGTCACCTTTCAGATCTACTCCAAGTAGAGCTGAAGACAAGGAAAACGTGCTTCTGGCGCTCTCAGAGGGGCAAACCAGACACATACCTAGCCACGATAGAAGCCATCTACTATTTCCTCAAAGACTTCCACGAGCAATACCTTGCTCAGGAGTACAGTGGCGAATATGATAATCTTCTCTTCTTTTACTCTTACCTACACACTGTTGTCAACAAGTCCAAAGAGGCAAAACAAGACTGTAAAGCCAAAAAGAGCACCATTTGATTTTGTCCCAGACTGAAACATTTTCCTGAGCCTCATGCAATAAATGTTAATGATTTCCAATGACTGATTAACACTGGCATGCATCTCTCTCTCTATAAGATGAAACTTCAGTGTACAAATATTTACTGAGGTGAGACTGGCACGATAACTACCAAACATATTGCAAACAAAAGTCTTTGAAACTTTCTGTAAGTGAAAATATACAATGAATTGTCATGTTAGCCAAGCCAGTCATTAATTAAATATATTTTATTTACAAACCAGTACATAGGTGCCTCGCATTCTCTCCATCAATACCTTGTAACTACTATTGTACATCTTAAGCTCATCCATTTAATATGATCTAGACAGAAATACCCTAAAAAACAATGCTGGGGTCAGAAACAAATTTTTTTTTTTACCATTTAGTCTGTTGGTGCTGGCTACTAGTTATTTGCCTCCCTAATCTTTGCTTGGAGGCTGTCACACGTCTTCTTGGCATCTCCCAGCAACATTGATGTGTTGGCCTTGTAGAAAATGGGGTTATCTACTGCGGCGTAGCCTACACCCAAGGTCCTCTTCATCACGATCACCTGAAACAAACGTTAGATAAGATCATTTCAATGCCAAATGTAGTTAAAATGGTTGTTTAATATGCTCCGTGGGCACACTCTTAACGTAAAACACCTTTCACTGTCAAACTTGATCTGTTCCAGCCTCGTATAAAGAAAATAACATTATATTATTGTCAAAACTAGTTAAAATTGATTGGACTTTTGTTGCGGTCAATAGTATGGATCTATAGTATCGTTCAAATCCAAGGCTAGTCTCACCTGTTTGGACTTCCACACTTCCAGGACAGGCATGCCAGCGATAATAGAGTTAGGGTCCTCTTGAGCAGCAGAATTCACCGTGTCATTGGCGCCGATGACCAGCGTCAAGTCCGTCTCTGCAAGTTTTACATCACATTTAATGATCACACACACGCAAAAAGCAAACACCCTGAAGATGATTGATAATAAATTCCCATGCACCACTTAGCAGTGTTATAAACACAACCATGTGTTGTTGAGTTTAAACCCTTGTTGTGTCAAAACAACAAGAAGATGATCAAAGTAAAAGGTGGGAGGGAGCTGAGACTTGTTGTCAACACGATAATCAGTTTCTTACTGAGGTATTTAAATCTGGGGGAATACCTGGAAAGTCTTCATTGATCTCATCCATCTCCAAGACCACGTCATATGGTACACCAGCTTCAGCCAAAAGGACGTTCAGCTGGCCAGGCATACGACCAGCCACTGGATGAATACCAAACCTGAGGAAAACATGTCACCTCATTTGTGAAGTTGTCCATTACAAGAAAATGTTGAAGCACTGGTGCAGACTTTTACCTGACATTTTTGCCTTGTTCCTTCAACATCTTCACCATGTCTGCAATGGGATATTGGGCTTTTGCTGCACACAATCCCCACCCTAAATAAAGACGAAAAGCACCACATGAAGATTAATTATCCGAAAAACACTAATTATGATCTTATTGTCTGTATCGTAACACAGTGCAATTTAAAAATGAAAAAAAAATATAATTTTGAAGAAATAAAAAGCGATCTTATTAAACTTGTACATTACACCGTTTATTTTAATCAAATCCTGATGTTGGAACACACATCTGTCCATAGTTTGGTTGTTCAAAAAAACTGCATAGAAAATAGCGACCATGTGTAACCCAAGTTCTTGTTTGTGGTTGAAGGAAGAGACATTATGAGTGACCTTGACGGAATCGTACTTGACTAGTATTTCCAAGATGCTGAAAACTTGAGGCTGGGTTGTCCTCAAAATAGTCCAAGGGAGGCCAATCAATCGGTCAAAATGGAAATTGGTTTGACTGACTTTCAGTCAATATGGCTCATCTTAAAAAGATGCTTCAGTCGAATCTCTATGATGCATATGAAAGGGTTTTACATTACAGGGATTGTAGATTGAAAATAAATACAATTCTGTCAAATTTGGGACTGGTTAACAAAAAGGCAAATTTTTAAAACTGATTTCCATTTGTATTGAGCACCCCCTAGTGTTGTGCACAAAAGTTTAGTGCATTAACTTCATGGTTCTAAAACAGGACCAACCACATCCTATCCTTCCCAGTTTGAATAAATTGGATATCTATTCTCGTCGAGAATACTCAAATAGTTAAACATTTTTGTTAGTCCAATACATTTGTCATGTCCTGTACAATTGTAACCCTTAACTGGATTTGCTATGTTCAGTTCAATGTTCTGCATGACAATGGAGTAAAAAAATGATGCATTGGAACTGACCTAGAATTACAACACACTTAATCCCCAAAACCTGAGTAAATAAACAAAATCACTAATTTTGTGCTCACCTTGGGCATTAAAATCTGTTATTTAACATTCGATAATGTGAAAACTTCTGGGTTAATTTCTACAACTTTAATGGATGAAAAGCATATGTTGGCTGCATACATTCAAAAGTATTTGGTACCTGGCGTGATGATGATGTTATTGGCTTCCTTGATTATATCAACGGTCTGGTCAACGTTGACCTCTGTGTGGGTCCCGACAATCTCCATAGGTTTGCCACCCGCTGTGGAGGTAGTGCCATAGCCACCCAGGATCACATTAGGGAGGGAACGGTTCATCGCCTAGGGAGAAACGGAAATTGAATCATCAAGGAGTTATCAGTTATTTGGTTTTCCAGCAGTTTCTGCCGTCTGCACTTCAACTCAAGTGCAACGTGGGTGTATTTTTGTGTACTCACCACACACATAATGTAGGAAAGGATGGCACCAGAGGAGCCAATCAAAGCACCAACAATGGTCATGAGGTTGTTGTCCAGGAGGAATCCTTCAGCACACAGTGCCCAACCAGAGTAGCTGTTCAATACAGTGATGACAACCGGCATATCTGCACCTCCGATGGCTGCTGTCAGTGTGACGCCCTGACGGAACAGTAAATTAAAGCGAAAACAGCAATGTTGCTTCAAAAAAAATATGTTTTCTAACTTAATCTTGAGGACCACAGAAGTACATTTAATTGAAAATGCCTAGTTAAGGGTAAGCCCATAATAACATCATTTCTACATAAGCAGATCGTCATCCCCCAGGAAATAATCATTTGTGACACTATATCCTGCCACTGGCACTTCTCAGTTGTCCCACCCCTTCCCCCTGAGATGAGGCTATTAAAAGGAACAATACTGCATAATTAAACCAACATGCACGTTCCTGGAATGAGTACACAGAGCATAAGAATTGAATTCACATGTAAACACAGTCAAGTAATTAAAGTGAAACTTACCATCACTGTGGAGAGCCCTGACACACCGACGAGGCATCCCATTCCAGTGGCATAGCTGGAGCTAAGCATGAAGGGCACCATGCCTCCCAATGACGCCGCCATCAGACCGGCATTCAACATGTGACGTCCGGGCAATAGGAGAGGCGCAGAGTTCAGCATCCCTACAAGAGCAGTCAGCCACATTTAATCTTGAAGAAGTTTTGGCACTGGCGTTTCTCTCTGTTCCACTTAAAGAAAGAAAATGTCAAACACAATCTTTTCTTCAGTGTCTATAAACACTGGGATCATCTAATCAACTGCACCCTCTCAGGAATCAGACAGAAAGTTTCGCATGTGCTCTTACAGAACCTCAAATACTGATCATTCCAATTTGGTCATTTTGGACATTTGACATCAATGAAAACACTCTTAATGTCATCTTTCCATCCGGAAATATGAAGACTTTTCTTTAAGTACTTCAAAGTTTGTATAGACAGACTATTTTGTCTCTTGGGTGTTTTTCTACCCTTCCATGCCACACGTTTAAAACATTGCTCCTTTTAACAGCTGCCGATTGTCTATTGCCTTTAATGGGACGCAATAAGTTAACAGTTAGAGGGGATTTAAAATGTATTAATGCGAGTGAAATCAAGAGAAATGATGGAATCTCAAAAACGGTGATACTGTTCATGCCATAAAATTGTGTATGTGCAGAATTCTAGAATAGAAGTAACAGTATCCTGAGAACTGTCCAGATTTACACAGGTTCCAAGTGAAAGGTGCACCTGTTGGTCTTTGAAGAGTCAGAGCTAAATTTGAAACAGTGAAAGAATTAATAAAATTACATTTAAAAAAATAAAATAAACTACACGTTTCTCTGAAACCTTCATTAATGATTGTTTGGTGAAGTTATTTAACAACAATTTTACTTTTATAGCCATTTCCATTATAGATAACATACAATCACCAGCAATGCAAATAGTGAACTGTATGCGAGGGTTAAAATAAGCGAATGTGACTGGCGTGAAAACTAAAACTCCAGACACGGATTTCCTTGAGGATTATTTTGGCTTTGGAATAATCAAGGACACAATCAAGAACAAACAATCCTGAACAGAGTACGATGATTATGTTACATCCCCAAAAGGACCACACAAAAACCTCAAACCTTAATCAAAGATGTAAAATAAGTGAAGCACAAACCTTGTAGCTTGCCATAAGCAACTAGCGATCCACTGAAGGTGACACCTCCGATGTACGTGCCAAAGTAGGCCACAGTTTTGAGCACGCCGGCGGCCGGGTGAGTGTCCAGGTGGGGAAACTCGATCATGTACTCGGCGACGCAGGTGAGAACTGCAGCCAGGCCCACCAGGCTGTGAAACGCTGCCACCAACTGAGGCAGGTCGGTGATTTCGATCCGTTTGGCGATGGTCAAACCTGCATTGCAGCAGAGATGTAGTCATCATATCGAGCCTTTTCATGCACATAGGCCAAGTTTGTCAACATTTACTCACTACAAAGAAGAATGAGGAAACACACCAGTCACATGTTTTTTGTTATCTCATCCTAACAAATTGGGCCTGAACTTCAAAAGGGCAAAAATAGACAAATGTGCATTTTAGTCACTGGTCTTAGCAAGTCACTTCCTCTGGAAAAATGTAACAAATAAAAAAACTGTCAAAGCAAGAGGGGTTGTGTTAAGCATCATTTATCATCCTCTTGTTTTAAAGCATGGGTACGACATTCAGGGATGGTGATGAAAGAGTATGATATGATTGTGTTTTTTTTTGTACGTGCAGAACAGGACAAACGGATGCAAGTAGAAACGCGAGCGTAAGAAATAAACTTGTATAAGTATGAGAATTCTTTTGATCATTACTGATTCATACAATTCTGACAAGGACTAATATTTCAATGATAAAAATGGCTGCACATGTGCTGCCTCACTCACTGAATATAGTATTATATTTTTTGCTTCAACTTTTGTCCAATAGTCTGTCAGGTGCTTCAATAGGAAGCTTTGTTATGGATAATGGTGGATCAACGATTGGTTCATAGTATAGTAATACTTTTGTCTGATATTTATTACACTGGAAAACTAAATAAATTAAGGTTATAGCTGCAAAACACCAATTTTGTCCAAAGAGGAGACCTACCCAGAGTCCCTCCAGTGGCCATCGCCAATGACATCTGCGACAGCAGCTCTGGGGTGGGTTTGAGTGCCCCTAAGGTGGCAGCAATGCCTCCTGCAACTCCCATCATGCCCAGTGCGTTTCCAAGGCGACTGGTGCGCTGAGCGGAAAGGCCCGCCAACGCGCCGACGCAGCACAATCCGGAGCCCAAGTACATCATCTAAAGACCGCATCGACATCCAAGTTGAAACCAGTGAATGAAAAAGGATATTATTATGATGATGATGATGATGTTTCCTTTCACCTGTTCAATGTTGTAACCAGCGGCCACAGATGCACCATATCCACCAACAAATGCAGCCCCTGGTAACATGTACAGGTAGTTGTACTCAGGGGGGTCTGTGGGACGCTTAAACATGTCCAACATTCGCTGGGTGATGAGAAAACCACCTGGAAATTGAACAAAATGTACAGATTTTAGCGGGTTGATTGAACGGAAACAAAACATTTACATTAAATTAAAAGAAGTGAGACCAGCAATGTTGATGGAGGAAATGAAAGCAGCAGCTAAGGCGAGACTCTCGGGCAAGGAAGAGGGTGTGAGACCCCCTCCCATCAGAACAAGACCACCCACGGCAGTTAGACCTGTTGAAAGACAAACCAATAATAGCTGAAAACAATCAATATACAAATGATTTCAAAATGTGAACACTCTTGAACCCTTTATCTGTTATATTTTTTGTTCACATAACCCATATGAATATATAAAATAAATACTGAATAATAATAGTTAATATTAACTAATTAGAATTGAGACCTGCTGTCCACTTATGTGGACCACACTTGTATATGAACTGTTAATATTGTGCCCTAAAATACAAAACCCAAAAATGTGATGAGCACATATGTGGACTCAAAGATTCTAGTTTTTTTTTTTTTAAATGTTCAGAAATATTCATTTGTCCTTAAAAGGTTAATATCAAGAGCCAAGTTAAAAATGTCACCTGAGATGGCGTTTGTGACAGACATTAAAGGAGAGTGCAGTGCAGGGGTCACGCCCCACACCGTGTGGTACCCCACAATTCCAGCCAGTCCAAAAGTTGTCACCATCTGCGTGAATGCGGCGTTGGGGGAAATGAGGCCCAGGCCTAGACAGGTAGACAGACCTACAGGGGGGAGAAAAGCACAATAGCCATCAATGATTTTTCTACTTTTTTTCCCCCAATGCCAATCCTTGCAGCTTCCAATGGATTGGACTTCTGTCACAGCCAATAGTAACGAATGAGTAAGGTTGACACGGCTGTTCTCCTGACCGGTAGTGTAGAGGCCAGCATTTGTCATTGTGCGGTTGAAAGGAGAAACTGCAGCTACTTTTTCAGCTTGCAACTCAGCCACAGATCTCTGTTTAACTGGCTGTGGGGGAGACGTCTTCGGTAGGGGTGCTGGGAACATATTTTGTCCATCCTGTGGAAGACATGCAATAGTGTGAGAATAGATGACAAAATAAAACCAATAAAAGTCAGTATAGTAGTTTTGCGTGAGAGAGAAACATTTTGTAATCAAAACAGCAATTTACAAATTAAAATGAACAAAAGGCAATCAAGAATATCGTAATAGTGGCTTTGGAAGACACATTTTCTTTCTGATGCACTGCCTAGATTAATGACGGTGAAACTGATCCCAAAAATTGAGGTTGAGTGTTTTGCCATACGTAAATAATGTGAAACCGCAAGATTTCTGCAAAACTAATCTGAGGGATTCAAAACATTCTTTCTGAAGAGCAATACAAAGTTGAACAGAGTTTTTACGTTCTATATTGGTTTGGTAATCTCCCCCAGCATGAAAGCATCTCACAACGATTACCAGCAGAGCTAAAGATTACTAATCAAACACACCTTCATCACTAGCGTCCCACGAATGACATGATCCATTGTTCCGTAATCGAAATCCTCTTTGGGTTCATAGTGGAAGTAATCTTTGTCGGGACTGATAGCCTTCAGCAGCTTCAGTACGTTGTTGGAATAGAGGGCGCTGGATTGGGTGGCCATGCGGCTTGGGAGGTCCGTGTAGCCGATGTGCGTCACATTCTTATTAAGGAAAACAAAACAACCAAAATATTTAAAATAACATATTAATGAGGGGTGGCAAAAGTGGTTACAGTCTTAAGGTAAAGTATTGTTTAGTAAAATGCGAGTGGGAAAAATAAAATCTAACTCACCTTATGAATGTGAAGCTCGCCAGGCCTGGTGGTCTCAATATTCCCTCCTGCTTCTGCAGCCAGATCAACAACCACAGAACCATCTTTCATGGACTCCACAAATTCCTTCTTGATTAAAATAGGTGCCCGCTTTCCTGAATGCAGTATGTTAAATATGAGATGAAGGGGGAAAAAAGGCAGAACCAGGGTCGACATGACTGACCTGGAATCAGGGCAGTGCTGATGACAATGTCGACCTCTTTACACTGCTTGGCGAACAGAGCCATCTCGGCATCGATGAATTCCTTTGACATTTCCTTGGCGTAACCGCCGACCCCGTCGCCAGATTCTTTGATGTCCACTTCTAAGGGTTCTGCCCCAAACGACTTGAATTGTTCCAGAGCTGCAGGTCTGACAGATACCAAACAGTTTTATGAAAATCTGTTCATCCAGTTCAATTCCACAGACTAGTGTACATTCATGAAGCCATTTGAGCATCTATTCCACAACTTCTCTCTGCCTGTTTTTTGTCATTTCATTGATGCTATTCTATTTTCACAAATATGATGCATTTTTGAGTGAAAGTGCTGTATAAATAAAATATATTATTAGAAATGAATTAATAATTCCAGTATACAGGACTATTCCTATAAAGATGATACTCAGTCTCATATTACATTCCAAATTTGTACCTCGTATCAAATCCTCTTACTATGGCTCCCATTGATTTAGCCGCACCAGCAGCTGCTAAACCAGCAACACCTCCTCCAATTACCAGAACCTAAAGAAATAAAACACATATTTTCGGAGGTGGAATGAGAAAACATCCAAAAATCTCTTAGACCAACCCTTCCATGTAGAATTTACCTTGGCTGGTGGTACTTTTCCTGCTGCTGTGATTTGACCAGTGAAGAACCTACCAAAGTTGTTAGCTGCCAAAACTACAGCCTTGTATCTAAAGAAAAAGAATCCATGTCATCAGTAGTAATTATGTTGTGGCAAGAGTAAAGAAAAATGTATATAGTAGCTTTGTAGACAATTCATTTATTTTAAGGCTAAATCGTACTGGATAGCATTACATTGTGATTGGGTAAATAATGAAGTCAATTAGATTTGTCTCGGTTCTCACCCGGCGATGTTGGCCATGGAGCTGAGTGCGTCATAGCCTTGCGCGATGGTGACTCTAGGCACTTGATCCATGGCCAACACTGTACTCTTCCTCTCAGACAGCTTCTTCATCAATTCTGGATTCTGAGCTGGATAGATGAAACTCACCAGGGTCGACATTGGCTTCATAAGGTCGGCCTCGCTGGGACTGGGTGCACGAACCTGCAGCAAAATGCAAGTGTGTTAATGGCTGTGTAATGGGAAAATGATTTCCATTCCCTACCCACAAACCTTGAGGACCAGGTCGGATCCAAGGGCTCCCTTGACATCGGTGATGCTAGCGCCTGCATCTTTATATTGCTGGTCAGAGAACTTTGACTCCTCGCCAGCTCCGCTCTCCACCTTCACGCTGAAGCCTTGCTTAACCAGCGCCTGCACGCCGGCAGGGGACAACGCCACACGCCGCTCGTTCTGGAAGGTCTCCTTGGGGACACCAACCACCAGCTCCTTGTAGAGTACACCTGAATATCAGAAGGCACTACTGATTGTATTTCACGACTTCATTTTAAATACAGTTAAATACAATTACAGCTAAAATAAAACATTTTCATTTATTTTGAAATATTTATTTTTGCCACATTGCCGTTGAAAGGGTACCAAGCTACCAGTTTTAAACTAAGGTTTTCAAATACATTGTTCTCTGCATTACTAACAGAAATAATAATAATACAAAAAAATCCTCTTAAATTAGAATGCCGAATTTGGGGTTCCTGTTTTGGGGAGGCACTTTTAAGACAATAGATATACTGCTTATACGTACTTTCTCTGAGTAGTACAGCTACGTATGAATGGCTGAGACGGGTGTCATGTTAACATTTCTCTCCATAAATGGCACCGTGACCTCGCTGCCATAGCTACAATATTAGCAGGTGATTGGCTGGCAGCCAGCGTGGCTCAGGCCCACAACTTTCCGAAGCAGATAGCAGAGTATGGCAACTTAAAAAAAAGTAAAAAAAAAAAAAAAACACACTTCTGCTTAAACCCTCAAACAGAAACACAACAAGATCTCACAAGTCCACGACCCATTATTTAGTGAGAAGTGTCCACAAAGCAAAGTTTATACAGGTCACCTTTATCTGACCTCTCACATTCAACGCACTTAGCTTTGACTAAAACTAAGTTTTCCCTACCTTTGTTGACATTTTGGTCCCATAGCGCAGGCAAGGTCCTAAAATTACGCCTCACTGTTATCTTCTTAGTGACGCCGCGCTGGAGTAATGTGAGAGACGAGCTGGATATGCAGTGCAGGAGGGTCGACATGGCTCCACAGGGTCCGTTCGGTGCCTCCTTCTCGGCCTGGAAAGCAGATTCACATTCTATATTAAAAAAAAAATTGCTGATAAATATCTTGAAGCCTCAATCGTAATGACACACACCTTGGATGTGGTTATTCCAAAAGACCTAGCAGAACTGGCAGCGTGACATTTCAGCTCTACAGGACACACACAAGCGCACACACACACACACACACACACACACACACACACACACACACACACACACTCTCACAGGTCTCTGGTCTGATCTCACACACGTTGGCTTGTTCGCGAGATCTGGAATTATGACGGCGCAAAAGCCAAGTGTGGCAGGCAGGAAGCAGAGAAAGTTGAGCAGGTACCTCCAATTTTTTAGGGTTAAGAGGGGATATCTGAGGACAGCCACGTAATTTGGAACATAACACAAACATACAATGTGTACACAGTGTGGATACTGAGAAAGCACAATGACCTAAAAAGTGAATTGAGGAGGAAGCATGATTAGAAAAGTTTAAATTTGATTAATTGTTTAATGACCGTGGACTCATTGCTTTAACTTGTTCACAACCAGACATTAAAAAAAAACACCCTCCCCATATGTCATAATTATAGAGTTTTGTCTGATTGTTCAAGACTAACATGATCTTGTGCTATTCACACCTAATAAATTAATGCTCTCTTATATTGTCAAGAAAAAAAACTTTTGGGATGCTTTTTTGTATTATGATCAGCTGAAGAACATACACTACTCAGATTTCTATAAAATGCAGCTTTTTGGCAGGAAAGTCTCAACAGACTATCTTAAAAACATATATTTATCATATGTAGATTTACATTACTGAAACAAATGTGCAAACAAAAAGTTATATTTGAGATTTATTTTTCTCAGGTCATTAAAAATACTGCTGTATTAAATGTGATTGGGACATCCCTATAATTCATTATGTACATAAAATAATTTTTTGCTTGCAAATTGATCTGTGAGCCAAACTGTATAACTCAATTGCAATTAATACTGACCGAAGCAAAATATGTCATTTTACGTCAACTAAATTAGAGATACATTTTAAAAAAAACTGCACAGTGGAAAAAATGGTTTGTTTAAAATATGTTCACATTTTGGTAGATTAAATGACATGCATTTAACAGTGTTTTTTGTGTGCTTTTTTTTAAATGAAGTCTGTTGAACAGAAATTGTTTGCTTTCCACCAATGAGGTCAAATAAGTGAATGACAATCAGCTCTAATGTGCTGCCATTGATTGACCTACAAACTCAAGTATGGATCTTGACTCGTTATTGCCAGACTTGCCTTTTTGAAAGTTTTCCACCGGGATCAACAGATCAACAACTTCAGTCTTGGTCAGAAACAGCTCACAGACTCCACACCAGTGTCAAACCTGCGCCTGGCTTTGCTTGGCCACGCACACACCCACGCGAGCGCACGCACGCACGCGCATTAACTTGTAAACGACCTTCCACTGTCTGAACCGCTCCAACCCTACCCTACTATTTATGGAAAAATAGCAAACCACGTGACTTGTCCCCATGACCACTGCAGACATGATAGATACCTTGCAGACGCCACTTAAAGGCTGTCGATGAATCGAATTAAAGATTAAGCGTTACTAAAACCTAAAGGACAGTGACCATGTGAATTTACTTCAATTTTACACACCACACTTACACAGCATTCTGCCAAGTTCGAAACATTTCACATGGCTGCATTTTAGCTCCAGTACACACGAGGGCGCTAAAATGACAGGCACATGGCAACGATGTTGGCCAACCATAACCAATTCATGCGAGTGAACGTCACATATGTTGACAAAAATGTTAACTAATCGGTAATATTACTTTCTATGACCTTATTTTTGTGATTTTTAAATTTTACGCAATGGCTGCCAAAGAGAGGCAGCTGAACGTTGGTCTTGTTAAAAGTCATTGGACGTCTAGCTCCGTCAATAGTGCAGAAATATAAAAGTGCAACACACCCCTCCACGTGTCAAAATGAATTAGACGCGTATTGCTGACATTGACGGGCAGTGACTTAACCAATACACACTCTTTACAGTTCTATATACCGGAAGTTATTCTAAAGGGAAAGATTTTGATTGGCCATCCATTTTCCCTGCCACATGGATGTTGTAAACATTACTTGAAATTCCACCGGAGTGTAAAATACTGCACTTTTATTACTAAGATGATAAAAAAACGACCTATAATAATTAGCTGTGACTACTTTAAAATAGTCACCCGCGATTGTTTTCAATCTTAGATTGTCGCCTCTAGCTAATACTAGCATAGCTGTAATGTACTACTCCAGTACGCACATCCTTTAATTTAATTGTAGGTCCCAAGACAGGACTACAAGGTAATATTTACCTCATGATGACATCTTTGAAGCTGTTGTCAATCGAAGCATCGGATCGGGGCTCCCAGAGATGCAGGATGGGGCCAGGTTTGATGTCATCGCTGGGCTTGAGTGTGGGTTCCCCGGTGCTGGTGTCCCTCCCTGGGGGAAGCTGTCTGTGCACCGCATGGCCCCGGTCCGACCTGGCTGAGGGCTTCGTGCAGGTGGACATGAAATGCTGCTCTCCCAATCTGGTCAGACATCCACCCTCACGCCTCAGCCTGGATCCCCAGCAAATCGCACTCCTCCATTGTCCCACACTGAAAGGAATGAAGATCAGCGTGGTGGTCCAAAACATAGAATTCAAGAGAAACACATCACCTCGTTTTGTTCACGAATTTGTCAAAGACATGCTGAAATATGCCTTAGTCCATAAGAACCATGTTATAAACTTGGAGCATTTTCAAACAGACATCCGGTATGTTGTCATTGAAAACATCTATCCGGATGGTAATGCAGCAGGGATTGTCACTTCCAAAACTAGTGTGGAGATTGTTGAAATCCAAACCCTCAGACACTTCAACAACCATCTACAGGGTCAGGTCACAGTGCCTTTGGGTGGCCTGGAAGAGGTAAGTATGGAAAAATGATTATTTCTATAAGTGACAATTTAAAAATTGTGCGGTTCAGTTCAACACACACATCATTTGGCCTAGGTAAAACCTATGTGTACTAATATGCTATTGAAACAAATTTTGCCCAAATAACATGTTTTGGTAAGAAATAAACATTTACTGTGCATTCTTTTTTTTTGTATTTTTGTGCTATATGCACCCAAAATGTAATGGCATACCAACAGTGAAGCAGTGTAGACTGGACTGTTTTTCTTCATGTTGGTGTTACTACAAAGGTTTTGGGTTTCAGTATGAAAGAAGCCCAAAAATTGGCATTTTCGCCAAATAACGCATGGTGATGCCTGGAGTTATAAAACAGTGTTAGCCATTTAAATTCCTCAACTTCTCTGATAATTTGCTTTCAAAATGTACCTTAGGTAAGTGCATCGCTCAGAGAGATGCTGCAGTTGCCGCTTCTCTATCCAGCCACCCTAGGCTTGCTTGGGGTGTCGTGTCCAAGAGGCGTGCTGCTTGTGGGGCCGCCAGGCGTTGGAAAGACACAGCTGGTTCGAAAAGTGGTCGGGCAAGTGGGCGCAAGCCTGGTGGTGGTCAGAGGACCAGAGGTAAAGTCCTATGATTAGACTAAGGTCAATCATCATAAAATTTCCAATTCATTGTATGAATATTTATATAAACGTTCCAGATTGTGCGAGCCCGGCCGGGCGAAAGTGAAGAGATGTTGCGGGACGTATTCGTGCGAGCTCGCGCTGCAGCAGACGAGGGTCCGTGCGTCCTCTTCTTGGACGAATTGGATTCTCTCTGCCCGAGAAGAAGCGGCTCATCTGCGCCGGAGAATCGCCTGGTGGCTCAGCTCCTCACGCTGATGGATGGCATTGACCAATCAGATCGCTTCCTCATCATTGGTGCCACCAATCGTCCAGATAGCTTAGACCTGGCACTTCGCAGGCCTGGAAGATTTGACAGAGAAGTAATCATGATCATGAGGATTGTTTTATGTGAATATTTGCTTTTTGAAGGCATAAATTGTGTTCTTTTTTTCTTTAGGTTATCATTGGACCTCCTACAGTGCAACAAAGAGCAGCCATTTTGTCTGTTGTGTGTGAGAAAATGCCTGTGTGTCCCAGCGTGGACATGAAGGAACTAGCACGCAAAACCGCGGGTTATGTCGGAGCAGACCTCAGTGCCCTGTGTCGGGAAGCCGCCATGCACGCTATGCGGGAGAACTCAAAGGTCAATTCAGCATTAAAGAAACAATATGTTGCACTTTTAAATTCTCGTGCATGTGTGAATCAAAACCTTTGTTAATTAAAAACAATACATCCTTATTGTCATGAAAGTTTGAAAATGTTTGTCATATTTACAGAGTTCAGATGAGCAGACGGTAGGACTGAAACACTTCATGAAGGCTATGAAGTTGGTGCGGCCTTCATGTCTCAGGAGCAGTCTGGGCCAGACGGACCTGGCCGAAGTGGCCTGGGAGCACATCGGTGGTCTTGAAGACATCAAACTGAAACTGAGTCAGGTGATAAATACTTTCACATCCACAATGAACAATGTATAAAACAGTGATAAGGTGATTTATTTATTTATAGCCAATAATGGCAAGCCTCTTTCAGATATACGATGAAATCTGGTAATGTACATTTGTTTACCCAGGAACACTATGCATGTCTAAACGCAATTGACTACACTGCATTCCTTATTTATTCTTGGCTTTAAGTTGAAATAACCAATAGCTAATAACTAATATTTAAGAACAAATGTATGTAATGTATTAGCTAAAATGACCTGCTTTCCAATGATTTGAAGAGCATCGAGTGGCCAATGATGTACCCCGAAGCCTTCTTACGCCTGGGTCTGTGCCGCCCACGAGGCGTGCTTCTCTACGGACCTCCTGGTTGCGCCAAGACGACATTGGTCAGAGCGGCTGCCTCATCCTCCAACTGTACCTTCCTGTCCGTCAGTGGTGCTGATCTCTACTCTCCATACGTGGGAGACTCAGAAAAGGCTTTGTCACAGGTTAGTGCCTTGACATTATTTTTGTTAACAGTTGAACGTTTTTGGATATACGAGCTCTCATTGACTCTTGGACAAAAATGTTCTTTACATGTGTAGCTGTTTCGTCAAGCGCGGGCCTGCGCTCCCTGCATTCTCTTCCTGGATGAGATTGACTCTGTGATTGGCTCGCGTTGCAGCGGTCAGGCACCTAACAGCGTTCAAACACGATTATTATCCGTGCTCCTCAATGAGATGGATGGCATCGGCCTGAAGACGTTGGAGAGAAAAGGGACGCAGAAGATACTCCAAGTTGAGGGAGCAGAGGATCATAACTGTCCAGAACAGGTTGGGCTGCAACTGTCAAAGACCAGAAATGTCAATGTGATTTGAACAAGTTTCAAGCATATATTTTTGCTCCTCCATAGGCAGACAAGCAGGAAGTGTGCAACAAAGACGTAATGGTTGTAGCAGCCACAAATAGGCCGGACTGTTTGGACAGTGCCCTTCTTAGACCTGGGAGATTGGACCACATTCTACATGTGCCTCCACCGGATCAGCAGGTTCGTACATTGAAACACTTTAATTCCTGGAACATCCGCAGACTTCATGCTAACTATCACAGGATGAAAAATTCTGCAGACAGGCTAACGCAAACTAACTTTAATCTCACGGTTATTGTAAATCTTCAAGCAATTCTGAGCTAGGCTTAGTAGTAACAGGTTTCCCCAACATAATTTAACAAGTGTATAATGACCTGTGTTTAGGCCCGCCTTGCCATCCTGAAGGTGTGCACCAAGTCCATGCCCGTAGATCCCAATGTATGTTTGGAGGAGTTGGCTGCCAGAAGTGAGCTTTACACCGGAGCTGACCTGGAAAATCTTTGTAAAGAGGTAATAAAAAGCAATTTGATGGGGATTAGTGTAGATAAAGAAATGTATTTGGTTTTATTTTTAAAAAGTGGAGCAATTCTCCTTGTCAACTTGAGGACTAACAGTTAAAGGAAATGGTATAAAGCCTGTGGATTGGATTTATACACGGAATGTATCTGAAAACTCCTTTCTCTGTTCCAGGCGGCTCTCCTGGCGTTACAAGAAAACATAGAGGCATCTAGCATCAAACATACTCACTTCATGCAATCTCTCCAGCAAACAAGCCCCTCCCTCACAGCTCAGCAAATTCAAACATACCAGATAACATCTTATTGACAATGGAAAGTTTAACCAAATTTTAATTAAAAAAGTGGAAAAATTCTGAGCTTTTTTGGTCTTGTTTTCATTTTAGATAATCTTTTGATTGTAAGGGGGTCGCTGTGCACTATTGAATATATTGATCAGTTGCACTAATGGTGGTCACTTATAGTCTCAGACACTTCCTGGTAACCAAACCTTGTTTGCACCTCACTAAGAAAAACTTAAATGTGTATTCTGATACATTTTATTCTCCCATATATTCAAAATTATGTTTGAACAATAAAAAATAACTGTACAAACACATTTCATATTGTTTGAATCATAATAAAAATGCATAGAAACATATAGAATGCTTTTTCTTAAGGATAAAAGGAGCTGATCCTTTAAGCCAAACTGTAATCAGCAAATGCATTACATTATCGTAATGTAAAAGTGCACCATTAAGTGGATGAAATGGACATCGCAGTCTGTAGTTAGCTAAAATGTAGAAGTTGTGCCATTGTTGTTAAGCAAAAGGCAATATTAATAAGGAATATATGCATTGTGCATTCTTAGTGTTTTTGATTGTTTCTTTTTTTTACTCCATACACACACACACACACACACACACAATCTTAATACATAGGCAGTACAAAAGAATGACTCCAAGTCTCCTTTAAAAAAGCAACACTTAGCGGTTGAAGACAAATCACAGTATTTTATTCCAAAATTAATTCTGATTTGGCTGTATATGAGTAATATGAGCTAAATAATAAACAGAATACTGAAAGATTTGAATCAGTGCAACAATACTGTCAGTCACATCGGGGCACTTCACACATCATCCAAACATGCTGCTTACACAAGCAATTCTGTAGTCATGTTAATCTTGTCATGTGCTGAAAAAAATTAATTCAAACGTCAGTGTTGGTCTGACTTGCACAATATGATTGGCAGATCAAACGTGACTTTGGTTAAGGGCTAGAAATATTCAATGTACAAAAAGATGAAGTGATTCATTCAGTCAATTGACTCACAGCAACTGATTAATGCTGATTTGTTCAGTATTTCGATATCCAGTTCAAAATACATGTACTAGTTGTAGGTAGGTGTCAACTCGTGCAGCTTTGTCTCAATAGTATCTAGTAAGCTAAAGTTTGTGTTTTACTAGCACCATATGACTGGGCCATCAAAAGCATGTACAAAGGGTTTAAAGTAAGTAACATAACACTCAGGCTAAAGATGTAACCAATGTATAAAGCAATTGCCATAATCCATGAGAAAATTACAGATAAATAGGCCTGAGTGGTGAATGCAAAGATTGGGCATTGGGCATGAAAGTTCATGTTTGTCCAGTGAATAAATTGAAAATCAGCCAACGTTGCACAAAAGCGTAGTAATTCTTACATCAAGAGTGCACCACCATTGGTCCACTTTAGTACTGGATGGTGCAACAGCCAGTGGCCACTTACGTGTACTCGCCAACTTGTGGCATGCCATGAAAAAGTGCAGAAAGGAAGAAGTGAATGCAGAAAACCTTTCTCTAATCACTTAGTTCCTGACAGTGTGCACAGGTTCGTACACGCCTTTGCCTGTGTGTTTGGACCTGAACCGTGCATCTGGTCAAACCATAAGTATGAAGCAGAAGGTGGCGAGCTTTTGCCTGAACATCCTCCCAATTGCTGGCACTTGAAGGCGCTGGAAGCAGAAAGAGAAGAAAACAATGCTACATAAGAGGTGCTGAAGTTGGAAAATATAAAATGACCCCATAACTTTGGGAACTTTTTCTTATAACTGCATACATAGTTATTTTCTGAAAATGATTAAAACTATTAAAACGTCCACCTTTCATGACCTCAAATGATGTTGAGCTTGTAAAAGAATGAATGTTTGAAAATTGTGCTGAACCAACTCACTTAGTTGAAGGTGTACAAGCGCTGATGTCTTGTCAGCAGTCAGAGCCCAAACATTCAGCTCATCTACAGACTGCACATCCTCCAGCTTCAGGAGATCCTCTCTGATTCGATCTATGTCTAAGTGTCTGGGCACACCTGTATGATGAAGGAATAGTGTGAGTACCTGGGTAAAAAAAAAAAAAAAATCAAGGTGGCACATTTGGGAAGAATCCGATACTTGCCTTCCAGCACAATAACTGTTGTGTCTCGTATGATGCGGACTGTGGTGAAGAGAACTAAAACTGAGAAGATGTATGTGCATATAGGATCTGCCAGTTTATATTCCGGCTGAGGAGAGAGAAAGGGAGTGAAGCCAGAGAATTAGATGTGGGTAAAAGACTCAAATCCATTTAAATTCATCAGCCACTTAATGAGATCAATTTACTCAATAATTTATTGATAGAGAAATGACTAATGGACTCCATTTCCTGATAGGTATGCCCACATTAATGGCTTTGTCCAGTTATTTTGAGGAAAAAGTACATTTACACTTGTATACAAGATGTATTCTAACTACTACTTCACATTGTAGCAAAGGGTAATTTTTCAGTGTTGTCCCATAAAAACATATATCAGTCATAAAACATTCAATGTGAGGTCACTTTAGTGAGAGACTGGGAAAAAAATTCTATTTTGTTTCCATATCATTGGTAAGTTTAAAAAAAAAAGACTTTATTCCAAGGTACCTTGAAGCGAACAACGTATGCAGCTATAAGGACCCCGACACTCTGGAGTAGGTCACCCAAAGCGTGGATGAAGGCGGCTCGAACGGCCAGACTACCGTGTGGTCTCTGGTTCCGGCCAGAACTTGCAGAGTGCGACTCTGAAGGAGCTGCGGCATTGTGGGAATGACCGTGACCATGAGAGTGAAGATGACCACCTTGGTTTAATAAGAAGCCCATTCTAAATAGGAAAAGCATGTTATTATTCTCTTATAATACTGTAGCTACACTGTCAATTACCCAAAGACAAAAACTCACAAGCAAGTTCTTTGGAGTCCGGCTGTTATGTACGCCCATATTTAGAAAATATATCACACTTTAAATTTAAAATCATCACTTCCAAAGAAGTCTCTCTTACTTCAAGTACTCTGATTTCCTCCCACATTCCCAAAAAAAACATTGGTTGAAGAAACTAAATTGTCCTTAGATAAGAGTGCAATTGTGAATGCTTAGTTGTCTCAATGTGCATCACAAATGGCTGGCAGCGAATGAAAAGTTTATCGCCTACTGCATTGTTAGCTGGGATAGACTCCTGGACCACCGCGTGCCTCGTGAAAATAAGCGGAACAGATCAAAGCCAAGGAGAATTTGACAACAACATTGAGACTCACATGATGTTGACAGCAACGCCCACTGCTGCCGTGATGATCATGACATCACCATCAATGTTGAAGTCTTGGTTTATCGTCCTCTGAACTGCCTCGAAAAGCAGTACTGCCGTCAAAATGTAGATAAGCGCCACACTGAGTACTGCTGATATAACCTCTGCAACAAAAACAGTCAGGTATGACAGAAGCTCAATCTCTGAAATACAGATCTAGTATAATAACAATTCCAAGACTGCAACGTAACCAATGACAAGGCAGTGTGAAACTTTTGATTCAGATCTATGTTAAGTTATGCCAAATCTGAAATCATTAATCAAGCTGCCTTTAATATTCTTAAGCAGTTGTGAAAAGCAAAATGCAATATTACATTTGCATTCCAAGTACACAACTTGTTTCTCATGTATTTTATGTTCTGAAGAATAACAGCACAGTGCTTCTGTGTCTAACAATTGTTTGGCAGTTTTCAGTCATTCCTCGGCTTAGAATCGTCACACATCATTTTGGGGTGTTGAATGTGGAGCCTTACCAAGGCGATGAAGTCCAAAAGTGAATCTTTTGGTTGGTGGTTTAGTGGAGAGCCATAGCGCCAGCAGAGAGAACAAGATACCCACCACATCGGCTAGCATGTGCACAGCATCGGTCATGATGGCTAAACTGTTAGACACATAGCCACCTGAGAAAAAGCATACATTGATATCCTTGTTATTCTGGTATGACAAAATTGGCACACCATTAAGCACACATTTTCATGTGATAATTAACAAAATGTATATGTACATGGCTAAAAGTAAGAAAACTCTCTGTGACTGGAATAGTTTTTCATGATGATAAAATACAATCAATATTATGAACAATGATATATTTGCCAAAATGTATCAAATTTGGCCACAATCCAATTCAAGGGCATACTTTGGCCACCCTGGGCAGAGACTCTGCTTACCTATAATTTCAGCCATCATGAAGAGAAGGTAGAGCACAGCTGCAATGCCCAACCGTTTCATCACCTTCTTCTGTTTCATGGTCTCCCTCTTTTTGGTGCAGCTGTCGCAAGGATCCATGTTCAAGGCCGGAAGGGTCGGACTGGAAGACGTTTCCAGTAGAGAGTCATCATCTTCGTCGCGTCCCACAAACACCAATGTGTTGACCGCTACCCCATTGGATGGAGCCCCCGCAGAGTAGTCTGACATCTCACCAGAGACCACCACCTTAACATGGAAGGCCATTTTCATATTTAATTGAAATCTTTGAAAATCCGTTTTGAGTTCTAGGTACTTGTAGATTTTCTGTCTTTCTGAAATAAATCAGTGAGTGCACTAGTATTAAAAAAAAATGTGTTCCCAATATTGCCGTGAAGTGTATAGAATGAAGTGTAAACTAAAAATTTCAAATAGTGAAAGCACACAATTTTCATCTAGTATGATTTACCTCATTGGTAAATTGGAAACACTTTATTGGAAATGGAGTTGCTTTAATTGAGAGAGAAAGAAAATTGTCATATTTCTAGGGCAATAAGCCACTATTTTATCTCTCCATTTAAAAGCAGCCTGGTGTGTTATAGTGATATGTATTGCCACTTTGGCTGCATTCATAGACTAACTACTAACATGATCTAAAAGCACTCAGACTTACTATTTTAGGTGTAGCAGCGTGCTCTCGTAATGTACATTATTGAATGCACTGGTGATAGCACTGGAGTTTACATTTATGAGAAAGCGAGGTATTTACAAGTTCATTTGAATACTTTTGTGCTTTCCCTTCATAGTGCTGAATTTAGGTAATAGACGATAGAGTAATAGACAGATTTGTTTGGTAGTCATTAAAAAAATATTTTTTATCTCAAATGTGTTACTACAGGCATGTAACGCAGGTATAGCAAAGATTGAAAAGCAGCCAATTTGTGACTCCACGTGACTAAGATTTTATGACTTTACCCATGATTTGCTTAGGTTAGCAAAAACTTTACTCAGCTTCCTTGAAAAGTCATGCGGTCTGAACTTGAAACAGACATGATTTACCTTCATTTATGCTTACCAGAGAGGAGACAATCCTACTATATTAAAAGACATGTTCATCTCTGGGATATTGAATAAATGCTTTGACCAGCTTTCCAATACCTTCAGCTTGTTGAATTTGGGTGCTTCATCTTCCACCAGCTCGTCAGAGAAGTCAAAAGGCGTCGTGTCGCTGCTCATGTCCATGTTGTTTTGCTCTTTCCTGAAGGTGGAGCGCACCTTGTTCAGCAAGCTGGACATCTTCAAAAGTAAACTGAGTCCGCCTCTGCATGTAGCACGCCTTTCTCCAGACTAATGATTCACATCACGTTTATGCCTTTGGCACCTGGGTGAGATCAAAACAATAACTACTCATCAGCATGTACATTTTTATTGTGTTTTCCACTTGTAAACCTTTGTTTTTTTTCCAACTCATATTTTAAGCCTGTATGCATCAATGTTCAAGTTACAGTGAATGGGATGTGTAGTGGTTCATGTCAATGTCCATCACAAAGAATTGTCATCTGCTGTTGTTTGTATCATGTAGTATTGAATAAATTGAGATTGTGTCCATCGTCCTCATTTAATTTGGTGATGATTGACTTTAGTTCTCATTCGGTATTTAGCAAATTTAAACATTAAAAAGTTTTATGACGAAAACATTGTGCTTACTGGTATCAATATTCTGATATTTTCAGATGAGGAAGTGAGTGTAAGTAGAGATGCTCACAAAAAGTTTGATGAAGATAAATCGCAGTTTTCGAAATAACTTTATTTTTGTTAAATTAAGCAAAAGTAGGAATCATAGAGCCAAACGCCACAATTTAATACCACCAGCATATCACTGTTATATTTCCAGAAGAACTATTTTTTTGGAATAACAAAGTTAAAATAAATTCTTTTAAACGGTGGACGGCTTTTAAACAAGTTACCGTTATTTTAATCAAAATACTCAACCGCAACTTGATAATAAGTGGAGATGGCCAAGTGAACAAAAGTCAACCGACACAGCTGTGGGTGGCTACACAGTAACAGGCTAGCTCGCTATACAATCAGTTAGGCGACTCCGGTTCAATTTGCATTCTCATGGAGGAAAAAAAAACACATTATTAAACAGAAGCGACAGTTTCTTTGTTTATGTTTTTTTACCTCAACCTGGCTGACACATGTTTCCAGTCGTTTCAACTAAGTATACTACTACACTAAAAAGGTAGGAAAGAGATGGGAGAAGTCAACTAGCAAGTTTGGTGGAGAAGTGTGCAGGTCACGTGACAGCCCCTGTCACAACATGTTTATTAGCTGCAAAACAACTCGAATTGTAAACGCTCTCGTTGTTTAAGCAGCTTTTCTTTCCACAAATTACACGCAGGAAAACGCCGTGGCAGAGAAATTCCAACGGGTAATCTGTTGTCAAGCGATCTTAAACTTTCATTCTTCGGATACGTGGTTTTTGAATGAAATTGAAGCCAAATCATGATGTACATGCTAGCTAGCTTATATTCCTCTCTGCAGTCATAACGTGTCACGAGATCGGTCTTGATAAAGCGGGCTAAATTCTTTTTTGGGCGGCTTTTACAGGTTCTTGAGTCGAATAATTCAATGGAGGAAATGGATGATGACGGAAACTCATCTCAGGGTGAGTTTGCTCATACTAAAGCTGTGGCATTTGGTTGGGATCTAAACATGTCAGCAGTAAAGTTAGTCTTAAATCAAATCAGATGAGAGGTCAATTGCCTTCAATGGCAGCAAATGAATTAATAATGAGGTAAATATTGAACTGCTGATATCAATTTGTACATCTACCTTAATTCTTTAGATCCACAGCACGATCAAGCATTGGTGAAAGTCTCCGACCATCTGGCAAATGTATACGTAGATAAGGAGGCTGTGTACAAGCTGACAGAAGGCTTGCTCTCACACTACCTACCTGGCTTGCAAAACTCCAAACGTACCCTCCAAGAACTTACGTGAGTTAACTAAGAAGCGCCAGATCATCATTTGACTGCTGAACTAACCATATAATGTACTAAGTACTGTAAAGTGGAGCACAATCCATTCCATAGCGTAGTTGACCTTTAGGTGGTCACTTAATGTCACTTAAGTCACTTAATGTGTAAAATGTGAAGTTTGATTGTGAACAACATTATAAATATTGGGAATAAAAACAAAGAATAGGTTTGATTTAAATATATAATGCACAAAAAAATTGAAGGAAATCTGCCCCTAAATACAATGTTAAAAACAAAGGTTACACTGAAATGTTAAATTCAGCTGGCCTAACAAATGCATCGTACTGGGGCCATAAAGCAAGTTGAAATATAATTAGCAAATCCTCTTGATAACAAAGCACTTCATTCCCTCAGACAAAATCAGCTCATATTGTTGGACACACTGGATCAAGAAGTCACCAAATTTCAGGAATGCAATGCATTACTTGACCTGAATTCATTGGTACGTTTCACCGCCATTAGCAATTATTGTGTCACCATCAAAGATGAACATGTTGCATAATCCGGTTTTTGCCTTCAGTTTACAGAAGCCAAGGTCTACCACAACAAACTGGTAAATATCAGAAAAGAGATGATTTTGGTCCATGAAAGAACAACAAAACTGAAGGTAGTTCTACACTTGTCTGCTTTTTTTTAGTTCCTCTCTATACATCAATCATGGTAATATTTTCGTGTTACAATGGCAAAATCACTGAATCCAATATCCTTTCAGAAAAGAGCTTTAAAACTACAGCAGCATAAACAGAAAGAAGCACTAGAGAGGGAGCAACAGCGTGAAAAGGAGCTGGAAAGAGAACGACAACTTATTGCTAAACCTGCTAAAAGACCATAAACTCTTACCAAAATTGTGTTTTGACATGTTTTTGCCTATTTTCTACAAAATGACAGCTAAATGTTTTATGTTTCAGTCATATTACTGTAGGAGCATTGTTGCTCTGACTTCGTAGTTAGGGGTTATTTCCAAAAAAAAAGGTGTTAATATAATCCCTTCAATTAAGTGAACTAGTACTGGAAAGAAAGTTACCCAAAGATTGCTCGGTGGAATGCACTTTCAATTATGTCTGTTTTTGTGTAAATATGCTCAAAGATCCAAAATGTCATGTTGATTTATCCAGACATGGGTAGAACCAAAAGTGGCGAGTTGCTAAATCATGGTACTTTCAAATATTAACCCTTAATGAAACATTCGAGAGCTGTCATCTGCCTTTGTTGAGATATTGTAGTAATATAATTTTAACTCGCTGCCTCCCAGGTGTTTCATTTAATAAAACATTCTGCTTTTAAATGCTATGTATCATACTTGACTGATTTTATTTCCGGGATTGACATGATCAGTATTTTTTTTTAGGTTGATCCTTATCCTTAGTTCTGCATTCTGCTCAATGTTTCTTGGTCAACTATGAACATAATACAAATAATTTTTAATATTCATTTAGATAACATTTTAAAAAGTCCATTACATATATGTGCATATCATCATGATTCCTAATTTTGCCTCCAATGTATACCTGTACCGTGATGATGATGATGACGACTAAATGTGGTCTTCCCTTTTACTCACAAATTGGCATTCAAGTGACAAAAAGCTATGCGTTGACACTGTTCAGCCACCAGATGTCAGCATGGACCGAGGAAAGTTTCCTTCTGAATCGCTTATCCTCACTAAGACGCAGGGGGTGCTGGAGCATATCCCAGGTAACTGTGGGCACCAGGCAGGGCCCACCTTGAATTAGTGGCCACTCATACCTTAGGATAATTTAGAGTTTTCAATGTGCCTAACCTCCATGTTTTTGGGGTGCGGTAGGAAACCGGAGTACCCAGGGAAAACCCACGCAAGTCAAAGAGAGAACGTGCAAATTCCACACAGAGAGGACCGACCTGGGAGCAAACCCTTGACCCCTGAACTGTGAGTCTATGATTTTTCCATCATATTTTAAAACATTTTTAACCAGTTTTTCATAATTTACCCATATCACAATAACACTATTTCTGACCAAAGACTTTTAGCATGAATTTTTGGCAAAAGCAATTTCTAGTTATATGTACATCTATGCCAAATGGTAAATAACCATAAATCATCACATACTACTTTGTTACTGTACTGTATCTATTGTACTTTATGAGAAGTTATTTTTTTAGACACGCTATGAAAGTGGGTGTTTTTTAGCCACTATTCCTAAATTGTTAAACAACTGATTTCAAAATAGAACAACCATTTCGGACACCATTGTTTTGTTGACATTTCTTTGTTTTCTTACTCCCGTGGACAAAAGTAGGTTACATTCCTCCACATCCCAACAAGACCACGTGTCTGTTATTTCACATAAAGATCTATATTTATACTCCACTACTACTGCAGGAAACCAACATTGCGTAGTTCAGCCTTGCTTGGCGTGAAATGTACACCACAAAATGGTCACAAAGAGGTCCAGACGAGAGAAGTAGCCATCTACTGGTTACTCATTGTGACCACAGTCAACACATTTCCCCATCCGTGTGTGTATTTTTAAACACACTTCCTTCAAATTTAAGTGTCAGCAAATGTAACATCAATAGAAGAACTGTTGTCTATGAGTAACTGGGTCAGTAGAATATCACAATTTTAAAGAAAGGACAAACATCCTGTTTGACCTCAAGTGAACACACCCACTTTTATTATGTAATATACCAAAAACAGGTCACCTTTTGACTTCAAAGTATAGAAAAGTAATGCATTTACTCCATGATCATTTTTTTTTAAGTTTTCAGTATCAGGAGTTGTTAGGAATCAAAAGTCAACAATATTTCTTTGGAAAATAAACTTGCATTCTCTGAATAACCAACACAATATAAACCACTACACTGGGAGTACATCAAACTTCTATGTGGCTCATAAAAAGTGTCCAGGCTTTTAAAAAAAACTCAGATTTACTGTTCTCCGTATCTAAGCCGCTAAAAAAAAACACAAACGTGACAGAGAGAAAAATCAAGTTCTATTAAAACCCACTCAAAGCAAAATTGATCCAAAAGTTCCATTTTAAATGTATTTTATTTTCATGCTTTAAATGAAACTCATATATCAAAGCACCAATTTTGGGCCCTGACTCACTCGCTGGTCCATTATGTTGTCGGGAGTAACAGAACATCAGACATTGAAGGAAGTACGTGACTTGTCCTGGTATGTGCATTATGCCCAAGTGTTTTTCACTTTCCTATAAAAAAAAAAAAAAACACCACTGGCTAGAATTAGTCAATTAGATGTTCTTCCTGCAGGCGTGGGTTTGATGGCATCCTGAGAGGTTAGACAGTCTGCTTTGTGCTCCTACAAACCTTTGGTTATAACTCGTCTGCTTTTAGAACTCTGGCTGTTAGAAATACATACTGCCGCCCCCTTTTTGCGAAGCCACAAACACAGCGAAGACGATGATGTCGTGCAGGGCAAGCTTTCCTGTCTTTGTAAACAATGATTCAAATGGATGGCTTAAGAGTGGGAGGCTGTGGTTTGGTTCAGACTGGCTGCACCAGGACTTTCCCAGTCCCACCATAACAGGATATGATCCTCAGGCCTACACTGATGACGGCTGCGTAGTGTAATTATTTCCCTCCGGTTCTTACCATTTGGTCGGTGTGGTGGTCGTCGTGTACAAAGTTGTTTTGCCTTATGTTAGTGTTTGACCCATCTCTCTGGAAAAATTTCCCCTTTGTGGTGTTTTTGACCAATATGACGGCAAATGATCTGACTTTCCCTTGCTCTTCACTACCACACCTTATGTAACTTTGTACGCATGTCTGGCTTTGTGGACAGGGAGACATTAGTCATTTAGTGTCTGTGACTCAACATATACAAAAATAGAAATTTATTTGGAAAGTTTTGGAATTTAACCAATGGGTTTTTTCGTAAACTTTGAAAACAACAGCGGACAGGGGGAAAACAGATTTATTTTGTAGACTGTAATAATTATGGCTTCATTTTTAAATAAGCAAGTGCCTTAAATCCTCACTATCATGTGGCGATGGGATCTTGCTATGTGCTACATTACTAATTTGATAGAATGGACATGATGAGCTAAAACTCTTAGTCCTTTTCTTTGTAAAATAAACTGGAAAATTGCAACAACAAAAAAAAAACAACAATTTTAATCCCATTTCACATATGGCCAGAAAACAACAGTTGTCATACCATGCAGTTTTGTGTTATTGCAATTGGTACTTGGTTGAATTAAAAAGTCTGACCGAAGTCACGTCTTGTGTCAGTGAGGCCCATTTTCTCCCAAATGCAGTGTAAACACAGACGTTTGTGGTCTACCACAGGAGGTGAGGAGTTGTTTTTCTCCCCCTAGTGATCCTGCAGGTGCAGCGTTTGGGACCAAAATCATGGTTCCCTCGCCACACTCACGTTTTTATAACAAATGAATGGTTTTGTTGACTCCTCGCAGACTTGTTAAGATACTTTATAAATTTAGAAAGCACCCACTATACAACTAATTTGGCGTACAGAATATTGCCTTTTTAGGACATTTGGCTTTTTGTAATGCCAGGCAAGATTCATGTTGTTTATTATTTGATGGTTTATAACATTTAAGCAAAAACACATCAGCCACTGTCACCATCACCTTTTTACCTATTTTAATCAAGCTGCAGCATATTAAGTGTTTTCTTGAAGCTGAAAATTAGGACACAAAGCAAATTAAGTTAAATTACGACCACCCTCTCATTTGCTCAGAGCTACGCTAAGCAGTCCACAATTAATTAATTAGCCCTGACACTACTCAATAAGGCTCATAAGATCGCTGCTTAAATACATCACTTCCAAATTTCACTATGATCCGTCCATAAATTATGGAGGAATAGCAATTTTAGTTTGTATCTTCACTAAAAACAACAAATTGAAATCTAGAAGTGTCCCTAGGCATTCTAAAAGGGACAAAAGAACATACCATAACTTGAAATAATGGGAATTTGGGTGTTAAGATCCTGTTATGCAAAGATTTTAAATGCTAAATATTCTTGTGTCTCAATTTGTGCTAAAATGTTAATTTAGCAACATTTATGGAATCTCATTTGGTTACATTGGAAGTACAGGATGAAAAGTAACACAATAATTTAAAGGAGCCATGTATAAAAATGCTCTTCAATTATTCACTTAGTCAATAAATGGCCCTAATATTCATCCATTCATTATCCATACCGCGCATTGTCGCAAGGGTTGCTGCAGCCTATCCCAGGTGACTTTGGGCGAAAGGCAGACTACACCCTAGTCTGGTCCTCAGTCAGCCTCCTACAAATCCAAGTCAAGCCAGTGTTTGCAAAGTCTGGGCTGAGGTGAAGATGTGAGACCTGAATTTATGGTGTTTATATCCTCTATTTGAGTCCACCACAGCAGACTTGTTGCTTCTGCTACTCCTTTGGATTGACTGTGGTGAGGTGTGTTAAGGCCAGGGCTTGCTACACAGACAAAAGACAAACAAACAAAATACCCCAAGTATACAAGCAAGATCCAGTACGATTCAGTGCTCTAGCTCTGCGGTCCGTGGTTTGAGGCAAACTGCAAGGTTTCTCATTGCTTGGGGATAAAGTAGTTGGTGTCAAAACACAGCAGGTGGCAAAACTACTCACACATTTCCCTTAATGTAAGCTACAGACACTTTCACACATTGAGATAGGAGTTAAGCAGCCCATATATGCACAAACTGGTATTTCATCAAATTATTTGACATTATTTTCATGTTTGAACAGCATTGACATTGCAAAAGTATTGACAGGGATGTTTTTAATATTTATTTCCAGCTCTGTAGTTAGTAATTATTCTAATAAAGTAAACTTTACGTGCATTGAAACACATTTTTGGCCCACCTAGATTTAGTATTGACAAAGTAGTGGAACATTTGTTTACAAATTATGCAAGCAAAGGTTAAAAGTAATCAGGATAAATAAATAATGCAGTCAAAGTACAGAATACCTTAAAAACAGTCACATTGTGTTCATAACCTATTTATAGTTATTCTCAGCTGCAAATTACAAAAACTTTTGGCACCACCCAAAACAAGCATTCCTAGAATATTCAAGGACATTGAGTTCAAAATTGCCTTCATTCTGCAAATTACAACTTCACAGAAAATATGTATACAAATGAACTTTCTGCTTTCTTTTTATGGGCTGTATTGTAGGACAGTCTGGACGTGATTTTCTCTTCTCACAGAAGGCTGTCAGCAGCAGCCCCAGTGGCGGGGCATTTAGTTATGTAACCACTTATCTCACACGTTCAAGTTTATTCCGACCTACTGGCATGCTCTGTGCACTAACACCCACATTAAAATAAACGGATGAACCTTTGCAGAAAGCTGCAAAATGTTTGACATTGACGTAAACACTTTTTCTACTGTATGTTAGGTAAGAAAGTGACAGCAAAAGAGGGGCATGCCAATAGTTAAAAGTGCATAAAAGCGTCAGTTATAAGTCACTTATTTGATTTTTTTTTTATTGGAGACTGTGGACAGTGTTTACAGTAGATTTACAGCAATATGTGTTTGTCTCAAAGATCGTCTGCTAGTGCATTTATAGTCAGAAAAGAAACATCGACGTGTTGGCCTCTAAAAGGTCGATTGTCTTGAAACAGCCTTGTGCAGTGGATAATGTATAACATCCAGAATTCAATGTTCTGTGTGGCTCATAATTTAGGCTTGGGCAATGTACATAGCATGTGTTCGTGTAATATGAATATTAATGTATATAAGTGCAACAATGATAGGTGACAATAAATGGAGTGATCATGTGAATGTTTTCTCTGGAGGAAAACAAGGTAGGTCGCGGGACATTTCCCTGATGAATGGGGTTGTAATATGATCTCAGACTCCCTCACTAAACCTCCACTCCCAATTCCAACTCATACCAACCTGTATAGAATAACTGTAAACCCAATAAACCGTATCATTCAGCTTGTAGTGGCGGTACGTGTTGTGCAGTGTGGATCCTTTAACGTGGCTGAGGGTTCATACAGCAACTAGTATGCATTGTAGTTAAGCAAACTACAGAGAAACTATACTGGCCATGTTACGCTGCCACATTTTAAGTGTTTATGACAACTTAACAAGTGGTTTCTGTCAACGGCCTCTTATACAGTAGGGAAATTTCACTTTCAGAAAATAGAGGTCTTGGCCACCTTGGTCATAGATTTACAGACCATCATTGTGGTGACCAAATGTCATAAACTTCAACTGGGGGTCTTACAGGATTCTTGAATTGTGCCAATACAAACTACAATATTCAAAATCAATTTTAGAATGTTCTTGGAACTCTTTTGCCATCATGTACCTTTTAACTGGAGGTTATCTGCAGAGGTGAGGGTATGTTTATTTACATTTTATCCACACGTCAAGAGAATCACATGGCTGTGTACTTGGCGTCATTACGACAAATATGTATTTATTCCAAGTAAAGTGAGCCCTGTCTAAATACAGATAAGGAGCACACTTGTAATTGGAGGTGACGAGGGAGGGGTGTCAAACTCGTGACTCCACTTATCACTTGCACCAAGAGTAGCATGCACCCTGATAGTAGCTGGCATCACATGCTCAGAGTGGTACATGATGGGTATCATTTTGAACGTGTCTCGTGACAGCGTCTGTGAATTTGTTTCTCTCACATCACCACAACACAAAGTTGGCTTGAGGAACATTTATTGACGTGTGCTTCCATCCTCTGAACATATTCATTCACTCTCTGGAGAGTATAGGCCGTATGAAGCAATAAATACAATTGATATAAAATGATGCTGGCTTACAATCCAGACCGGTTACAATTTGATACTTTTTTTTGTTTGTTTAAAAAGCATAGCAGTCAGCTAAATAAGCTGCCAGGTAGAAACTTAAAGCGAGCCATTCTTCAAGCAAGCTGAATAAGCGCTCCATTTTAGCTGATCATGTGACCTGAAATAAAGAACAATAATTGTAGGTCTTCAGAAATTAAGTTTACACAAAAAGATCAAATTGATTTTATTATCCCTTTTTTGTAGAAGATACCTTTGTTAACGAGAATGTTGGATAATATTCATGATGTCCCCATAGACAAAGTTGAAAAGTTGCTCCTTTGACTTGGTTCCATCTAGCTGCACTGTAGTGACAAACAGGCATAAAAATTACATTATTATTATTATTAGTTTTTACATTTAACAAAGATGTAACTTGAATACGGTAGATACTGACCAACATCAACACCTGTCCTCTCCATGGTGTTTTTGTGTTTCAAGTACATGGGCCAGACGTGGCCATCAAAGAGGCCGGGGGGGTCTGGTACCGTGTAGTTCCTTGAGCTATAGGGTCAAAATTAAAAAGTTAAAAATTGGAATATAACTCTTGAATGTGCATTGGTTTGAAATAAAGACTATATGTGGAAGAAAATGTTTCTCAATTGGGGATTTTTTTGTTCCAATTTGAGAATTGGGCAGTTATTAAAATGTATTGATTAAGTTGAACAGTTTTGCAATGTTTGTAATAGCCAAATAAATAAAATTGGTTCCGAGTTTAGCATTTTAGTCAGGAATATCAAAGGAAGGAGTAACTTTGGTAAAGAGGTTTTGATTTTGAAACCTCTTATTGAAACGCCCGGCATAATTACCAAAATAAGAGTCACATTTGAAAACCTACCACCTCCTCTTTTTGCATTCTTCATAGGGGATGGAAATAAAGAACCGCTGGTTCAGCACGTCGATCAAAGGTCTTCAAAAAAGGGTAAATCAAATTATTTTCAAATTTATTACTAGCAATAGGTGAGTCAAAAAAAGAGATAAGTCCTTACTGGTAATTGTAAAGCAGAAAGCCTTCCACAATGAGGATGTGAATCTCCTCATTCTGGTCAGACTTTGGGAGTATCTCCGTGTCCAGGGTGTTATTGACGCCATGAGACTTTTCAAACTTCACCGGATTATCCAGCCATGCGTAGATGGTGCTCATCATGGCGTCCATGTCCAGTGCAGTGATGACTGGAATGGCAAAGTTGATAAGATGGGAGGGAAGGGAGAAGAAAAAAACACAGCACCCAAATGAAAAATCATTCGCACACATCATAGCGCATGCATGTTATTATACGAGAACGCACACAGATCCTTCCATAAAAACTCGGGCTTACCATCATACTGCTTAAAGCCATCTTCAACTTCAATCTGATCTTGGGGCTGAAACACATTGATAAGATGTACCAAGGTACATATGCTAGCTCTATATACTAAATAAAAGGAAGGATTTATGGGTGGTGTTACATTTAGTAACGATATTGTAATAGCCCACTAGTCAGCTTCAGTAATTCCGATTTTAAAAACTAAGAGTTAGAGAGCAAAAAGGTAAACAATGGGTTGAGACTCACCTTGAAGAAGTCATCTTGATGTACCACACAACAGTTGGGCAGGGTTTTAATCAGACGGTTGGTGAGGGTGGTTTTCCCTCCATTTGTTACGCTAGAAAGAATAGATAAAAGGGCTAATGGTTAACCATTGGGGAAAGTAAGAGTGATGATTATCAGCATTGCTTCCGTGTATAACAGTTTAAGTACTCCATTATCAATTTAAGAGTATTAGTAGTTATCAATGCACGTGCCAACTCACTAAAAATAGAAATTATAACATGAATATCGTACTGGCTAGAGTAATTTTAACTCCCTGCATTAAATGTATTCATCATTTGGATGATGAGGCTCAGTCTGGCGTTAGTTCAACGTAAGAAGGCACCACCTACATATCATATGTTTTCATAGTGTACAGTCTTGTAAAACGCCGATAGAACACGCGGTGGTGAATTTTATCTCAAATGCAAGGACAATGAGCTGCACTAGGCATAATTTAAACCATTCGAGAAGAGCTGCTCTCCCACGTGTCGTGGCTTCTTTTCGGCCTAGTGATTCGGCCACACCCGGCTAATATTAGCTCCATTCATTTGTGTTACTCACCCGCCAATGCCGATGATGTACTTCATGGTTTCGCTGGTGGTTTACGGGTTGAAGAAAAAAAGTGCCGTGTAGTCAAAAACGCCTATAGACGGGTGCTAATTGATCGGACTGAAGAAATCTTAAAAAGAGAAGGTTGCAGGAAACGTCAACTACTCGAGTCGTCCATGGTACTTGGTTTTTGAGTGTGTAAGGTAAGCCCGGGGAGCGAGATGTCACTTGGACGCGGTCTTCCAGCGAGAGAGGGCCGAGGGAGGCTTGTCACTTCCACACATACACTACAAAGGCACGCCATTGGTTATTTAAACACTTTCTCCGAGTGTGACGCAACTGTCTTGCCCAATCAGAGGTCTCGGCTAACCACAGTCACACACCCTAAACGCCCCCTGAGCACGTGATCCAAGAATATGACTTTGACATTTCACTCAATTTACAGTCGAACCTCGTCATACGACCACTCGTCATACAACATTCTTGTCTTACGACGAAAAATTTGATCGAATAATTCACCCGAGATACGATAAAGGTTTCGTGATGCGTTTTGTCCACGCCAGGTGGCCATGGCACTGTCTTTTTTTGCATCTGTTTCGTGTATAAAATATTTCTGTAATATAATTATTTTTTATATATTTTTGGTGTTTTTTCAGAGGGTTGGAACAAATTAATTTGTTTTCAATTAATTTCAATGGGAAACGTCCGCTTGAGTTATGAAAAACTTGTCATACGATCCCAGTCTCGGAACGGATTACGATCGTATGTCGAGGTACCACTGTATTTTATTGCTAAAATTCATTCGTCCCTGTAAACATTAACACTGACATCTGCAATGTCATTTTTTACTGCTTAATTTAATGAGGCAGGTTTACAATCAATGGAAAGCTGTTTGAAGGTCAATGTCCTTGAACTTATTTTCCCTGCCCAGCAATTTAATAGGCATTTTCCACCACTATTTTATGACATTCAAATTCAAAATTGACATCGGGCATTTTGGTAATACTCGTGGTTTTATTCCTTTTTTTAGTACATTTTAATTACCAGTGAAATACAGTCTTTATAACAGTGCTCACATTCGAATTTCTGGTGAAGTGAAAAACTGGATATTAAGAATATCAAAGTAACTGTTTATTCATGCAATATAGTTTCACTGTAAAACAAAAAAACTAACAAAAAACTACACAATACAATAGTACAAATATTGGCAGCTGTTGTTCCCTGAATGGTATGGTTTAAAAAAGGAAATATCCCTAAAGCATTATTTGTCAAATTAACAATAAACTACATAAAACTATATCCCCTATAACTTGTTTTAGTTGAAATGTCCAGGGAGAACATGCAAACTCCACACAGTGAGGAATGACCTGAGATCAAACCTGAAACCCAGAACAGTGAGGTTGATGGGAAAACCACTTGCTCACTGGGACACACAAATGACACCAATGTGAAAATATTTATGACAATTTGACACGTCTCATAAAAATACTGGCTCTTCAAACATGTACAGTGTGTAGTTCAGAGGTCCCTGCCATGCTGTCTTAAATTAAGAGTTTTCAGTTGAATAAAAATTGTTTACATCAGCGGTGGCTGATCACATCAGCTCTGGAAATGATGAATCATTCATTTTCTGAAACACTTTATCCTCACACAAGGGTGGCGGGAGGTGCTGAAGCCCATCTTAGCTGACTTCGAGGCAGAGGCGGGGGAAACCCTGAATCGGTGGCCAGCCAATCGCAGGGCACGAGGAGACGGACAAGCATTCACACTCATATTCATACCTAGGGGCAATTTAGAGTGTCCAAACAGCCTACCATGCATGTTTTTAGGAATGTGGGAGGAAACCGGAAAACCCGGAGAAAACCTACGCAGGCCTGGGGAGACTCAATGCACGTGGACCGACCTAGATTCAAACCCAGGACCCCTGGGGTTGTGAGGCCCGACGGGCCAACATCTCATCCGCCGGGCCGCCCTCAGGAATGTGAAATTATACATTTTAAAATAAAACAATTTACAGCTTAATTTGGCATTGTAACTTAAGCGGTTAGAATGTGTAAGAAGAAATAATACTTTTTAGAATCTATTATTGCGCAACAAATTTTCCTTGCTTATAGCCTTTTTCATGATTACATATGAGTACATGTATCTAGTGATTGCTTTGATTTATATGTATATATATATGTTACAATATTGGAAATGTCGTGAACAGAACTAAAAAAATCAATTCATTCCACTGTATGATCTGTTGACATACTTTAAGAAGTAAGTCACCTACTTTTCTTTTCCCTCCTCAGATTATGAGTGCATGCTAGATATGCTTTGTCTTCTGTCTAAAGTTGAAGATATTGGTGAGTCATCGCAAACAAACTCATTTATGAAACTTCATTCAGGATCAGTATGGACAAGCAATCTTTAAAATGAATTTTGGAATCACTCCCATTCCGAACCCATTCCCATCGATGTTTATATCTACAATGTGTTTCCATATTCTGATTATAGGGTGACTATTTCCAAATAGCACAGTGACTGTATTCAATACTGGAACTTTTCATTTTATATATCTACTAGTGTTTTCTGTGGGGAATTTTCTGCACAAGAACTGTGCCAGGAGAGGGTTTCAAGTGACACTTCTTATATCATGTCTCACATATCTTCGAGATATTACAGGTGCCATTAACCTAGTGTACAGACTGTACATTGAGTGTAGTTTTCATTATGTATTCCTTGAGAGGGACATTTCACCTCATGTGTCCACATTTTACACCACATAAACACATTTTATTCTTCATACTTAATGAAATGTCTATTTTCCTCTGCTAAATACACTTGTGATGAACATACTTATATAATTTTGATTCATTTTCTTAATCTCATAAAGGCATGAAGAGACAATGATCAGATTTCCAAGAAGTCATCCACTAGTTCTTGACTATCAGGCCCCAGACCGGACTGGTGACCATAGAAATGTAAGTACCGAGTAGTCAAGAAAGAATAGTAGGTCAGTTTTTGAGATCAATTTAAGATGTCAGCTGGCCACATTTCATATCAAGTATTTGTTGTAAATCTTGAATCAGAGAAGTGGCCATTGATTATCCCACGAGAAATGAGAGGATTATACATTTGAATTCTGTGGAATTCCTAAACGAGATGAAAAATCAAGGACGTTGGTAAAAGTGACTTATTTGTTTTATGTATAGGACTTTGACTGCCATCTGGTGGATTTCCATTAAGTTCAGCGATTAGTTGTGTATTACACTATATCTCCAGAAGATGTCCCTGTTGTTGTGTGTTTATTTAGTCTGTTGTTTGTTCATGTCCAAGATCACTTTTCAAGAACCATTTTAATGTAGGTCAATATTTCCAATCATTGTGTAATATTAAGTCATTTATGCTTCTTTCAGGACAAGAATGAGGTGGTTATGAGATCTACATTTCTGAGATGAGGTATGGCATTTAGATTGTTTCGGTTGTCCCGCATAGGTTTTTATCCAGCTTTATCCATTGTGGGCCCCAATTTAGAAAATCATGCACGGATATGTCCACAGGCATATACATAGAAAACAGCAAGATGACAGGTGACAATATGTTACTTTTATGAAGATTTCTAAAAAAAAAATGTTGGGGGGACATTTAGAAGAAAAATGAAATAGCAAATTACACATTTCAACATAGGTCTAACTCATCTTTGAGGACATTTAGTAGACTGAGCATGAGAAAGTCCCCAGAGGCAAGGACAATATCATTGAATCACCTTGCTGAACCACTGGCAGCTCAGATGCAGGAATCAAGCTGAGATTATGAACAGCAGTGCTGCACTTGCTGTTCATACAGTATATAAAAGACAGCACGTGTATTATTTTCTGTGGGTAAATTAGTGTGGGGTGCCAGTGATGATAAATCATGTCAAGGTCAAAAAGGAAAAAAAAGATGGTTATTAACACATTATGTACAGCATTGCAGCATTGATATATATATATATATATATATATATATATATATATATATATATATATATATATATATATATATATATATATATATATATATATATATATATATATATATATATATATATATATATATATTACATACTGTGTTAATAATCATCTTTTTGTGAATAACTGTGCCCCACAACTGTTTAGCAAACCAATTCCAGTAGACAAAAGTTGGCAGGGCTAGGCTCCAGCACCCCTGGTGCTCTTGTGAGGATAATCAGTACATAAAATGAATGACTTATTGATTTTAATTGACATACAATCGAATAAATTACACTTTGTCACATTGAAAAATAATGTACAATTTGTATGACAGTGTACATTTACATTCCCCCTTTTCAAAATGACTCCTCACACAATTGATGGCTGGACTCGTGATTGGAATAGCAATGAAATGTGGCCTCGGAAGACGTCACACTCTGGCATGGAAGTGTTTGTAACGCAATGAGGTAGTGACACTTTCAATGTCAAATTGTGTCAAAATAACTGAGCAGATTGAGATCAACTCTTGGTAGAATGAGTGACCACAGAGAGTAAGTTTCGCCAAAAAATGGAAGGTAAGCAAGCCACTGCTGGGTAGCCCAATGACTAGGTGTCAGGAAGTTTTAAAGGCACATTTTTATATTGTCATGAGGCACATGCTGGTTTTATGTGCGATCACAGCACCACATAAATCGCTACACCTTAGCTGTGGTTGGCTTTATTGACGAATCTATTGTCAGCTCCGGGTCAGAACTTCAACCAGATGCCACAAATCAGCACCAGCAGCACATTGTGAAAAGCTGTTAGAGTATTTATTTGACACCCGTGTTCTACGCCAAACTCGTGAAATTCTGAATGCACAGCTGACATGGTGAACTTTTAAAAATATTTATATTTTTTACTCATTTGTTGCCAGTGACGGTGACAAACGTCCAATCTATTTGAACTGGGATGTCTGGCTATGAAGGCTGACTGTCAGTCCTCACAGTTCAGAAAGGATTAATTCTGCTGTCAACAACAGGCAACAAGTCCATACAAACATACACTATTACAATAGTATGCTCTGTAGCACCTCTTACACAATATTATCTGATGCATGGTTGACTTAGGACTGTAAAAATTGTGAGGTTTTTGTTGTAGTCATGGCGATCAGTGACCACCATCTGTGATCCAGTTTCCTGTTCCTGTATTTCTTGACATCGCAAATGGCTTGCCCCCAAAAAAACACTTCATTATGGCTGTAGGAAATGCTTCGGGATTCCTTTGGTGCAAATGGGAGAGTCCCTGTTGCAACCTCATTTACAATTTTTTGGTATTTTAAGGCGAAGTTTGTCAACATGTAGAAAAAAGGACAAGTATTTGATTTTAAATATTTCTTACAAGATTTTTGGCAGCGGATGAATGGTTAGCACGTCGGCCTCACAGTTCTGGGTTCACATCCATGTTGGTCCTCCTGTGTGGAGTTTGCATGTTCTGTCCAGGCCTGGATAAGTTTTCTGCGGGAACTCTGGTTTCCTCCCACATTCCTAAAAACATGCATGGTCGACTGATTGTACACTCTAAATTGCTCCTAGGTATGGGTGTGAGTGTGAATAGTTGTCCGTCTCCTCGTGCCCTGAGATTGCCTGGCCACCGATTTAGGGTCTTCCCCGCCTCTGGCCTGAAGTCAGCTGGGATAGGCTCCAGCACCTCCACAACCCTAGTGAGGATAAAGCGGTTTAGAAAATGAATGAATGGAAAAAAGATCTTTGGCATAGTGACAAGTAACAACAACAGCCCAAAGGTGGCACTTTTCGTTCTATGCAGGGGTGGCGAACATGCAGCTTTCGAGCCGCATGCGGCTCATGACCAAAATTAATGTGACTCTTTGTTTCGTACTATATCTTGTATATACTGTGGCTCTTTGCCTTATATCATGTTTCTCCTATTTTTATTCTAATACTCAAATTCACAGGGCCCATTAACAACAAATAATAAGTATTAGTGGAAGAAGTATTATGGTGAATAATATGGTGTTAATTGTGTGGTTGTATTTTTGGCAGGTCACAGCATGGTGTGGCTCTTTGACTCTGAGTTGAAAATTGTTGCTTTTTGTGTCAAACTTGTTTGCCACCCTTGCAATACTAGTACTATTGCTTCCAGTAAAGAGGACAAGGAGCGTACAAGCTTATACAACTGTGTGTACAACTATACGTGTTGGATAGGATATCTTCCATAACAAACAACCGCTGAAAAGGGGTGGCAAATTGGCTGTCTGTCCCTTTAAAAGTATGCAGCTTTATCCGTGGGATTATTTGAGCTCCGTGGACAAATTGACTGAGGGAGAAGGGACGAGCTACGGGGAAAGGGAGAGAGAGAGGGAGTGAGAGAGAAAGAGAGAGAGACAGAGAAAAAGAGAGAGAACGAGGGCAAGGGGGAGGGTGGGAAGGAGCCGAGCCGGAGAGAAGGAATCATGGCGGCACCGCTCGGACGGGACACCCTACCTGACCACTGGTCTTACGGAGTTTGTAGAGATGGCCGCGTGTTTTTCATCAAGTGAGACACTCTTTCGCCAGTCAGCCTCCTCGATGGAATGAATACTTGTTGAGAGGTTTGTTCTTCCATCGTCCACTAAGTAACAGGTGTCATTTTTTTACATCCCCTTCAGCGACAGAACTCGCGGTACCACTTGGCTTCATCCGCGGACTGGTGAACCTGTTAATTCTGGACACATGATACGTTTAGGTACGCCGCAAAAGGTCCGAATTGAGGACGACTCGCCAGGCTCGCCGTTACCGTAGTTGTGATTCGGTATCCTGTTCCTGTGCTCAGATTTGCCGAGAGGATGGGAAGAAGGCTTCACGGACGAAGGAGCGAGCTACTTCATTAAGTGAGTGTTTCCCTGTTGCATTGTTTTACAGCTTTAGATGGGAAGTATTTTCCGTGTGTACTTCGCGGACGCCTGGAATGCAATGGAATTATTGCCCTCAACTATTGGTGCTGCTAACACGTCTAGTAATCGGGTTTGATTTGCGGAAAAATAACACAGTGAGGAGTGCTACTGGATTGGTGACAAATAATTACTATTTGCGGTGTGAGTAGAAGTAATCTAAGCAGAGCAGGAAGAAGGAAATTAAAATTCTCCTCACATGATTTATGCAGGACCTCTAGTCTCCAATAGGTAGGTGTGGAGTGGAGGTTCGGTGTGTGTGTGGGTGTGTATGGGGGTGTGTGTGACAATGATAGAGAGAGAGAGAGAGAGAGAGAGAGAGAGAGAGAGAGAGAGAGAGAGAGAGAGAGAGAGTGAGAGAGAGAGAGAGAGAGGTGTGACCTTGTGGTGACAGAGATGTATAACATGATTGCATTATTGAAGCAAGGAGGACAGATTTTCCAAAGTCACAAACTACAATGTAATTTGTTTTGGCCTCCTTTGAGTGGAGGTGTAAGAGTTGGTAAAAAGGACCAATTGTGCTGTGATGTATCCTTTTCAACTTTTGCAGATGATTGACACTAGTTATGTATAGATTTTACATGTATGCATGCAGGCATGTCTTTTATGTGTTCATCTTAAACAACTACCTGGTTATTAATGCATATCAGTACTGTAAGAGTGTAGTAACATACAATTTCAGCTCAGTTTCCCAAAGTACATGGTTCGTACATTAAAACTTAAATATTTGGAAATCAATCGATTTAGGTGATGTTACTAGTAAATCAAACTTAAAGTTTAAACTAAAATTGCAAGAATTATAGAATATAAAAATAAATACTAAGCAAAAATAATTGTAACATTTGCATTGGTAACTTTAATTGGGAAGCCAAAAAGGGGTTGAAAACAAGAGACCATAGTTAAATAGGAGTTGGGTTGTTAGGGGGTGTCTTTCATGCTCAGTAGTCTCACTTGTATTTGTCATGATGCCATTTGTCACAACTGCAAGATACTACTCACGCACAGTCTGTTTAGTCAGGAGACCCCCAACACTTAAGAGGTGTCTGTGCAGAAATTCCAACAGGAGTTTGGAAAAAGTGCAAGTGAAACAATGTGAAGATGTAAAAGCAAAACTGCGCAATACATCCACAATACACAATGTATCAATAAAAATTGTGTTCATTAAGGCAAGGCAGATGTTGTATGAACATAATTCTCAGAGAAAAGGCCACAAAAAGAGGATCGTATTTAAACAAATACACCAGTTGGTAAGCACTAGAACAGGGGTGGCCAAACTTTTCGGCCCGGGGGCCACATTGACTTTAAAAATTTTACAGATGGGCCGGGTCAGCACAAGATACGATAGATATAAAAAAGTGCATCCGTTATCAGTACATATGAAACATAAACAGAAAAAAGGACTAAAGAATTAACATACTCATCACTCATCTTTAAAGTGAAAAGTATAAAGTACAAAGTAAAGTAAAAAGTAATGTATTAACAAATATTAAAATGTAATTTTAAAAAGATAGAGGGGCTGTAAAACACGAAAAACAAATAAGAGTGGACCGAGCGACTGCCACTGGCTTTCGCGTGATGGCGCCATCTTGGGGGAAAAAAACTACATTATTTGGACAACGTTGGCGGGCCGGACTAAAAAGCCTAACGGGCCGTATTTGGCCCGCGGGCCGTAGTTTGCCCATGACTGCACTAGAATAATCCCTAAAAGTAAGAGAAACATGCCATTCAACTCACATTGTGTGGCTCCCCAGGTATTATACCTCATATTACCTTGATCAATCAATTTTTACACCAGAAATGAAAAATATATAATGTCTACATGAAAGTTTTGCCTTATTGTGACCAAGACATTAAAAGATCAGTGTGCTCTCATGACAAAGAGTGGTTCCATTGATAAGAATGAATAATATATCCATCATGGTGATCAATTCATCCCATTTTACTGTATCTGCATTATGATTGTTCTACATTTAAGGTAGTGAGTCATGTTATAACCAAATTATCATCATCAGACTTTTGAACATCACTTATTAAACAGATCCGCTAAATTTGGACTGAACAGTAGCCTATTGTTTACTTTGCACCTATGAACCCATGACAACCTTTCAGCCCTCAAGCCACTAGATTATTGACTCAGGTTATTCTCTCCTTGAATAATTATCACTGCAAGCACTATGAATAAGAATCACAGTTTCCCACCCACACGCCTGATATCTTAGTGGAATCATGTTCATTTTGGAGAAATTACCACTGTGTCTGCAGTGGCAGTAGAGAGCAGTATACTCTGGGGAACAACGGAGATTCCATGCTGCTGGGTATGCTGCAGAGAAACACGACTGCAGTAGAATCACATTGAGGCAGAGCTTTGAAAAGCACTGTACTCACAATCAGTTCTACTGAGTGAAAGTAGAGATACTATGTATAAGTAAGAAAATGTATAAGTAGTAACCACATCAACCAAATTATTTTTGTCCACGACTTCCATTTTTGTTCTGTTTTACACATTTTTTCGGTGAATTTTAATGATGTTTGTGCTGCAAGAGGAGTGCAAGGAGATTAAAGTCTAACCTGTCAGCCAAAGGCAAAGTTCTATCATTGACATCTATAAGTAATTGGATGCAGACATTATTGACCTTCAGTTAGCCATGCTTTATTAGGCAGAGAGTTTGAAAATTGCTTGTTCAAAGTTTGTTTGTTGCATCTTGTAATGAATGGCCTAAGTCCGTTTTATGTAAACCTCACTGCAATCTGCGTAGTTATCCCTGGTTGTTAAAATGTTTGTGTTTTTCTGATACAAAGTTTACCGTATGGGAATTACAAGTTATATATGGCTTTACTTGGTAAAACCTTTCTTTTTATTTCATTTTAGAGGCATTCATTCTGTGGCACATTCAAATGGATTGAAATTTATCACACAAATCCTAATTATTACATTATAATATGATACCGAATGTATTTATTACATTAGGAACAGAAAAGTCAAAAGTCCAAACTAAAATTACACACTGACCCAAAGCAAGGTACAAATTCATTTTTGATAACCCTGTAATGGTTTTAATATAAATATACATTAAAAAAAATTCAGTAGTATTTTAATGTTTTTTTTTTTTTTAATATTCCAATCATCCAATTCAAATGTTATAATTTTTTTCAGTAATTGACAGTGTTTTTACCACTTGACAAATAGATGTCATGTGAACAAATTAGTTTCTGCTAAATGTAGCACAAGCCCCAGAAGTTTGCAATTGGGCTTTATAATTATATATTTTTTACACATTTTAATCATGGCCATAAATAACTTTTCATTATGCATGATGAGTAAAAGGGAGTGAGGGGGGGGGGGGGGATCTTGTCACACAAAGACAATCCCAGGGGTCCATGACTACTTTTAACACGCCACTGACCAGAACTCTCATTCTTTAAGTCACTATTTAAAGGTTGTGACCAGGGGAAACGGTTGGAACTTGAGTCAACTGCAAAGTTAGAGGCTCTACGTCCAAACAAGACAATTAAAACATTACTCGTTATTTTAGTTACACCACACAATTTTGACTGACATTTGCCCATCATAGTGTTATACAATTGACAAGTTCAGATCAATTAAAGCAATACTGTTTCTTTTAGTATAAGTATCATTTTGTTTAAAATAGGTTTGCCATAAATGGTATAAAATTGATCATTTCATCTACCAATCCATGCAAAATGTGATCATAACAATACTAGTAAAGACCGCATTAAAACTTTTAACACTGAATGGACCAAGTTAGAAAAATTGAGCTCTATGACTTTATTTGATTGCGACATTTATGGGTAGTTCCTTTGAGAAATGGTGATAAGTGTAAGATGAGTGTGACCTTTGCCTCACAACTCTTTGGGGAGACATATTCTGTTGATGTGACCACTTATTATTCCGTAGTGGTGCAAGAAGAGTACAGTCCTGCTCGACTTTAGCTCTGATAGTTACCTTGATTAATTGGTAATGTGAATGATGCCAGGTTTCTCTATTTCTCCCATGCGCATCTTGGCTAATTAGACGTCTCTGTCACTTGATTAAGAGTACTGTATGTTTTGAACTGCTGCACTTGGCCAATTAAAGCTTCAGAGGGAATACATACTTGTGGTACATTTTTATTACTTTGTTTTTAATATATGCATTTGATTAGTGTAATTAGTGCTTATTAGTGGTGAACCTGTGAGGAATATTGCGTAATATTTGCTTAAAATAGATCTAGTATGTGTTTTGAAGGTATGGTGTTTATACCTCTTTTATTATATTTCTGTGTTATATTATTTAATTGATAGTCATTTCAATTCAATGCATAAAGGTAAATTAACAATTTTCATTATGTTCATACCAACGTCGGATTTTGGGTGTAGTAGCTTTAATACAAAATCCTTTAAAAAATGAATGAATGATGTTACTTCCAAAATGGCTTTTTTTTTTTTTTTACTTATGCTGTTAGCCAACCGGGAATGCAGCCCTTAGTGGGTGGCCCTTACCAATATCATAGTGCACTACAAGGACTCTCTAGTTCAGGTATAAATTATTGCCTCTCATATGTAAACACCTAGAAGATCATTCGGATAACGTATATAGATCCATTATGTCAAGGCTTCATTAAAATAAATCAGTAGCCTATATGGCCAAAAATAATAGAATATGTTGACCGACTAGCTCACGAGTGTCTTGTTATCTGGGTGTTTTTCTCTGCAGTTGAGAGGAAGCTTCCTTGAGGAAGGCACTGGACTCTCAGTTGTTCTATTTACCATAGAGTTGTGGGGGGTTTGCAGCTCTGGGAGCATACATCACAATCATCATCATTTTGTGAGCAGCTGACTGAGGTGACATTGGAAAATCATACCTTGAAGGCCGTGATTTGCTATATAAATGAAGGCTGCTTACCATTATTATCCCAGTCAGTGCAGTCTGTCAAATCTGGAGAAGTATAAATGACTCCAATTTCAGTTGGAAGTGGATGTCATTATACTGATTTCATAACATAGTATATGTTCTAAAAATCAAGATATGTAAGATAAGATTAAAATAAAGGAAAAATCTAAATTTATTTCTTAAACAATTGTGTAAGATTTTTTAAAAATAACTGAACCCAAACTAATCACAATATTGATCAGATGCCATATATTGGTCTCGGGTCAAATATTTTTTTTGAATATTCAACACTTGTGTGCCACTGCAGAAGGTAATGCTTGCTAATTTCAACGGAAGCTAAAGCTACCCAATGCATCTGTCCAATCCTGAACAAATGTGGTTGTTCTATAAATATTTTATTTTTCGCTACTGGGCGCTTATCTTAATCCCCATTTAATGAAGCGTTCTCCTGCAAACACAGCAGTCTATCTATTCCAATCACTCAGCCCAGAATAGGAAGTTCCACAAATAATTATCAAATGACCTTTGTCCTTGTGGAACTGCGACTGAAACATTTTAATGCTACCAATCAGGGGATATTAAATTGATATTTTTATTAAAACATATTTATAATAGTATAATTTGAGTTTGCCAATCCCGCAATGCATATGCCATTTCCTGCACCAAAAAAACTGGTACCAAAACCCAACACATTTAGGGACAATCTCGCTGTTTTGTTGTGTTTTGGTACTGGTGTTCTTGGTACTGAAACTAGCTAGATTTCTTAGCAAGGTCATGTAGACAATTGAAAGGTTTGTATCCCTGTATTGATTTTTTTTATGTATTGCCTTAGCTCAGTTTGCTTTTCAAGTCCATTTTGAGAGTAAAACCTGCCAGTAGTAGAGTTCTCAAAAATAGTTTTTTTTCAACTAGAATTCCGTTGGAATTAGGTTGAAGGAAATCTTGGAAAATAATCTAAACTGATTCGTTAAATAATTAGGTGACATTCTGAAATTTCTTCGGTTATCCTAACTGAGGCTGATTTGTTAGATCTTCTTGCATCATAACCATAGATGTGAAGGACCTCTGTTCAACCTTGAATGCTTTGATGAAATATACTTGTTAAGAAACACGACCATAATTACTGGATATCAATCAGATAGATACTTTTTGCAATAGAGTGGAGAAACATCAATACGTTGACAGAATCCTATTTGTTCCTTTGGCTTTGTAAAACCAAACCATACTTTAATTTCTGCACGAATGTCTGTGTATAGTGTAAAGCAAATCTTCGTTAACAGTTCGTGCAAATGAGGCCTTTTGACCGTGCAGTTAAATTGCACTTGGAGTATAGAGCCAAGAATAAAATGAATGTCGAGCGGAACTGTTTTTGACAGGACCATTAAGCCGCTGCTTCCTCATTTGAAACTCTTGAAGTTGATGCACTACTTGCCAAATTCTTACCATGACTCCATGTATTCTGAAGGTTAAATGCATTTAAAGGTCAAGGCACTTCCAACGTGTTTGCTCGCTTCCAACATCTGTCTTTGCAATGCACACAATCGTGGCAAAACATCGTCGTGGTTTGCTGACACATAGTCCAAATCCTCTTAACTCATTCGCCGCCATTGATGGCAAGAGTCGTGAAATACATTTAACTGTGATCATTAACTGCCATGCTGTCCAGTTCAAATCTGTCTATGCTGGTAATGATAGCAAATGATTAACGTCAATCAAATAAGGATAGAAACCATGCAGATGCTAATTGTCTAGATGTCACGATTTATAACTTTTGAATTCCCCATTAAATATGTAATTTGTTGTTTTTCATTTTTACACTGATTTATGATTCTTGTATCTATCCATCCGCCCCAACCATATTTAAGTGCATTCTCGCCCACTGACAAATGTAGTTACCACGAAGGGAGTTTTGCACCTGAGTAATTCCAGCTGCCTCTTGACTGTGTATGTGTGTGAGTGTGTGCCCACCCTCTGATTTAATTCACATGAAAGTTGCCGCATTCTGTCAGAGCCCAATGTGACTGGAGCCACTGCAGAGAGAGAAGGTGCGCTGTTCTTGTCTCACCTCAACGTGAGAAAAGCAACGATTAGTTAGCAGCAACAGAGGTGCATTTGTTAGATGGTATATCGAAGAACGTGGTATTATTTAGTATTGGTGAAGTGAACATGAAGTGTTTAGCTATTGCATTATTTTGTAAAAATGTTTTGGTTCACTGAGATGGTTGAGAACTGGAGTCTTGTTAATTGTTTACTACGGATGGAAATAACGAAAAATGAATCAAATCATTGATCATTAAGTTACTCAGCCACTTGGACATTATTATTTCTTAGCTCATTCACTCCTGTTGGTTTTTATATTAGTTCATTCATTCATCTTCCGAGCCGCTTATGCCCACAAGGGCACGTGGTGGTGGAGACATTCCTAGCTAAATGGGGGAGAAGTTGGGGTAAACCCTGAATTGTTTGCCAACCAACCCCAATTACATTTGCATCAAGGCTTGCATTGGCCGATCGTTGCCAATGACATGTTTCTCAGTTGTATATCTGTAAGCAATTTACTATTTTTGCCATCACAACCCTTTTTACCCCCTTAATTTTGAATCAAAAGTGTCACAAAAGCAATAAGAACAAGTTGGGGGTTAAAAGATCACGATGTAAGTAGTTGTTTTTGGACTATTTTTTTAAAAATGTCTTTTTACCAAACCAAACACTGTGGATAAATCTGGTTTGAAAATGAATAAATTCCATTAAATTAATTTTAGGTATGTGAGGAAACAGAGTTGGCTTATTTTTGTTAACGCAAAGTTTAAAGTTGAGAATATGACATTTGTTGCAAGTGTTTTTTGGAGAGATTATTTTCCAATAAAATGTGTATTGAATTAAAGCTGTAAGGTCTTGTGGCAACACAACAAATCTTAGTAAACAACATACGGTTTACCAGCCATATAGAATACTAGGCATTTATGAGGAGAAAGAGTTGTGGAAAGAAAAGGAGAATCGCGTTATTCTTTTGCTGCTGCTGCATGCAGGCTGTCACAGAGGCAGAACACGTTGAGCGTTGATAATCTGTTGGAGTGTAATACTGAGAAAAAAAGATGAATTAGCCACTTGATATGAGTGCTGATCTTCAAGTTTGTGCAATTTGAGCTGCAATTGTTGAATTCCGCTTTGTTACTTCTCACGAATGAATCTATATGCAATTTTCAAGGGCTGTGTGCGTCAGACCCATTTTGTATTGATAAAAGAGTGAATATTCAATATATTGTTTTGTGCTGTTGATCAACCCCAAATCAGTTTACATGCTGCTAATTTCCAATACATTGTGGCACTGATGATAAAAAGTGTGATGATGTAGATTGGAGACAGATGGGATCAGTCTGTGAAACTGAGATCAATAGAGGAGCAGCATGTCTTGCTTTTCTGCATTTTGCCACTAGATATTGCTGTTGATGCTAAGAGGTATTAATTTTTCGCTTGTTTTGGTCATTGGAAAAAGAAGACTTTGAAAGTAGTTTCATGATGCAATTTGGACAATTAACCGGCTAATCATTTGATGGATGGTGCACAAGCTCCGTCATCCACACCTTTTTACACTTATCAATATGTCTGTCTGTGAATTATTGACTTTAGTGGTGGGTTTGAAGCAAATTTGCCATTTGACTGGCTGTAGTCTGCCCCCCATCACTATCTCCCTGGCCCACTGGTGTCATCTGATGAGAGGAGATCAGGCGCAGAGACGACACATTGGTTGCAGACTGAAACCAAGGTCAGCACTTTACGCAGAGGTGACCAATAAGAATGACGGCACCCGGTGGGGTTTCCTCTTCCTTTTATCTTTAAACAGAGGAAGTAGACATTGTCATTGTTTTATTTGACCCCAGAGAGGTTTGGAAGGGATCTACAATGAAAGTACAGACCGTTTTAGTCACAGTGATCAAGTCTGGCCAAAGAGAGAGAGAGAGCTGAAACAGCAGCTACAAAGGACATTCCCATCTGGTATCACTCTTCACCGAGCTTCGCATTTAAACAAGACAAGCAGCACACACTACGTTTTGTCTTTGCCATAAGGACATATTGGATTTTTTGGTTGAGTTGGATTTACTTATTCCAGTCTGATAAAAGGTGAGTAGCAACTTTTTCCTCTCTACTCTACACAAGTGTGCCCACCTTACTGTCACGTGCACTTTAAGTCTTAAGTCGTAATGTGCTTTGTCTTACTATAAAATAGTCTTTTACTGGCTGTGATGAACTGGTATACCAGAAATGAATTAACCTAAAGTATGCAATGACACTGATCTGGAGGTCACTCACCTGAATGAAATGCAGCCATCATTATGCTCGCTGTTCTTTTAGACTTTAGCAAGTATCCTGATCATAAACCCAGTAAATTTAGCTGTTGTCTTGAAATGTATATTTTATGCAATTCATATTCAGCAGGTATTTTTTTTTTGCCCCCGACTATAAGGACACGTTTCACGAATCAGCTATGGTTTTGTCTATTTATGTATTTATTTTTTTACATTTTTATTCTGGTTCTGTATTATCTGCAAGAATGGAGGAATATTTCATGGTAAAGAAAATAACTTAAATAACTCCTCTGTCAATACTCACACAGGATTTTCTTTTAATAATGTCTTTTTACCCATTATTACACAAAAATAGCCATGTTTTCGTCTTACAAACTTTGTTGAGCAGTTTTATTTGCTCTTATAATTTATTGCTGACTGTTGAACTTTACATTCTGAAAAGCACTTTGTAACCAATGAAGCCACTCCTTCAAGGCAATGTCTGGGGAACTATTGAGGTTATGTGCACGTCTAGCCTTTATGATGGTGCATTGTTACAAAATGGTATTGTTTGGATTTCTGGAACGTTGAAAAAGAAAAGAAAAACTAACTGTTAAACCCAGTTCATTCTGAAGTCAAGCGAATGAGAACAGTTAATGACATTTACAACAACACTCAACTTTACTTGACCTCTGGTGAATTTTCTTGTCTTTGCTTCTAGGTCCTTCTTTTGGAGAAATAAACAAAATAGTTTGTCTTTGTACAGTTGCCAAACAGATCTTAAGTGAGGAACTTTTGGGACGTAATGCCATATGTGCGACTTAAGAAGCAAATTTTCCACAAGAAATTAGGTTAAATTCTAAATGAACCATCTCAGTTTTGACTTATGCCTTCCATTCCTTCCTGAATATACTTATTATACCAGAAGCATTACTGTTCCCTTTTCTGACACAACTCTCATTGTACATCCTCTCCTCTTGGCTATGCACTTTGTTTCTGGATGACTGAAGACTGAATGGAGCAGAGAGGGCATCCAGCTCGGGGATGCTTTGTGTTAAGGAGGCACAGCTCTGATGAGATGGGGGTGTGAGAGAATATAGCTACAGGGAGGGGATGTGGGGTAGCAGAGAGAAAAATCATGGTTTATGCCTGAAAGATTTGTACCTGTGCTTCAGTTTTTCTCTTCGAGGGCCTCTTAAAGATTCCTTGGTGAGGTTGGCTGATCTTAATAATACCCATCAAAAGAGTAATGCTTTCAGAGAAAGGACAGTTGTGTGATTGCCTGTAATTTTAGCTCCACCTTAGCAGGCTCAGGCTCACACGGGACCCGTGGAAAGGAGGATGTTTCGAATGAATCAATGCCAGCGTGCTCAGCAGAGGACGTCAGCAGCGATAGCAGCAGGAGCGGCAGAGTAAGCTGAGGGACTAGGTGCACTCAGCCACCATTGAGGAAAGCGCAACAAATCACAGATCCATCGTTAACATGTTGGGCCAACCAGGACGATCTTCTCAAGTCGGTTACAAGAGGCGGCCAGTGTATCACGCGCCATCCAGGTGTGTATTTCACATGGAATTTATGGCTTTCTAGCTAAGCCGCTTTGGACCGCATGCAGTTAAATGTTAGTGTAAGAGCAGGAAAGGGAGTTTAGTGTGCTCTCAAGCTGTGTCATCTGATTATGTGGACGAAAGGACAGCAAGACAGCCTCGTAAACACAGGTCACTGACCATTTGAGTGCGAGTGACAATAATGTCTTCTCTAGCAAAAGCACTGTTTTAAATGTTTTCACGGATCATATGGTGGCAATCAATGCAGGTATAAGGAAGATGTGCTGCTGTTCTAACCACTCCTAAGGGAAAAGATGATTAAATGTTAACATCCATCCTGAGCATCGCTGCTATTATAGCCTAAGCCACAGACAGATATGCAATACAGTGATGTAGTGTGTAAACTCGAGGGTCGGGGAAACAAATATCATGTATCTATAGAGCTGGAAAATTTAGAGCCAACTATTGATTGGCATGTTCTATGTTAGTAAAAACTCCTAATGAAAATGTTTGTCAGCCCAAATTTAAATCGGTTGTCAAAGCAATTGTCATTTTATCAAATACTTTTTTTAAAGTGAGAATGGAAGACTGGTTGTAGCCATTGTAATGCTTTCCTGACCTAATGATTATCCAGTGTTCCACTGTCAGTATACAGAGATCTAAAAATAACCAGTGAATTCAGTTACTCTCTCTAAGCTTGGTAAGCCAACCTGTGCTAATATATTTAATTAATCTGTTTAAATTGATTCTCTGATAGCCTGCCAGCGTCTGTGAGCAAAATAAGACAACCATGTGGGTAAACGTCAGCCAAATGTGTCTTATTAACTCCAACCTGGGGTTGCAGATCCAGCTTCCAATGTCAGTCAGTAAGTCATTTTCAGAGCCGGTTATTCTCACAAAGGTCGTGGAGTGTGAGGGGTTAGAGCAGACATGGGCAAACTACGGCCCGCGGGCCAAATATGGCCCGTTAGGCTTTTTAACCCGGCCCGCCGACGTTGTCGAAATAATGTTTTTTTTCGCCCCAAGATGGCGCCGTCCCGCGGAAGCCATTGGCAGTAGCTCTGTCCACTCTTATTTATTTTTCATGTTTTACAGCCCTTCTATCTTTTTTTAAATGACATTTTAATATTTCTTAATACATTCCTTTTTACTTGACTTTGTACTTTATACTTTTGACTTTAATCACAAGTGATGAGTATGTTAATACTTTAGTCCTCTTCTCTGTTCATGTTTCATATGTACTGTTAACGGATGCACTTTTTTATATGTATCGTATCTTATGCGGTCCATCTGTCAAATTTTTAAAGTCAATGTGGCCCCCAGACCCAAAAGTTTGCCCACCCCTGGGTTAGAGCCTATCTCAGCTAACTATAATATACCACGTGCGGGACACCTTCAATCGGTGGCCAGCTAATCGAAGGGCACAAGGAGACGGACAACCATTCATGCACATACTCATACCTAAGGGCAATTTACAGTGTTCAACCAACCTACCTTGCATGTGTTTGGGATTTGGGAGGAACCCTGGGAGAATATGCAAACTCCACACAGCGAGGACTGACCTGGGACTGAACCCACGACCCCAAAACTCTGAGTCTGACGAAATAACCACATACACACTGGGCCTGATGTTCCAATGTGTATTTTGCTATTACATTTTACACGCTCAACTAATAGTTTTTTCCACAGAACTTGAACAGTTCTTCAAAATAGAGGCTTGAATTGTTAGTCAAACTAAAAAAAAGGCAACTGTGTTATATACACTATACCAAAATACATTGTACAACAGCACACATACTGCATAATGTTTTATTCTTGAATGGAAAAAAAGTACCAATGTTTTGTCTTTGTTTAGTTTTCTTCAGATAGTGAAAAGTGCTGTGCTAAGAGCTAATTGAATTTAATTAGTCCGATGTCCAGGCTCAGAGACGGGTTAATGATGCGTTAAAGAGAGAGAGAGAAAGAAAAAAACACGCAAAAACCACAGTATTTTTTTACGTCCTTTTTGTGTGATTCCGTTCGGTTGTTGAGGGATTATGGAGATCAGAGATCAGAAAGATAATCTGACGATGAACATATGCAATTTTTGTGGGAGTGTGTGCCAGTTGACATGAGTGTACATGTCAAACAAGAGCTTGACTCGTTGGGAAAAATAAGACTGGGTAATGTTGCAGACATGTTTGTTGAGCAAAAGTGACAAGAGATGAGCGAACTTTGCAAAAAAGTGGCATTGACAATATGCAGGTAGGCTTTGCAAGTTTTTTTTCTTTTTAGTATACTACATGTATGTGCTTGTACATTCAATATTATACAATTTGAATGAATGGTAATTTAATTCAGTAGTCAGTATTCATGTCTATTTGGCCACAATACATAAAATCAAGCATCCTTGACCATAATTAAGTGACAAACCTGTTTTTTAATGTTTTGATTCCGTATTTGAATCTCATGGCTTGATTGCAATTTAACATGAAGCTAGTTGAACCCTCAGGAAGGTTTTTGTCAATATTATATTCCTCAGCCTTCACACTTTTGGTTTTAATACTGCTGACGGCACAATTTCATTGATTGTTAAGACATGGGTGGAGCTCTCTTCAAGGCACCCAAAGGTGATTCAGTCAAATTCGAATGAAATAACACTTCGGGGTCTATTTCTTCAAAATTTAATACAAGATAATCACCCTCATGAGACTACCTGAGTTCCTCACTGACCCCTGTTGGATATTTAGTGTTCTAAAAGAGACAATCTTCTGATAGTGATGGAGCTGTCACCCAAAAGTATGATTAATAGTGGTACAGTAAGTGTTTTATTAGTCCCATGAAGGGCTCTTTGCCGCAATTGATTTGTGTACAAAATTTTCTAATTTAGTCACTCCACATAACATGACTTGTTTCTCTTTATTTTCTTGCTCTGAGTGTATTGTGTTCCTGGCTGCTATTTCCTGCTGGAGATTTTCAGCTTTCCCCCTTTTCTAAGCACTTTGCATTCCCCTTCTGTCCTACATTGCACATCTAAGCGATTAGCTGTTTGGCTTTACAATGTGCTTGGATTGTTTAGCAGTGACAGATGCTGTGCATCGGTTAATTTAGTATGAGACAAAAGGAAATGGCATGGGGAAAACTCAGTTAAAGTACACGATAAGTCATCTTTGACAGCAGTGTGGTTTAGTGTTTTTTTTTAGTGTAACTGCAGGCTGGCTATTTTACCATTTATAATTAATTTGTAAGGTATTGGAGATCAAATTGGTGAAAACATAGAAGATAGTTAGACCTTGACTCATCTGATTTTTGGGGGGATAATTTAATTCCCAAGCCACCTCGCGGTGTATAGGTTCACTCGCCTGACTCGATTCCCTCCAGTGGCGGTATGATTGGTAGTGCGGATGGACGTTTGTCTCTCTGTGTGTACAATGACTGACAGGTGACCAGTCTAGGGTGTAGTCTGCCTTTTTTCCCGAAGACAGCAGGGTTAGGCTCCAGCAACCTCTGAAAACCTTCCTCCAATAAGTATTTTCTTGCTTAAAACACTATCACTTGCAGAAATGTAGGAGTTCAGAGCAGCCAAAAACAGATCATTGCATCCCATTGTGATGCTGTAAAAACAATATATAAATGCATATACAAATACAGTTATTTCTGTTTTGTTTCACAAGCTCACTGTGCAATAATGTACATGGGCTAAAAACTGCGCCATTGGTCTAAATTCCATTTGTCCTACAGTACAGTATATCAGAGTTGAATGCTTTACATGCTTGGTTCATCCCCTGGAGCACTGAGGTGAAAAGTCATCCAGTTACTGTTAATTAACCTGGGATTTCCTGAGGCCAATGGCTCTTGATGTTCATGGGCTCGTCATCCGAGATGGGCCCTGACCTTTATAGAGCTTGGAACACTTAGTGTGTTCGTGTGTCAATATACTTTATGTTTCTGTTTCACAATGTGGCGCCCTTAACAGCCACAATTGTGAGTGATTATCAACTATTTCTAACAATCTGTAAATGTAATTCTAAATAAGAACTTTGAATTTTCAATCTTCATAATTTGTGTTTAATCAGGTTCCTGGTGACTATGGATGTTTATTATGCGTAAGCAGTAAGTGGGCTGCTAAGGTTGTATTTCTGATTGCTTGTGCTTTTGATAACACCTAGGGGACGGCAATAAATGTGATGTGTCAGAGGGTCGGTGTGCCTTGAATGTTAATGAGGTCTTAGTTAGGACCAGTCTTTCAAATTGTGCCAAACCTTCTGACCGACTGTTTTTAAGACAGCGGCAAGCCCTGGCTCACGTATTGGTCTCTCTTTGCCTTTCACTCCAAACTACTTCATCTGTTTTATCCCTCCACAAGGAAGGTTAGATTATCCTTTCGTGTGCTATTTTTCAGTCTTCAGATTACATATATTAGCAGACATCTGGCTGTCTTCTATAAGGGTTGTAAGTGGCTGCTATATACTCTGTAGAAAATCTGCCCATAGGTATAATGATAGTCATAAGTGACAATGACGAGGAAAGGCCTGGTCAGCGTTTGATTTGCGGTAGAATCGACCAGTTGGGAAAAAATTTAAGGATTCTGTGAAATGGATGGAAGTTGGCCAGCATGTGCTCATGGCACTGCAGCATGCTTATCTGCTTAATGGCTCGGTGAGAAACGGCATGCACTATTATTAAGGCTTATTTCATTCAGCTTGCTTGACTGGACGCTGCTGCATAACGCTTCAGGATATTTTGCTCGCACCCTCCTACATACAATCACTCTGGGTGGGCTGACTAAAATATTTCTCTGGTGTGTGTGTAGAGCTGAGTCTTGTATTTTTCTTAGTGTGCCATATGTTTGCTACCATTTCGTTGTTGTGAAGCCAATAGGTTCTTAGCAGCTAGACTCTTAAATAAATGTTGTTGGATATGTTGGCATTTTGACTCAATACAGTGTTTAGTTTTGATTAATTTGAAGCAACGTTTTAAACGCCTAAAATCCTGTTTAAATATGTAATTACTCTGTATGATTAAGAATACAAGAGATTGACAACTAGTAAGGCTAATTTTGGGAACAGAGAAAGATGGAATATTTTGTTGCTGATCACATGCTTAGAGCTCAATACTCAAAAATACATCATAAGATTGAAAGAAAGAAATTACACTTAAATGTTCTGTAATTATTCTTTTTATATATACTATATTATTTTTATTAACATAATATATTTTAGTAAATAAATTAAAACATTGTTACCTTATTAGGATAGTCCTATGCAGTGATTACACAAGACCTTCGAAATTCCACTTCCCCTAACAAATGTCATTCAATATTTACCCACAAGTTATATTAGTACCAGTTGCTCCCTACACCCGCATACCACAGGATTAGTTTGAGATTCCTTATTACCATAGATCGTAGGTCAAAATGCCTGATAAATCAGTTCATACTGTGACCTTAACATGCCCTTGACCGTGTAAGTTTTTTCTTGATTCACTGCCTTAAGTTATTTGGTCGATTAAAGATATATATGAATGATTTAAATGAAGTTGCCAATTGTTAGGAAACACAGCATTTTTTATTCATTCATCCTCTGTGCTGCTCGTGATGATTTTTAACTAACTTAAGACTTTTTAAACCATAAATAATGGCATCTACCATTAAACACCACACAGCAATGAAGTAGTGACAGTCAACTCTCACTACTTGGAAAAGGGGAGTGTAGAAAAGTGTTTGAAAGTAAACTCTGGAGAGGGAGGAGGATCTGATAAGCTGCTGAGGTATTCCCTTCTAGGAGGGTGTTGGATCCTTACCATCTCCAACTGGACAGTTTGATGTTACATGTTTCTGTGATTCACTTAGAAGAGCAACATCTTTAACCTACCCGTGGTAGTGCTGAGAAAACTCCCATGAGATGCTCCAGCAACGAAATTGAGTGACCATGACTCTGTGTTCGATATCAGGTGAGAGTCCACTGAGTGCATGCAGTACCGTGACCATGCTCATGGTAGTGGCCATGTTGTTGTGGTAAAGAGATTCAGAGTAATAGTAGTCAAGACTAATGCAGCCATGTTTTTGGTAGACATGAGTAGTCTCAGTTTGTTTTAATGTAAATTGGAGGTGTTTAATCCATGAACGCTTTGGTTGTTACATTGACGTGGTGGACTTGAATCACATAGAAGTGATATGATACTTTACGTGACAGTCTTGAAGTAAGCTGTTTGTGATATTTCAATGAATAAGTACACATTTTTCTCCGTATCTCAGCCTGAGATCAAACAACACAACGCTGACTGTAACCTATTTGCACTATATGCTGTACTTTTTACACTATCTCATAACAATTTTATGGGGTCCAATACAAGGAAGTGTGCTTTGTGATGAACACTTATTTTTTCCATTTGTAAAAAAAAAAGAGCCTTTTTTTATCTTTATAAAAGCAGCACTTGTGATGGCATTGAATTGTAAAGAGCTGACGAATGTACACAAAACCATTGAGCTTTGGTGTAAGATTGACCTTAACTGCAACACACCTTATTCTTTTTATCTAAGAATGCAGTTTTTTATTGTTCGTACTTGTTCTTTAAATATGTACTTTTACCATTTACATTGGGAAAGTAAACAGTGCCAAATAAGAAATGTGCTCAGGAGTCACCCTTCTTTGTGAAGGATTTGTATTAAGTCAGTGTTAAGTGTCCAGAAACAAGATGATCGGACATGGCTTTGTCTGAGAAAAAATGTTCTAATAGTAATGTTATCTATTGGCCATATTCATGTTTTTTTTCGCATTTTAAAAAGCTCAGCTTAATAGTATTAAAACAGAGTGAGAGTCAGTGGTTGGTAATTTGCATTGTTTGTCATCATAATAGAACTGCCAAAATTAACCCCGTAATCAATTATGAAATGAACTGACAACAGTTTTAATCATTGATGAATCTTTTAGTAACATTGTTTACGAAAGGTTTAAAGTATTTTCTTTTCACCAATAAATGTTCTTTGATTTGTGTAGGGCTCCATGAAGGCACCCTATTTCATCTTAATAATTACTTAAGCTATATGCAGACAACTGTGTTTACATTGGAAAATGTTCAAATATCTGACACCTTGAGGTACAGTGGTTATTCCGCCTGATTTCAGTGCAGGCAGTCTGGGTTCTATTCCCACTAGCTGGCAGTGTGATTGGCTGTGCCCCTGCAACCCTTGTGAGGATAAGTAATAGGGAAAATAAATGAAGGAATTAATAACAGTCCACACACTGGCAGAATGAGGCGAGAGCGGTCATGTAGTGATACATTTCCCTGACTTCACACAGGAAGATTGATTCCTACTCAGTGGCAGTGTGAATAGCTGTAGATCTCTGCTTGTGTCCCAGAACCGAATGACAAGCAGATTAGGGTGTACTAGACCGCCTTAGTTAGACAAGTTAGCTGGGTAAGGACCGCGACCCTGACAAGGATAGGAGGTGTTGAAAATCGATGGATGGATATTTAAACACATGCGTGTATATGTATGTATGTTGTGATGTCATACGTATACACATACGCTTTTTTCCTCATGCTTACATTGTTGAGACATGTGCAATATGTAGTCCTTACACTCTACAGTGCCTATCGACAAAAACTCTTTTTCCGCTTAGGAAGAGTTCACTTTGCCAATGGAGACTACAGTGCCACCGGCGTTGATGAAGCCTGCGCTAAACAAATAGCAGTACTGTACTGCAGTGTTGCCGCACTAACAGGGGATGCTGCAAATTCCATGACAAATAGTTCAGAACTAATGTGACTGAAACAAAAGCCTCAAAGAATGCAGCTTCTTAATTAGCGAAGGATGTGCTGGTGGTGCAGTGGTCTTTGGTGTGTCCAATGCAGCTTAGCCCTCGATAAAGGTGCCAAGAAACAAGCCTGGCTCAGTGCCTGTGTTTGTGTATACATTTGTTATGTACAGGAATGATACCATTTCTTGTAGTTGTTTGTGTGCTGAATCTCTTGGCATCGATCGTCTTCAATATGTTGTCTGAAGTTTCCCAAAATGTCAACTCATAAATCTCTGGTTCATGGCGATGCAGTGGGAAATTGTATTTGTACAACTTTACTGTTCTTTTGCTTCTGCCTGAACTACAAAACGTAATACGTATATTCAGCATGAGTAGACTTGAGGTAGCAAGCTTGCAAATATAAATATTAAATATTTTCTATTCAGATAATTATTTCTTGTAAAAGATGAAGAGGCATGTATGCACTTTTTTGGTTATATAATAAAAGTTATTATTGGAAATCAAATAATATCCCTGGTTGTGGTGATTAAAGATTAAATAGTCTGGGTGGTGTGTATAGCTTTCAAAAAGCTGCCCCGCTTACATTCAGAGGCAATAATATTGTGCATATTGAAAAAAAAACTGTTTGCTCTTAATCCAAAGTAAAAGAACTTTAAAGGATTTAGTATGTAACCATGACCATGTTGGGCTGCACCAATTGGAAGGATACTCCTACAGAAACTTTCGGTTTGATACATTATTTAAAATGATTAAACTCGTAGGTCAACACAACCTTCTGTGTTGCTTTTGACTGAGTACGACTCAAAATAGAGCTCATTTCGTTTTTTTTTTCTTCACCCGCAGCCACAATGTGAGGTGCACATCATTTCGGCACCCTGTTACTGGGCAGATTTCAGAAGAGAACACGGAATACACGCTACAGGACAAGTGAGTGTGTCTACATTTTGGCTTTTTCTAACAAGGATAGTTCAAAGTCAGGCAATGGGAGTTCCTTATTAGAATACAAACATGCCTCGTCAATGCTTAATCATCCGAAACAAACAAGGGAGAAAC